>NC_056072.1:35060615-35714478 GCF_016772045.2 Ovis aries
CACGGATGGGATTTTTTTTTTTTTTCTATGCAAGTCCAAGTCTGAGATTAAATGAAGAAATGGAAGTGGAGGTAAGGGTGGAGATGGAGTGAGCTTCAAACCAAGCCTACTCTGAAAATAATATTAAGTACTCTCCCATTGTAGGCAAAGGCAGAAGGGGGCATCACCAACGCAATGGACATGACTCTGAGCAAACTCAGGGAGACAGTGAAGGACAGGGGAGCCTGGCGTGGTGCAATCCATGAGGTTACAAAGAGTCAGACGTGACTGAGCGACTGAACAGCACCACCAGGGGCCGATGCAGATTAAGTTGTGTATAGAAAAAGAGTTCCCGTCCTTAATTCTCTGTAAATCCAAGAATCTCTGTGGGTTTGTCACCACCTTTGTGGATGGTAGTCCTTGCATTGTGCTTCCCGGCGGAGATATTACAAAGGGAGACGGGGCTTCTCCCCCACCGCCCTCCCCCTCTAGTCACAGTCACCAGGGCCAGGAAGGTAAATGACTGAGACATTAGGGAGTGGTGAGGATGGCCCCTCCTCTCCAGCGAATTATGGTCACACAGGAATGCAGACTGGGAATGGCTAGAGAATCCTGTTTTCAAAATGAAGCCAGATATCCAGATTTTTGTGCAATACATTCCCATTAATAAATGTTGGCAAGTAATTCAGTTTTCTTCTTTTTTTTAAACCTCCATACAGGCCAAACAAAACACATCTGCTGGCTGGATCAAGCCTGTGGGTGGGCTTCTAATTTGCAACCTCTGGTCTAGACTGACTAATTCAAGCTTTGGAACCTGCACCGCCACTCCCATTCTGCCCTGTGACCTGGTGGAGGGACAGGATCTCTGCTAGGGCAGTGGCTCACAAACCTAACTACACATTAAAGTCTCTCCTAGCTACCTGGGAAAATAAAACATGTCCTGATGCCCAGCTCCATGTCAAGAGGTTCTGATTTGACTGGTGCACTGAGGCTCACCAGCAAATATCCAATCAGATTTGAGCTTCCCAGAGCAAGGGCAAGAGCAAAGAGCCATGTTTGGAGAAGGAGATGTTCCTGGAAAGACAGTGCCTAGAAGTCTGAAAATCAAGGCCAGGCCAGAAACCCCTGTCAACATGTGAATTTGCCTTGCTTCCTGCAGCTCTGTATAACAGTCACGCGAACAGCTATGAGGAGTTTGAGCTTGATAAAAGTTTTGTCTTCCAGTTTCCTTCAGATATCTCCAGGCCATCACTACATTCTCCCAGCCTAGTGCAGGCAGCGGCAATGGTGGCGGTGGTTTTGTAGGGGGCGGGGGGTGGGGAGTGGAATAAGGAACGAAGGAAAGATGTCTTGTTCCTGCTGATCTCCTCCACAAATGCTCACGCAGAGAAGCAGCATCCCCCTGATGGGGCTGAAGACTCTGCAACCTGAGAGGCTGTGTCAGACTAAGCTGCAGAGTTAAGGCATATCACCTCTTTTCCCCATTCCAGAGGAAAGTGACTGCTACAGTTGGGGTGAAGGGGTAATACTTAAGCGATGAACATCTTTGATACCTAGTCCAGGGTTTAGCCCATGGTGGCCCATGGATGTTTGTTGAAGGAATGGAGAGAAAGAGAGAATATGGGGGAGTCAGTGACTGTCTTTACTGCCTTTCTGCCCTTTTAGGCAGTTCTTGCTCCTCTTCCTCCCTCCCCATGAGCAAACCGGGGGTCTGTATGGGAACTTGGTCCACTAAACTTTGTTTTCCATGAGCTGCTGGGCTTTCCAGCAAGTTCACAAGTTGCCAGTGTGGTTTCATACAAAGGCTTCACTCACATATATTAATTTGCCCTTAACACACAGGAAGACACCAGCGAGAGTTTATAGTGTGTGGAAGGTTTTTTGAATCAGGAACCAGATTCCCAGTTTCCCTTGCACCTACTCTTTTCCCTTTGAAGTCAACAGGAGCCCTGCTCAGTGTGTCTAGAGAGAAACAAGGATCTGGTCTAAGTGAATTGTTAGGAAAATGCATTAAAGTGCTAAAGTTAGATTATGTTACCCAGAAAAAATACACTTTGGCCAACAGAAACTGCAATCAGAGCCATCTGAAGGGGGTCCTGTGGTCAGAGAAAAAAAGAAAACACATTTAAAAAATTCAATTAATGTGTTCAGTTGCCTCAAAGGAAATAAAGGCCCATTGTCTTTTATGTGTTTAAAATATGAATCGCCAATTAATGATGAGATTGGCAAATTGCTCTACAATTAAAAACATAGAAATGTTGTTTAAGGCTATTAGAATAATTGTCATATGTTAATTATGGGTTGATGGATTTTGCCAGCAACTACCTTTTCAGTTTGAGCTTTTCTGAACAGAATCCAAATCCATAAAGACATTGATATAATAAAAACTGTCTTCCTTGTTGGCGTGCCTGCCGTATTTTCAGTGTCTTTTAAAGTATGTAATTATTTTTAATTAGGTCTCCATAAGAAAATTTCTTAATACATGGTTTATTGCTGCTGCTGTGCTGTGCTCAGTCATGTCTGACTCTGTGCGACCCCACGGACTGTAGCGTGCCAGGCTCCTCTGTCCACGGGATTTCCCAGGCAAGAATGCTGGAGTGGGTCGCCATTTCCTCCTCTAGAGGATCTTCCCAACCCAGGGATTGAACTCACCTCTCCTGCATTGGGGCAGGTGGATTCTTTACCACTGAGCCACTTGGGAAGCCCATATGCTTTACTAGGTCATCCTTAAAGAACCTCGTAATTAATGTGAGGGGAGAGAGGTATAGAAGGAATTGAATATGAGGTAAACCTTGGTTTAGATATTAACTAGCTGGGTATTTTGGGCAGATTGCTTAGCTTTTCTGAATCTCAAAGTTAAAAAAAAAATGAAAAATATATACCTTACAGGGTTGCTGGGGCTTTGTATGGGATAATATTTATATATCGCCATGTATTGTGTCTGGTGCTCAGCAGATGCTCAATAAAAATAGTTATTGTTTTTCTAGAAATAGTGGTGAAAGTAACTCAAGTTGGCATGTCCTGTCAACCATTTCATTACAGTAAAGTCCTTGCAGTTACTGTTCTCACAACTAGGATGTCATGTGTAAACAGTCAGATTATTCCCTGCACAATGTCTGGGATAGTCATTGACATTGATGTTTATGTGAATAGTGCTCTATTGTGCACAGAGTTGTGCAGTGTGCAACCTTCACAACTGTACATTGGTGCTCTGCTTGTAATCAGATCCTAATTTTCAGTCCTTTTTAATCTTTGTTCTTTAGATAAACATGTCCTGTTTTTCTTCACTAGACCTTCCCCAAGCTGGACTTTTTCAGCAGTTTTTGTCAGAAGTTAGTGGATTTCTATCTATAGGCCTAATCTGGCCTGCAGCCTGTATGTGTATATGCAGTTTTATTGAACTATAGTAATACTTATTCATTTATGCATCATATACAGCTGCTTTTGAGCTGCAGTGACCCAGTAGAGTATTTGCAAGAAGGGCTCTATGGCTGACAAAGTATTTGCTCTCTCACCCTTCTCTAGGAAAGTTTGTTGACCTCTGGTGTTGATGACTGTCTAGCCAAATTATGTTTACATGATTCCAGGCAAAGTTAATGGTTGATGCTTGTCTGTTTGTTTGTCTCTCTCTCACACTGCTTGCATTTCTTAGTCAGGAGGTGGGGTAGATGTTTTTCTTGATCCTAGTTGCTACTTCCAGACCATTCGCCTTCCTTTCTCCCCCAAATCCCTACAGCTCTGAAATTCATGATTTTAGATTCTCCCATACCCTTCCTTGATTCCTTCTTGATTTTAGCTTGTACTTCATCCAGCCTGGCATTTTGCATGATGTAATCTGCATATAAATTAAAAGAGCAGGATGACAATATAGAGCCTTGATGTACTCCTTTCCCAATTTGGAACCAGTCCATTGTTCCATGTCCAGTTCTAACTGTTGCTTCTTGACCTGCATACAGATTTCTCAGGAGGCAGGTCAGGTGGTCTGGTATTCCCATCTTTTGAGGAATTTTCCACAGTTTGTTGTGATCCACACAGTCAAAGGCTTTGGCATAGTCAATAAAGGAAAAATAGATGTTTTTCTGGAATTCTTTATGCTTTTTTCTATGATCCATTGGATGCTGACAATTTGGTCTCTGGCTCCTCTGCCTTTTCTAAATCCAGCTTGAACATTTGAAGTTCTTGGTTCATGTACTGTTGAAGCCTAGCTTGAAGAATTTTGAGTATTACTGTGCTGGTGTGTGAGATGAGTGCAATTGTACGATAGTTTGAACAATCTTTCTGGAAAATCCCATGGATGGAGGAGTGTGGCAGGCTACAGTCCATGGGGTCGCAAAGAGTCAGACACGACTGAGCAACTTCACTTTCACTTTGAACGATCTTTGGCCATTGCCTTTCTTTGGGATTGGAATGAAAACTGACCTTTTCCAGTCCTGTGGCCACTGCTGAGTTTTCCAAATTTGCTGGCATATTGAGTGCAGCACTTTCACACCATCATCTCTTGGGATTTGAAATAGCCCAACTGGAATTCTATCACCTCTACTAGCTTTTTCGTAGTGATGCTTCCTAAGGCCAACTTGACTTCACATTCCAGATGTCTGGCTCTAAGTAAGTGATCTCACCATCGTGGTTATCTGGGTCATGAAGATCTTTTTTGCATAGTTCTTCTGTGTATTCTTGCCACCTTTTCTTAATATCTTCTGTTTCTGTTAGGTCCATACCATTTCTGTCCTTGATTGTGCTTATCTTTACATGAATTATTCACTTGGTATCTCTCATTTTCTTGAAAAGATCTCTAGTCTTTCCCATTCTATTGTTTCCCTCTATTTCTTTGCACTGATCACTGAGGAAGGCTTTCTTATCTCTCCTTGCTATTCTTTGGAACACTGCATTCAGATAGATATATCTTTCCTTTTCACTTCTCTTCTTTTCTCAGCTATTTGTAAGGCCTCCTCAGACAACCATTTTGCCTTTTTGCATTTCTTGTTCTTGGGAATGCTTCCCATCATAATTCTTGGTAATTTTCATATTGTTTTTATAAATGGTTATTTCCATTATCCTGGCCTCTCAGGTCTTGAATTAGATCACCTCCAGTGATTTTGCTTTTATTCAACATTTAACAAGATCCGCTGGAGTACCAGACCTCCTCCTTCCATACTCTCTCAACTGCTGACTGCCGTGGTCCCCAGACTAGTATTCAACAACTGGAGCAACTCCCGCCCAATCTGGCCTCCTGGCTCACTCCCTTAGCTCTCAGATTCAAGAAATCCCAAACCCTGGGCCTTATCGCGCTAATGCCACACCACCTTTCTCACTGTCCCTCACCCCTTTCTGTCTTCACATCCCTTACTGCCTGGCTTACACATCATGGCCTTTTGTTCTAATTACTGTTTAACGTATAGTCTCAAGTTCCCCTGCCCCTTCACTGCTTTGTAAGGATCTTCCAGCAAATCTTGGGTTCTGGTGATGTCCAATACTGGACCTAGCTGCAGCTAAGCCCAGGAATTTGACTAAACAGATACATACAGCCATGCCCACTTTCATCCATGCCCTCTAACCTCAAGTGGACATGTATGTTTCCTGATCGTCTTACTCCATGTCTCTCATTTCCATTCTCATAGATGATTTTTTCGTACCTTCTGGTTGCTCACTGAGCCTTTGACCCCTCTACCTGTATTCTCTTTCTCAGTGATCTTGCCTCCTATTTCACTAAGGCAGAGAAGCTCCCAGAATAGAACATCCGCAGACTCCCACCACCAGAGCTATTTGCTTCTTTGCCATTTAATCTGCCTTCCAGCTTATTTACGGCTCCATGATCCTGGGTAAGACCATCCTCTTCATTTGTCCACAAGACTCCATCACTTCTTGCCTATTCAAAAATATCTGAATTCTTGAATTCAGTTCTCCACATTTCTCTCCTTCCCTTAGTACATTATTGGTTCTTCCCATTTTGTACAAGAATATTTCCATCATTACAAGTATCTTATATCCTCCCATCTTTTGACTCCATTTCCCTCTTTGACCACCCCATTTCTTTTTTTAATTGATTTATTTTTAATTGAAAGGATAATTGCTTTATAGTATTGTGTTGGTTTCTGCCATACATCAACATGAATCAGTCATAGGTATGCATATGTCCCTTCACTCTTGAACCTCCCTCCCACTTCCCACCCCATCCCATCCCTCCAGGTTGTCAGAGCACCAGGTTTGAGTTCGCTCCATCATACAGAAAATTCCCATTGGCTATCTATGTCATATATGGTAATGTATATATTTCCACACTACTGTCTCAATTTGGCCCACCCTCCCCTTCCCCCACTGTGTCCACAAGTCTGTTCACTAGCCCTGTGTAGAGGTTCATCAGTACCATCTTTCCAGATCCATATATATGCATTTATATGCAATATTTGTTTTTCTCTTTCTGACTTACTTCACTCTGTATCATAGACTCCAGGTTCATCCACCTCACTAGAACTGACTCCAGTGTGTTCCTTTTAATGGCTAAGTAACACTCCATTGTATATGTATACCACAGCTTCTTTATCCATTCATCTGTCGATAGACATCTAGGTTGTTTCCATGTCTTAGCTGTTGTTAATAGTGCTGCAATGAACACTGGATATATCTGTCTTTTTCAATTATGGTTTCCTCAGAGTATATGCCCAGTAGTGGGATTGTTGGGTCCTATGGCAGAGACATTACTTTGCCAACAAAGGTCCGTCTAGTCAAGGCTATGGTTTTTCCTGTGGTCATGTATGGATGTGAAAGTTGGACTGTGAAGAAAGCTGAGCACCAAAGGATTGATGCTTTTGAACTGTGGTGTTGGAGAAGATTCTTAAGAGTCCCTTGGACTGCAAGGAGATCCAACAGTCCATTCTAAAGGAGATCAGCCCTGGGTGTTCTTTGGAAGGAATGATGCTAAAGGTGAAACTCCAGTACTTTGGCCTCATACGAAGAGTTGACTCATTGGAAAAGACTCTGATGCTGGGAGGGATTGGGGGCAGGAAGAGAAGGGGACGACAGAGGATGAGATGGCTGGATGGCATCACCGACTCGATGGATGTGAGTCTGAGTGAACTCTAGGAGTTGGTGATGGACAGGGAGGCCTGGCGTGCTGCGATTCATGGGGTCACAAAGAGTTGGACACGACTGAGCGACTGAACTGAACTGAACTGATGGGTAGTCTTATTCCTAATTGGCTTTCTTTTTTTTTTTTTTCAAACTTTAAACCTTTTACTTTGTATTGAGGCATAGCCAATTAACAGTGTTGAGGTAGTTTTAGGTGAACAGCAGAGGGACTCAGCCATACATATACATGTATCCATTCTCCTCCAAACTCCTCTCCCATCCAGGCTGGCATATAACATTGAATAGAGTTCCATGTACAATACAATAGGTCTTTGTTGGTTATTTATTTTGAATATAACTGTGTGTACATGACCTTCCCAAACTCTTTAAGTATCCCTTTTCCCCGGCAGCCCTAAGTGTGGTTTCTGTGAGTCTCTTTCTGTTTTGTAAGTAAGTTCATTTGTATAATTTTTTTTAGATTCCACATATAAGGGATGTCATGCAGTATTTCTCCTTCTCTCTCTAACTTGCTTCACTCTCTAGGTCCATCCAAGTTACCGCAAATGGCTTTATTTCATTCTTTTTAATGCCTGAGTAATACTCCATTGTATATATGTACCACGTCTTTTTATCCATTCTTCTGTAGATGGTCATTTAGACTGCTTCCATGTCTTGGCTATTGTAATCAGCACTGCAGTGAACACTGGGGTCCATGCATCCTTTCAGATCATGTTTTTATCCAGATATATACCCAGGAGTGAGATTTCAGGGTCATATGGTAGTTCTGTTCCTAGTTTTTTAAGAAATCTCTATACTGTCTTCCATAGTGGCTGTATCAATTTATATTCCCACCAATAGTGCAAGCGGGTTCCCTTTTCTCCACACTCTCTCCAGCACTTGTTATCTGTAGATTTTTTGATGATGGCCATTCTGACCCGTGTGAGGTGATACCCCATTTCTGTTTTGATTTGCATTTCTCTAACAGTGATCGCTGTTGAGCATCTTCTCATGTGTTTATTAGCCATTTGTGTGTCTTCTTTGGAGAAATGTCTGTTCAGGTGTTCTGCCCATTTTTTGACTGGGCTGTTTGTTTTCCTGATGTTGAGCTGTATGAGCTGCTTATATATTCTGGAGATTAATCCTTTGTCAGTTGCTTCATGTACAGTTATTCTCTCCCATTCTAAGGGTTGTCTTTTCATCTTGTTTACTGGTTCCTTTGCTGTGCAGAAGCTTTTATGTTTAATTAAGTCTCATTTGTTTATTTTTGTTTTTATTTCTATTACCCTAGGAAGTATGACTACCCCATATCTCTGTTCCCCTTTGTAGGACAACTCCTCAGAACTGTTGTCCATCCTCATGGTGTCCAATTTTTACCTTCAGTTCACTTTTTAACATTCTTATCATGCTTTTGTTACCTTTACTCTACCCGAAGAGCTCTTGCCAAGGTGACAGATGAAATCTGTATTGCTAAATCAACGGTCAGTTTGTAGTTCTCACTTTGACCTTATGAAAGAATTTGACATGGTTGACTGTTCTTCCACTTAGCTTCCAGAACACCATGTTCTCATCATATCTCAGTCATGGAAAAGAACAATCTAAAAGACCCTGAGGTGCATTTGGAGTGATTGTATGGAATGCAAAAGGAGACTCCTTTTGTAGAAGCCTCACCCTTGCAAACTGGACGCTTTATCTGAGACTAGACCGCCCTCTTGTTCCTGTGGTGCCCCAGTGGCTAAAAGGGCAGGTTGCCTGTAATTCCTCAGCCTCAGTTTTTGTATCAGTAAAGTGTAGATGGAAATACGTGCTATGTAGTCTTATTGTTAAAAATAAATGAATTTGTGTTAGAGAAAGCTTGGGATCCTAATTACAAACCCAAATGCCTGCCAGGATGGACAGAAAGAAAATAAAAATTAGGACAGTCAGCAGATGGCTAGCCCCTAAAAGTAGGTCATATTTAGATTTTGAAAATAAACATACCAGGTCAAATAGAGCATACCTGAAGGCCAAGTCTGGCCCACATTTTTCATGGGCTGTGGCTGAGACATGGTGGATATTTGGTTAACATTAGACTCCCTTTCTTTCAGAGACTCACTTTGATCAGTCACCCTACTATGTTTCATGCTCGTGACATTCATTCAACACCTGTGTCCTCAGCCCCTGCTGTGCCAGGCACTGTGCAAGGTCAAGTGGTGGTCCCTTCTCTCAGGCTCTATTTCTCCTATTAGAGAGGTTGACTGACAAACTGGGAAAATAATAGCTGTAAAAGAACCATGAAAAAGTGTTATGAAGACAAAGGGATGTGATTAACAAGAAAGAAAAAAGTGGAAGAGGAGCTGGGAGTCTCCTGTAATAAAAGGGAAGTATATGAGGATGATGGCTAAGTTCTGGAGGCTTGAGTTTCTGGAGCTTGAGTTCTGGAGTCTAATTTCCTACCTCTGTGACCTTAGGCAAGTTTCTTATTCTTCCTGTGTGTCAGTATTCTACAGGCAGGCCTCGTTTCATTGAATTTCACTTCATTGCACTTCACAGATACTGTGTTTTTTACAAATTGAAGGTTTGTGGTAACCCTACGACAAGCAAGTCTGTTGGCACCATTTTTTCCAACAGCATTTGTCTGCTTCATGTCTCTGTTGTCACATTTTAGTAGTTCTCACCGTATTTCAGCCTTTTTCATGACTATTGTATTAATGTTTGTTATGTGCTGTGTGATCAGTGACCTTTGATGTTAGTACTATGACTCGCTGAAGTCTCAGATGATGGTTAGTGTTTTTTAGTAATAGTGTGATAGATTATAGTCCAGGTAAACATCCATTTTCTTTTTCTTTTCCATGATGGTCTGTCGGTTTATCACAGGATTTTGAGTATAGTTCCCTGTGCTTGTTGTTTATCCATTCTGTATATTATAGTTTGCATCTGCTAATCCCAAACTCCCTATCCATTCCTGGCCTTCTTCTGGCAACACTTATATATGCGCTGGGAAACTACAACCCCACATGACTTGCTTTACTGAGCTGGTTGGTAGTTAAACCCATATAATCTCTGAGGTATGCCTGTATGTTACAAATGAAGATGATAATAGGCCCTATCTCATGGGACTGTTGAGAAGGTTAAGTGAGTTAATGCATTTAAAGTACTGAGGTCATTCACTGGTATAGTTGTTTCTCAGGTAGATCAGCTGGCTATATGGCAGGCACAGGGATCTAGATGTGAATTTGGAAACTAGGGTTCTAATAAGGTGACCAACTTACGCTGATTCACCCAGAACTTTCCCTGTCTTATTGCTGGAAGTCATGTGCCCTGAGAAACCCCTCACTTCTGGGCAGAACTAGATGGTTGGTCACCCTAAGTCTGCTTCCAGCCACTGACTAGCTGTGTGACTCTGAGGCCATCTTATGCCATCTCTATAAAATGAGGAGTTCAGACTAGACAGGTAGTTCTCAAACTTCATCATGTATGAAAATCTGTTGTTAAAACATGGGATGCCAAGCCCCACTCCCAGAGTTTCTGATCCAGTAGGTGTGAGGTGGAGCCTGACCCACGGTCGTGAAGGTCCATTTGTCTTCCAACAGTGTATGATTCTGTGACTGCTTCCTGTGACCTGCTCATGGTCTGTATGAGAACATGAGGTTCAGGTACAGAGAACCATGTCAGTTAGTCATGTATTCTTTCAGCACTACTTCTTGGATACCTGCTGTTTGTCAGTTAGTGGTCTAGCTGCTAGAGATCTAGCAGTCCACCGAATCAAAAGCAGGGGGCTCGGCTCTACACCCTGCACTGCCCTGCCTCTCCTCTGTCATGCACAGGGAAGGCTCTGAGGTGACGAGAACTGGAGAAGAGGGTAAGATAACACACAGAAGCAGTAAGCTCTGCCTTAGAGACCTTAAAGGCAAGCATACCGCCACCTGGTTAGAGAGAGGGGTGAGAGGAGTTACAACGCCTCATTGCCTACGGAACACCCACACCCAGACTTCCTATCTTAGTGTCAAGGACTTCTATGGCCAAGACTCTTTTTTTTTGTTTTTTTTTTTTGAGATTTCTCCATTTGTCTCTTATGAAAAATAGTGTTCTCACTTTAAGCCTTAGCTGATATTTTTTTGAGAAAGAATAGGACTTCCACAATGTCATCCTTTCAAATATTTTATTTTGCTGCCTGCTACATGGGAGAAGCTACCTTTTATAAATAAGCAGGTATTCTGCATTTCTCTCACACCAAGTTTCAAGTGAGGAGGAAGAGAGCTTGTTTTGTGCCCTGATGAAGAGCCAGAATATTTATTACCTAGTAAGTTTTGTTCAGCCTCTTAAGTCAGTCAGCACATTTCATTCAATCAAGGGCCCTGACAAACATGCCAGGAAGGTCAAGTGATAACACTCATTTTTTGGGCACTCCTAATGACAGGTTCATTTGATTAGATTTAATTCCCCACCCTCCCCCCATCTACTCACATGTTATTACATGTCCTCTTAGCCACATTTGTTGTTTCAGATATCTACTGCTGCATAACCCATCATTCCAAAACTTACTGGCTTAAAGGAAGATCTGTTTTTATTGGTTCCTATTTTGTGGGTCAGGAATTTGGGCCAGGTTCAGTGGGGATGGCATATCTCTGCTCATGTGGTGCTGGCACACACATATTAGAACTGGTGCAGTATCACTTCTACCATGTTCTATTGGTCAAAGCAAGTCACAGAACCAATCCAGATTCAAAGAGGGAGAGAAAATATGCTCTACATCTTGATGGAAGAAATTATTGGTGGCCATTTTTGCAGGCGATTAACCTATATCCTTGCCTTCTTAGTTAATGTACTTCAGAGAAGAAAAAATAGTGTTTTTTGTGTAGGGAGGGAATCTGGTGATAAGACAAAGTCTTTCTAAATATCTAAATCCAAGAAGAGTGTCAGAACTCCCTCAGGGAAATGAGGATATTTAAATGATTACCTAAAGAATGTAGCTCATGGAGGACAGTGACAGTGAAAAGCATACTATGTATATGTCTGGCTATACATTTACGATAAATTTGAAGTGTGTCAAAAACCCCAGCATCCTTTTGGAAACAAATACAACAGGCCATAAAATTCTCAAATGCTTCTTATTAGCCTGAATAAAGGAGAACTGAATGGCACGGAGGATTTGACCAGAATCTCATGGGCAGCAGATGTTTTGAATGCTCTTCCGTTAAGGGGCAATAAGGCAAACCACATGCCTGCCTATATTTTGGGAATTATTTTATTGAGGGCTTGTGAAAATATGGAAAATGTAAACATATACACATAAGCATATGAAAATGCATTAAGTGTGGTCTGTCCTCTTGGCAGTGATGGGAGAGACAGAGGAGGTTTATATATGGGATGTGTAAGGCAACCTGATACTTCTTAAACTTTGTGTGTGCAAGCAAGTCATTTGGGGACCTTGTTTCAAAGCAGATCCTGATCCATTGAGTCTGGGTGGGAGCTGAGATTGGAGTGTCTGACACGCTCAGGTGCATTTATGCTGCTGGTGCACAGAACAGAAGAGCCAGCCTGTATTAGATGGTAGATGGAAGAGGTTGCTGATACGCTTCCCTGTTCACAGGGCAGCAAGGGTCAGGTAGCAAATGTTGCCTCCGTGCCTACCACGTGCCTGATGCTGGGCTAAGTTCGGGCTCTGAACTTAATGAGCTGCCAGTCTAGGAGGAAAGATAAACACAAAAAATGATTGCGGTAGAAACTGCTGAGGGAATGGCGGGTTAACTGTGATTCTGATGATTTATCTGTCAATTAGCAGAGGCTTTGATTCCTGAACCGCCTAACAAGGATGTGGCTTGGGTTGGTTGATTGACTAGAGTCTTGGAGTCTTCATCTATAAAATAATCTTTCCAATGCCTACCTCACAGAATTCTTAGGTGACTTCAGTAAAAATTAAGCCATAATGCCACATAATGCCTAGTGCATAGTAACTGGTCACTAATGGTTAACCTTTATTATTATACAAATCCTGCCATGTATGGTGGGGGGAAAGACCAATATATTCGTCTGTAAAATATTTTACTTATTAATCAGAGAGAAAATTCAGGAAAGTGATTCACCACTGTTGAAGAGGAAAGAAATTTCATCCATTCTCACAGGATCCTTGAAAAACAAGCAACATGAGCATCTCTTAAGACATTTTCTGAATATAAAGCGGGTGTGATGATGGTTGAAATGGATTTAAGGTTCTATGTTTTCTTGACTCTGTGGGACCTTGACATGTCGTTTAACCTCAGCTTTCTCATCTATAAAGTGGAAACAATAACAATTGTCATATTTGAAGTTTATGAGGCTCAAATGTCATAATGAATCTTTGGTATCCTCACAGCCGGTTTGAATCTTGGCCTTGTCACTTATTAGCTTGTGTGACCTTGACCATTTTTCTCAACTTCTACCTCACTAAAAAAGTACGTAAAGTACTCTGCCAAGGGACAGACACAGAATAAGTGCTCTGTAAATGACAGTTGTTGTTATGATGTGACCTTCCTTTGAAAAATATAAGGTATATGACTTCATGAAGATTATTATTAGAACATGATAAATGTGCTGTTCTTTATATACATTGAGGTGTTGCTTTTGAGTTTCTGGCAGTAAAGCATAAACTTCGATTTCCCGCCTCTCTCCTCTGTCATGTGTGGTTGCAAGTAATAATTGTAAAGGCAGCAGATTGGTGGTGAGAGTTACAGCCTCTGTGATGATATTAGCCGTTTTTTCATCATTGGAGCAGACAGGCTGCGTCTTACACTGATCCTCACACCAGAATCTCAAAATTTTGAAATGTTCCTAGCTTTCATAAAGCTTTTCCTTAGTCATTCAGTGAACCAGTCAAACATACAGGGTCTAGTTTGTGTTAGAACGTGGCCTCTAGTGGTTTGGGGCCCCTGGTGGATTCTGCTCTGCAGGAGCAGGAGGGGACAGATGAACTTCAGGCGACAGCCGTTCTTGCTATGGAAATGCAGTGGCTGCAGCCTGGCACCCTTTGGGGGCATTAATGAATATTTCAGTAGCCAGAGAATGTACAATAAAGTATACATTTCTGCACTTCCATCAAGGGAAAAATTGGGATGGGACAGAGAAATCTCCAAATTGTCTCTTCTTATATTCCATCCCTTGAATTCCTGTCACCTTCTCTACCTATCTGTCTCATTGACACAGTTATTGCAAGGAAGGAGTTAATGAGTACACAGCTTTATTTTCCTTGGAAGAGAGATACAAAACAGGCTCAAAGCAGGGCTGTCATCACCCTGCAAGTCTTCAGGGGTTTTATAGGTAATTATTAACCCTTTGTGGCCTGCCTGGGGGTGGGAGGAACCCTCTGTGCTACTACTAAGCAACTACTAAGATATTCCATCTACGGTATGTACCTGCACGCTCAATTTTTTTCAGACTTAAAATTCAGTAATACCTTAAAAATAAATCGTCTATGTATATAGGCCCAAATGACTGACAAAGTCCCCCAGGTCCTATATCAGAACAGATCGTTCCCTAACTGTCTTAGCACTGGGTCAAAAGTACCATTCTTTTTGTTTTCCATTTGAGAAAAGTGAGGCTTAAAGGAAATGACTGGGCGAAGGTTTCATGGGTAACAGGTCTTGGTTAGAATCCAGGTCTTCTGAATACAGCCCCGGTGCTCTTTGAATGTACTGAACATAGTGTAAAATCTCTTCTCACAGTCAGAAAGCACGTCTGAATCTGGCGTTCTTTAAAACCACCATCTAGAACTGCCATAAACTGCCCCAATTCAGTCTCCTGGAATTTGTGTTTTCTTTAAAAAAAAAAAAATCCATGTCATCAATCTGTTCTCTTGTTATTTTGTCATTTGCTTTTCTCCTGCTTGGTGATTTCAGGCTATTTAGATTTGGGGTTTGTCTCTTTCAGTGAGTTTAGGGTGATTAACTGCTACAACTGCTGTATTTAAGAGAATCCTGCAGAGATTTGGGATGGGAGGGGGGATTTGAGTCCATGCTGGTCCTAGCGTTTGGTCTCTCGTGGATTAAAACGAAGTGGAAAGCCTAAAAATCCCTGAATGACCCCCTTCAAGGAGTAAGTTTAAAATTGAGGAGATGGCAGTGGAGGAAAATGAGAACCCACAACGCCCAAGTCAGCTGTTGCTCCATGCTTAGTAGACCACTGTTTGCCTTTTTGTAAGCAGTGACAGAGACTCCCTTAGAAACTTGCCCTCGTTGTTATTCAGGTCTTTGTGATTTTAAGTTGTGGCTACAGCTGAATTCTCCCCTGAGCTCTCCAAGCCCACACTCTCCCTTCAGTCCCAAGCAGGTTGCTAGTATATGGGCAAACTTCCATACATGGTATGGGGAGCAGACATGACTTCATGCTCTGCTGTAGACAAGGGGAACTGCCAAGGCTCAGGCGCCCGGTGCCTGCAAGTGTTCCTGGGTTTTGGAATCCTTCTCTCTGGCTGCGTGGTAACCAGACCACAGGGGCTGCTTTAGACTTGTGAGCACATCCTTACCTTGCCAGTTCTCAGGTCCAACCTCCCTACCCTCCAAGAAAGCATCTCACAGGTGCACCCACAAGCATCTGGAAAAACATTTGACAATAAATGTCCTTTTTATAATACCAATTGTGGCACAAACCTGAAAGGTAATTTTAGGTCAGCCTCTCGAGGGGTTCAGTGAGTTCAGTCTGTTTCTGGGGCATGTGTTGTTTCACTGGAGGTGGGGCAGGGCAGGTCTGATAGCTTTGTTTAAGGAAGTACTCCATGGGTATTCTGCATTAAATTACTATTTTGTGTTCTTTGGTTATGAAAAGTTTCAGAAACCTTGCCGTAGAGGACTACACCAATTCGGGGCCCTTTAAATTCCATCTTTCTGCTTATTAATATCATTTTACTGAAAGGCATTGTAACAAAGAGGTATATTTCTTCTTGTCCAAATGGATGGTGTATGTTTAGTTTGGGTCACAAATGAAACATAAAAGCTGGTTAAGGTCTTGGTAGAATAGATCAGGTACAGCCTTTTTCTGATAGTGTTCCTTGGGAATCATATTTGGATTAATTTACACACATATTTGTGCTTTGCTTTGGGCATTACTATTGAGATCTTGCAGAGAGAGAGAGAAGGAGAAAGAGAGAAACGGAGGAGGGAATGGAGGAAGGAAGGAAAACAGGAGGCACCAGTAGCTGATAGCATAGTGAATCAGTAGAAGCTGGAGGAGGATAAGGAGGGGAAGGAGGGAACAAAAAGAAAGGAAACCAGCAACCACGTGACTACCAAGCCCAAACCCAGTTTTGGTTAAAGAAAAGAAGTTTTCTTGACTGAGGAAAATTTAACATCTCAATTAAAGCAGCCCCATAGAATGTATCAAAAATGAAGCAATACTTAAATTTTTTTTTTCTTTCTGAGGAACATCTTCCTTTCTTTTTGGTAACACAGAAGTCAGATTTAAGTTGCTGGAGCAAATGTTTTTCAACAGACACGACTCACTTAATTTTCCTGACAATGTGTGCAGTTATGTTAGAAACCTGCGTGCTCTTGGGAAGGGACATGAGACACCAGCAAACCACAACGCCGATAGGAGCAGCTATATCTTAATGTGCTAATCTTGTAACTTTTTTACTCTGTGTGAGTGTGTGTGTGTGTGTGTGTGCGCGCGCGCCCCCCTGAGCGAAGTGCGCGCCTTACTCTTTGCGCTGTCGTTAACACTTGGCTACTGCTGTCGGACCAGTAGGAGCCAAAGTTAGTAACTTGGTAAGAATTATTATTTCTCTTTTTATTCTGTCTCTTAGGAGTTCTTGATGTATAACTTCTTGAAAACTGGTTTTAAAAGGATGTGATTTAAACAAACAAAGCAACCCCTTTATATCGAAGGCTGGAGTGTTTCCAGGATAACCCTTCAGCTCACAAGGGCAGAGGTGGGGATGGGGGTGACACTGCGTACACCTTTCCGATTCGGTTTCTGCCCGCATTACACTTTCATTTTAGTAATCAAGGACATATTGCTACATTTAAGGAGTCAGGAACAAGTCAGGAGCCAAAAAGAGCTCCCGGTTGTGAGAGAGGAAGGCGGTCACCCCTAACAAAATAACTAAAGATGCCCCCAGCAGTAGATTAGTGAAGTTTTAAATCTGCATACATCTGGAAAATGGGTGTAAACTTTAAGTCGCCGGCCCTGTGTGCAGACTGGAAGGAGGGAAGAAACTTTGAGGCCAGAACGCTCCAAAGTGGGGGCAGTGCCTTCTTTACCGAAGTTTTCTCCTCCCGTACACCCAGAGGGCATACTTTTATTCCACCTCTCTCCATTGTGCATCCCCCTCCTCCATCAGTCAGTAAGTCCCCTTTAAGAGCCAGAGGCCGACTCTCCCTTTCTCCTCCCAGTCCCCCGCCCTTCACACCTTGGGTGGGAAAAGAGACTGGGGTGGGGTGGCCGGAGAGGCGGGAGGGGCGGGATCATGGTGAACGCTCCAATGGGCGTACAAACTGGCCCGCCGTGGACCCCGGCAGCCAATGAACAGCAGCCGGGGGCGGGGCGGGGCGCTGTTGCAAAGCATCCAACGTGGGCCGGCAGGAGGCCGCGGGCGGCCGAGCCCAGGGGGTGTGTGAGGGCGAGCGGCCGGGGGCGGGGCTTCGGGACCGGCCCGGGCTGGGCCGCTGGGAAGCGAGCGGCGAGAGGCTGATTGTTCGGCCGCGAGGTCTGCGGGGTTCTAGCTAAGCGGAGCGGCGTGCGGAGCCCGGGACCGCGCGGGCGCGCTCTGCCTGAGGCGCTGGGACAGCTAGGCGCACCGGGCCCTTGGAGCACTGCGGGGGTGGCCGCGTCGTCCAGCCCGGAGTCTGCATCTGGACGCTTGGAGCCGCGAGGAATATGCCTACGGGCGCAGAGCTTCTGCTGTGAACCCGAGCTCCTTGCTCGCAGCGGCGGCGGCACTTGGTGTGCGCGGGGACTCCGAAGCCCGGCCAGGAGCGTGGCGGGGGAACGAGGAGCGTCAGCCAAGCACCTTTTGCTGGGCTCCGTGGGGTTCTCAGCGAGCACGGACGGGTCGGCCCGGATGGGCGCGGGGTTCGCGGCCCCCTCCGGGCTCTGCAGAGTAGCCCAGGCACCGGGGGCCCCCTGAGCGCCAGAGTCTCTACCGCAAAGAGAACTTATGCTGGTAGCCATGCCCCGGCACTGAGCCTAGTGCGGAGCGGAGCTCCTGCAGGCCCGCCCGTGCCGGCGGTCGCCCCGGACTTTGCAGCCCCAGCACTGGGAGTTCGCTGCGCGCTCCAGACAAGATGGCGCGGCCGGTCCGCGGAGCGCTCGGGGCCCCGCGCCGCTCGCCTTGTCTTCTCCTCTGGCTGCTGCTGCTGCTTCAGCTGGAGCCCGCATCGGCCACAGCCGGCCCGCGGGCGCCCTGCGCCGCCGCCTGCGCTTGCGCTGGGGACTCTCTGGACTGCGGCGGGCGCGGGTTGGCGGCGCTGCCAGGGGACCTGCCCGCCTGGACGCGGAGTCTGTAAGTGCCGCCCTTTACGCCCTCCTCGCGCCCCGGGGGGCTGTCACTTGCGAACGGGACAGCTAGGGTGCTTCTTCGAAAAGGGGCTACACATTGAGTTGCGTGTGTGTCAGCTTTGAATGAGCTGCAAAACTGTTAGTGTGGGATTGTAGTGGTGACATGGTCCTTGGGGATCTGGAGGAGACTGCGTGCGAAGAAGTCTGGATGGGAAAAGTGTGAGTCTCGTGAGTGTGTGGAGGTGCACGAGCGTGAGTCTTTGGGGTCTTAAGGCGGGAAGTGTACCTCGTGGGGGGAAGGATGAGATCGAACGTGGGTCTTTGGGGTCTTAAGGTGAGCGAATGTGGGTCTTGAGGTTCTGGAGAAGAAAAAGTGTCGTAGGGGTCTGGAGGTGAGTGAGCGTGGCTCGTGAGGGCCATTTGGGAGTTGCTGTGTGGGTGGGAGTGTGGCGGTAAGAGGGTGAGTGAAAAGTCAGGAGGTAAGTGTGCCTGTGTGGGTGGAGAGCGGGAAACATCTGGAGGGGAGAGTGTGAGGAAGTCTGTCTAGGGGTCCGCAAGTGTTTCTTTTTCCCCTCTCCTATAATCCACCTCTCTTGTCTGAGCTGCTCGGCCTTTCAGTGGGTAATGAATGAAGGTGACTTTTGGCTCCAGTCTTCCATTTACATCATTTATTAGTGAGAGTGTGCGTAGCCGCCTCCTCATCCACCAGTCTGGTGGCCTGACTTGGCTCTGGCCCCCCGCAGAAAAGTCTGGAGGACTCCCCGAGTTGAGTTAGGGGACTCTCAGTTCCTGGAGATCTATGACTGCTGGAAGTTGGTCCTTTCCCCCCTGGTTGGCATCTTAGGGAACTGTGTTCCAGATCCTTCCTGTCTGCTCCCTAGGGAACTCCTAGGGCTTGCCGATCCAGTGCATCTTGGGGCCTACCCTGTAGCATTTCTCCTCTATAAATGGTGCAAATGAGTCTTGGAGTAATGCTACTTAGGGAGAGGGCGGGAGACTCGGGTGCCAGACTCTGATTTCAGCAGAGTGTGTTAACCCGCAAGAGGCTCATCTCTGTGCCGTCAGGATTTTGGGACTTGGTGGGCCACTTCTCAGGAAAACACAAATACGGAGTTGTGTAAACCTGGCAGAATGTCACAACCTTTTAAAATTTCTAACAAATCTGCTTCATGAGTCAAAATCCTGTCCAGCTATCAGTAATTAGCATCTCTGCGGAACTGTTAGTACCTTCCAGAAGAGGCCTAGGTTGAATAGTCTGCTTTTTAGTTGAATAATTGGACATATTCCTAGAACATACAAGAGTCACAGTAGTAACCTCAGGCGTGACATTCACTCTTCAAAAAGAGAAACAAAACTGGTGACACCAGTTTTAATCAACACCTGTGGCTTGATGTAAGAACATGTGGTTTGAGACTCAGGCTGCCATAAGGGGAGAGAAGTTAATTCCTTTCCAACGTGAAGATCCTGTGTCTCTGAGAGTTAACAGATCCCTTAACGTTCCACACTGCTTAGCGACCCATCCTGCGCCGGTGTGAAACTCGACCCTTATGCACAGGATTTCTCTTCAGCATTCTGCTGCTGCTTTGGAATTCCCTGACTTAGGGAAAACCAGTGGTCAGGTGGTGGGATTTTAACACAGGTGGTGGCCATGTAAATTAGTGGGAAGTAGACCCCAGAATTGCCATTTGGTAGTATTGTATATAGCTGGGGCAGTCTGGGGGTATTGTGGGTTTTTTACATACTCTAAAGTAGTTTATTTTATTTTATTTTTTTCAAGTCATGGAATCAGAGTAGCTGCTTAAGTGTTCACCTGTTGGAATAGTGACTCCCAATGTCAGTGTCGGTTGCGTCACGGGCAAGGCACTAAGTTCAGAAAAGTGGGGGGTTCCTGGCGAGGATAGGGTGTCCTCTTGTTTTCACTTTCCTGTGGCCACAAGATCCTCTTTTCCTTGCCCTTTAATTTTTGGAGCAAAACTACTGGTTGTATTTGGGGGGCTTTTGTCGCCTAAAGAGTGATATTTCACAAGTCATAAATAACTTTAAAATTGCAGTCTTTTCTCTTTTCCCAACACATTTGATGATCAGTGAATACAAAACTGGCTATTTTGAACTTCAGGAGACTTGATTATACTGATTATGGTGTTAACTGATTAGGTTTTAAGTGAGTAGTATGGCCTCTGGTTAGTATGTGGCAATACAGTATTCAGTACAGAAATGTATGTCCTTTGAAAAAATGTTTGTGAAGTTTGTTTGTTTGTTTTTCTTCTGATTAAAGAACAATTAGGTAAATATTTCCCCCTCCGCCCCCAGACTTCACATTTCTCCATTTAAGTCCTTAGTCTAATTCTGAATTTTCCATCAGGATATTTATGTTTTATATTCCTGGCTATGATTCAGTAAGACTTGAGGGGAGAAAGTCTCTGTCTATATATATAATAAAATACGTTATACCTTCAGCAACTTTACACCCTCTGAGTCCATTGTGTCTAGAAAGTGCGTTGAGCTAGTTTATAACCCCATGAACTAGATTTACTACTGCAGCTAGTTTAATTTCAGGCTGTGGGTTTGAGATAGAAGGGGACCTGTGGCTTTACGGAGCTTTTTTTTTTTCTTTTGCTTTTGTAAGCAGTGCATCTAATTTTGGAGTTGCTATTAAGCCCCGCATAAGGAAAGTAAAAGTCCTTAGTGGATGTAAATGCAGTTGGAATAACAGAACTGGAATAGTGCTGGGAGAAGGAAAAATATGTTCGTTCCTGGGGCCTGAGGATAACTTATTCAACACAATAACTTATAGTTGTAGTAGTTGAGCCATAACTGAGTCTGCCATCCCATTACGTAGGTGAGAACGGCCTAGTCCAACCAGCACATTCATAAATAGCTCCCAGCTCTGCCAAGCTTTCTTCAAACTTCCCAGAACCTAAGGAGACTCTGAACTTCTTAGAACTCAGATGTTTTCTTTCTTTGAAATTGCTTTGGGGGAGTGTGACTTCAGAAGCTGTTTAAGATGCATTAAAGACAATTTACCTTCGACTTTTGTCTGTGGCATAAAGTTGAGCAGAGCTTTCCTTGTTCACAGGGTCTGGCAGCTCAATGATGAGCTAATGGGACTGCGATAGGAAGGCAGGCAGGCCCTGGAGGAGGAACCACTGATTCTCAGCTTGGAGGGAAGATGACTTGATGTTTGAAAGCAAGGACACTCCCTAAAGGTCACCGAGTGTGGTCATTCTAAGTCACATTAAGACAAATGTATTGATTGGTTCTCTTTGTGTTTCGTCTCCCTACCTGTTTGCAGTACCAAACCCAGGGGACTCAGTCGAACTTCTTTGTCAGTTTGGGCACCTAAGTGGTACTTAGGATTATATTAGAAAACAAAACGCAAGCCCCATGGTGGTTCCCATTGTTGTTGGGGAGCAAAGAGGGCCTTTGTCTTTCAAATTTTACAGCTGTGCTGGAAGGCCCAGGTGTGCAGGGTGTTGTGAATTAGGGGTTTGGGAAATAGTTTCCATCCTGTTTATGCAAATTAGATCTAAAGTGCATAGGACCAAATTATTTCAGAACCAAAGATAAGATTCGCGCGAGCGCATGTGCGTGTGCGTGTGCGTGTGTGTGTGTGTGTGTGTGTGTTTTAAGAGGTAGATAATGGTCTGTATTGCCTGAGGTCTTTCTTTCTGCCTATTTTCCTATCACTTAAGAAGAATTCAGCAGACCATGAACATCCAATTCGTGGGGATGGACAGGTTTGTTCTGAAGAGGGAGCCCGTCCAACACAGGGTAATGGCAGAGAGAAAATCTGAGAAGTGCAAGTGCTTTTAAAGTTTGGGGGAGCTTTAGCCTGAGCTCAGAGTCCTTTTCTTTTCAAGTGTCAGAAGCCTGGCTTCATCTCCTCTACATGATGGAGCACCTATCTGATATGTCGTTGTTGTTTAGCCATGAAGTAGTGTTCAGCTCTGTAGCCCCCCAGGCGCCTCTGTTCATGAAATTTCCCCAGCAAGAATACTGGTGTGGGTTGCCATGTCTTTCTCCAGGGAATCTTTCCAGCTCGCATCCCCTGCTTGACAGGCAGATTCTTTACCAATGAGCCACCTGGGACGCCTTCATCCCTTATGACACTTTTTTTTGAATAAGGGCAAATCAGGGAAATGAAATTGGGTGCCTTTTTTAGACACAGGATTTAAGTCCCTTTGATGCAAAATTACGGTCATAAAATCTAAGTTTTGAGGACTGAAATTAGGAAGTGCCCAGAGACCCCAAAGCCCAAGGTGTCTCTTGCCTATAGTCTATGTCAGGGCTGTTCGTGCCCCCTTTAACAAGGGACAGTTTTACAAAGAAGCATGCTCATCTCTTTTCATATTTACGTCAGGTCATCAGATTTCCCAACCTTTGGACTTTTGAATGTGTTGTGGGCAGTACTTCTTCATCACCAGAAGGGTGACAATTCTGTGCAGAGTAATCAGATCTGGGTCTCAGTGGATGTCCAGCTCCACGGGACTTCCAGCTCTGCCCCAGGGGCTGTAAGTCTCTCTCCCTTTCTATTAATGCCTAGGCCTGAATTCCCCACGAAGCCTTCCCTGAGCACATTGGGATGACCTCTGGTTGACCTTACTCTCCCTCAGACACCATGCTTACAATGAAAGGGCCTCTCCCCCATTCTGCAGAGGTGTCTCCCTGGTGCAAAGCCTTTTCAGCATCTTCTCTTTCAGGGTGGACAGGAATGCAGGAGAGCCGCTAGGGTTTTGTGCGACTTAACAATACTCCCGGCCTAGCTCTCTGCACCTGCTGCAGCCCCAGAGGTCTGTTATCTGGGGAAGGAGGTGGTTTAAAATAGCCACTGGTTATTTCAAAAGTGACATCCACCAGAGAGGGAAATCTGCTGAAGGGAGTCATTGAACTGAAAGTTGCTGTAAGCAGTCAAGGAGGTTGATTGTACCAGTATCTCTGGTTTAAAACTTAGAGGGATTCCTCTGACTTAGCCCATAGGTTTAAAGACCAAGTTTCATGAGCAAGCCTGATTTTCAATGACTTGTGAATGAGCTTGGTGACATTTACTCATTGGGGACCTTTCCCCTCCCCAGCAACTGCAATTTGAAACCCTGGGGGTCTTTTAGAGTAGAACTCTGGGGTCTGTTAATATTCAGAGCTGTTTACAATGGATGCAGTTTCAAAGGCTGGAGGCATTGTCTTGAGACAGGAGGAGGAGGGGTAGGAGGAAGAATCCCAGGCAGAGGAGGGGAAATACATCTAAAAATCCCCAATGTTTCCTGGCCGATGGGAAATTGAGGAACCGTTAGTGGTGGTGTTTAACGACTTACGCATGTCTTTGAGCCTGTGGCCCATTCCGTCTACGTCCTGGCTTCCGTTCATAGTGTGTGTCAGTACTGTGGTTGTCTTCTGCGTTTGTTTCATGTTAAAGCGTGGGAATCTGTCACGAACTCAGATCTGTTCGTATTTCCCCAGAGAAATAGGACTTCGGAGACTAGAGGTAAAAATTCGCACAATAGTTAACCCTCTTGGAGTTATTTTTTCTATATAACTGTGGGGTTTAAAATGGCAGTCCAGACTTACCTATTAATTGGCCAACTATATGAGTAGACTGAGAAATTTTCTGTTGAAGAGCTTGATACAGGACCATTGTTGCCATGAAGCAAAATGAGTAGTTAAATAAGGATTATAGAAAAAATGTAACTTGTGGTTTGTCTATGGTCTGATTGAAAGTTGCTAATTTGTATCCTGGTTTTTAGGGTTTTGAGGGGTATGCTTATGAATTTTTCTTAGTCAAAGGCTTTATGCTTTATACATTTTTCAACTAATATGTTTTATATAATTTAGTACTTTACGTGTGGTTTCAATATACTTTATGCATAATCTTCTAAAACACAAGCTATAAACCCAGTCTACTTATAAAAGTCACTCTGTTTTTTAAAAAGCTGCTTCCCTGTTCCCCCGGGTTTCGTGCTTTTGGTGTCCTGCCTTCAGCTCTTCGCTTTGTCCTGTAGCTGGGCATGTGATGCCTAATTGTTCCTCAGGTCTTGGTTGGGTTAGTGATGGAGGAAAGAGCGGATGAGGGCATAGCTTCCTTTATTCTTCTCTGGTAATGATTTGGATGCCTCCTCCCTGCTGATGGCACCCAGTAGTCACCATTCACTCCACAGTAGTGATGATGAGACTGGAAATTATTTCTAGGGTCCATTCCTGGCTCCGCCACCCTACAGCTATGTGTGTGATTTGTGGTGAAACTCTTCCCTTTGTTTCTAAAAGAAGGAATCATAATATTCTACCTTAAGCTGCTATGAAGACAAAGTTAGGTGATACGTGTATTCAGCCTAATCCAGTGTGGGTCAGTCACCTCGCTGATGATTCAGAGCATCAGAGGCTAAGACCGCCACCCCCCCACCCCCCTCACCCTGCCTTTAACAGGTTTTGTATCCTCTTGTGGCATGGTGGGTCTCTCCAAGTCAGAGTTCCTGGTGACAGAGGCTTCCTGGGAAGAGTGCTTTCCTGACATGAAGATCTCATTTGTTGGGAGCAGGTGGCAGGGCTCAGACCTCAAGTGGCCTTCTGCCAGAAAGTTTCTGGTGATATGGATACAGTGAAGCTTTGTGTGCCCTAGGGAAGCTCAGACAAATTCAAGGGGGGACTCTGTGAACAGTTGCAAAAAATTATACAAATTATGCAATTAGCAAAAAATGATTGAGGTAGTTTATAAATGTATTCCAGTTGTGCAAATACATCTGTCTATTGAGCATTACCCTCCTGGGAGGTGGGGTATGGGAAGGAGGCTGAGAAGTGAGAGGCCCTTAAACTAATAATTTTATCCTATTATTTCTCAGGGTTTCATTGAAACTGATCCCTACCGAGAAGCTCGGTCAATTGCTTGGAAACATGCAGGTGCACTCTTCCAAACAAGGGTTAGGTTACGAACTCTGGGGCTGGCTGAATCCTCTGCTGTGCCCACTTCTCTGTGGAAATGTTTGAGGGAGGAGGTAATGTGAAGGGAGATGATTGTAGGGTGGTTTGCACAGGGCTGGAGATGTCTGACATTGTTTGTGTGTTTGGTTTGTCTGCCATCGTGCAGTAAACTTTATAGGGGACATGGGCATTGAGCACAGGGTCACCCGTGGAATCTGGCAAGGATGCCACCTGAAAAGCCGTTTGCTTTTCTTGCCCCTGCACCTGTACCTGCCTCCCTTCCCCCGTGAATGACCGTGATTCACAGCCTTGCCCACATGAACGGCTGTGATTGTTTGCGTCTTTATTACTATTTAATCTAGCATAACCAGTAAAGCCCATTGTGTGAACAACCAATCCGTTCATCTCCATAAGTCCTAATACATCTTGATTTCCTTATGAACCAGGATGCAGGTTCCAATCACTGCTCATTCAGTTTATTTTGGCAAAAGGTGGCCTTCAGAGAGTTTAAAGAAAGCATGACCTGTCTTCTTTTGAAGCACTTTGCATTGATTATTCTTTAAACTTTTGTGGTGCCCAAGTCTCTAATCTTTTTTGATCTGTAGGTACTTTTTTTTTTCCTTGAGGTCTCTTATTATTGGGAAGAAAATGAATCAGAGGAGTGAGGTTCTGTCCTGCAATATAATTACCTAAATGTTGAGAAACAAGATAGTGGAGAGTTAAGTTTTTTTTTTAGCTGATTAAAAACAAATCATACAACTTCATCTTCTAAGACTGTATTATACAGTATTTAGGAGGTGTCCCCCAACCCCCACCTCCTCTTCCTATCCTTTGCTCCTACTTATCTTGGTCAGGGCGTACATTGCACTGATAAAATTCTTCCTCACTGGATTACCTACTTGATGATGGCCTGTTAGATACAGAGTGAGCAGAATCAAGCACTTTAGAACTAAGGAATGGATAATGTCACTTTATTTCCAAATTTGGTAGTCACAGTGCTCTTCGTTGGTACCCCCAGCTTTAGCACTTCAAGCTGGGTGAAAAGGCATTGACACCCCCCTCCCCCTGCCACTGGTAACCACTAGTTTGTTCTCTATATATGTGAGTCTGCTTCTTTTTCTTTATGTTCACGACTTTGTTGTATTTTTTTAGATTCCACATATAAATGATAGCATATAGTGCTTGTCTTTTCGTCTGACTTGTTTCATTTAGCCTCATGCCCTCCAAGTCCATCTGTGCCGCTTCAGATGGCAAATTTCATTCTTTGTGACTGAATAGCTTTCCATTTCACATGTCTATTTGGATGTCACAGCACATCTTCTTATCTGGTCATCTGTTGATAAGCACTTAAGTTCTTCTATGTATTGGCAGTTGTAAACAATGCTAGTATGAACACTGAGGTGCTTGTATCGTTTTTAATTAGTCTTTTTGTTTGTTTTTTGGACTTATACCCAGGAGTGGGATTGCTGGGTCATATGGTAGGTCTAGTTTTAGTTGTCGGAGAAGGCAATGGCACCCCGCTCCAGTACTCTTGCCTGGAGAGTCCTGTGGACGGAGGAGCCTGGTGGGCTGCAGTCCCTGGGGTCACTGGGCACGACTGAGCGACTTCACTTTCACGTTTCACTTTCATGCATTGGAGAAGGACAACCCACTCCAGTGTTCTTGCCTGGAGAATCCCAGGGACGGGGGAGCCTGGTGAGCTGCCGTCTATGGGGTCACGCAGAGTTGGACACGACCGAAGCGACTTAGCAGCAGCAGCAATTTTAGTTGTGCATTTTTGAATAATTTATGTATTTATGACTGTGCTGGGTCTCGTTGCTACGCAGGCTTCACTCCAGTTGTGATGAGTGGGGTCTGGTTGGAGTGTGAGGCCTTCTCACTGTGCTGGCTTCGCGTTGTGGAACAGGACCGCTCCTGGGCTTTAGCAGTCCCAGTAGCCGCGGCTCCTGAACCTCGAGCACAGGCTCAGCAGTCGCGGCGGATGGCCTTCGTCACGCCGCAGCATGCGGGGTCTTCACAGCTCAGGGACTGAACTCGTGGCTCCTGCATTGGCAGATGGATTCTTTACCACTGAGCCGCCAGGGAAGCCCAATTTTTTGAGAACCCTCCATACTGTTTTCATATTGACTACCAATTTACATTCCCGCCAATAGCGCACCAGCGTTCCCTTTTCTCCACACCCTCCCCAGCATTTGTTATTTGTGTTATTTTTTATAATGGCCTCTTTTGTTTAATCTATGTCTTAATAGACTTGTGCCCATGGTTTTTTTTTTTTTTTTTTTTTTTTGGGGGGAAAGCAAATCCAAGCATATCACTTCATCTGAAAATATAGATAGGTTAAAAAAAATTAAGATACACTTATTTTTGAGATGTAATTTACATATATTATTTGCTATAGGGTGGTTTAAAGAAGTGTTAACTGTAACAGCCTTTTGGGTGGGGGGAAATCATTGAAGTCTGTTTTTCCAAAGGGAGTTTTTGGTAAACTGAACCTTTAAAGAATGTTTATTGAGCACATAGTGTGTGCCCTCTCAGTTTGTGTGCGCTCAGAATAGTTTCATCTCTCTCTGTCTCCTCTCTCTCTCCTCTCTCTCTCCCTCTCTCCTCTCTCTCTCCCTCTCTCCTCTCTCTCTCCTCCCTCTCTCTCTCCTCTATCCTCTCTCTCTCGGTACTTAGTTCCTTTGTCCCATTGTCCCTTTGCCTGAAATGTGGTAATTCTGAGGAACTCTCATCTCTCCCCATGTAGCTGTTCATTGGGAAGTTTCTTCTATGCTGTTAATTATTGATTAGAATTATTTTGTGAACAAGCATAATTCCAAATGGGTCATTTAAAAAGTGATATTTCAGGTACTGTTGGTTAATAGAGGGGTAATTAGCTATTGGTTGTAGTTAAAGTCGTGAGTCTGAATCAAGTTAACTATTGTTTACTTTGTAAGCATGACCCTCCAGCTGTGGCTACTTGAGTCTGCTTTAAATAGAGTGAGAGGCACCCTGGAAGAAAATCCCCCCAAAGCAAAGAACTATGTTCCTGGAACCCTCTGTGCTTGATTTAAACTTCACACGGATTTGAAAATGCTTTTCTTCAAGTAGCTGCAGAATGGTTTGGTTTGGTTTGGTTTTGTCGAAGTGCATAGTTTAATTTCTCTGCAGCCTGTTACTTTGTTGGTTAGGAGAGACTTTTAGAATGGATTTCATGCTGGGTGCAGCTTAATTAGCAGTCCGAATGGGAGTTACATACCAATCCACTTGATCAAAGTCTGTGGAATGATTTCTATATTCTGTTTGTGAAAATCTAATTCTGTATGGATCCTGTGGTGTTCGTTGGTTTTAAAAGCTGTCCTACATGTCAGGTTAAATTCATGCATGTATTAAGCTTAATAAAATTTATATGGTATATGATTAGATACCATCTTACAGGGCATTCTGTGTTTAGGGAAGTGGAAGCACACACCGAAGGGGTTAAGAAAGATCTACAGGGTGGGAGGGCACTTAAAACTGAGAAATTCTGACTGTGAGTCTAATTTCTACTTTATAAATTAGGAGAACGTTGTTGTTTCATCTGATTTCTGCTGTGTAGGACCTTGGTCCAGTACTATGCGTCTTGCCTACATTTTAGTTTTCATTTTATTTTTAATTAAAATTTTTTTCCCTTGATTTCTTCCCTACACCTGGGCTGGTGTGAGTTTCTGGCACACAAGCTCCCAGAGCTTGCAAAACTTCTAAACAGCCAGCAGAGCTTGTTGCTTCCAGGAAGTCGGTTGTTGATCCAGCAAAGTGATGGATGCAGAAACTCCAGCTCAAATGGAATGGAGTTTCCTTTCTCTTTGGAGGAGAGGAGACCCAGAAAGCGAACTGAAATGTTTTGTAACTCTTAAAGTCTGCCCCATCCCAAATTCCTCTGAATGTTTTCTCAGATTTGGTGTCTGTGTGGGACTCTTGGCCACAGTGGTTTGGCTTCATTGATGGTTGTGTTTTGTCCAAGAGAAAAATCTCCTATGGAGATTTTTGGATCCTTTCACAAGTTCATTTGAAACAGAACTGTGAATTGATTATATTGAATTTCAGACTATCCTAAAATAAAGACTGGCTGACCTCAAATATTATTTGGGGTGGGGGGAGGGGAGGGGGCAGTGTAGGGAACTACACTGTATGTGAAATCTCAAAACTTGCTGCATCTTTCTGAGCAGAAAGGGGCTAACATTGTCATTAAGCATCTTAAAGGGGTTCTGGACCAAAGAGGGGTAAAAACTATTGACCTAAAAGGGAAAAAACTAATAGTTGTCTTAAAGCTGTGAAGGCAGGAGTGTGGACGGTTGAGAAAATGGCTGGACATCTGGAAAGTTTGGGGTTTTATCCCAGTTCTGCCCCTGCTTGGCAGTGTGACCTTGATCTGATCGGTTCATTTCCTTTCTGTAAAGCGATGTATGATTTCTAAGGCTGCTCATCTTCAAGTATAGGAGTCTATCTGAATTGAAACAAAGAAGTAATAAACTTACACTACTTAGTGAATGGTAAGAATCAGTCAATTTACTCTGTGTCTAGGATACTTACTTCAATCACCTTCCGTGTTTGGTGCTTCTGAGTGGTATCCTCGTTTGGATGCCCCCAGGGAAGTAAAGGGAAACAGGGTAGGCGTGTGCCCTCTCACGAGGGCACCTCCTGTGGTCCTTTAGCAGTTTCTGAAGGGGGGCATGTACTCCACCGTATTTCTTCATTTGATCATTGCCTCTTTTTCCCACTAACCCAAAGAAAACCACAGAAGCTGGTACAGACCTACATTAGATCTTTGATTTAGCCTTTTAAGATCTCGTCACAAAAGGCAAATAAATTAAGGTCCTGTGTTTTCAAAGAGTCACTTGTCTCCCCTGCCTTTCTTAGGGCCGCTGCAGGCAGCATCGCTCTCAAGCCGGCCGTGGGTGAATGGCTAGATGAGCGCCTGTAGCAGATGCACTAGTAATCACTCGAGGAAGGGCAGCAGCACCCCACCGCGTCTGTCCTCTCTGAGCTGGCTTGCCACTGACAACATGCAGGGAACATTGCGGGTATCAGAGGAGCTGTTAACCCTTTTACCAAGGAGCTCTTTTGAGGGTGCCTTTCAAGGTGGAAACTCAACAGCTGTTATGTCCATACTATCAGATCAAGGTCATACTATGCCCAACACATACTATGTCTATACTAAGTCCAGGGGCCTGATTTTTGCAATTTTGAGGTCTCTCTCTTTCTGGTCAAGCAATTTACCCATCTGCATTGGGTCTTCATTGGTTCTCACTTGGTCAAACACTGGTTTTGAAAATCGTGACCTTTGTCATAATGAAACTCCTAAAAAGACTTCATTTGTTGCGCCAAGTCTGGGAGCTTTTCTCCTCTGTGTCCTGAATATCCACCTTTCTTTCATGTGGAGTTCATTTGTGCCTTCAGTGGAAAGTCTTCGACTTTTTTTTCCCTTCCACTCATTCTTTATCATACACAATTTCATAAGGTGGAACCTTTCGGTTTTTTTTTTCCTTTCTTTCTTTCTTTTTTTTTTCCTGTAGAGCTAATTATGGGAATCTGGAGCCCTGTTTGAGCTACAGCTAAAATGCAGTGAAGCTGGAGGCACAATTACTGGTTTGGAATTTCTTGAGAGGAAGGTTGACAAGAGTTAGGGACTACTTTAGGACTAAAGGAAATAGTCCAAAGAACTAGGCTTTCTTTCTTTTTTTTTTTTAATATCCTCCCTTTCAGGCCTAAATGTGGCCTTTGCCCATGTGCGTTCTGAGATCGTCCCAATAGTCCGCCCGCCCTTCCATGAGCTTTTGTCAACATTAGACACACTCTGTGTTATTCACTTGACCTTGTTCTGGTGGATTTATTGTTTATATGTTGTCCTTCCCCAGAGGAATCTTGGAGTCTCTCTGCTTAGGTAAGTTTTCACACATCCTTGTCTCTTTTCCCTCCACTTAAGGCAGTAGGGATTGTTCAGTTTCACATGCCCAGGAATCGCTGGGTCAGTATTTGTTTATAGCTCTACAGCTCTTGTTCTTGAGGCTTGGTGCACTTTTTTCTGGGCTGAAAGGATCCCATGTGTTCATTGTGTCTGAAAAGGGTTCTGAAGTTCACCCTCCAAGTGAGATTACTCCTAATTGACCTTTGTGGAGGACTTCACAGAAGTATATTTGGAGTTAAGGTTTACAGAGTAAAAGGCTACTTTCTTTTTGCTGAAGATCTGCTTTCCCATGGAGAGCCCAGCTGATGGGTAAAGGGATGAGTTCAGGAGCCTTCTTCAGTCGTGGCACTTCCAACAGTGTGGGCCTTCAGGGAGAAGTCATAGCTTGTGGTTTGTCTGATTTTTTGTGGCGAAGAGCCCTTTTGGAGGGACTGTTAGAGCTAAAACAGAAATTATGGATGGGCTTCCCTTCCTTTCCCCTTTATCCTTATTTTCTGCTCTCTGCTTGAGAACCACTTCAAAGAATCAGATGTGTTGATGCCAGACGCCATGCAGTTATTGTTAAAAGAATTTGGAAATATAATTGAAAACAAACTTTGTCGAGCAGAGCAGATCTAAGCGAGTTCTTAACTTTGGGGGAGAAGGGAATTCCAAGTTTTTGCTCTATTTGGAGCTGATGTCTCCGAACACTTGTTCTGCGAGATGAATCATCTGTGAATTCTACATCTGGGAGTTATATATTGGGAAATGGCATTCTTTTTCAATGTAGAAGAAACACAAAGGCTTAAAGTTACAGTGTAGTTGGAAAATTCTAGTCAGAGTTTAAAAAAATTAAATGAGCATTGAGGTGAAATTGGCAGAGTAATTGGACATGAGATTGTGATTCCCAAAATAGACATGTCCATAAATGGAAAGCAATATGACCGCCACACTTATTTATTGGGCCCCCTCCCTTTGTTTTGAGACAGAGGACGTTTAAAAAATTCTTTGTAAACATCAACTAATCAGAATCATTAGTTATGGGAAATGTGACATTAGAGTCCAAATTTATTTTAGCATTTGTCTTGAACTTTTCAAGTAAGTTCAGGCCACAAAACCCAGGAAAAGGCCAGAACAGTACACCACTGTAGGGTCTGCTGGGGAAGAGAATGCTGTGTCCCTGTCCTCTGCAAAGTGCCCTTCACGTTACCTGTGTGATGAGGGGTGTTGGTGGCGGTGATGAAGCCAGCCATGCTTTTAGGTAGCACAGTGCTAACAGTGGCAGCACGCGTGCCTACTTTCCTGGGTGACCTTGGGCAATCTACTTAGCTTCTGAATGACTCCCTTTCTTCTTCATGTTAAATGAGGATAATCATAGAGCCCACCTCACTGAAGGTATGGTGAGGGAGGACAAAATTGTAGTCATTTATAACTGTTAGAAGAGAGGCCCCAACACATAGCAGTGATCGTTTGCGTTTTTGCTTGAGGACGCATGAACACAAACTCATTTAGCTGTCACCTTAACTCTGTGGAGTATCTTACATCTTTGCTACGCACAAGGCCCAGGGTGGTGGAGTAACCTGCCCAGAAACTAGCCCTTTGCCAGAATTAGAACCCAAACGTGACTACATAACTGTATTTAGAAAGACTTCAGTAAGATTGGTGTCATCTGCTTTCGTGTGTTTGTCTGGCATCCCCTTCAAGTCTGTGAATCCCTGGAGCCCCGTGATCGGTCCTTCGCCTCCTTGGTGGCCTGAAGCACCTAACACGGTTCTAGGTGCAGGGCTGGTGCTCCATAAGTGGCGTCTGGAACGTGACCTGGAAGGGCACGTGTCTTCGTCGGCAGGCTGGTGTGTCAGCATCCGTTTCTGGTGTGCCCCTCTGGTGCAGGGGGTGGCAGCCTGCGCATATGTCTCGCCATCTGTTGTTTATTGTTTCTGCGAGGTTGTGGTTTGTGTTCCTATTCCATGTTTCTTTGGTTTCTGGAGCAACTGCGAATATTATATGCCCGGGGATCAAAAAAAGTAAACTATTTATAAACAGTAAAGTATCCTTGGGTTTGGAAAGTGTTTTTCTCAAATGCGTGTGTATTTGGTGGCTTTGTTATAATCCCACTGATGTATTGGCAGACAATTTGCAGATTGAGGCACATTTAAAAGATGGGCAAGTCACAGGCCCGCCTTGTGTAACTGGCTTACAAAGAGCCTTGGTGATAAAGCCCTGGTGTTAATGCTGACCTGAGTGGTGTATTTTTAACTCAAGAACGTATAAACAGTTAGGCCAGCCGATGGAGTGTGTACTCCGCCTGTGATCCTTGGCGTGCCTTGGGTGTGCAGCCCTGTGAGCTGTGCCGGGAGACTGCTGTGGCCATCAGTGAGCCACTGCCCGCTTCCCCACTGCCTTCATTTTATAAAAAGATTATATCGGAGAGATGGAAAGAAGGTGGAGTTCATCAGTTATTTGGTGGATCAGTTTTATGCTCAGTTTTCTTCTATACTTTCTTTGTGTTATGCTGACTTTACAGAAAATAAAGAACTTTTTACTCTCCTCTCTTCCACCCACCACCCCCCACCTCAAGCCGTGGGGGTCTTGGCAGAGTTACATGTTAGAACATGGGATTCCCACTGCCTAACGCTCTGGGCATCCACCTGCCTCTCCAGCTTCATCTTTCCTTCCCACCTGGTTCCATGCATCCCGGCCACCAGGTGGGATTTTTTTACAGGCTCTTTTAATACTCTGTGTGTCACATGTCCCTTACACCTGTCCCTCTGCCTGAGAGAGGCATTCTTCTCTCTCTGTCTTTCAGACTCCTGCTCATTTCCCTCAAGTGTCTTCTCTTGGAGACCTTTGCTAACCCTCCCTCTGGGTTAGAGAGTCCTGCCTCGGGGACCCTGCAGTACTTCACACAGAAGCTCTGCATCCTGATTGGAAGTTCTGCATCCTCACTCCCCCATTAAACTGTCAGCTCCCTGGAGCAGGGACTGGCCTTGGTTCTGATCCATGTGGTGCCCCAGAATCCCTTCCCAAGCCTCGCATACAGTAAATGCTCAGGACAGATCCTGGTATAGCTGGAGCTGTCAGTCCTTTTTCTGTGTCGTCCTGTAAGTCCTGCAGAAACACCTTTCCCAGACAATGGGGATCATTGAGTCCTCCCAGGGCCTCAGCTGTCTGTCGTTTCCATACCTTGTCTATTTGATAGTTTTCTCCACCCTCCACCAAATATTTGTGTTGAAGAGCTTAAAAGAATGGAAGAAAGAAGAAAGAAGTGGCACCCAAATGGAGATAGGACAGATGGGTGCCCCCACGCCCCAAGAAGGTTTGGCTGCTTTTTGGTCCCTCCCTCTGTTGTGGGAGGGTGGCTGTGAAATCCTGTAACCAAATATTGTTTCCTTTTTTAGTTTAAGCACCACACAGGACCTGCCTCCCTTTGGGGTCTCTGGTCTCCGTCCTGTGTGTTGTGTTTGCGCTAGGAGCCCATGGTGCCATTCCCCCCTGGCGCCGTGGTTTCCCCTCTGCTCTGGAGCCCAGCTTTGCAGAGTTGACACAGCAGGGGAGGGTTGCCTCTCACCTAGACCAGAGCTGTCTAGACACCCTTCCACTTGTGGTTTTTCTGCTCAGTTTATGCTGAGCCCTGGCCAGGCAGCTGGTTTGGGTTGCCTGGCTCTTCTTCATTTCGCTAAGACCTCTTCTTTGACAGAAGGGATGATCAGGCCAAGGTCATGTTTTGTTTTGTTTTTTCCTCCCTCTTTGTTGGCACAGGGAAAGGCTGTTCTCCTTGACCAGATGAGTTGTAAGGACACTGAGGGCAGGTTACTATGTCCTCTGGTTCAGGCCAGAGTAGAGACTTAGTCTGTGGCTGGAGACATTTTGGGCAGATGGATTTCCAAGTCTGGCTCTGTTGAGCGTGCACCCCAGGCATGGGCAGTCCCCTGGACATGTTAACGAGAGGCAGTGGGGAAGCTGTCTTCTCCCTGGTAAACTCTGCTTCAAATGTTTATTTTCGTGGTTTAGAGGCCTTGGGCTGTGATTCAGAGGAAAGGCCCTTTTGTACCTGGTAAGCCAAGGAAGGTAACTTCATGTGGAAGGAGTTTTGTGCCATTAACCTGATATCCCAGTTACATGCATTTATTTTATTTAATTTATCAATTATCCACACCATGAGACTTGTGGGATCTTAATTTAACCTCAACCAGAGATTGAACCTGCGCCCTTGGTAATGAAAGCTCGGTGTCCTAACCACTGGACCGCCAGGGAATTCCCCGTGCATTTTTTTTAGTTACTTTTAATTCTCTGGTGACACATGGTAGGCATTGTATTGAATAAAGAGGAAACTACACAAGAAAGAATAGTTAATCTCACTATCCAGTGGTACATGTTACCACCTTGGTATATAAATTTATATACACCACCTTGGTGTATAAATTTCCAATAATGTCTATGGTTGAATACTATTACAAGTTTCATATATATTATATATATATATTTTAAAGAATCTTGGTTACTATTCAGTTGTAACTCTGCTTTTATAAAAAAATGTTTAATTGAGGAAAAGTTGACCTGTGACATTATATTAATTTCAGGTGTATGTACAATAGAACATGTGCTTTAAGACTCAGTATCATGAATATTTTCTCCAACTTTAAAGATTTAAATAACTATGATTTAAGTCATAATTAAAACTTCCCTGATATTGAATATTTAGATTGTTCTTTAACATCCTTATATGTTTACACATTTCTTATTTCCTTAAATCTAAATTGCTCTGGATATGCAAATTCCTAAGACTTGACAGGGTGGCTTCTAAGAGACTGTGGATTTATGATTTACATGTGAAACTGTGCCCATTTTCCCCTCACAAACTTGAGATTGCTTTCTTTCTCCAACCACACACCAGTTTAATAACATGGAAATAGCATTGGATTACTTTAATCTGCATTTCTTCAGATGGTAAGGCCAAAGATCTTTGCCGGTGTTACCCATGGACTCTTCCTTTTTAAGTTTCCTTCTTTTTCTTAGGTTTAGTTAGCCAAAAAGTGTCTCTTAGCACCCTCAACTGTGACCTTTGGGCTTGAACACACATCCAGTATCCCTGATACTCAGAGATGGGGTGTTTCTGAGGGCCTGGAAAGCCTCCCTCCCCGGCCCTGCCAAGGTGTAATTGCCTAGAAAACTGCTTCTGTATGGGTGTGTCAATTTCCTAGTTCACTTTTGCCTCTGAACTAGGAAATGTTTGTGTGTTCCTCTTAAAGTGAAGTTGATTGTGCGTCCAGGAGGGGGATGTCGCTGTGTCTTTGCGGGTCCCCCGAAGTCACCCCAGCCTGCAGCCGTGCCTGCAGAGCCAGCCTGTCTGTGCCCAGCCCTCCCCGTCTGTGGCCGGCGTGCCTGGCACCTCCAGCTGCTAGGAATCAGAACAGATTAGCGTGGTGGAGAGCCCTTCAAGAACAGCTTCCAGCAAATGGAAATTATTTTAAAACAAATTGATGTGGTTTTTCTGTCAAACCTACTTGGAGCATAAACAAGGTTGGACTCTAAGCCACTTCCCTTCCACAAACGAGCCCGTGTTTAAAGTGTGGCTTTCGACAAAGTAAACATGGTCTCGAAAGTGAGTTGTCCTGGTGTGTGTCTGATTTGAAAAGTAAAAGTAGTGCCCTCCCCAGCGTCCCTGTAGACCACCTGATTGCCCTTGAGATGTCCCTTCTCACTCATCTGTCTTCCTGCCACAAATATCACAACTTCCTGGAAAGGTTTAAAAGGTAAGGAGTAATCTTGTGTTGAAAGGGGAAGAAACGCCAGGTTCATCTGCGCGGTAAGATCAACATTTTAATCTTACTCCTTTGCCAAGTAGGAATATCAAAAACATCTTGTGAAATACATACCTCTCATGTGAAGTGTAAGAGTGTGGACAGGTACCTACCCTCTGACCTGGGCATCTTTGAATTGTCTGTGGCTTATAACAGTTCTCCCGTCCCAGGGACAATGTCGACTTTATTAAATTGGCCACAGCTTCTCTAGAAGGCGAAACAATGCATTTAATGTTACTATTATATATTAATGAACAACCGGGCCAAGGGACATTTGCCAGAAAAGCTACAAAGTGAGAAAGTCACCAATATCAGAGTGAACTTTGCACTCTGAAAGTGTGAATGATGTCGGGTGAAAGAAGTTTATTGCATAAGGGGAGCAACTGGAATCTCTTTGATGTTGGTTAGCGTCCTGGCCCCATTAGACTTTTGGACTTCCCAGTTAACTGCATGTGTGCTGGCAAAGACTGTGCTGTGCCATGGTACCTGCAGTCTAGGGGGACACTTCTTGAGCAGAAGGGACCAGCATCCCCGTTTGGAGAGAGTAGGGGCTGTTGGCCATTTGTATCTGCTTTCGATCAGCTTCAGTGAATTTTTAACATAAAACTGAAATGTAGAGTCTCACCCCCGCCCAGCTTTTCCCCTGGAAGGACTTTTCCTGAAATAGTATGCTTTTTTTCCCCTAAAATCTGCCGGCACCAACCACAGAAAGGGGTCAGATTTTAATCAATTAGATCTTAATCTAACCAATTTATTTCCTCCCCATTGTGGTGACACTTCCTCCTGCCTCTGGCTTGTTATTAATTTTTGAAAGACTCGCCGTTGGGAAAACCCTGCTTTCCACAGCCTTATTAAATCATTACTCAGAAGAAGAAAAAATGCTCTTTTGAAATTTTGAGAATTTGTTTTCTGCGGGAGGATACATTCCAACTGAGGTTTTTCACTTCTTACGGGTTTGTGGACTGAGCTGTGGTCCTGAGTGTAGTGCAGTTTAGGAAGCAAGAAGGAGTTGATGGGGTGGGAAGGATTTTAAAGGTGGTATCATGCCTTGAGCATCTGAAATGTGGACATTTTGCCTGTTCCCCCGCTGCATTTATCTCCTAGCACTTAGAGAAAAAAGTTTATTTCTGCATCTGTGTGGTACAGAAGTATTATAGCTAGGTGGCATTTTCAGTCTGTAATTTTGAAAGCCTGCTAAAGCAAAAGTGTTTGTGTTTTGTTTGTAATAGATTGATTAAAATGAAATTTAAATATCTAGAAGCCATCCTTTCAAACTATATGATTCAGGTTTTTTTCGTTTATTCACAGAGTTGTAAAATCATCACTGCTAATTCCAGCACATCCTCTTCACCCAAGGACAAAACCCTGTTCCCTTAGCAGCCCCTCCTCACTCTTCTCATCCCCTGGCAACATCTGCTTCCTGGCTCTCTGGATTTGCCTATTCTGGACATTTCATATAAATGGAATCATACAAGACATGGTCTTTTGTGTCTGTATTCTTTCATATGGCCTTGTGTTTTCAGGGTTCTTCCATGTTGTAGCATGTATTGGCAAATCTTTCCTTTTTATGGCTGAATAATATTCAGTAGTGACTTATGAAGTGCTCTGTGGAGACCGGAAGCTGGGGGGAGGGCTGACATGTTGAAGTTGAGCGGCTTCGGGGTGGTAGGCTGACACAGCTAATTGTATGGGTAGACCACATTGGGCTTGTCCATTCATAAGTTGTTGGACTTTTTGGCTGATGCGATAATGCTGCTGTGAACATCGGTGTACAACGTTTATTGTATGAATGTATGTTTTCATTTCTCTTGGGTAGATACTTGGGATTGAAATTGCTGGGTCATGTGATATTTCTATGTTTAACTTTTTGAGAGTCTGCTAGGCTGTTTTACACAGAAACTGCACACCACCTTTTGCAATTTCATCAGCAGGGAATAAATGTTCCCATTTCTCCACAACCTCCGCAGTACTTGTTATCTCTGTCAGGTTAATTACAGCCATGCTAGTGGGTATGAGGCAGTATCTCCTTGTGGTTTTGATTTATATTTCCCTAGTGACTAGTGACTTCCCTGGTGGCTCAGACGGTAAAGCGTCTGTCTATAATGTGAGAGAGCCGGGTTTGATCCCTGGGTTGGGAAGATTCCCTGGAGAAGGAAATGGCAACCCACTCCAGTACTCTTGCCTTGAAAATCCCATGGACAGAGGAGCTTGGTGCAGGCTGCTATCCATGAGGTCGCAAAGAGTCGGGCCTGACTGAGCGACTTCACTTCACTAATGACTAGTGATGCAGAGCAAGTTTTCATGTGCTGCTTGGCCACTTGTATATCTTCTTTGGAGAAATATTTTTTCATTTTCTTTGCCCATTTTTCAGTTGGATCATTTGTCTTTTTGTTGAGTTGTAAACCGGGCAAGTTTTAAGAAAAGACAGGTCATAAAATCTTGGATGAATTGAATTCCCCAGGGACAGAAATGTCTCTGTCTCACCTTCCTTGAGTGAGCTGGATTTTATTTTTGAGTTTAAAGACTTTTAAGATCTTCAGGTAGAAATAAAACGGGCAGTATTTGCCTAGTGTATTTGCTGTACCTGTCTCCCTGTTTGTAATTCCAAGGGAGGGAGGAAATGCGGCAGAGCAGAACAATAGTTATTCCCGCCGCGAATGCAGAGTTCAGGCTCTCTGGGGGAGCTTAGCACACCGTGTCCACCGCTGGGACAATGGGAGAATTTGCCCTTCTGTCCCCTAAGGACATTTGCTGGGCACTTGCACGTACAGCCAGGTCTGACCATTTTCTCTGCACTTCCTCTGCTCCAGGGCAAGGCTGCCTCTGCCCACAGAGCTTTGCAGCTATAAATTAGACAGAAATGCAGTCCTGAGGCTGTCCAAAGGCAGGCAGGGTAATTGCTCTGGACAGGTTTACAATAGGGAGGTGTGAAGTGCTCTGTGGAGACCGGAAGCTGGGGGGGAGGGCTGACATGTTGAACTTGGGCGGCTTCGGGGTGGTAGGCTGACACAGCTAATTGAAAACTGTGGCCCTGGTGGCTTTTAATGGGAAGGGAAGCCAAGGCTCTGCAGCGGTTTCCTTTAGAGCCAGAAGCGGGGAGAGTGGCTAGTGGGTCACTTCAGGGGGTCAGGACTGCACCTGTGAGCACTGGGAGCGCTGGGCCTGGACTGGGGGCCCGATCTCCTCTCACGTGTTTCTCATTTGCTACTGTCTAGTCCTCTTCTGGGTGTGCTGAGGGCCCCAGGTGGGGCAGTTTTGCTTGAAATAAGGGCGACAGGTAGATTTTGGAAAACCATTGCCAGTCCACCTCTGGCAATCCACCGATGCAGGTCAACTGGCCAGTGGGCTGATTATTATTGAAACAGTAATGGCATGGTGGCTGGCTGGCTGTCCCCCAGGGAGCCATGGGGTCCATTTAGCATATCCCCAGACTTTGGAGTCTGAGTCTGTGGTGCCAGGGACTGAGAATCTGCACTGTAAGCACTTCTTTGGGGAACTGGGGTTTTGAGTCTGAAGTGTGAGACTCACTACCCTGGACACTGGGATCCCTTAGGTCCAGCTTCGTGTCCATGTGGCTCCAGGCACCTGCTCCTTGCCCCCCACCCACCCTCTGCAGTCACTGCATACCAGGTGCATCCCGCACAGGACTGGTGTTCCTCTGCCAGCCGAGCTGTTTCTTCCTACAGAGCCTTTGCCTATGCTCTCATCCCTGTGCCTTCTGCGCGTGACTCGTGTTATCCTTCTGGTCTCAGGTTAAACCACTGCTCAGAGGGGTCTGTCCAAACACCCAGGTGAGGGTGGCCACGGTCGTGCTCCAGGGTGGCCTTGGAACATGTCTCTGGTGACTCACTCAGCATCTGTCTCCCCTCCTGGTTGTACACTCCCTTAGGGGAGAGGCCACCTTGCTACCAGGGGGTCCTGGAGTCCAGCACCATTCCTGGTGCTCAGTACACTCGTGTGTGTTCACCATTTCCAAACCAGGCATGAGTGAGCACTGCTCTTCCTGCTGTGCCACCTTGTCCTAGGCACTGTTTCCCCACGCCCCTGAAACTCCTGGTGAAATGACCAGTGACTGGCTGTGTCCCAGACATCTGCCCTTTTGAGTTTACTATTACTTAGTATTCTGTCCCTTTTAAGGGCCAGCTGCCCTCCACCGAAGTCGTGGCTTTATTAAAAACTAAAACAAAATGTGGACCCAGCCTTGTTTATTTCCAGTGCCATGGTAGTAGCTTCTAGAAAACCCTTTCAAAGGCGGGATATGAGAGGTGTGGAGATGGTGCAGGTGATAGACTCTTCCTTGAGCCTTGTGGCGGTTAATGTGTAACCTCTTTAACAAGGGTTGTGTGGACATTCATGTGGCCTTAGCGCTATCGCAGGTTCATAAACCCAGGCGGTAGGTCCCGTGTTTGTATGAAGTTCATGGCTTTACAGATAACACAGACCCCCGAGGTTTAATTTCCCTTGGTCGAAAAACAACTACCACCAACCATTGGTCAGCGTTGTGTCCTGCAGCGCTGGAGACACTCAGGAGCGGCTGGAGAAAACAGCCTTACAGTCCTCCTCCCCACTCTCAACACACATACGCACCGTTTTAGAGGAAACTGAAGTGAGATAAGAGAAGTGGAAAGTGTCTAGGGGAGAGGGGATTGGGCCCTCCTTTTGGGGGGGTTGACCTCTTCTGTAGGCACCTCCTGCTCTTTTGCAATGGCATTTTGGGGACTTGACCGTCTGCCCAGATTAGAAACCAGAGAGCATGACTACAATAAAGTCTTATCAGCAAACTAGGACTTTTGCGATCCTGGATTTTCACCTTACTGGACTTGTCCAGCTTTTTCCTCTGTGTGCATGTGCGTGCTAAGTTGCCTTAGTCGTGCCCAACTCTTTAGGACTGTAACCCCCCCAGGCTCCACTGTCCATGGGATTCTCTAGGCAAGAGTACTGGAGTGGGTTGCCATGCCCTCCTCCAGGGGATCTTCCAGGGTTTTGGATAACATGTAAGCCAGAGGCTGAGCAACCCGGATAGTGGTGTATCTGCCTTCATGCCTAACCTTTTGAAGTGCTACCTGCCCCTAATGGCAACAGAAGCCATCAGTTAAATAAACCAGCTGTTAAGTAAGAGCAAGAACAGGAGTGTTTGCACAAACCACCTTTCAATTTTCTAATCCTTGATGAATGTCAGTTAGTTAGTGAATTATTAACCTCAGTGTGCGTGAGGAAATACTGTGCGCTTAAGTGTCATGTATATTTTTATGTGAGAAAAAAATAAAACTGACCACACCTTCAGCTGCTACCACTTTGGGTTCAGCGCTGGAATATCCCACCCAGCAGGAATATTTAAAGCGGAGGTAGGAATGCTGGCCCCTCACAGACCACACGTGCCTTAGAGCTCATCACTTGCTGTCACACTTTTTGCTCAAGAAGGAACGGAAGTGATTTGCAGTCCATTGGCAGATTGATCTTTGATAATCCTTATCGGGTTGCATGGAGCGTCCAGATCTTAGTGGGGTCTTGGGGGACACCCAGCTAACTGGGAAGTATTGTGTGTATGGGCTCAGAAAAGTAGATCCAGTGAATCGTAGGAATCTGGCTTGAGAAATCTTTTCGCTGTCACTCCCCTGAGCTTTGCAGGAGGGCTTTCAGGTAGGTTCTCTCCGTCACTGGAGAGAGCACCCTTTTCCTCCAGTGCCTCAGTTTCGTTGGCATAAAAGCCTGGAGTCGGCTGGCCGCACATGGCCACAACAACGCCTCTCCTTGAGGATGTCAGCACAGTGGATGGAGGGAGTGCAGCTCAGCGTCCTTTGTGGGAACGGCATCTCAGGACTCTGAGTGCTGAGGAAAGGCTTGGAGGCCTCCATTTATTAACTTCGTTTCCACGATGCACAGCTATTTTCAAGGGCCTCCTAACTTTGATGCTTACCTGAAAGGGAGATTGTATATATGCCTTTTTCTTGGGAGAAAGGGAGACTAGGGGAGCAAGACTCCTTACAGGGTGAGAAGGAGGAGGTCCAGGAGAGTTGGAACTGAGCAAGAAGGGCTCCTGAAATAGCACATGGCTTCCTTTGAGCTGCACATATCTTGGGTATTGGTTGCTGGATTAATCCTGCAGTGTGAGTAAGTCACACCTAGAAATGCTGGGTGTGGTTACTCCAAGGCCTAAGCTTTGTTCATTTCCAGAGCAGAGAACGCACATGCCTTGGGAAGGGAGAAAGCAGGCGCTGTTTCACTTCCCCGTCTCTTTATTGTCCTCGGGGGCAAGGCCATTTGATATCGGCAGTTCTGAAACACATTGAACGCTTTCTTCTCGAGCTGCTGGATTATGGCTGACACAGACCATGGGCCCCACCACCAGCCTCCTGTATGGCAGTGGAAGAAAAGAAATTCAAGCTGTAAATGAATCTCTGTTGGGGAGTTTTGTAGTGGCAAAGTACGTGAATGAGTGAATTGAAAAGGTGCCCGGTTTGTACCATGGTGAATGCCTAGGCCTTAGATAAATATTGACACCGGCAGTGCGGCAGGTCTACCGTTTGTCCTGTGCCCCTGGGAAGAAAAGATCTTTTCTTGAGGCACTTGTGACCTCCCAAACCACCCTGACGAGTTCGTGCAGGTGCTTTTCCCAGGAGCTCTCTGGGTCTGGGAGTGTGGGTGGTTTTTGCCTTGTGCTTGTGCAAGGGGGAGCCTCCCTGAATCCAGACCTGCTTCGGCTTACCGATCAGGGCCAAATTTGCTGCAGCTGAATGGAGCTGCCAGTGCAGTTTTGCAGAGTCACGCTCATGTGGCCGCGTGGACCTGACCTGGGATGGGACGGGGGCATCTTTTATTTGCTGTGACAGTCTTCTGTGGGGAGGAGGGAGTGAAGAGACAGGAAAGGCGGCCTGGAGAGTCTGAGTTGGAGGACGTGTTGGATCTCATCACTGGAGGCCTTATCGCCCCAACTCTGCCACACTCCCAGCTGTACTTTGCTTGATTTTGTATCTCAGTGCGTGGAACCCAACTGGCTTCTAACCAAAGAGGGTTTCAGATGCCAGCTTTGTTAGCATGAAGTCTGCAGGAGCAAGTCAGCCTCTTCCCTGAGAGTGACAGAGTTGGTTGACCAGGGCAAGCTGAGCAGAAACGGTGACTAGTTGGAATTTGATGACATCATCTTTAAAAAGGAGTGATGGCGGAGGCTGGGGGGTGGGCGGTGGTAGTGTTCAAGAGATAACAAGTGTTAGGCAAAGGAGTGCTGGCTGTTCTTAGGGCAGCTGCTTCCCTGTAGCCCATGTCATGGATGTCTGCTTCTGGCCAGACCATGGGCTTTGAGTTCCTGCTGAGATGGGAATTGGATGGCTTTTGTCTCTCCCGAGCACTCAGAGAGGAGATGGAGTAACTCGAAGTCCATGTGGTGTTTCTGAGGTCTCTTCAGCCTGTTAACAGGGACTCCATAGGGAGCCATGTAAGAATGACTTTCAGTAGAGCTTTTAATTGCTTTTGCTGCTGATTTACTTTAAAAACAGACTCATATCCCATAGATAGTAACAGTCATTATTTGGTTGAGATATAATTTAGCAGAATTCACCATTAGGACCCCTCATTTAAGACACATCTTTGGGAGCAAATGACCTGGAACTGCAAACTGTGATGAGGCAGGGGGGTGGGGGTGGACGGTGTGACTGTGAGGAGCTGGATGTTAGGTGACCTTGGCCCCAGGGAATGTCAGCCACGTGGAAGAGAGAAAGGATCTTTCTTAGATACGTTGTGTTGTTTTTCAGTCGCACGTCCCACTCTTCAAGACCCCGTGAATTGTAGCACACCAGGCTTTAGAAACTTTGATAAATGACTAAAAAGAAGAAGCAACAGAAGTATACTGTAGCTCTGTCATTTTCACTGCCAGTTCTGCATTCGAAGTAGTAAAAGTTTAGTACGTCCAGGGTGCGGGGCACAGGCATCATCTGATTCTTGGTATCTGTCATCTCTGTGAGAAGGAAGGCCCCGTATTGCAACAGCAGAGACCAACGCTCTGTGCAGCAGCTACACTGAGATGCCCACCACCTAGCTGCTCCCCCTTAACTGGCTTGGTCTCTGCTCAGCCATTCCAGCAACGAGAGCCAGAGAAGTCACCACGGCCCCAGGACAGTGATGTGGATGGGCTTTCAGTTTTATGGTGTTTGTGTGACATCTGAGCATCATAGGAACAAAAAATTTTGGCTTCAGCTGGGCATTTCATGACACACATAAACTCTTAAAAGCCCAGCGGAAAAATGGACAGAACGAGATCCCAAGTCGATAAGCTAACTAATAAAGTCAGCACCTTCACTGTTAGCCAGGAGACTGACCTTTCCAAACCGCGTTTTCTTTAAAATACTTAACTCCAATCCCTCGTGTGCCTCCCTGTAATACAGAGAATGTGTTCTTGAAAACTTGTGGGTAAATTCAGTTTTTGAGTTTGGCTAACTTAGACTCGGTATCTGTTCTTTATGTCTGAGTCATCTTCATTTTTAAGTTGGGAAGTAGCTGGGAAATGTGGGAAAGGATGGGAAGATAAACCTAGAAGGTAATATTTGACTCTTTTGAGACCTAGAAGAAGATACAGAAAACCGAGAAGACAGTGTTTGGTAATATTTGTGGGAACCTGGCTCTCCATCAGCTTATAATGCAGAGTAACATGGTAAATGCAGGTAAACCTAGATTTTTCTGTTGGCTTTGTAGCTTGCGGATGCTCGGGCTTTGCATAGGCAGACAGATGCCTGGGACTTCAGTGAATGCTTGGTGTGATTTCAGTTGGAAAAATAAAAGATGCATGTAAATTGCACTTCAAGCTGATAGAGGATTCCAGAGAATACCTGTATGAACATCTGGCTTTCCAGAGAAGGTTTTCCTTATGAGCAGCTCTATTCTGGGGAGGTAGTTATGCCCACTTATGTCATTTGTCCCTTAAAATTTTTTGTGTCAGATTAGGAAAGATATGCTGATAACATTAAGGTATATTTATTTGTAAAAATGTAATTACTAGGGGAAAAAATCATTTCCTTCATGCCCCTTTAAGGGGGACGAAAAGTCGACTTACCATGTTGGGGGTGGTGGTTTAGTCACTAAGTTTTCTGGCTCTTTGTGACCCCATAGACTGTCTGTATATATACTGCCCTTTTGTAACCCAAAATGATGTTTGCCTAAAATGACTCTTCTAAATACTTTTTTAAAACAACATCAATAGACTCTGATCATCACATGTGCAGAGTTTAGTTTTCATCTTTCAGCATACATTTCTGTAATGTGAAACTTGTGTACTATTTTTTCATTGATTAGATTACGTTGTAAAGTGAATTTTCAGAAATGAGGGTTAAAAAAGCACAGAATGAATGCCTTGATCCTTGCCTGGTTCAGGAAACATCTAGAGAAGAATATTTAGAATGGTGTGTAATGACTCAGATAGCGGAAAGGGTGTTTTGTTTTGTTTTCTGGTTGGTTGGTTTGTTCTTAATATTTCAGTATGTGTCTCTCGTACTCAGGGGAAGTAATCCATTATTGGAGGTTTCATTTCTGAAGAACCTCAAGTCAGTGGTATAGGATTTCTTTATCCTTTTATCCCAATGAAATCCTCGATTATATCTTCTGCCAGCAAGACAAGCTTGGAATCTGGCCAGGCTGTTCTTGCAACCAGGAGTACCTTTTACAGGGCTGTGTGAAAATAGTTCTTTTCCTCTAATAATCACAGTCCTCCCAGGGCCCTTAGGTGGGGGCATGAAGTGTGAGAAACCACTCTGTGCTCTGTGGGGAAGCCTTTCAGTGTGTTGCAAAAGGAAAATGATCCCAGTATATGGTTGTGCCACCATTTATATAGTTAAATTTGGTTGGGTGACACGTTGAAAAAACTGTTCCCTCGGTGTGACGCCTTGAACAGGTCAACTCAGACTCAATGCATTTCAAAGCCCCATCACCCTTTTACTAAACACCCTGTATTTTGCAGTGACTGGTTCCACAGGAAGCTAATCTGAAAGTGAATATTTGTAGGGGCAGAGGTACAGGTGGAGATTTTAGGACAGGAAACCAGTGATCTGTGACCAGAGGGGCACTGGTGGACTCCACAAAGCACTTGGCAAACCATGGATTCCAAATTTATCCACTGGATTAATGTGTCCCTCACTTCCTGTCCCTTTTGCTCGGCTTGTTTTAACTACTACAGAAGCAAGAGCCTCCTTTTCCTGCCTTAATACAGCGTGGTTCTCATTTAGGAAAATCCTCCTCCATTTTTTTTTTTTTTTAACCGAAGGAACTCCAGCCTCTTGAGTGTGTTGGTGGAGGTGAGCCCACATTCTTGGTTGGAGCTCATTTTAGAGCCCTTTTAGGTCCTGACTGATGAGCCCTTTGCTCTCATCGGAGCCCTGGTGAGAGGAGGAGAGGTTGGTGGGGTGGGAGGGCCTGGCCCTGAGGCACCACCACCCTCTGTTCTATGGAATGGCTGGGCTTTCAAGAGGGAAAGATTAAGCGGTGTGTGGAGTGGTCCCCAGCAAGGGGGTGATGACTTTTGAAAGCCCCATAGAGCTTAAGGACTGTCTGAAAGGGCCAATGTGTGATCCCTCCCCAGAGGTGATAAAGGAGAGAATAGGCGAGGAGACTCCTGACCCCTCACCGCCTCTGCCCATTTCCAAGTCGGTGCAAAGTCACTTCTCTAATAGCAAAACCAAGTGATGGCTGTAGGTGCTTCTTCCCTGCTGGGATGTTCCTGGGTTTTGGTGTCTTTGTGACAGGTTTTAGGGGGGGAGGCGGGGGTGGTCAGCCTGTGGTCAGCAGCTATTCTCTGTCCAAATCTTCATTGTTAGTGAGGTCCCCACCAAACCGCTTAGTTGGAGTGCTTTTTCTTAATGAAATTAACTATTCTCTCATTGTCAGTGATGCACAGACCATATTTAACAAATGACTATTGCTGGAAAAATTGTGTATTCCCCCTAGTATATCCTCCACAATCAAGCATGAGACTGCTTAAATGAGAGAGCCATATCATATCCAATTGCTTTCTTTACCCAAGCTAAGATTTGGGCAGGAAAAGCTGATCCTAGGATCTCCTGTTTTAAGGGCTGTTGTAGAAATCGAATGTAGAAATCGATTACTTTCAGTGATGGTGGGCCTCTTGGGCGTTCGGGTCAGAACTTGAAGTAGATGAGCAAGGAAGATTTTCTGTTGCTGCGGGAATCACCTGTAATGACCTTGTAATAATGTTCACAGTGGACCTGGCATTGGGGTTTATTATGGTTTGCACACCCCTTGCCTTAACTGCCTGCGGGCTTGTCGCTCTGACAGCATGGGGCTGCATGCTCTTCTCCACTTAGCCTGCAACCTTTCCTGTCTGGCCCTTCTCCTTTCTAGGAGCTCCTGACTTGGCTTTTTTTTTTTTTTTTTTTCAATCTATGCCTTATTATACTTTTCTGGCCTTATATCCTGAAACTCTTCTTAAAAGCCATGCCGTTCTGCTGCTGCTCTTCCAGATTTAGCAAAGGTCTTGCATTTTCTGATAAACCTTCCTCATCACAGTTAATATTCCCTGCTCTGAACATCACCTGGACTCCATGCCAGGAAGACGAACCCAGATGCTTGCAGGGCCAGGGAGATATACCAAGTGAGCAAAGAAGTCCTGAGGAAGATCATAGGAGTGGTGAGGCCTGTGGTCAGCTGGGTCCTTGCTAAATAATGTGACGGATTGTGCTGTCAGCATGCTGGCCCTGTGATGACAGGCAAACCGCCTTCTACTGCATTTCACTCTGTTACTTTTTTTTACCAATTGAAGGTTTGTGACAACCCTGAACGGAACAAGTCTGTAGGGTCAATTTTTCTAAGAGCAGTATTTTATAATTAAGGTATGTTCATTATTATTTTTTAAGACATAATGCTGTTGTATACTTCATGGATTATAATATGGTGTAAAGACACAATTTTGTGTTTACTGGGAAACCAGAAAAATTGTATGATTTGCGGTATTGCAACATTTGCTTTATTCCAGTGGTCTGTAACTGAACTCACATTATCTCTGAGGTATCCCTGCAATTTCAAGAGAAGCTGAAACTTTCAAATTTTTGCTGAAAACTTTAGGTCTCTCCAAATACCGTTTGGTCAGACACAAATTTCCCTGCAGCTCACCTTTGGCCCAAGAGCTGTCATTTTGCAACTCTTGGTTCATCATTCCCAAGATGCTTGCCCTGTTAGAGCCTTTGGGTGGAGTTATTTGGTTCAGGGTCTTATCCGACCAGTAGGTTGTGAACTCTCTAAAGTCATGAACTAGGTCTTATCCTGATTTCTATTAGAACTTAACCTAGGCGCAATAGAAACTATAGACCAATTGTCAAACTTGACGTCTGCTGGGTGCTATAGGACAAAGACTTAAACCTGCATTCAGACTAACCACAGGCCCGGGTGAGCTGTGTGAACTGTCAGGCACAGAAGCACACTTAAGACCAGCAGGATGAGTTACACAAGGCTGACTTCTCTCAGACAATGTCTTAAGCATCAGAAGTCGGAGACCCACACTCATTTCTAAAGCTGGTTTTAAGAAGTGAGTGACTCTGGTGTGTGGGTAATGGCTAGTGTGTAATAACTTGTTTTGAGTTGCTTGTAAGCCTTATTTGCATATAGAATTATCTCTGTAACATTTTCAAAAGTCAGAATAACTGTGACTCATTACTGACTTTGTTCAATGTTAGTGACCTAAAGCTGTCAAGGTGAGCTGTTACGTATTGAGTTCTGTCCAGTGATTTTGCATTTGATTATTTGCTGAATGTATTTCTTTTTCTGAGCCTCAGTTTAGGGAATATGTGGTTGATCACCTTACAGAAGAAACACAAGTATGAAGCCACCTTCTGCCTGGTACTTCTAGAGTGAGGATATCAGAGAAATGATAACCTAGTTTAAGATACAGTTTTGTCTTTCTTAAACCTTCAGTGTGTATGATCAGCCCTTTCACTTATGGCTTTTGGTTAATGAAGGGAAAGTGTTGTAATAGGAGAAAAAAAAGGTGAGGGCATCTGATATCCTAGATTTAAAAATAAATTTCTTCCCATAAAACTTTAAAATGTGGGCCTAAGGAACACAGTGTGGTGATTTCGTTGGATCTTAATATGTACGACACATAACTGCTCAGAAGGCAAAAATGCAACAGAAAAAGCCTTGAAAGTTTAAGAGATTAAATGACTCTAACAAGTGTGCATGTTCTTCCTCATTCACACCCCTTGGGAAAAAGACTAATCACTTTTTCCCCATTAGTCCTAAGTAGATGACTCCTTTTATAATGGATAGCAGGCAGCACCCTGTAAGGTTTGGAGGAGATACACAGCCAAAGCCCACACGTTGCCGAGAAAGAAGAGGCACCCCTCTAGGCCAGTCCGAGGCACCCCAGTGTGCTCAGCAGATGGGTTGCTTTCCAGCTGCATTCTTGGCTTTAGCGAGCATCTGAACGCTTAAAATATGCAAGGCTCTGTTTTGTTCAGGTGCCCAGACAGGGCTGAGTAGTGGGAAATAGACTGGCCTGGAAACCAAACTGAATGGGAAAACCTCCTTTCCCAGAGGATTCCTGTCACGGATTTGTGGCCAGTTCCTTCCACTTTGGATTATTTTTCTTCATAAAGTTGAAAATTACAGCTGTGCGCAGCACTTTCCTTCCTGTGAGAGGTTTTGCCTATAGAGTCAGTGGTCTGTGAGCAGCGCCTGTTGCTGAGGGTAAAATGCTGTTGGCATTGTCTAGTGATGCTGGGGTTGTCTCCTCACCACAACTTACTCAGAAGTAAGTGGAACGTTTTATCCCCCAGTTTCCAAGGAGTCAATGAGTTATTGTTTGCCAGCTTTGAATAGTGTTTGCCAAGTTTGAATTTGTGGTTCTGGTTGTAATCCAGAATGGTGCTGGTCAGATTATGTCAATAACTGATAAAGCCTATAGAATTACATTCAGAGGGCATTTTTTTATTTAAGAGTGTTTTCCTCATGGATTTAGTTTTCAAAGCCCTTTTCCTCCGCTGGGATTGGTTAAGAACTGCGCGTGCCTGAGGGACATGGGCTGAGATCCGTGCTCCTCCCCAACCACTTTTTTAACAAAGCCTTTGGGCTTCCCTAGTGGCTCAGACAGTAAAGAATCAGCCCGCAATGCGGGAGACCTGGGTTCAGTCTCTGGGTTGAGAAGATCCGCTGGAGGAGGGCGTGGCAACCCACTCCAGTATTCTTGCCTGGAGAATCCCATGGACAGGGGAGCCTGGCGGCTGCAGTCCGTGGCGTCACACAGAGTCAGACACGACTGAGCCTCTAAGCACAGCTGGTGCCAGATTCCAGTGGATTTAGATTGTTGGGAAACTCAAATTTATTTTTAAAAATTTTTATTGACGAATAGTTGATTTACAATGTTGTGTTAGTTTCAGGTGTATAGCAAAATGACTCAGTTATACACATATCCACTCTTTTTTAGATTCTTTTCCCATATAAGTCATTGCAGAGTATTGAGAAGAGTTCCCTGTGCTACTCAGTCAGTCATGTCTGACTCTGTGTGACCCCATAGACCGCAGCCCACTAGGCTCCCCCATCCCTGGGATTCTCTAGGCAAGAATACTGGAGTGGGTTGCCATTTCCGTCTCCAATGCATGAAAGTGAAAAGTCAAAGTGAAGTCGCTCAGTCGTGTCCGACTCTTCGCGACCCCATGGACTGCAGCCTACCAGGCTCCTCCATCCATGGGATTTTCCAGGCAAGAGTACTGGAGTGGGGCGCCATTGCCTTCTCCAGTAGGTCCTTATTAGTTACCTATTTTGTATGTAATAGTGTGTATACATCAATCCCAATCTCCCAACTTATACCCCTGCTTTACCCTCTGGTAACCAAAAGTTTCTTTTCTACATCTATACCTATTTCTGTTTTGTCATTTTTCACAGAATTAGAACCAAAACAATTAAGATTTGTATTGAAACACAAAAGTCCTGAGTACCCAAAACAGTCTTGAAAAAGAAAACTAGAGCTGGAGGAATAACACTCCCTAACTTCAGACTACAGTACAAAGCTGCAATGATCACATTTATTTTTCAAATCCAACTTTCTTCCCTCCATGCCATGTCACTTTAAATATTTGTTGATTACTCCTTCATTTCAGATAATAGAAATTTCAGGGATGATGGAAATGGCTTCTCCCTGCTAGCCACAGGTGGTTGGACACTTGGATAGTGGCTGGTGCCCCTGAGACCCTGAAGTCCTAATTTTCTGTAATCTTGATTAGTTTAAGTGTGAATGTCAGGGTCACTTGGCTAGGTGCTGCTGGATAGGAGAGTAGGGGTTTACAAAACAGTGGGGGATTTCTCAGCTATTTGAAGACTTAGCTCTTCTCATTCTGTGAGGTCTGGGTAGGGGGTCTTGCCAGGAAAAGGACTCAGCAAGCAGATTATTGCCGTGTACTGCTGAACCCTTTGCTCTTCAGCTGCAGATAAAACCTGTTTAAAACTTGAGCCGGTCTCTGTGGAGGGGCCTCTGGCATGTTGGGCAAACGGTGGGCCGGACAGTCATCTCTCAGCAGATTAGCAGAAAGAGTATCTAACGGCTGGGCTCCATTGTTGGAAGAGTGGTGTACCCTTTATGCGAGAAGAAGGGAAATTTGTGTTATGACAGTGGCTGACAAACTGTTTAATGAAAGCTGCAATTGGCAGTAACTAAATTCCCTAAGGTTTCTTTCCTCTCCACTTTGGTCCTGAAAGGTGCAGAAGTGCTTTTGACAGCGTCTGTCCTGCTGATAGATGGATTGTTTTGACAGGAGAATCTGAAACCTTCAACCAATAACACACTCAGATGCTGGGCCTAGTAAGGCTGACCGTGTTTGCAGAAATAAGTGAGATGCCTTAGACTTGTGTGCCTGTCAGCTGCCATCTGAGAAAAAAAAGGTCTCCTAGGGAAAAGTTTTTCACGAATTAACTCCTAAACTGTTATTCAGACCCTTCTCTGCACAGTTCCTGCGCCAAAGTATATGGATATCTTTCATCTTGGAGAAATGAACATTGTCAGGAAGTGTGGCAGTCAAAGAGTTAAAAAAAAAACTCGTTATATGTTATGCCGGGGCCTGGTTGGGGGATGACCGTTACACAGCAGTGTGATTCACTGTAACCAAAAGATGGAACCTAGTATCTATCAGCTTTTATAGGGAGAAACAAAATATGGAAGACACACACACACAGGTGAATAATGGAATACTACTCAGCCACAAAGAGGAACAGGAAGGCATGACACGTTACTGTATGGATGCGCCGTGAGGACACTGTGCTGAGTGAAATAAGCCAGACACAAAGGGTGCTGTATGGGTCCACTTGTGTGAAGTACCTCTCGAGTCCAGGTCATACAGACAGCGTGTAGGGTGAAGGGAGGTAGCCAGGCCCTGGAGGGTGGGGAGAATGGGAAGTTGGTATTTAACGGGCGATGAGTTTAAGTTGGAAAAGATGTAGAAGTGCCAGGGAGGGAGGGATGGTAGTGATGGTTGTACAACAAGAATGTACTTACTGTCCCTGAACTATACACGTAAACATGGTCAAGATGGTGCACTATAGGTTATGTGTATTTTACCACAATAGGAAAATATTTATACAGAGAGTGTGTCTTCCAGAGATGAGCAAACAAGAAAAATGTCTGCGGATTTTACTTCAGATTGTGCTTGTCAGGGAGAAGAAAGTAAATATTTTCCCTGTTTTTTGATAAAGCAGTTGGTAATCACATAAAAAATCAGAGCTTGAGCTTCTCTTGAAAGCGCAGGAGACTTGGTCTTCACCCATCCTCGTTTTGGGAACCAGGTACAAATGGCCCCTTTAGGTGGCAGGCAGGTGAGTGGACATGGCTGTGTCGGCCTCGTTCCCCGCTTTGTACCAGGATTTATTTTTCAGACTTAAAAGCTCTTTGTCCCAAAGCAGAGCCATTCCAAGGGACCTGAGCCTCAGCCACTGTGTTCTCTCTGTGTTGGAGATAGGCACTGAGAGGAGAATAACTCTTAGAGGCGGTCTGGGTTGGTGATAGGTCGCTTTTCTAGTTGATCAAGAATCGAAAAATCGCTTCATCCAGGCAGACCCAGTGAATGCTGAAATTTCCACTTACAAGTCTCTTGAACTTATTGCTACTTCCTGGAATATCCGTGTTAAGTACTGATACTGTCTGGCTTCTTGATAAAAGTAGCTCATGGAATCCCCCTTCATCAAGTTGCCTTATCTAAAAAGCAGAATTTGTACAAGGTGTTTTTTTTAACTTTGTTTTATACTGGAGTATAGTTGATTAACAATGTTGCTTAGTTGCAGGTGTGCAGCGGAGTAATTCATATGTTACAGTTATGCATATACACATATCTATTCTTTTTCAAATTCTTTTACTAGTTAAGTTACTACAAAGTATTGAATAGAGTTCCCTATGTTATACAGTAGGTCCTTGTTGGTTTTCTGTTTTAAACAAAACGCTAGATACAGCGTTTTTGAAATGTAAATAAATTGTATGTGCTCTTTAAGGGAAAAAATAGAGACCAAGGAGAGTTGTGATTTTAAATGTCTTTATTCTAATCCTGAGTTCCTAAAGGATCTGGACTTTTCTGGCACGGGGATTGAGGGAAGTGATTTCCTTTCAGATTGTTCAGAACAGAGCCACCAGGCCTAGCTTGGGCCCTAGATCCTGTGAACCCCAGCTCCTGCCCTGGCTGCAGGTTATTCATTTTGAAACTAGATCAGAGGTTGGAAAATGGTGATCCTCTGCTTAAATGTGTTCTGCAGATTTATGTATACAGAGATGTGGTCCACACGCACCGCCAGATTTTTACATATACATTTAAAGAATTGAAAAGACTATTTCAGAGGTCAGACTTCTTGAAAATGAAGGAGACTGGTCTGCACCACCCTTCTTTGGGGAAACAGGTACAAATGGCCTCTTTAGGTGGCAGACAGGTTGAGTGGGCACTGCTGTGTCAGCCTCATTCCACACCTGGCAGGTGACCACCTGCATCACTTGTTTACCCTTCCAGCTCTTGGCTTTGTGGTTTCTGAGTCTTTCTCTCAAGCCTTCTCCAGCCTAGCAACTCCCCATTACTTGTGATGATATGAATGTCACAGTCATTACCAACTCACACTACCTGTAGAACCAGAAACAACATTTCTGCCCCGCTTTGTTATGGTAATATGTTCATCATAGGAGAAACTTTCAATCCATTCAGTCCTTGCTGTGACAGGAGAGCACTCTCTCCATTTGTGGATTTTCTGTTCCAAGTCTAACCTGTTGATTTCTGTGTAAGTATCTCATTGTAAATACTCCCAAGAACAGGCAAGCTCACACTTGACTTCAATAGGTGGTTTAAAAATTACCACCTTCAATTTTTATGGTAACATAATCCCTGGACAAATTGCTTTTAATTCAGGCTATGCCCCGAACACAGATGTACCATTAATTTCAAGGGTGGTTTGACTTTTATTTAGATAAATGCCTTGAGTTGACAGTGAAATGGCTCTCAGCTCTGGCTTAGTATTGATTGGAATGTCTCTGGAGGAAGCTTAAAAGAAAGTTGCCACTTAATGTGATACTGGGCCCCTTAAGAGACTTTGAACTCTCAATTCGTAGTACTTGTTAATTGGCAGTAATGGCAATGGAATTAATAGCTGAGATGAAAAATGTTAGCCAGCTCCTTTGGCACACACAGGACTGGATGTGCTTTGGTGGCAGAGAGTGAGGCACAGGGAGGGCCCGTGTGGACCTCATCTGTGTGGATTCTGTTCCTGAAAGATCGAGCTGGTCTGGGTTGAGGGTGTGCTCTGGGAAGCTCAGCAGATCAAACATTGTCCTGCTTGGTCCTCGTCCCCCTCTGAGAATGGGGTCACGGATGGGCTGAAGGGGAGAGAGATGTAGTTCTGGGTCATGTGATAGACGCTGTCATCTTGAGAACGCTGCTGGCATGTGAGGCTTTGGTTCACACCAACGTGATTTCCTATGACACTGCTCCTCTCTCCAGCATGATTATCACTTGAAATATTTATTCCTCGATGATGGTAGGAATGCCATGTTCGTATAAACCTTATGATTAAGATCTTACATTGCTCACTTATTAGGTAGTCCTTTCAGCTTGAACTGTACATCCGAGCGAGTTTTGATCCTGAAGCTTTTGTTTAGACCAAGGCCTCTCAACCTCTGAATGTTCTATTGACAGTGAAGGCTGGACCTGTCGTTAAGGGCTTCCTGTCCTCTGTAGGTTGTTTAGCAGCATCCTTGTCCTCTCCCCACCGGGTGCTAGTAGGATCTTCCCCTCCCCTTCCCTTCAGTCGTGACAACCAGAAATGTCTATAGACTTTGCCAAATGTCGCCCATGGTTGGGGACCACTGATTCATTTTTAGTCAATGAAGGATCAGACTCCCTTTACTGCTTCTTAATAGTGTTTGATGCCTTAGTAAAACTGCTGCTGCTGCTGCTAAGTCGCTTCAGTCGGTGTCCGACTCTGTGCGACCTCATAGATGGCAGCCCATCAGGCTCCGCCATCCCTGGGATTCTCCAGGCAAGAACACTGGAATGGGTTGCCATTTCCTTCTCCAATGCATAAAAGTGAAAAGTGAAAGTGAAGTTGCTCAGTCATGTCTGACTCTTAGCGACCCCATGGACTGCAGCCTACCAGGCTCCTCCATCCATGGGATTTTCCAGGCAAGAGTACTGGAGTGGGGTGCCATAGTAAAACAGCAATTTTTAAAAATGCCATTTGATATGGTGCCAGGCATTTGGACCAGCATGGTGGTCACAGAATCCCTCTGTCCTTGGAATTCTCCAGGCAAGAATAGTGCAGTGGGTTGCCGTTTCCATCTCCAGGGATCTTCCCGACACAGGGATTGAACCCTGGTCTCCTGCATTGCAGGCAGATTCTTTACTGTCTGAGCCACCAGGGTTACTTAAAATAGTACATGAGATGGGGGCAGTTATGAGTAAGAGGGATTCTTTCTCCTGGGGAGGAATGGGTAGATGATTCCTGAATTTGGGAGTATTGACTGAATTTTTTCTTTGTTTTTTGCTCTCCTTTTACCAGAAACCTGAGTTACAACAAACTTGCTGAGATTGATCCTGCTGGTTTTGAGGACTTGCCGAATCTACAAGAAGTGTGAGTGCTTTTCCTCAAACTTCGGGAGCTTGGTGGGCAGGATGGCAAAATCCTGGGGAAGACCCTCGCATGTGGCAGCGCCGCTCTTTCCCCTAGGTCAGCAGTCTGAACCTTGTTAGAGGGGACATCTGCTGGGGGCTGTTGGAGACAAAAGGTCCTGCCTACTTAGCACTCCTTTGCTGAAGCCCCTCTCTTCTTCCTGGGCAGTCAGTGATGGGTGTGTCCATAGGTGTGAGTTTATTGGAATTCACAGACCCACGGGGGCTGTACAGGCTTGTGGAAAGCCTTGGGGCCCAGGGGGGCTAACACACCTGGCTGGTACTTCCCCCAGTCCCCAGGGCACTAGAGCAGCCTGCTTTGCAGGGGCATATCAGCCAGCCCACCAGGTACAGAGAAATGGATAATAAGGCTGATTTTTCTCTCCCGATCTCCAAACAGAACTAGACATTACTGTCTGGTTTGCTGTCTCTTACAATGTCCTTTAAGTCAGGCCTCAGTCTTTTCTTCCTTTTTTTAATGTAAGGAATTCTGCTTTTAACGTGAATGTTAGAGTTATTCAGGATTTTAGTTCCACGGGGACTTCAAAGAAAAGTCATGCATACCCACTGCAGAAAATTTGGCAACTGTAGAAATATGTAAAACAAATTAAAATCACCAGTATTATCACCCAAGGCTAAACATTGTGGACACTTAGTGAAAAATATATACTTCTACACATCATTTTGGAATCAAACTGTATTTATACTATGGTTTTACATCTGTTTCTTACTTCTCCTTATATTTGTGAATACTTTGTCATGTAAATTAAAAGATTCTTACTATCCCATTTCAATTTTTATGTAAAGCTGCTTACGCATGAATATTTCATAAAGCATTCACCCATTCGTTCCTGTTGTTACTCTATTTTTAGTAGACATTAAATGCTTTACATAGTTTACTTGTTACATGTAACTGATAAAAATCCTTGTTTATTATTGTTTGATCCCTTTGTTGAGGGTTTATCTAAAGGAAATTTAATCAGATGATGCAATTTGTTAAATACTTGTGTTCTCTACCACCATCTCCAGATTCTCCAAAATGCTGTCTATGATTTCCAGGTCTGTTTAAAGAAGGTTCCAACTTCCCAAGTTAAAGAAAGATGAGAGTTGGAAGGGACCCTTGAAAATACTTTGTCCAGGGCCCTTATTTTTCCATAGGGTCGTAGTGATTGGGACTAGTTTGGAAGTGGGTCATTATGCAAGTTTACTGTAGTAAAAGACCACAGATGGGTGACTTAAATAATAGCAACTTATTCTCTCAGGGTTCTGGAGGCTAGAAGTTCAAGATCAAGGTCCTGGCAGGGTTGGTTTCCTCTGGGGCCTCTCCTTGACTTGCAGATGGCCACCTTCTTGCTGCCTCTTCGCATGGCCTTTCTTTTCCCTGATGCCTCTTCTGTGAGTCCAAATGTCCTCCTCTCAAAAGGGCACCAATCATACTGGATTAGGACCCATCCATATGACCTCTTTAAAAACCCTTTCTCCACATACGGTCACAAGCTGAGGTACTGAGGGCTGGAACTTCAGCCTAAGAATTTTGTGGGAGTACGGTTCAGCCCACCACAGCCACCTGAAATGATAAACCCAGCCCGTCAAGGAGCCAGTTTGGGCCATAACCCAGTGCTCTCCCTTGATCCAGGCTGTCTTTAACACTTGGCGGTTACTGTATTCAACTTCTGTGTGTCGGGTCTCAGAGCTTAGTGGTTTCTTTTCGAATTGGACGAAACAAAAATCACGTTATTTCTCAGGGCATCATTCAGGCTTTCATTTACTATTTCCTCGAGCACCTCCTATGTACCAGGCGCTGCTCCGCTGCTGGGGAGCACGGGACTGAATAAGGCAGACAGAGAGAGCCAGGGTGAGGGTTAGGTAAGAGCATTCGCCGGTGATGCAGGGTTGAAGGGGCTTCTAAAGATTCAGCATTCGAGATAAAGGACATCTTAATGCAGTACTTGGAAAAAGCAAAATGAATGCCAAATAATAAAATAATACTAATCCGTGAAGAAAAAAATACAAAAAGTTTAAGTAAAGTCTGAATCAGCTTAACTGATTATTTTTCCTTTCGACCCAGGCTCCTGTCTGGCTTGACAGGGCTCTGTTGCTGACCATATCTTGGTTTGGAAACTGACATACTCTGCTCTGAATGAGTGTTGTTTTGCATTCACTTTCATATTTTAAAAGTGCTTCATTCAGATATTCTTTATTCTGGCTTCGTAGTTTTCTTGGTGGCCCCTTAAATGCTGTTCCCACAATCCTGGCACCTCAGACAAGCCTCGCCTGTTACAGAACCACATTAAAAAAGGGAAAGACATGTGGGGAACAAGGAAGCCAGGAGACTCACTAGTCGTACGTGTTTTGGGGCCTAGAACAGGGTCAGGGGAGGATTTTCTTCTTTGATTCTGGAGAGGTAATAATGGAGCTGGAGTGCTCAGGGTGGTGACTGACAGGCAGATCCAGCAGATGTGAGTGGTGTGGACAGGATGAGCTGCAAATAGAAGACAAGGCCCTCAAAGAAGGACCAGGACGAGGGCCGTTGTGCCTGGTGTGCGTAAGGGCGGGCTGTGTGGCCAGGGCCTGGGTCCCGTGGGGCCCTGGGGTCCTGTTAGGTGTGGACCCAGTGTCCTCGGCCCTGCCATAGACTGGGGGCACAGCTGATGCCCCCGTGAGCCTTTTCTGTGTTCTCTCTAGCTCTCTCTTTCCATTTGTTCCTTCCCGAAACAGCCACCCAGTTTGAATTGGTTTGGTTGCCTTGACCTGCGGCTTTTAATCCCTCTTTTACTTGGAGCTTTTTTGGAATTTAATCCCCACCCAGATCTAGATCGGAGAGCATCTGACTTGCACCTGTCCTTCACTGGGGATGCCGGTTAGTCTTAAAAATAAATTTCCCGAATCACAACAGCACAGCAACGACAGTAACACCACACTCAGCCTTAGGGGAAGACGGCTTCATTTCATCCTGACACCAGCTCTAGGTGATTTAAGTTCTTTTCTTTACAGTCATTCTCTCCACTTTACAGAGGAGGAAATGGAAACTCAGAGAGATGAAATAAACCTGTTCAGTGTCACCTGGTTGGTAAAGCTGAGAAAAGTGTTAGTCACTCAATTGAGTGTAACTGTTTGCAACCCCATGGACTGTATCACATCAGTCTCCTCTGTCTGTGGGATTCTCCGGGCAAGAGCACTGGAGTGGGTTGCCATTCCCTTCTCTAGGGGATCTTCCCAAACCAGGGATCAAACCTGGGTCTCCCACATTGCAGCTGGATTCTTGACAATCTCAGCCCCAGGAAAGCTGAGGGTTGAACTCAAATCTGTTTGATTTCCAGTTCAGTTCAGTTCAGTTCAGTTGCTCAGTCATGTCTGACTCTTTGCAACTCCATGAATTGCAGCACGCCAGGCCTCCCTGTCCATCACCAACTCCCAGAGTTCACCCAAACTTATGTGCATCGAGTTGGTGATGGCCATCTAGCCATCTCATCCTCTGTCATCCCCTTCTCCTCCTGCCCCCAATCCCTCCCAGCATCAGAGTCTTTTCCAATGAGTCAACTCTTCGCATGAAGTGGCCAAAGTATTGGAGTTTCAGCATCAGTCCTTCCAATGAACACCCAGGACTGGACTCCTTTAGGATGGACTGGTTGGATCTCCTTGTAGTCCAAGGGACTCACAAGAGTCTTCTCCAACACCACAGTTCAAAAGCATCAATTCTTCGGCACTCAGCTTTCTTCACAGTCCAACTCTCACATCCATACAGGACCACTGGAAAAACCATAGCCTTGACTAGACAGACCTTTGTTGGCAAAGTAATGTCTCTGCTTTTGAATATGCTATCTAGGTTGGTCATAACTTTCCTTCTAAGGAGTATGCGTCTTTTAATTTCATGGCTGCAGTCACCATCTACAGTGATTTTGGAGCCCCCCAAAATAAAGTCTGACACTGTTTCCACTGTTTCCCCATCTATTTGCCATGAAGTGATGGGACCAGATGCCATGATCTTCGTTTACTGAATGTTGAGCTTTAAGACAACTTTTCCACTCTCCTCTTTCACTTTCATGAAGAGGCTTTTGAGTTCTCTTGTCTTTCTGCACTGTGTATTTAAGCCTGAAGCGGCACTGCCTTCACCCCCACACCCTCTTCCTAACCTGTAGCCTTCCACCCAAGATTTTTAAAGGATGGGAAGTCCAGTGTTTTATCTCCTCTGTCACTCTTGCTGCATTGGTCTTCTCTATGAGGCACTGAGTATATCCTCTGATTCCTCCAGATTCTTGGTCCAAACCTACATCACCCTGTCTAAGCCCACCTTCCCTTCTTCCTTCACATTCTGGCTTTTTTCCTTCCCCTGAGCTCCTGTTGAGTTTAGGGACAGGGTGAGACTTCTCGACCCCATCATCTACCCTCTCTCTACTGTGTGTGTCTTCTCCTCTTCCTCTAGCTAATGCACTCAGGAAAGTTGACCGTAGCTGGCTATTGTGCTCATGAAAAGCTCTCCACTTACGGTCGTTTCTACATTTTCAGACAGTTGTGGAGCCCTCCACTTCTTACGGTCGTTTCTACATTTTCAGACAGTTGTGGAGCCCTCCACTTCTTACGGTCATTTCTACATTTTTAGACAATTGTGGAGCGGAGCCTGGGAACCTGGCTGCAATTGCATAGATAGTAAATGAGGGAGTGAGGCCTGGAGTCCCTGGTCTCACTCCTATCCCAGACTCCCCATGGCAGCACAGCCTTCCCAGGCGTGGGAATTGTAAAGAGAGGGATCACTCCTTGTGAGTACAGTGTCGTGTACTGGGAGGATGTGAGTTTGGTAGTAGGCAAACCTGGCTTGGAGTCCTGCTTCTGCCCCTTACCAGGACTGAGTCCCCGGACAAGTTACTTCTGTGCTGCCTCTGGAACATGGGTGTAGTGATGTGTTATCCAGTTACAAATACAGTAACTATTCTTTGGATCTGATTTCCAGAGCATTGTACATGGGCAAGGCTCTATGCTGTGTGTTCAGCCTCTCAGTCATGTCCGACTCTCTGCGGCCCCGTGGACTGTAGTCCGCCAGGCTCCGCTGTCCATGGAATTTTTCAGGCAAGAATACTGGAGTGGTTGCCATTTCCTCCTCCAGGGGATCTTCCTGACCCAAAGACTGAACCCATGTCTCCTGCATTGGCAGGCAGTTTCTTTACTACCGAGACACTTGGGAAGCCCAGGGGCACACTGTTTATTATTTATCTTCTGCTACTTTGAGAACCCCAGAGCCGCCCTCTACAACCCCCGCCCAACTCCCACCACCCCCCCCCCCCCGCCGCCCACCCCTCCACCCCCGGCCCCTGAGCTGGGTGGCTTGTTAAGAAACACATCCTTGGGGGCTGATAGGGTGAACCCTTTACCAGCATGACTACCCCTGGTCCCCAGTGTCACACTGTGGGATGGATGACACAAATTCCCCAGGGCCCAGAGCAGTGGAAGTTGTCATTGATAAAGATCCAGTCCTTTCCTGAAGGGAATCCTAATACATCATGCAGGCAGGAAGAGGCAGTGAGGAACAATGGGTGGGGAGATGGAGAAGGATACTAAAGAAAAGAAAAAAAAACACAGTGGGCACACAGTTGCTTCTAAATTAACTGGGTCTTCCAGGGGCTGTCAGTTCTCCTGAAACCTGCACAGCCACCAGCCACTGGAGTCTGGAAACCTCAGCACGAGGGGAACCACAGGCTGGCAAAGCCATGGTTGGTGGTTTAGCAGTGGTTTTATTTTGGAGGCTGGCAACCGCAGAGCATCGTGGGCCAGTTGGAGAGAGAAAGCAAGCCGGTTGGGGGCCCCCGGAGGACCTGAGGATGTTGGCGCAGCTGCCGCCAGACCACATGGTCGTCACTGCCCGCAGCGCTGAGGAAAGCCCACCAGGGAGAGCCTCCAGCCAGGAGTCCTGGACTGCGAGGCTCCTCTATTAATAAGAGGGGCTATTTATACCGTCCTCCAGAACTGCGCTCGGATCGCGTTACTGCTGCCTGGCCCGGGAATGCCTGATGTGGGTGCTGCCGTGTGCTTTCCAGGGCCGTTGACCTAAAAGGTTCTGAAGGCGCCGAGAAAGGCTGAGCGTGCCTGCCTCTGGGTATTTATGGCTCGCCCTGTGGTGGCCCAGGCTTCTGCCGCCCCTGTGTGTGCGCGTGTGCAGTGTGTTTCTGGGGAGGGTTGAAAGTATAAGGGGGTGTCATTTGAGGCATGGCTTTTTGGCTGTGAATCAGCACCACCTGTTAAGTATTTACTATATATCTGGCTCTCTCCTAGGCTGTTAGATTTAGTGATTTCAGCCAGATCCTGCCAAAACAGTATGGAGTTGGGGCTTGTCCTTTGCACATTTGGTGGAGAAGAAAGCTAAGGCGCAGTGAGGTTCAGTGACACGCTGAAGGCCGTTTGATTGGTACGGGGTTAGCTCAGGGTTAAATGGACCCGGGTCTGTCTGATTAAACATTTGAACTGTATCATCTCCTCCTAATAATCCCTGCTCTGCTGTGCGGTAACTGGGTCTCAGTCTGTCCTTTTAACGTGAGGTGGTGATTTAGTGCCTTTCTTCAAGGGCTGACGTGTTATTCAGGGACACATGGCACGGAAAATCCTCCGCACAGAGCCTGGCACACAGAGAAGTGTTTGCCTTTATTGTCGTTTCTAAGTGTTGACTTAGAGGAGCTGTATTCTGTGTCATGATACTGAAATACCTGTACCTGTCCAGCTGGTGTGCGAACTGCAAGTCTTGCCAAAGTTGGTAACGCAGTCTGCCTTACTCTCGAGCAGCTGAAAGCACTGGTAACAGCTGTTGGTGAAGTGGTCCTAACTCCAGCGGGGCTCCTACCTGCTGCTGGTGACTTTCTCCCACTTCAGAAACAAAACGCACTGATACGGCACCCCCAGCCCAACTTTGACTGATATTAATGGCAGCTCCCTTTGCGTTTGGAAGCAATCAAACACACAGTGTCTAGAAAATCAGTGAATCACCTACATCAGTCGTGGTTCATTCATACTATTCATCGCAGCAGAGGAGCACTTCACCTCTGGCTAAAAGATTTAGGGAGACCCCCAAGATCTATTACTAAGGGGAAATTGGCGCGGAGTAGTCTGTGTAAGACACAGGCATCTGTGTGGAAGAGAACCGTGTGTTCATGGGCAGCAGCCTGCAGCTGGAGCTTCCTCTTGGAGGCAAACCAGGGGGCGGAGGGGGTCGGAGGATGGTGATGGCTTTCAATATATATTCCTGGTGTTCTTTCTTTGAAACAATTTGGAATTTCACTGTGTACTTATATCAGCTATTCAGTAAGTAATTAGGGCCAAACAGTTTTTTAAAAACAGAAAGGGCTATAACTCAAAATGATCCTGTGGGTTTGTTTTTCATTGTTTGTTGATGCCTGATTTGATTGAGGCAGTCAGTAATAAAAGTTATCTGAAACACCCTTTTTAACATTCTACATCTTGCACGGTGTGAAAACTTCCTTTCTCCAAGTCCAGTAAATGGAAGTTTCAGAGAGAGAGCTGAGGGGGCCCAGAAGGCTGGGAAAGGCCAACGTCCAGGTTCTGTCCCAAGAGTGGGATGGGGAGTGGGGGGATGGGGAGGCGGTCTATGCAAAGCTCTGCCCCCATCCCACCCCATGCCTTTTTCACACCTTTCCCAGCTGCAGGGCTGGGCCATTGTTCACGGTCTGATGCTTCCAGAGCATTTCTTGGTCCTAAATCATCAGGAAAAGTTTCAGTTATAGAAGCCAGATATTTATGAAGAATTTTTAGGGCCTTTGGATGGAAGCAGATTTGGAGGGAATGAGAAGGGGGGAAAGACTGCACAGTCCTAGATGTTCAGAAGATTTCTTCAAACACAGTCCTAAATTCTGACAGCATCCCTACACGTGGAGACTGTGCCAAACGTCCCGAGGCCCTTCTTTGGCTGGCTCTGGAGGTGGTGCTATTTTTGACTGGTCTCTATTTCAGGCTGGCAAGTTGGTCATGTCTCAGCGGGAGTTGGGCCTTTGTTGCCTTCCGAGGGTAGTGTTCTGGTTTCAACGAGGGACAGAGCGAGCAGAGAGCCAGTGGTGGAGGAGCTGGTTGAGGTTTCCTTGCGGTTCTTTTGAAGTAGAAATGATGGAGAAGTAAGCTAGCCTTGCAGATCTTCTCTGTGCGCCGTCTGACCTTTTCATGAATCCAGCAGCCCTCTGATCAGAGCCTGCGATTTCTGCCTCACCTTGCTGACTCCGGGCTGCTGGTCCAGACCTGAAATGCCCTGTGTACCTTCGGCACTGTCGGCCACACCTGCACACTCTGCTTCCAGCATTTTGGTCATGATTTGAGATATGATAACGATGCCCCCCTTCCTTGTTCAGCTATCATTCCTAGGAGTTGGGTGGAGCAGTTTGTTGTGTGTGCAGCAGGGTGGTCCAAGACCCAATTCAATCAGCCAAAGTTCTCCTGCAGAGAAGTCCTGACTGACACCTGAAAGACAGCTGCCATGTCCCTGTGTATGAGGTTGTGAGCTTTTCGCCTGCTAGCCTTTGCAGCTGTGGCTCTCCTGCGGCCTGCAGTTGCGCTTTGTTCACCTCTTGTCCAGGCCTCTCCCTCCCTCTCTCTCTGTCACCTTAGGATGGTGACTTAAACTTAGAGACCTTACCTGTGAGATAGAGAAGAGTACTAGCGCCTGGCTCTGAACCCAGAGTCTGACAATGCAGTTACATAATGGTGTAGAGTTGCTGCTGCAGCTATAAATAAATGGAAGTAATGGTTAAGAACCTAGACTTTGGGGCTTGACCCCCAGGGCCACTGCCTTTTACTGCTGGTGACCTCAGTTAAATTACTTAACATCTTAGTGATTCAGTTTCCTCATTGGTACAATGGAAATGTTAATGGGGCCTGCCTAGTAGGGCTCTAAGGACAGATTAATATATAGAAAAGCCTTTAAGAGTCAGGCCTGGCACATAATAAGCCTTCAGTAAGTTAGCTGCTGCTATTATTATTATGACCTGCCCCCCCCCCCAACCCTGCGCATCTGTGTTTTAGAATAAATCTCTAAGAAATGAAGAGTTTGTAAGCAAGCTGCCTTCTTGGCAACAGGCCCTTGGCCTTAGCTTTCCTTGCCCTGGTAAGATCTGAGGATCTCGTCAAGAAATACGTACATTTATGCTACTGTGAAAATTTATTAGTAGAGATTCCAACAGATGGTGAGTTTTCAGCATCCCTATACCAAGATGGGAAATGGATCACAGCAGGGATGGAGAGAGAAAGGTGAAGCAGAAGCAGTCTGCTCTAGGGGCAGTCAGATAAGAGACTGTTAAAGTAATTAATCGTCTACTTCAGCACACAAACAGGGCCCTTTAAGTGGAGAAAGGCTTTGCCACGTGGTACAGATCTGCTTTCTCTCCACCAGATGCTTCAGTCATGAAGCTGTTGAAATAGACATTCTGTGTCCGTCAGCCCAGTAATTGCCAGGCTTCATCTCTAACCAGCTTTGGCACTGAAGAAAGCGAATGGGATAATTCAAGGCCTTTTCCTCCCCCTCCCCATTCATTCCATAAAAGATGGCAGACAACCAGATTATTCTATTCAAGCAAATACTCGCTGTAAACTTGTATGAATACAGCTGTCATTTCAGTGGCCTTGTCTTCAAACCATAACTGGATGCTTTGTGTAAGACATACTGTGTAAAAAAACAAGAATAAGATAAACCAGCATTATCCTTGATTCTGCATCTTAGATACCATTTCTTTCCAGCCCATCCCCCATCAAAAAGCCTGATCACCACGCTTTGCCTATCCTAAGGATTTCAGGGCTCACTTTGCAAATCTGATTTTGAAGTCTCTTCCCCAATTTGGAAATACATATCCACGTAAGGAAGCTGGATTCTAGAGCCTCTGGGGATGGCCCAGGCAAGCTGTGTTCTGGCTTTTGGTCTTCCCCTTCTATTAAGAGTTGAGAATTATGGAAGTACGAATATAGAATATTCAAGAGGGAAGGGAGCTTGGGGAGCATCTCTGGTCTGCAGAGGATTTTCATATTGTCTGCGTGCAAAAGTGTGTGTGTGTGTATAGATATATTCCTGGAAGACACATCTGGAGGCTTCATCAGAGTTCAGAGAAGCTGGAATTGCAAGTAGATAAGAACCTCCAAGAGCCAGTCATTGGTTCATGTGTCTCAAGCACCAGGAACCGCCCCCCCACAGGAGTGCATGAATCTGTGGCGTTGGGTGCAAGCATGTGGCCCTTTGTTGAGGGCAGAGCCATGTCGTGGACCAGTAGAAAGCAACTAGGGGAGGAGGGTGATCCCATTTGGAGTGGGCTCTGATCCTTCAGCTCCTAAGGAGCACTCTCAGTGATGGTCTTGGGGAGCTGTTGTTTCATTTCGTGCATTTCCACCTGTGTTCATAGTTCCTTGTCTGTTAGTCTTGATCTCCGAGCTAGAGTGGAAGCTCCTGGAGGACAGGGGACGTGTCTTGAGTGTGTTTATTCCTAAACTATGAGTGTGGTACATAGTGTTTATGACCTGGCATAACTTTTCTTCTATTAAAAACTTGCTTTTAGATTCTCGTATTCAGCGTTACAGCATAGCAGTTTGCCCAGGGTCATTTTTTAAAAAATGTCCTTGTATATCTGTAATTTCATATGACTAATTTTAATGATTTAACTGATTCATTTCTTCTTGTTGTCATTACAGGTACCTCAATAACAATGAGTTGACAGCCATACCATCCCTGGGCGCTGCCTCGTCTCATATAGTCTCTCTCTTTCTGTAAGTCGTACCATTTGGGAGACCCTGGGCTGTGTGGGGAGGCCGTTGTATCATGTTACTGACATTGGGTATCAGGGAAACTCATATTCCTGGGCTCACTGGAAAAAATGGTCTTACTCCATGTACCTCTAGTGATCATGACGAATGTATTGCTTGCTGTTTTGGGGTGTGTAGAATTAAAAACTGGAAGTTTTGCCTCATTTCTGGCTTGGCAGGAAATTATCTTAGTACCCAGGGGTACTAAATGTCTTGTTCCTAATGGATAAGCTGGCAGTTTGAGTGCCTAAACTGAACTTAAAGAATACTGTATGAGTGATGAGACAGCAGGCTCATCTTTGTGGCAGTAACTTTGATAATGTGACTTTCAGGGCTTAAAAAAAAAAAAAAAAAAAACAACGCATCAGGCTTCTGACATTAGCATAAAAGTAAGGATTTCTTTGTCCTGGTCAAGTGTTACACAGCATAAAACCCGTCGACTATTATAGACAACACAGTGGAAATGAGAAAGGGACTAAAGGGACCTCAGTGAGAAAGAAAGGGAGATGCCCTGGGAATGTCATTGTTGGGGCCAAGAAGTACCCTGTGGGGTAGTTAAGTACTGGCAGTTACCCCACTTCTCCAGCAGTCAGACAGAGGTGCTCGCTTGTTTGAAACTCACCCAGAGGTCTTTCCAGATGCACCAGTCACAAGTCCAGCTATTTTCTAGACCAGCTTTTATTGGCAGCGTCCCCAGCAGAACACCTCCCTCTTCACGCCAAATTTCCTGTTTCCACTCCAGCCCTGCCAATTTTTATTTGATTGTGATTTTGCTGGTGTTATAACTTGTCCGATCACCTGGAGGTATCTTTTCTGACACTGACCTGAGCAGAGTGACTTGGGGAGAAGGCTTCATCTGTCCGATAACTAGTGTGGCTTACAGGTCTCTGGGTTTTCCTGGTTGCAGGGCCTGTATTCAGAAGATGGCCCAGCCTTGGGAAACACAGTCTTGGTTTTAACCCTTTTCCAGGTGTTGTGGGGTTGGGGGGCAGGGGCTTAGAATTGTGACCCAGCCCTGTGTCCTGAACAAATGGCTTCATCTCTCTGAACCTTATTTTCCTCGTCTGCAGGATGTGTTCCTGTTCCCCTTGTGTTGTACATGTAGGGGTAGTGAGTCCACAGTTCGAGGGGAGCATGAGGTACAGGAAACTCCTAATGTCTTGCACAAGCCAGAGTAGGTGTTTGACACGTGGCACCAGCTGCTGGCTGGTGGCTAGTTGTCACCTGGCCCCTTGGTCCTTGGCATGGTCTCACCTTTAGGGCCGCAGGGTCTGTGAGTCACTTCTTGTACCTGTGGAGTGCTGGAATGATGCGTATAGCTCTTTGTCCCAAGATGATCAGTCAGGGATCTAATTTTCTTGTTGCACCTGTTTGGCCCATGGTGTTCTAGCATCTGGAAAGTGTTTCATTGCTGGTTAAATGAGTTATCCGTACCTGAGGCCAGTTAAGGACACGTCAATCCCTGGTATGTTTATAGAGCAACGCACCGGAAGATGCTTCTAATGCCTGGCTATTTAAAGGATCGTTCCTGGCCCAGCAGTGTGCTGTCAGTACTGAGCTCGTTAGAAATGCAGACTCCCAGGCCTCATCCCAGTCCTGCTGTCAGAAGCCGTTTTCATCGGCGCCCCTGGCCATTGGCCCATTCATTCAAGGTTGAGAAGCACGGCTTCCCCACCCCTTGTTCTTCACTTGGTTGGGAAGCCCAGGCCACAGAGACCATCTTTATGTTACCAGACAGGAAACCAAGGCTGCCTGAGCTCCTGTAAGTTGCGCAGTAGAGCGGTGAATGGAGACTGCGCACGCATGCCTGCGCATGGCTCCTGTCTCCCCCGACGTGGGGGGCAGGAGCGCGGCAGGTGACTGTGACCCGCTCCGTGCCAGGACGGGCATGGCCCCCCGTCTGCCCTGAGGCCTGTGGCACCGTGAATCACTCCTTGCTCTGCTAACTAAAAATCCATTTCTGTTCCTTGGCCCAGGTGTCTGAAGCAGGGGGGCTGGTTGGCCTTGTTCCTGCTATTCCATTAGACAGCGTTAAAATATGTAAAGTAGGAAGGAAAAAGAAAAAAAGGCTCCCTCCCAATTCTGATTCAGTTTGGAAAATGCAGGTTTATATTGGCAGATACTCCCTTTGGCCTGAAGCTGAGCTCCATGTAACGTGGTCAGTGAATTCTATGAAATGACAGACGCTGAAGGGTCTTTACCTTCCTTCTATCTAAAGGGCCTGTGTTCCCCGATCTTAGACTCATGGATTTACTGCCTGAGAGTCAGGCTAGCAGCATGACATCACAGTAGCAGAATTAGAGATAAATTTGCTGTCTTCCTTCATGCCTTCCTGTATCTCCTAAGTGAGTTGTGCAAAGAGCAGGGGAGAGCGGACAGCAGATGAGTGTGACTTTCTCACCCTGACCTCTAAGAGAAAACATCTCACATCTCCATCCATCCACGGTTGATAATCCCAACAGTTCAGGCTGGGTGTTTTGTTTTTTTTTTTTTAAGATTTATTTTACTATTTACGGCTGTGCTGGGTGTTGGTCGCTGCTAAGTCATTTCTTCAGTTGCAGCAGTCGAGGACTGCTCTCTCGTTGCAGTGCACGGGCTTCTCAGTGTGGTGGTTTCTCTTGTGGAGCACGGGCATGCATGCTTCAGCAGTTGCAGCTCCCGGGCTCTGGAGCACTGGCGCGTGGGCTTGCTTAGTTGTTCCACGGAATGTGGGATCTTCCCAGATCAGGAATTGATCTCATGTCTCCTGCATTGGCAGGTGGATTCTTTACCACTGAACCACCAGGGGAGCCCACCATTCAGGCTTTGAAGGGCAAGTTTTGCTGGTATGTTGTGGTTTTTCAGAAGAACAGCAGTAAAAGGTGTCACGTATTCAACAAACATGTAGGAGGAACCTCTGTGCTCCTGCAGTTGGAGCCCAGAGTGACCTGGGAAAGACACAGTACCATCATACGTTGAAGGTTCCTGATGTATTGTCTGCAGACATGATAGGTCAGTTAGCTTAATTAGCATTCACCTTGGTAGCCCTTACAGTCTCCAGATTCTCCCCTTCCTGGGCAGGGGGAGGAGGAGGAGATAAATAATCAGAACTTGCCAAGGGACCATATGGCTGAGGAGCTGGGCCACTTTCTGGGGATAATGCTGTAGGCAGGTGGGTCAGGGGAAAGAGGGGGACCAGGCAGATATCCAGCTGTTTATCTCTGATGATACTGTGAGCAGGGACAAGGTGCTTTTTCCTCATCTGGTGGATGAAGGGGTTGAAATACTCAAAAAAGTACACTTGCAGCTTTTATATCTCTTCCATGACCAGCAAACTGAGAGTTGAGGCAATAATGTCACAAAAGAAACACTGACCCTGCCGTCCCATAACTGCTCTCGCTGCCTTATGTCTTTTAGGACAGACAGCAGCTTCGTGGTTTTCAGTTCAGACACCTGTGGTTAGGGACTTTTGCCTCTGGATTTTGTTTGCCTGTCCAGGTCAGCTCTTCATCTCTGTGTTTGGTTTCTTGTCTCCCGAGTCTGTGTCAGTAACCCTAGTCCCTTGCTCACATGACAGAGCTCTCATCACCCGCATACCAGCACCCTGCTTCGCTGAGGTCACACTTGGGAGGACTGTGTGGGGAAAAGGGTTTGTTTCAAGGCTGGCTTTACTATTAGGGCCTCAAGACAGAGTTTTCTAGAGTTTTTGGGAATTGGAGTCCTTCAGGAAAATTTCAGTTGGTTAACAATTTCTGATTAAAGGAATCTAATTCAATTAATGCATTTGTCAAAGAGCAGATTTTTATTTGCATTGTGTTCTGCAGATAAGGGCAAAGCCATTTGTCCTTAATAACCAAAAAGCATTAAATTCAAGGAAAGCTTTTAATAGGATTGGGTTGGCGTGAGGGAGCTAGATTTCATGAAATGCTTCTCAGAAAAAGAAATAGACTTTTGTTCAGTAGGGGCAGACTCTGCTGGTAGATTTTCACGTTTGAGTTTTTTCTTTCTTTCTTTCTAATTTGAAGTCCAGGAAACTCAAGTTACAATTCCCATAGCAATAGTAATTTCATCTGATGCATAAGTGACATTTCTGGGGAAGAAAAATTTCCGCTTTTCCTGTGGTGTTACTGCACTTGTATCATTGGGGAGATTGGTTCCAGTGGAAATGGTTTGGTGTGGGTTTTTTTTTTTCCCCTTCAGCCCTAGGAGTTGCTGTAAAACCAACTTGAGTTGTAAAGCCCAGCAGCTTTGTTTCGTGTGTGTTAGCTGTAGGGTGCTGGCCATGTGGGCCTCGGCTTTGTCCATGTAACTTCTTTTCCTCTTGGTGGTGTGCTTTGGACCCTGTCCCTTATCCATGTTTTGTGGCCTCCTCTCCCCCTCCTTTGGCCTCGATCAGGTAAGGAGATCTAGGCTAAGACTCCTCAAACACTGTTACCTGTGACTTTGTAATTGTGCTGTTAAAATCCTTAGGTCTATGTTGCATTTGAAAACACAGCGAAATATTAATCCTTTACTTCGAATCTGGGGGAAATAAACTTTTCTGAAAGCTTTTTTTTTTTTAATTGAGAGAAAATTAACATAAAACACTGTTTTAAACAAATTTCAGGTGTACATCCTCAAAAACAACACACCCCTCAACACAATCTAATTTCAGAACGTTGTCATCACCCCTAAATAATACCCCTACTCCTTAAGCAATCACCTCCCCTATTCCTACCCTCTCAGCTTCCTGAAAACTCATCTTTCTTTTTCTTCTGAGTAAAGTATTTTTCTCTCCTGTTAGCAAATGTAGCTGGAAAACTTAGAATTGAATCATTTAAATAAAAATATCAGAAGCAGAATGAACTATGCAGTTGTGTATTTTGCCGTGACCTCTTAACTGAAGAAAAACTGATTAAAGGCATGGAGCATTTAGCATTACTTTATTGTTAGTTACAGAGAATAAAACCTGGAAGGGACGAAACCTGCTGTCCTGTCTGTGACCCCACTTGGAGCCAGTTAGATGGAAGGAGCACTGGGTGGGGCTGAGGGACCCCACGGCTGGAAAGGATGGAGCGAACTCTTCTGGGCCAGGTCTGCTGCGGACGTAAAATCAGTAGTGATATTAACTGTCCCTCTGCCTAGCAAACCCTCTAGAAGAAAGGGGCTGGATCCGTCTTCTTTGCAGGCTCATTCATAGGCAGATGAGGTCACATTAAAGACTAATTGAAAAGCCAGAGCCTTAAGGCAAGGCTGCTTCCTGGTGAGGACCTGGGCTGCTTCCCGGTGCTAGAATCCATATCTCTGAGGGCCCAGCCCAGAAGCCAGGGAAAAAGGAGCCCCGGACTCCTCTTCAGAAAATTTGGCTAGGCTTTGGGACCTGAGCAGAGATTGTTAGTAATCAGGTGAAGTTTTACTGAGTAATAAATAGTTCTGGGCATTGCTAAAGCCGTGTGTGGGTGTAGCTTGGGTTCAGGCCTCTTGCCTTGCCTTTACTCTGCTGCCCTTGAAACTTTCTCTCTGTTGCTTCACCTGGAAGTAGGTCATCATTTGTAGACCTAATAGTTGATGCTGAAATCTTTTTTTTTACCATGATGTTTTTCCCCCAAGTGTGAAATCATAGCTTGTCTTAAAAAGTTGACTGGTAACCTTGGACGGCGGAGCTCTTTACATCACATTACAGAGGCGGGCCTGTGGGGAGTACAGGTTTGTGTAAGGCGGACTTCAGAATTCTCCCCAAGGTGAAGGGTTACCCATCCTTCCTCTGGGGGAACTTGCTGGACCATCCGTGAATCATCAGGTTAAGAGTGAACTGAACCAAGTTTAAGAGAAAATGGGCAGTTTTCTCCCCTTATTTCTGCTTCTGAACCATGTCCTGCGATAATAACCTAGTTTAGCCTTGCTAGTGAAGGAAGGCCAGTCAGCTGGCACATTGGAGTAAAAGAACCCCCTGTGGATTCTTGGCATCTTATTTGCTGTGGGTTTTTGGACACACTCTCATCAGGATCATGGAGTTAGTAGTGACTGAAATGCTTTAGGGAGAAACTGAACATTGTGCTTAGTCCCTCAGTCATGTCTGACTCTTTGTGACTCCATGGACTGTAGCCCTCCAGGCTCCTCTGTCCATGGGGATTCTGCAGACAAGAATACTGGAGTGGGTTGCCATGCCCCTCCTCCAGGGGATCTTCCCAACCCAGGGATTGGACCCAGTTCTCCCCATTTGAGGCAGATTCTTTACCATCTGAGCAACCAGGGAAGCCCTGGTTTGAAAGGCCGTAAGTCAAGTGTGAATGTCGTGTTCAGATCCCAGATGCTGAAGGGAAGCCAGGGCCCTCGTCAGAAGACAGCACAACAGGAAAATATACATAAAGCAGGGGCTTCAGTTCCTTTTCTGTGTCTTCAGAGATGTGCTAACCTTCTGTCTTTCTTGTCCAGTGTTCTCTGGGTGCATGTGAACGAATTCTTTGCTCTGGATAAAATGTCACACACACCCATTACCTTGGGAGACTATGGCTTCGCCATCACCTGTGTGGTTCTCAAACTGGACCATTTACCAGAATCGCCTAGAAGGCTCCCTGGACCATAGGATGGGTGGGTCCCGGCCACAGTTTCTGGTACGGCAGGTGTGGGTGCGGTGTGATCACGGAATTTGCTCTACTCACAAAGTCCTGAGTGGTGCTGATGCTGCTGATCTGGCAACCCTTGCCCTTCTTTTGAGAACCACTACCTGAGCATCTTTAGTGGTGGGTGGGGGTGAGAAACTCCTTGCTAACCAAGCTGCTCAGCTGTTGGAGGGCAGTAAATGATTTAGACAAATTCCCCATGTCACGAGTGTGGGCACGGGCATTTATTTGGGACGGTGAGGCTCCAAGCCCTGGTTGAGGTCTTTATTTCTGAGGAAAGTGCTGAGAGTGGACATCAAGCAGGCGCGGGCAGCACAGCTCTGCCTGCTGACGGTGATCACACAGGTCTCGCCATCGGACCTTCACGAGTTCCTGGGAGCCGCTCAGCAAGCACCCTCCCCTGGCAGGAGACCTGCTCCTACCTCCCACCTCGGTATTGGGTGTTGCAGCCCTCCTTATAGCCTGCGTCCCGGGACAGGAGGGCCCGGGCCGGGAGCTGCTGTTAGTACCACTTACCTTTCTGCAGATTATCAGTCACTGTTATCAGATGAAACTTTGCCCTTGACTAAGACTTGAGCGGTGCTGCTCTGTGCCAGGCGGAAGTTAAAGGAACATCTGAAAGACAAGCACAGCAGTGCTGTCGGCCCTGATGGGGGATCGGAACGTGGGGCCCACACCTTCCTCCCACCCCGAGTTGTCCCTGGACTCTTGTTTGCCCAGCCTTCTGCCCCAGGGAGGCTGTCATCCAGGCTGTCAGTGGGTACAAGAACTGAAAGGAAAGCGGAGGAAGCGAATGTCAGGGCCCAGGGAGCATGTGCAAGGCCGAGGAGAGGGGTGCCCCACATGGAGTCCAGGGCTGATGAACGTGCCTTGCACACTGGAGCCCTTGCCCTCAAGGGACTCAGTCTTGCTACAGAGAAAGATGAGTAAACCAGCAGTTGCCATACACAGTCAAGGCCTGGGGAGTGTCTCAGGGGCTTCTCAGCACTGTCACTGACGGGTACAAGACAAGGAAGATTCCCAGATGAAGTAACCTTCTGTGGCTCCCCTTTCTTGCCCCCAGTATGGGAACGTTGGTTATGGGCTTCAAGATGGGGCAGCACGGTGCTCAGCCGGCATGCTGGCCGCTTGGAGGAGCAATGGGAGAAGTGTTCATAAGACATGGCTGGTTCCATGTTAAGGGGAGTTTACTCCCCGCTCCCCACTCTCTTCTGTCAGCAGGCAGGCTGCTCCGAAGGGCCAGCATGCTGCTGCCGGAACCAGGGCGGGACCCTGGTTCTCAGACCCACAGCCGCCTCAGATGCTGGACACAACCAGTGGGCCTCGAAACAGAAAGTTAAACACCCAGTTGACAAAGCACCTCTCTGTCCTGTAAGCTTCCCCTGGATTCTGTAGTGTGGATCGCCTCTCGCCCGGAGTCTCGGGAGCCTTTCACTGGGAAAGGAGCCGTCGAGGCCTCTGAGGCACGCCTGCCAAATGACATAGCCCTGACTTGTCGGTTTCCTTCTCTCTTCTTTCCTTATTTTTTTTTTTCCTCTCTCTCTCTCTGAGAGTGGGGGTGGCGAGGCAGCCAGATGAGAGGTCCATATGCGTATCATTTGCTGAGAAAGTGAAGCAAACTCCAGCTGTGGGGTCTGGGGAACGGAGGAAGGGGCGCGCCCATGGAGTAGCAACTTGGTCACGGAAGACACTGCCTTTTGTTGGGAACGCGGTAGCTTAGGGTCTGTTGGCCAGAGCTGGCCTTCATGGTGTGTCTGGCTCTTCTCACCCCACTGTCTCATTTTTTCTGATGACCATGTAAGCTTTAAATAGAGTCCCAGATCCAGTGGGAATGGGGTGCGGGTGCGGTGTGGATGGTCTTGGAGGGAAGTGGATGCTGACCCGGCAGTACCGGGAAGGGACGGGGAGCTGCCTGGTCCGTTGCACAACCTCCCGTGTGAGAGGAGCTGGCCCCCGCCCGTGTCCACAGCCTCCTTCCAGCCGGCCTGTTTCCTCCCCCTCCTCCCCCGCACCCACTTCCTGCAGGTGGCTTCTGTAATCCACTTACCCCGAGGGAAGGCTTGCCAGCGTGTGTACCTAATCCGAAAATGGCCGGCTCGACTTTGACCCCCATGGTGACCTTGCAAAGCAGACTGGGCCGATTGTGTCGGCTCACACCTGGGAGCCATTTTCAGCTTTTACAGCCTAAGTGGAAGAAATGTGTTTGCATTTATGCCGGGCCTTCCTTTCACGAGGCCTGTCATTGTTGGGCCATGCGGACGGAATATTAGACTCCCCCTGCCTGTTCAAAGGCAGGCGTTTTAAAGATGGGCCAGTTTACCCAGTGTATTTAAGCTGAGTCGTACGAAACTGTCTGGTTTTGTAGTTCAGAAATGCTCAGAGCATCCCCAGACTCATGATGGTTCAGCCTCTTGAGACAGAAAATTGTGACAGTCTCTGTATGTAGTCACAGATGTCGGCAGGCATTGTTGTGTGTCTGTGCCCAGGCCTCATCTCATTGTGTTGCCTCTGCAGGCCTAGGAGGCACAGGGTCTGTTGTTAAACACTTTTTACAGATGACAGGCCAGAGGCACAGAGAGGGCAAGACACTTGCCTGAGGTCACACAACAAGTGGCAGAGGTGAGTCTTGACCTCATTTCTGTGCACCTCTGGGCTTCGTGCTCACTGTGTAGGGGGGCATGTATGGTCTGGGAACCTGGGAGGATCTTGTCATTTCATGTGCTGACATTTCAGATTGTGTCAGGAGGGGAGTTTCTCTGGCCTGTAGCCGCAAGGCTCCGATGTGGCTCTTGGGCGTGAATGAGAGGCTGTGCCCCATGAAGGGGATGCCTCTTCAGGTTGTGTTCCCACCTCTGAATGCTGAGAGGCCCTCAGTATAATTTTCATCATCAGATGCAGAGTGGCGGGAAGCCTTCCTGAAGATCAGCCTGGCTGCCCCCTCACCCCCAGTCGCCCTCGGAGGCTGGCATCTGAGCTGCTCTGCTCTGCTCTCCCGTTTGGATGCGGCGGGGGAAGCGCCCTGCTGTCAGGCCTCTGCAGCCCCCGGGCCTGTTCAGCTGTGCCAGCAGCTCCTCAGACAGTGGCCTTCTCCCCTACGACATTACTTCAAGGCAAATTCCTCCAGTTTCCTCACTTCCTGGAAGCCTTTCAGATGCAAACAGCTGACATAAAGGTGCCAACTTGTGGTTCTTTCTCCCCACCCCTTCAACAGCAGGAAACCTGTGCCCAGGGTGGCAGGGCTGCAGGGCACAGCCAGGTGGCACTCCCGGAGTGCTCTCTCTGGGGGCCACTGGTCTCTACTTGGCTGCATGGCTGTAGTCTCTTTAGGGGCAAAGAAGCTTCTTTTCAGTGGGGAGGACTATGAGAGGTGGGCTGCTGGAATCAGTTTGTAAAGAAAGGGCTCCTTCCCCTAGGAGTCTGGGGCGAGGGTGGTGTCAGTGTCTTCACCTCACAGCGCCTCCAGTGTCACGAGGGCCTTGTGGAGACTGGTTTAGAGAACGCTGCCTCTATCGCCTCTGGGCCTTGGTTTGCTCACTCGTGCAATGATGTCTGCCAATACACCGAGCCATGGGGACTCACTAAACACTACGTGTCTCAGAGCAGGCTCTGATGTTTAGCGGAGGTGCGTCAGACGGAAGGCGTGGATGGAGCTGGCCTTGCTTTGGTGTCTGTGTGCCAGTGGAGGTTGGTGTTCTCCACACCAAGCCAGGAGGTTGGTGTTAGAAGCAGAGGCAGAGGCTCGTCACTTCCCTAAAAACAGACTCTACTTGCCGTTCCCCATGTGGCTTGTTAACCTCCATCCTTGTGTGTGCGTGTGCATGTGTGTGTGTGTGTGTGTGTCTGTCTGTGATGACTCGCTTTCTCCTGTATGTATTCCTGCCGTGGGAACCGTTGCGTGCACCGGGAGCATTGGTTTCCCTTTTCTCTCATCACCAGGCAGAGGTGCAGCAGAGTAGAGCTGTGCAGGCGTCTCCCATCCTACACTGCACAGCAGGAAGACCGAGGGGACTTGAACAAGCCTGGATGCCCAGGCTGCATCCCGGGGCAGGTTAAAGGAAAACCCTGGGACTTGGGGGCTAGGGGGTCGTTAGTGTTTTGGATTTTTTTTTTTTTTAGCTCCTTTCCAGGTCCTTTCCATGTGCAGGTAAAATTAATGAGTCACGGCTGGCTAATTGCAAGTGAAGGATTTTGTCTCTCTCCCCCGATGCCTGTCACTTAAAATCCGTAGGCTCCCCTGCCTTCCTCACCTTCACACCTTCTTTTTCCTTTCTTTTTCTTTCCAGTTGGTGGAAAAATAAATAAGAAGGCTGACTTTTAATTTAGTACTTATGATTCTGGAGTCCCTGTTAGAGGTTTTAGTTACCTCTTTTACCACTGATTTAATGGAAAGATACTGCAAAGTTGGGCTTCCCTGGTGACTCAAATGAGACCCAGATTTGATCCTTGGTTCAGGAAGATCCCCTAGAGAAGGAAATGGCAACCCACTGCAATATTTTTGCCTAGAGAATTCCGTGGACAGAGGAGCCTGGCAGGCTATATTGCATGGAGTTGCAGAGAGTCAGACACAACTCAGCAACTAACAGTTTCTACTACAAGGTTAGTCCTTTAAAATGAGTCGGGGATGCTTTTGGCCTCGTGGTGTGTGGGATAGCCTGGTTGGCCTGGTGAGACATGATCGCTCATGGTGATCACAGAACTTGACTATGGGTTTGCCACTTAATCTGGATTATTTATTTATTTATTTTTACCTCCTGAAAGCCAGATGACCCGTCTCTCATTTGAATTCTGCTTATAAATCAGAAGCCCCATTACGATAGTGGTGTCGGTGGCGGGGGGGGGGGGGGATCTCTTTAAAGTAAAACAATAGGCAAAACTTATATCAGACTTTATAATAATCTTTTTCTTTATAATTCTGAAAGTAAGACTTGAATTTTTTTTAATGTGGACCATTTTTAAAATCTTTATTGAGTTTGTTACAGTATTGCTTCTGTTTTGTGTTTAACGTTTTTTTGGCCACACAGTACGTGGGATCTTAGCTCCCGACAAAGGATCAAACCTGCACCTTCTGCGTTGGATGGTGCACTCTTAACCACTGGACCACCCAGGGAAGTCACTGGACTTTACTCTTAATTAGGAAAAAAAAAAGAATATGTAAACATAAGATATAGGCAGTGAATGTTTCCTCCGATTCCACCGAAAAGCTGTACTGTAATACATCAAGTTTCTGGTCCTGACATTCACTGTGGATAGTTATTCATTGGTCTTCTGTGAGGGTTGTGTTTGGAATTGGCCCCTTCAACAGGTCACAGAGTAGCTAGAATTTTGGAAATAAGAGGGAAAATTTCCCTTGGGCTTGTTGGGAATGTGACTTTTTCTCCAAGTGTCGTTCTTCTTTGCGTATGGAAAAGCAGTAGTTATCAGCGTGCAGAGTGAAGTTTTTCTGCCCCATAATTGTTGTTTGGTTTTGGGAGACAGCGTGAGGACTGGCCCTTCCAGGGGTCCCCCTCCTCCTGGCCTTGCCGACAGCCACGATAAACCCTTTCACCACTCTAGGCTCTTCCCCCTCCCCCTCATTCTCTAGTGTGTGTTAACAAGAGCCCTGATTTGGGGATGCTCCAGCAATTATGTGGTTCCAAGTAAGAGTCTCATGCCTGTCTTCACTTTCCCCCGTTCCCTGAAAAAGAATCGTAGCTCCTGGAAGGCTCAGGAAATTGTCCCAGGAGATGGATTCAGAAAACAAAGTGCTCTGCTTCATGGGTACCATCAGACCCGTTTCCTGGTGCGGCCACAGTCCGTACTGTCCCTCTCTTGGTGACCCCATGGTCACTGTGGAGAAGAGAAGACAGACACACAGCCATTGACAAAGACCCTGCCTGCCCCTCCTACGGCTGCTCCTTTATGGGCATTTGAGCAGAGACTGCTGTTGGTCCAGTGTCTGTTCACCTCCAACTGGACATGGGGTGTTGAGGCGACTCTTCTGCTGTCAGGAAAACCCTCTGTTCTTTACTTTTGCCAGGCTGTCACCCAACAAGGCACTTCCTACCTCTTGAATTCAGAATGCAAGCCATTCCCAGCATGGTGGGAACGGGCAGAAGCATCTCTCCCGTGAGCGTGGCCTCCCACTCAGCTTCCAGCCCTGCCTCTTCCAGACACTGCTACAGGGCCTTTCACGGGCTGCATTTCCTTTTCGGTCTTTGTTCCCTCAGCTGTGAGGAAAGACCCTGGTTCCATACCAGCCACACTTAGCCAGGGTTAAGGATATGCATGGCTTCTTCCTCTCCCACAGGCCCCAGGTGGCACCTGGGCTGTGTGTATTCTCGGGAGCAAACTAGAGAACTTCTGTTGTGGGTGACCCACTAGCTGTAGAACCCTGGGTTCCTCACAGAGGCTCAGATGCCTGAGTTCTGTCTCGTGGGCCAACGGCATACCCTTGTTGAGAAGCTGCTTAGATGGTACAGGGTTCACATGCTTCCTGGTCGCCACCAAACCTGAGACACGCTCCCCAGCTCTGAAGGGGTCTTCACAGCCTCGGCTCCAGTAGGGTCAGGGTTTGGCCTTCTCTTTCTCTCCATTCTTCGTCACCCTGCACATCACACCTACTGCCCAGTGGGGTGCCTGCCTCTCGGTGGCCCTCCAGTCAGTGTTTGATGAGGAAATGAAGGATGGACCCTTTGTGGCTTCCCCGTCACCTGTGGGGTAAATTATCTGCTCTTTCAGAGTTGGCCCCAGTTCCTTTTCTTCCTGGCTTCTCACCACTTCCTGCCCCGAACTTTACATCACATTGCTCACGATGGGAGCCCTCACACCCCAGGGCTCTGCTTCCAGGCCTCGTTCATGTTGTCACCTTGGTCTGGAAAGGCTGTCCCTCCCTCAGCCTCCCCCTAACAGCGCTGTGTCCCCGTATGTCGATGCGTCCATCACCTCCGTCTTCTCTGACTCCTTGACTCCAGGGAGAAGGGGGTCGGCTATACCGCGATCACGTTTACCTTTTTCTTACAGCAGCTGCACTTATAAGCACCCCATACACACTTGACTGAATAAATAAACCAAGGACTAAATGAATGGTTTAGTCCAAGAATAAGTGAGTATGAAGCTTAGGGCAGATATTGGTTAGTTTTGGAAATTTATCGTCCAGGTGAAGGGACACATTTGGGACAAGTAATAACAGAAATGGTCTTTTGGGGGACTTCCTAGAAGGCCTGGTCTTTTCAGCTAGGAAAGAGGACTCGTTTTCATTGATTTCTTGAAAATCTGAGCAGATGTTATAGGAGGAAAAGTAGTTGAAATTACCCTGTAAAAATCAGTGTGGCTTTGGGGAGATGTACGGGCCCAAGGGTCCCCTTGCCCAGGTGTGAATCCTTATCCTGTTCTTTTCTAGTAGCAGCTTTGGAAACCTCGGTTGTTTAGACATGAAATTACCCTTACCCTGGAGGGTGTGTCGGGAGGAGGGCTGTCCTGGTCTCCACTCACCTGCGAGGGTCAAATGATGATTGGGGAAAGGGTTCTGTCACAGTGAAGGTGGAGAATCCCTGCTGACCCCTCAGTGCGTCCATCCTGACCCAATTACTACTTTGTAGTCAGGAAGTTCGGGAAACCCAGAGCTAAAGGTCAGCAGCCTCCTTTACCCCACGATATGTAGAGCCTTTAATAATGAGGGGGTGCAGCGTAGTATCTCCCACATGAAATGAGCCCTTATTCTAAGAGTTGCTTCGTGAAGAAGGTGGTCTTGCAGTCACAAAAGTTTAGCAAATGCAGAATTGAGCAGAATGAGAGAGTACCTTTCCTGGACCTACTTTGGGAGTCTGCCAGGACTGACAAGGGAGGAATATATGCAGCCCTTCCAGAGCCTTTTAGGCTGGTGTTCTAGGGATGGTGTTCTGAGAACCTTGTGTCTGGCAGGGCAGGCCTGACCCATGTCCACCACCATCTTAGTCAACTCCCAGCAGGCCCTCCTGCTTGGCCACAATGTGCTGGATCTTGGCCTGATTATAAGACACTGAACTGAGCTGTAACTCCTGATACACCAGACAGAAGGCAGTGTTCTTCCCAGCTACCTTTGTCAGCTACACATTTCTTACTGAGTCCACACTACCCCGTCCCCCCACCCCACAATTCCTTCCTAATCAGTGGAAAGTAATTAAACAATTTATGCTTATCCCTAGATTTCGAAAATTTCAGAGAGTCCGGCAGTATTGGGTGCTTGGCCCTTGGAACTGAGTTATCCTAGGTAGATTTCTGCTGGAAACCAAATGAGGTAGCAGGTTGGCTGTCTGATTCCACCATGAATTTCACTGGAGTTTCCGATTCCACTGTTTTGCCATGTTTTTTGATGTTTAAATTAATCTTTTTATTTTGAGTTCATTGTGGATTCTCATGCTATTGTAAAAAATAACATTGAAAGATCCTTGTATACCCTTAATGCAGTTTCCCCCAGTGACCACTGCTTGCAAAATTTCATACATACAGGATATTGACTTCAATACAGCCAAGATAAAGAACATTTCCATCCCCACAAGGATGTGTTGTGCTGCCTTTTAATACCCACATCAACTCTTTCCTGCCCCATACCTTTGGCAATCTCGAATCTGTTCTCCATGTATGTAATTTTTCATTTAAGGAATGTGATAAAAGTAGATGGGGAAATAGATAGGGAAGCAATGGAAACAGTGACAGACTTTATTTGGGGAGGCTCCAAAATCACTGCAGATGGTGACTGCAGCCATGAAATTAAAAGACGCTTGCTCCTTGGAAGAAAAGCTATGACCAACCTAGACAGCATATTAAAAAGCAGAGACATTACTTTGCCAACAAAGGTCCGTCTAGTCAAAGCTATGGTTTTTCCAGTAGTCAAGTACGGATGTGAGAGTTGAACTATAAAGAAAGCTGAGTGCCTGAAGAATTGATACTTTTGAGCTGTGGTGTTGGAGAAGACTCTTGAGAGTCCCTTTGCCTGAAGGAGATCCAACCAGTCCATCCTAGAGGAAATCAGTCCTGAGTATGCATTGGAAGGACTGATGCTGAAGCTGAAACTCCAATACTTTGGCCACCTGGTGCAAAGAACTGACTCATGGGAAAAGACCCTGATGCTGGGAAAGATTGAAGGCGGGAGGAGAAGGGGACAACAGAGAATGAGATGGTTGGATGGCATCACCGACTCAATGGACATAAGTTTAAGTAGGCTCCCAGAGTTGGTGTTGGACAGGGAAGCCTGGCGTGCTGCAGTCCAAGGGGTCGCGAAGAGTCAGACACGACTGAGCAACTGAACTGATAGAAATGGCTTCATACAACATCTCACCTTTGGGGACTGGCTTTTTTTCCATCAGTATAATTCTCTGGAGATGCACCTTGGTCGTCGTGGTGTGTATCAGTAGTTGATTGCTTATTACTGCTGAGCAGTATCCGCAGTGTGAAGGGACTGTACTTGGCTTTAGCTGTGCACTTTCTGAGGGACATCTGGGGTGTTTGCAGATTTGGGCTAATAAGAATAAAGTGGCTTTGAGCATTTTTGTGTAAGCATAAATTTCCATTCTGTGGGAGAAATGCCCTAGGGGATATTTGCTGCATTGTATGATACTTGTATGTTTGGATTTTTTAAAGAAGTGCCAAACTTTTTCAGCGTGGCTATCCTGTCTTACATTCCTGCCAGCAGTGAACGATTTGGTTCTCCACAGTATGGCCTGCATTTGAAATTGAGAGTATTTTTCATTTTAGCCATTCGCAAGGTGTGTATTGATATTTCCTGGTGGTTTTAATTTACATTTCCCTCATGGCTAATGATGCTGCGCATCATCTCATGTATTTATTTGCCATCTGTGTATTCTTTTTTGAGTAATATCTGTTCATTTCTTTTGCCCATTTTCTAATTGGATTGTTTGGGGGGGTTTGCCATTGAGTTTTGAGAGTCTTTTATATATTCTAGATAATAGCTCTTTGTTGGATGTGTTGTTTGAAAATATTGTCTCCTAGTCTGTAGTTTGCCTTTTCATCTTTAACAGGATCTTTCCTGGAGCAAATGTTTTCAATTCTGGTAGAATTATAGTGTGTCAATTTTTTAGCTTATGAATTGTGCTTGTAGTATCAAATCTAGAAAGCTGGTTTAGCTTGAGAAAATAAAGATTTCTCCTATGTTTTTTCTAAAAAGTCTTTAGTTTACATTTGACATTGAGGTTCTTGATGATACATATTTTAAAACCTGAAACATAGGAGAAAATTGCAGCTTGTGGTTTCATGAAAGGAACAGAGCAAGAGTGGGAGCCAGAGGGGGCGAGACGCTGAGGCCGGTGCCACCCTGATGCCGTAGCGAGTCTTGTCCCCCTAGCGTGGGTAAGGAGGACTGTTTTAGGAGCCAACTCCGTAATCCCGCCCATGCACATCCTCCACCCTCCCGGAGAGCAGTCAGGTCGCATGCTAAAGGCTTGGGAAATTGCGTGGTAAGAGATATACTAAATCATATGATCGGAAGATCAGAAGTCTTCCAGATGGGGCAGGAAGCAGGCCCGGCTTTATTTGTAAAGGCCCATCAGTGGTGTCACTCTCTGGAGGTGGGAGGGTCTCAGCTTAGAGGCCACAGCCAAGTGCTGAAGCAGCTTCCTCCATGGCTGGAGCTGCAGAGCTGCTGGGCTGCTGGCAGGCAAGCCTGCAGACAGCTGGCAATGGCCAACAGATGGGGGGAGTCTCAGGAGCACCCCAGCAACCACAGGCCCATCCCTGTCCGCGTGGCCCGGAGCCAGAGGGCAGCTGGATTTGCGGGCTGTTAGCTGGGGGACCCCAGAGCCACAGTGCACCCTCACTGAGGGTGGAGCGGGGGGTGTGCAAGTCTCTTCTGCTCCCTGAAAAGGACCCAGTTCTGTCTTGTGATACTGACTGCCTGAGGATGGAAGAACCACTTTTGACACTCCTATTTAGGGCCTGCACTCGTCATCTTACACATAAATAGAAAGGCCTGGCAGGGCGCTGCAGCAGCTACGTGCCGATGTACTGTGGCTTGAGGCTCTGGGGGGCGGTGTGTGTGAGTGTGAGAGGGACGGTGGGTAGTGGCAGAATGTGCACTTCCTCCATGTGTAGTCGGGTCCTGCCTCCGTAGGAATCGCAGGATCAGGGGTGGCCCTCATGGATGCTGGGAAGATGGGGAGGCACAGGGTCCTGTCCAGAGAAGCCCGCCTCCCCAGGGTCTTTCTACCCATTTCTGTTAACAAGGCGGCTCCACCCACAGGTAGAAGGGTGGCATGAGGGGTCGTGTTGGGCTCAGTCCTGCTGCACTGCTTCCTGCTGGTTAGCCTTCCTACACCTCATCACCCCCATCTGTGAAATGGGATGCTAACAGGGTCCACCTCTCGGGTTGTCATGAAGATTGAATGAGCTGAACCAGAGCCTGATTCCTGGTGAGCAGGAATGGAACCCTAGATGTGTTAGTCCTCGTCCAGCTCCTGTGTCTCCTGAGGATGAAGTGCGTGCCTCCTCGGTGGCTCAGTGGCCAGTCAGCTCCGTGTCCTGCCCTTTGCTTTGGCAGGTGGCGTGAGCAGTCTCCTGAGCGCCTGAGTCCTTTGGGCAGCCTGGTGGCCAAGGCTGCAATGGGAGTCCAGCCCAGAGGGGAGCGAGGTTAGGTTTCCTTTGGAAATGTTGAGGGAGGCCTCCATGTGTTCCTCTGCAGTGGTTACGTTTTCTCAAGTCTTGAGTGGTGAGGTGGATGAGAAGGAAAAACCACAACCACTGCGAGGAGCTATTGACACAACCCACTGGTCTCAGATCCCTGAGCGACCCCCTCTGCTCCCCCAGCTCCACCAACTGCAGACCAGTGTTAATGGACCCTGGGGAGGGGTGCTTGCTGTGTGCAACCCAGCAGCTCACTGTCACCCAGCAGGGAGCTGGCTCACCCAACTCGTGCTGGAGAGCCATCAGTTATAGAAGTACCCACTGCAGCGTCTTCACATCCTCCAGGGGGGTTGTGTGGGCACTGCTTGTTTGAGCCTGGCATTCATGGATGCTCTGACCTCCTGGGTTCTGATCAGTGCCTTCTCTCCATCTTTCCCACATTTCTTTGCAATGGTAGGCTAGACCCTCAAATCTAGAAGAGTCTGTGCCTCTAACTTGTGGTTAGGCTTGCCCTGCAGAGCTTCCTTGAAAAATATAATGAGAAACTTGGCAAGTCCAGTTCAGCCTTCAGCCATGCAGCACTGATGGGCCCCCGGCTGATGTTGGGATGTGTGGCTCCGTGTGACTCGGCCTGTCAGCCAGGCTCCTCTCTATTGAGATGCAGAGGATCACACCTGTGTGGTGGGATGTGCAGGGAGCAGGCCGCCAGGGCAAGGGCAGAGAAGGAGAAAAAAAATAAGAATCTTGATCAACTCACCTGTGGGGAAGATAAAGCCAAGAGGGGCCATGTCAGCTTTGACCAGAAGAGAGAAGTTCTCTGGGCATTTCTGACCCGGGGTGCCCCTCTGTGGGTGGGAGTTCAGGTGGAGTGGCTCTCTGTTCCTGACTTTTCCATGTCCTGGCCCAGCTTCATGCTGCCCTGCGCTGCCCAGATCCAGGGCAGGTTACCTCCCTGTGGTCACGGAACCAAATCCCCAGCCAGCCCTTAGAAGTGCCTGCCAGTATGAAATGGCTCAGCCATCTCCCAGGGGAGCACAGTCCAGATGTGGCCAAAAAGGCGTCCTCAGGTCAGCTTGTTGGGTTGGAACTCCCGGCTGGAATTTCTCCTCCTCCTTTTTCACTGTAGCCGAGGCAGGAGTGGGGAAGGATATGTGTGGCAGTGATAGAGATCCTGGTTAGGGCCAAGCTGTCCTCCCTGCTATTGAGGGGCGGAGTGGGGGTCTGTTGGCTACTTCGTGATGAGTAGAGGCATCATCTCCACCAACCCCAGCTGATCAGTGAATATTCAAGGTCAGTTTAAACTTGGAAGATAGATTCACACAGTCAACCTGAAAGTCCACGGTATTTGACATTTTCTTCTAAGGTTATCAGTTAGCTTCCCAACTAAAAAGTTGATTCTACCTTACACCTCTCACATTTTTCTTTAAAAAAATTTTAATTGAATAGTGGATTTTACCTCAGAGTAGTTTTTTTTTTTTTTTCCTGATTAACATTCCCTTGTTCTTGAATGTGGTAGCAGATATAGGAGACTGAACTAAAGTTGTAAGTCATTCGTTTATTCAACAGATTGATAAAAATTTTACTTTATATTGGAGCTAGTTGAAAAACATGTTGTGTTTCAGATGTACAGCAGAGTGATTCAGTTATACAGATACATATATGCATTCTTCAGATTCTTTTCCCATTTAGATTATTACATAATATAAAGCAGAGTTCCCTGGGCTGTACAGTAGGTCCTTGTTGGTTATCGATTTTAAATATAGCAGTGTGTACCTGTCAATCCCAAACTTCCAGTCTATCCTTCCCTGCCACCCTCCCCCCAGTAACCATAAGTTTGTTCTTTTAAATTTGTGAGTCTTCACCAGATAGTGATTGTCTTTTATGTCCTCCACGTGGTCCTGGGTGACTAAATCCCAGCCCTTGGGTAGCTTACATTCTAATGATGTGATGATCTTGGGACTACTTAATACCTTAGGAAGTTTTGTTTTGTTCTGTTTATAATTAATAGACTTTTTGAGCAGTTGTAGGTTTACAGGAAAATGGAGCAGAAAATACAGAGACAGCCCTTATAAACCCTGCCCTCTCTCTGGTTTTCACTGTTGTTTACATATTGCATTAGTGTCGTGCTTCATTATCACTGATGGACCAGTATTACTACATTATTGTTACCTAAACCTGCAGTTTCCATGAGGGTTCACTGTTTGTGTAGCACATTCTGTGGGCTCTGCAAATATCTTGTGGTATGTGTTCACCGTTACAGTGTTGCACCGAATAGTTTCCTTGCCCCGAGCATCCCATGGGCATCACCTGTTCATTCTTCTCTCCTCCCAACCCCCTAGCAGCCACTGCTCTTTCTCCTGTCTCTGTAGTTTTCCCTTTTCCAGAGTGTCCTGTATTTGGGATCATACAGTAGATTACATTTTCTGATTAGCTTCTCCCACTCAGCAATGTGCGTTTCCTCAGGAGATTTTGTTTTTGTCCTGTGCTTGTAGTTTGGATTAGATCCTGACGACTTGGAGTCCTTCGTGACTTGGGTTGCTTTTGACTCCACAGAACTGTAGTGGCCGTCCCTTGACTGTGCCTAAGTTGCTTCATTCCAGATGCTGGGCTTCCAGCTCCATGTGAATAAGCTGGTGGGTGGGAGAACCAAGCACGATCTGGTGCATCAAGGTGCCTGGGGACCTCCGATCCCCTTCACACAGAGTTCATTGAAACAGTCTGTTGAAGATCCCAAGGGGAAAGTGACCCTGAAGGAAGTGAGCAGGTCAGAAGGTCGGTTGACACAGGCCAGTCCTGCCTTTCAGAGTGGCTGACCCCGCCTGGCGGAGGCTGTTTATCCCGCCACTGGACCGCTCTTGTTTTTTATCCGATCTCCACCTGAATAAACAGATCCGGAACGTCATCTGCAGCCAGGCTGAGAATCGCGCCAGAATTCCCCAGGGAACTGGTGATTCACCAGCAGCGGGTAGGGGGAGGGGGGAGTGAGCAAGAGACAGAAGGAGACCGGCTTTTTCGGAGTCTCATTTCCTGTCCAGCAAGTAACCCAGGCTGGGCCCTTCTCACAAGGCACTGGTTTCTTGAAGCAAATTATCAATTTATGCAATAAAACAGATGGTTTGAGTTTTCATTTTTAAGATGATGAATGCAAAGCAGCCTAGTGAGAGGGTGATGCTTTTAAATGTCATTCTGAGAAGAGAAACTTTTCCTCAAGCTGGCCTAGGAAAGCTCTTCTGAATTCATGGGTTGTTAAAAAAAATCTCTTTATCTTTATTTTCAAGATGCTTATGGGCATTGGTCCCAATGACGGGCATATTCACAGTTTTCTTGCTGATTTTGAGACTTAGAATTGCTCATTCTCTTTTTTTCCTCCTTTTTTGGTGTTCATTAAGCCCCTAATTATAATAAAATTACTCTATTTGACTCCTGAACAAGATTAGATTGAGCTTTGTTATGCTGTGTGGTCCCTGGCTATATTCCTAATGCTTTACATGGGGAAAGGGTACTGGAAAAGGGACACATGGGGGCGGTGGCGTCTCAGAATGTGGTTTAATGAGGCAGCATGAAACATGGCATTTGGATCAAATGACTTTTCAGATTCATTTCAGCCCTGAGGGATTTGGTTAAAAGGAATGTACCAGTGTCTGCAAAGGCTGAACTTAAATGTGTGGCAACGCCACCCTAGACGCTGATGCATGCTAGACCTGCAGGCAAGCATGCCCTGAAAGATACGTGCAGAAGGCACGTTCCTGTGCTTGAGTGTGGTTTTTGCAGTGACCCAAACTGAAAGTAACTCAGTATCCTTTAGCAGTAGAATGGAAAATAAATTGCTGTAGAGGAGTACTACACAATGATGACAAAGAGTAAAGTCCTGCTGATGCAACAACAAACAAGATGTTTGTTTCTTGGCAGGAAAGCTATGACAATCCTAGATAGCATGCTGAGAAGCAGAGATAACTCTGCCAACAAAGGTCCATATAGTCAAGGCTATATGGTCTTACCAGTGGTCATGCATGGTTGTGACAGTCAGACCCTAAAGAAGGCGGAATGCTGAAGAATTGATGCCTTCAAACTGTGGTATTGGAGACTACTGAGAGTCCCCTGGACAGCAAGGAGAGCAAATCTATCAATCTTAAGGGAAGTCAGCCCTGAATACTGTTTGGAAGGACTGATGCTGAAGCCAAAACTCCAGTATTTTGGTCATCTGATGCAAAGAGCTGACTCATTGGAAAAGTCCCTGATGCTAGGGACAGTTGAGGGCAGAAGGAGAAGAGGGCGTCAGAGGATGAGATGGCTGGATTGCATCACCAATGCAATGGACTTGAACTTCGGCCAGTTTTGGGAGACGGTGAGGGACAGAGAGGCCTGGTGTGCCGCAGTCCATGGGGTTGCAAAGAGTCGCACACAGCTGGGCAAGAGCATGGATGGGTCTCATATGTGGAGCAAAAGTGGCCAGATACAGAAGAGTAAATATGGAATGATTCCATGTAGATGAAGCACAGCAATAGGCAAAATTAATCATAGGTGATAGAAATTACGGTTGCCTTGGAAAGGAATAAATGACAAGGAAAATGACAGGAGGAAGCCTGCTGGGATGTTGGAAATGTCCTGTGTCTGTCATGTGGTTACGTGAGTGTAGACACTTTATTAAAATGCATTGAACTCTATGTTGATCATTTATGTACTTCTCAGTATGCCTGTGATATTTCAATAAAAACATTTGCAAACAGAACAGCCCCCCTCCCACAACACATGGCCTGTTGTATAGCTTTCATATTTTTTATATTTTTCAACGAAGGAGAAAAAATACAGAAAAAAAATATTTTCTATATTTTTCAACAAAGGAGAAATCATGATCTTCTTGTTTGTTCTTGAATGATAAATGTCTTTTAGCCCTTGCAAAAATTCAGTTGAACCCCCAAGGTAGCCATCAGGGCTACTTTGCTCAGCACTGAGTTTTGTGCTAAATCATTAATATCTTGTGTGTACCTTCATCCTCCTCATTGTGATCAGAACTTGGAGCACCTGCTCCAGGTGGGGCAGGGGCTTAGGTGCAGAGTCATAGGAAGAGTTCCAGAACAGCACCGTGATGGACCAGGTGCAAAGTGCTGTGGGTGCTCCAAGGCTGCAGGGTGTGGCATTTGATTAACCATGTCTGCCAAGGTCACTCTGGGGAATGGACTGGGGCAGGGATGGGAACGGTGCAGGTGTGTTACATTTTTCCCTCCATTTCCGGGCTAGATTGTGTGAAACTGTCTCTTAGCCAGAGGTTCAAATGAGGTGAGAGCTGTAATTTGAGTTTTGCTGATTATTAAAGGCATGATTTTAAGGTAACATTATGGAAGACTTGCTATTTCTAGTAGTGGTCACCATTGCAGGAGATGACCACTGTGAGTCACGCTGCTTGTCTGGGAGAGCCTGGGGCATGCCTGCTTAGAGTTAGGCCTGCTATATTGGCTAGCTTCGGTGTGTTTCTTTTTGCCTCACTGCAAGAACCAAAAAGAGTGAGGATGCACAAGTGTGAATCTCTGTTCTCAGATCCCCGTCAGCCTGCCTGCTCTACTGGCCCCCGTCAGGAACCTGGATCACCATCTGAGGTGCATAATAAATGGTGTAAGCTTAGGTTCCATTTCACTTCTTGAAGGGGTAGAGAAGGCATCAGTGGGGAAGGCATCGATTAGTGAAGTCTGACCTGGGCACTGGAGGGAGCACTGTAGGTTCTGATGCAGTGAGGCACTTAGCCTCATTTTGCAGGTGATTAAACCAGATCCAAAACGAGTGATTAGCACACAGTTCTGAAGCCAGAGTTAGAATCAGAGGTAGAATTAGAATTTGGGTCCCTGCCCCCAGAAACCCAAACTAGTTGCTGAAGTGTAGACCAGGGGTCAGTAAACTACAGAGGGGCAAATCTGGCTCACAGCTTGTTTTTGTAAATAAAGTTTTATTGGAACACAACCACACTCATTGGTTTACATATTGGCTACTTTTACACCCCAGTGTCAGAGTTGAGTTGTCATGACAGAAGCCAAATGACGCCAATAGCCTAAAATATTTAAAATCTGGCTCATTATAGAATACGTTGCTGACCCCTGGTGTAGACAGTAGGTGCATAATTTCAGCAACCAGCAATAATCCATTTGACCCCTCTTGACCTTCCCTTCTTTGATCTCCTTGCCCTTTCTTCCTGGCTGTTATCTGTGACATGAGGTCTTTCCCACCACTCACAGGACTACCTTGTAAACCCCAGTTTACAGAACTGTAGTAGAACAGTCACTTACGATAAAAACTTTTAAATGTTGGTTTCAAATGCCTCGGTCTGTTTTCCTGTCTAATTTAACACCAGCTCTGAGAACATGGCCAAGTGGAGAGAGCTTATCTTGCCGCTCTCCGCCTTTGAAGCCTGATTTTATTTGTGAAGCCTTTAACAGGTGCTGGTTTAATAGACTGCTGCCGTATTAAGTTTTCTGTGCCCCAGAGGGCAGCCCAAGGGGTAACCAATCCAGGATGGACCGCAGGCGGTGTGGTCTGCCCCCCAACCCCACAGTCCCTGTCACCAGTCAGAAGTCCTCGCATCGCACTGCCCCCTCCCCTCCCCTCTCCTCACTCTTTGTAAACCTGAGGGCATCCCTTTGCAGCTTGTTTGCACTGTTCTCTTCTTTCCATCAAGAGTATCCTTAAGAAGTATCCTTAAGGCTTCCTCTGCCTTATTTGCTGAGCTTGGCTCCCCCTCGCCCTCTGCAGACTCACTGGTCACGCAGGCCTTTGGGAGGCTGGTACAAAAAAGCAGGCCGGGCTGAGACCAATGACGCAGACCAAGTCTTTGCTGACCTGGGGAGAGGCGGCCAGCATTCACATCTAGCCAAGCTCAGCCGAAGGCTTACAGATTGACCCTGGGGTGGTGCACTTAAAATTCCGCCTAGAGAGCCTCTCCGACGGGCTGGCAGTTCCTCCTCCCCTGGGCTCATGTGCTGGCTCCTCTCGAGTCCCAGCTGGGCTGACCACAGGCGGAGTCCCGATGTCTTCAGCTGTAAAGCAGAGATGGTGGTGAAGTAGAGTACCTTCCTTGTGAGATCACAGTGTGATTTCATGGAGCCATCACCAGGGCCTGTGACCTACAGGTGTCCAGTAACTGGTCAGCTGTTGTCAAGAAGAGCTTGGACAAAGATTCAGAGGTTATAATGATGACTATGGGCCTTCTTGAAAACTGGACAGTTAGTTACATTAAAGGACTGATAGGACCCCTCATGGTACACATGGAAGTAAAAACATGCGGAGTTTTAGAAAAGTAGGACAGCCCTTGAGGAGGCGTGGCAGGCTTCCCCTGCCTACTGGCTGTTTGCTCTAACCTAGAGGGACGGGTGTCCGGAGGGGGTGTCCCAAGGGGGTGGGGTTTGGTGGGTTGGGTCAGGGGCGTGGGCCTGAGTCCCGCTTGCTACAGGAGTGAGAAAGGGGATTGTTGGGGACCCATCAGATCTCTAGCCCCCTCTGTGAGTCCTGTAGAAGCTTCAGTCTGGGATTTACTTTGAAGCACAGCGCCCCAAAGAGCCCCATCTCTCAGTGTCAGGGTTTTTTTACACTCTCCAGCTGGAACAGACTCATGTCGTGCATGAAGCTAAGAGTGAGAGCTCTGAGTCAGCTCTCTGCTCCCTAGAGAGGAATCGGTCCTGCCTGTTTGCATTGAAATGTGGCAGACAAATAGGAAACCATATTCCTTCTCTTTCCAGAGTACCTCCCACTGATCCTGGCTCTGAGGATACAAATATGGCTAATAAAAAGAATTCATCTTATTTACTGAGTACTTGCTTCACGCCAGCCCAAGGGGCATAGAAACTTGACCCCCCACGTCATAGTTCACACCTGTGAGTGGTGTAACGGCAATCCGAACTCGGGCAGGGCTCTGCTCATGGCATCTCTTCAGTGCTGTGTCATGTTCCAGCCCGTGAAGAACAGCTGGCCTTGGGTGAAATTGCTGGGGTCCACAGAAACACCCAACAAGATGTGATCCTTGCTCTGTGAGAGAAGGGATACAAGAGCTGTGGGGTCAGCTTCCCTGAACATGAGGAATTTGGGAAGAGTTTGATCAGGGCACTGGGCTAGAGTCCAGAGCAGAGAGACCAGACCTGGGGGAGAAGATGACACGCAAGAAGCTCTGAAGTCACTGTGGGCTAGGTCATTTGCCTCTGAGCAGAGTTGCCACAGAGCAATTGGCAAACTTTCCTTCATGTTTCTTGATTATACTCATCTGCTTGCATGGTTTTCTTCTGCTTAAATGTTGTGGAATGCTGTGCTAAATTGCTTCAGTTGTGTGTGACTCTATGGACAGTAGCCCGCCAGGCTCTTCTGCCCATAGGATTCTACAGGCAAGAATACTGGAGTGGATTACCATTTCCTACTCCAGAGGGTCTTTCTAGCCCAAGGATCGAACCCACGTCACTTTGGTCTCCTGCATTGTCAGGTGGGCTCTTTCCCTCTAGTGCCACCTACTTAAGTGTTCAGATGAGTCCCACGTCTGTGTCTAGGTTCCGCCTCTCTGAATGCAGTCTGTGTTCATTCTTGTGATTCCTTCAGCAGGTATTTACTGAGGACATACTGTGTGCCCCACACTATCCTAGTGGCTGGAGACACAGTAGTAGTCAAAAAAACATCTCTGCCTTCAGGGAGCTATATCCTGTTGGGAGAGATGTTAAAGTAGAAATAAACAAAATACTGGGAGTATTCGATGATAGAAATATAATGAGAAATAAAGCAGGCAAAAGAGTGGAAAGTGTGAATGAGTGTGTGTGTGTGTGCATGCGTTTATTTGTATGTGTGTGAGGGAAAGAAATTAGGAGGCAGAGGCTTACAGTTTTAGAGAATGTTGCCCAGGCCACCTCATTGAAAAGGTGACCTGTGAACCAAGATGGAAAGGAAGTAAAGGCATGGGACCTGCGAATCTCTGGGGGAAGAGCATTCCAAGCAGTGGGAAAGGCATTTGCAAAGATCTTGAGGCAGGACCCTGCCTGCCACGTCCAAGGGCCAGCATTCTGGGCAGGGTACAAGGCGGAAGGGTAGGAAGTGAGGCAGCAAGGCAGGTGTGCGGCAGCTCACATGGGCCTTGGAGGCCGTTGTGTGGACTTAGTCCTAAGTGAGACACAGATCTGTTATTCGAGTTTTAGACAAATACATCCTGTGAATTACTTTGATTTTTATTTTCTTTGTTTTGTTTGTAAATTGTAGTAATATGCGCATTACGTGTAATTTATCTTCTTAATCATTTAGGTGTACAGTTCAGTAGTGGTAAGTACACTCGTGTTGTGTAACCAGTCTCCAGAGCTTTCTCCATCTTGGAAAATGGAAACTCCACCCCTGGTAAACCACTCCCCGTGCCCCAAGCCCAGCGCCTGGCAACCAGCACCCCTCCACTGTCTGTCTCAGTGCATGTGACTGCTCTAGGTGCCTCGCGGACGTGGAATCATGAGGTATTTGTCTCTTGTGACCTGCATTTTTCACTTACTGTAGTGTCCTCAGGATTCACCCATGCTGTACTGAGTGTCAGAACTTCCCTTCTAAGGCCGAATAATGGTCCATGTAAGTGTACACCTGTCGGGTTTGTCCATCCATCCATTCATCCATTGATTGAGTTGCTTCACCTTTTGGCTACTGAGAATGAGGCTGCTGTGAATGTGGGTGTACAGATCGCTGTGAGGTCCACTTTCATTTCTTTGGATGTATACCCGGTAGAATTACTGGGGCCCATGCTGGTAATTCTGTGCCCACTTTGTGGAAGAACCGCCGTACCGTTGTCTTCAGCAACAGTACCAGGATCCCAGCTACTCCACACCCTCTCCCACACTTACTGTTCCTGTTTTTGTTTTGTCTTTAATAGTGGTCATGCTGTAGGTATGGGGCACTAACTCACTGAGTTTCCTTAACGATCAGTTATGTCGTGTGTTCATCTGTCATTTGTTTATCATCTTTGGAGAAATGTCTCTTCAAGGCCTTTGCCCATGTTTTATTTGACTTGTTGGGGTTTCTTGTGTGTTGGTCGCTGAGTTGTAGTTCCCGTGTGTTGTGGTTATTTTCTCCTTATCAGATACATGGTTTGCAAATGTTTTCTCCCATTCTGAGAGATGCCCTGATAGGATTTCTCTGGATGTTGAGTTGAGAGTAGGCTGGAAGCGGGTAAAGATGCAAGGGGTAGCCCGTTACCGCGTTGTTATTGTACTGTACTCGCTAAGTTGTGTCTGACTCTTTGTGGCCCTGGGGACCATAGCCTACCAGGCTTCTATCCATGGGATTTTCCAAGCAAAAATACTGGTCTGGGTTGCCATTTTCTTTTCCAGGGGATCTTCCTAACCCAAGAATCGAACCCACGGCTCCTGTCACACCTCCTGTGTTGTAGGCAGATTCTTTACCACTGAGCCACCAAGCAAACCAAGATGGTTACCTGGTTTTCTTAATATTTCTGAACCAGAAAATTTAGCATCACCATTCTGTGGTGTCCAGATCCTGTGGACCCTGTCTCTCTTGCCACCACCTCTTACCTGGTCCCCTGGGACACAGACGCCCTACTCCTCAGAGGCTCTTGAGGCCTCGCCTGATGTGGTCCCTCTGCTTCTGCCCTGCCCATCTCCTGCCTGCATCCACACACCCCCACCCTGGAGCTGGCCCCGCAGCCTCTCCAGGCAGAATCCACCCCAGCTCGCCTCTCGCTCCTGGCAGATCTCACCCATCCTCACTCCCACGCTCCGTTGTTCCCCATCTCCATGGCTGCCTCTTCTGCTCACCAGGGAACTCTTTCCAGCGTGTGAAAGAGACCCGTCTTCATAACAGCATCCTTCCTCCAGCCTGGGCCTGGCACAGACCGGGGACCAGAACGTGTTTGATGCAGTGGATAAATACACAGAGGAGAAAGAAGAAAGAAGGTGTAAGATGAAAGAGACAGGGAAGACAGAGCGGGGGGGCGCTGGGGGTGGCCTGCAGCTGTCCCGTGTTGGACTGTGTACGATCGGTCCCTCTTTGTGCGACTCGGGGCCAGCGGCGCCCCTCCCCGTCTTTCCTTAGACCTTCTTTTTCCTGGCTCCCTGGTACTGCATTCAAAGTTCCTGGATGAGGCTCAGCTCTGTTCCCTTTATTTCTCCTTTTTTCCCATACTTTACATAATAAAGATTTCCTTTTCTATTCTTTTTTCTTTTCCTTTTTATTTGGGAGTCAGAAAACTGAAGAGACTATCTTTATTAAGAACTTAATAAAGAACTCAAAGGAAGTAGTTTGGCGACGGGAGCATGGAGGGAAAAGTGGCCTTTCACTCCAGGGAGATTTTGCTGTGTGTAAGGGAGCTCTACCCTCGTAAATGGGTTTTCAGGTTCAAGGCCTGGGAGAGAAGGGAAGAAAACAAAGGCATCAGTGAGAAGGCCCAGAGCTTCTGGGAAAGAGGGCCTTGTTTGTGCCTGTTGGAACCGATTTGGTCAAGTGTTTGTTTAAAAGAGATGCCACTTGGTGAGCGACGCCTGGCTCCCTTGTGTCGTGTTCGAGACTGCTTGGATTGGCTGGAGCCCCCGAAACTGTTTACTCAGAAGCTGGCCCCAGTGAGCGCGTGGAACCAGAAGCCCAGCACCCCACTCCACGGAGTCTGAAATATCAGGATCTGGGCTGTGGCGGCTTGAATCCACCAGGCAGAGCCAGACCTACAAGGGAGCTGGTCTGCTCCCTCCAGCCTTGGTTAGCGTTTGTCAGGTTCCTGCTGATTAATAAGTACTGGTTGGTGGGTGAAACGTGGTGTTTTTTAGAAAGAGGATTCAAGGACAAACACATCTCGGGGGGAGGTGAACACTGAACACATATGTGAACATCTACCAAACACAGCAGTGTGGTTCAGGTGGGACCATCCATATCCCTAAAGTAAGGGGGTGTGGCCCCATCTTCCAGATGAGGAAACTTGAGAAACAGCTGTCCAGAGGGTGGGGTCCGAGGTGCAGGGCATTCGATTCCAGTTAGGCCCAGCACTGAATTCCTGTTTCCCTTATTAGGTTGGCAGGATTCTGCACTTTTTAAAAAAAATCCCTTATGCCTATTGACACGCCTGATACATGGTAGGTGTTGGTAAAATGTGAAGTGTGTAATGATGCGCTCAGTTGGATTAAATTGGATGCTGGGCTCTGGTGCCCGCATTCTTGTGAGTGATGGGGTTGGCCTGGATTCTGGATTCTAGACACGAACAGCCTCAAAAGCTGGCTGGTTGCATGGGGCACATCCTTTGTAGGAAAGTGTACTAGTGAGTTCTGAGTTCTGGTCGTGCCAGGCTGCTCTCCACACGGCCAAAATATCACCCCCGTGTTCCTGTCCTTGGGGAGAGCAGCTTGGCTTAGAACTTAGGCAGACAAACTTGTCACAGGCAAAGAATCTGATGTTCTGTCTAGCTTCTGGCCTGCAGGTAATAACCTGATGGAAGGAAGGATGGGAGACCTCATTTGCGAGAGTCTTAGCACTTGTAATTCTCTGAAACTGCAGGGGAAAAATTGTCTAGAAGTGTGGAGGAAAATAGTATCTTTGCAAAATGACATGTTGGATTCACCTGCCCTGTGTGTTATAGGCAACACAACAGGATTCGCAGCGTGGAGGGGAGTCAGCTGAAGGCTTACCTTTCCTTGCACGTGTTGGATCTCAGCGCCAACAACATCACAGAGATCCGGAGCACCTGCTTCCCACATGGACTGCCCCTCGCGGAGCTGTAAGTGCGTCGGGTCTGCCCGCAGTGCCCAGGTCTGGACGCTGGTGGGTGCCTGGCTGAGTCCGTGGGCCGGGCACATGACTCCCATCTGTGCCCTCAGCAGGGCAGGGGCCCCAGGTCCACAGTCCTCTGTTAGCCCATTTCCAGCATGTCCAAGTCAGCGGTGTTCTGACTGTACTCGTGGGCAAGGGAGCTGACGTGGGGAGAGGCTCAGTAGCCTAACAGATGGACCATCTTGGAGCACCATCTCTCACTAAAACACCTGGCTGTGTGGGCCGCAAAGCCAGATTTCCTTTCTCCTTCCCTGTGCTGCCCCCTAGGAGAGCTTAGAGAAAAGACTGGGAGTAGTCAGGTGAGTGACAGCAGAGGGCAACCTCTCTGCGGAGACTCAATGAGCCAGTGCCCACCCATCCTCTGAGTGCTCTCGACCTTCTTTGTCTGATCGTTGGTCTGTTTCTGTTCTGCCCTGTCTCACACCCGCTGATGGCAGACAGAAGAAAAACAGTCAAAACCTAGTTAACCCGCTGCTTGTTGGTAGGGAAATATTATTTTAGGGAAGAAACTGAAAACTCAGGCTAAAGAGGCATCTTCAGATGACACGTGAGCCCTCATCTCCTGGGTTACTACTGAGTACTCTAAGGGTTGTTGGTGAGGTTGGTTTATGGGTCATTGTGACCCATCAGTTCAGAGACCAAGGCCAGGCGCACAGATTTTTGACATGCCCGAGGAGCAGAAAAGTCTCTTTCTTAGGATGTATCAGGGTGCCCAAGGTGGAAGTGGGAGGCCTTGGCCGATCCTTCAGCCCTCAGTGGGGCTTCTTAAAGAGCCACCCACCACCGCCCTGCCTGGGACAAAAACACCTCCCCTGCTGAACCGCCTTGCAGTGACCTTCTCTCTCTCTGCATGAAAGCAGGGGGACTCTGTGTTTTGGCAGAAGCTGGCCGGTATATCTTCATCACACAGACTGTTCTTTAATCTGGAGTGCTAAGAACAAACAGTCCAGCTCCGTTTGCAAAGAATCCTCATGTGCCCTGTGCTGGGCCTCTGCCTGATGGAGACGAAGAATGCCTCCTTCCCTTCCCAACTCTGATGTAGAAAATTCTCTCTGGTCTTCTCTCTTTTGTTTAAGGCACAACAAGCAGCATCGGTCCAGGGAAGGTGGAAGGAAAAGTGTTGTGGCCCCGCTCCCTTCCCTCTCCCCCGCTGGGAACCATTCGTGCAGCTCTCCTTCACTAGAATGTTTCTCTGACACATTTGAAATGTTTAAAATGAAGTGTTTTATGCACATTTAGAAGTCATACAATGGGATCCACTTTAGAATTAAAGGCCATTTCCCCAAATTGTGAAACCTCTGACCTTGCCTCACACTGAACTTTCTGCTTCCTGAGGCTCTTCTCACCAACCTTGAACCCTGCCCCTTGGGTAGTGGCTGGCAAGGAAGGACTCCTGCAGTGGCCCAACTGGAGTGGAGGTTATTGACTTCCTCCTGGAGTAGTCACCCTGGCTGAAAGCAGGGTGAGCTCTGGGCTCGAACAAGCCAGGCCTCTGTCACATCTAAAGAAGACAGTCCTAATACCTGAGGCTGGGAGTGGAGATGGGCTTTGCAGCTTCAGGATGACAAATGTCTTGTTGGAAACCCAGCCTGCTGGGTGTGTTGTAGCTTGTCTTCCCAACTCAGCCAGGCCTGGCGTCTGTAACAGGACAAGGAAGGCCTCCTCCTGACCCCTGCATTTTCTCTCCTGAATTCTTCCAGCAACCTGGCAAGCAACCGGATCAGCACCCTGGAATCAGGAGCATTTGATGGCCTGTCACGGTCACTGCTGACGCTTCGGTTGAGCAAAAACAGGATCACCCAGCTTCCTGTGAAAGCATTCAAGTTACCCCGGCTGACACAACTGTGAGTCCAGAGACCTGCACCGTAATTAAGCTTAGCCAAACTTTATGGAGACCAGAGTTCCCCCAGGAGCTCGTTCCAAATGCACCCGCTTCCCCTGCTCCCCTTCAGTTGGGCTCGGCATAAACTACCATTAATGGCCCTGCAGCAGCACCTAGTAAAAGCAAATTAGACGCTGGGTCTGGAGCCTGCGGACCGCCCCAGGTTGCTGAGAAAAGATCCTCTGAGGATACGCAGGCCGGTCCTCTTCAGCACTTCCCAAAACGCGGTGAGGAGCCCCGCTGCTTAGCTGACCCTGGCTAGTACATGACCTGTGTGGATTGGGGTCCTCATCTATTTCGAGCTTCCTCTGTTTTTGCCTTTTTAAGGAACCCATGTAATCCACGCAGTGGGCATTATGGGGTCCGGTGCTGCTTGAGCAGTTAAGGGAGAAACTTAGTGTGGCCAGAGGTAGGGGGCAGGAGGTGGGGTCACTGCTGTCGTCTCCTCGGTCTCATAAGGTAGTTGATTGGCTTTTTTTTTTTTTTTTTTGGTAAAGAAAGGATGTGTTTGTTTAGTGTTTTGACTCCCACAGTTGACCGCACTGCTAGAATGGCCCAGGGTTTGGATTCAAGAAAACCTCTATTTACCAAAACCTGATGGACTGCCTGTTCCCCGGTTTTTTGCCTTTCCAGTGTCCTTTTTTTGGTAGGAGAAAAATATATTTCAGGAGAATACACTGATACTGGAGCTTTCATTTAAGCAGAACTGATTGCTCAGGGGCAGGTATGGTGGCAAGACGGGGTGCTCCCCTGCTCTCTCACTGCTGTGCTCCCCACACACACCCAGGCGGGGGGTCCCAGAGCGACTCCCTGATGCTCAGGACCTGGTGTGCGTCATGAGACACTGCAGAAGAATTTGGGGAAACCCGAGGGCTCACTGGTCAGGCTGTGTTCTCCCTTCCCGAGTGTTACCAATGTAGCCAGCTCACCCAGATTCCTGAAATCTCCTGGTTCACTGAGGTCTCATTACGCGGGGGCCGGAGGCCCATGAGTGTGTTTCATGGTGGGTCCAGGCACCTCCTCCCGAATGCAGTTGGTGGGAAGTTGTCACCAGTATCCAGTGGTTCGAGTTTTCCTGGGTTGACGCATCTGGTGGGGGTTTCTGCTGCTGAGCTAAGAGATGGCTCACCTAAGACGTTCATATCCTGAGTCACACCCTGTCCTCACTGCAGAGTCACAGTTCTGGGGGAGGAAATAGGAGTGCTTACTCATTCTAGGGTCCAAGGGGACCAGCTTCCAGGAGCCCTGGGCTCCCTTTCACATGTTAACAGTGGCCAGTTGGTGTCTTGGGCACACGGGCTTCCATGGTATGTCCGTGCTTCCCGGGACCTCCTACTGGGATTGTCCCTGGGGACTGCCTGGTGATGGCTGTAGGGGTGGCATGGGTAGAGGATGCTCTGAACTGCTGGCCTCGTCTCTTTAGGGACCTCAATCGGAATCGGATTCGGCTGATCGAGGGCCTGACGTTCCAGGGACTTGACAGTTTGGAGGTGCTGAGGCTCCAGCGAAACAATATCAGCAAACTGACGGACGGCGCCTTCTGGGGGCTGGCCAGGATGCATGCGCTGTGAGTCAGAGCCAGGCGCTGGGGCTTCTGCAGGGCCTTGAGTGATCCTCTAGGACCCACCCCTGCCCTTTGGGACCTCAACGGGGGCCCTCCTCAGTGTCTTTGGGATCTTTTGCTTCCCCTGTGGTGGTTTCCTTGCAGACTAGGATAATCTCTTGGGGGAGTTTCAGAGGATTTGGTAAAGGGAGCTGGTTGGTGAGGATGGAAGGCGGGGGCTGCTTTGTTGGGGCTGTTCCTCTCTCCCATTTCCACTCCCCCTGTTACTGAATGCACACGCAGGTGCCCAACTCACATTGCAGCCAAACGGTACTCAAGCGTCAGACTTTGGAACAGAGAAAGGTTTATTGCAGGGCCATACGAGGAGATGGGAGGCTCATGCCCCAAGAAAACCCAGGGTCCCAAAGGGTTTCAGGAAAGTATTTTTAAAGGCCAAGTGAGAGAGGACCATGGTTGTTTGTCACAACCAACAGCCTTGGTGTAGGAATCCCTTGATCTTACAGCCATCCATTGTAGGTCAGGTCCTGATGTTCAGTAAACCTCCTACCAGACAAAAGTTATTCTTAGTTCTGCACCTTCTTGTCTCTAGATGAGTGGAAAAGCGTCATATGGGCTAGTATTCTTCACACTCTAGGCAGCATTCTTAACCGGAAGCAAAAGAGATAGAATACAAAGGTTAAAATACAGGGAACATCTATTATGGAGTCAGATTGTTCTTCTCGGTTATGCCCCTGCCCCCGCCCTCCCCACTTCCTTGGCGGACAATAGGCTCCCTTCCCACATCCTCTCCCCTCTCCCACACACCACAGGAAGTTCCCTCTCCCTCCACTTTGGGTTTGACAGTCTTTCTTGATGTGCAGGTGGGCCAAAGAATGTATAGTTCATCCTGAGAGATTTATTTCTGTTTTGTGAGCTAATCAAGCCCCTCACTGCAGATGTTCCACTTCTGTCAAGGGAGCACTTGCTCCAGCCAGATGTGGACAGTCTTGGGGCTTGCCTGCCTCACAGAGGAACAGAACAACGTCCAGAGAGGGGCAGACAAGGCAGTTACCGAGCTTCAACTTTTAAATATTTACATTTGTTTATTTTTAATCAAAAGAAACGTATACTCAATAGTTGAGCAAAATCAGATAGTAAAGAAAAGCAGTTGTTGCCCAACCCTAGCCCTCAGTATCTCTCCCCGCCCAGTTCCCCTCGCAAGAGGCAAGCAGTCACTACTCATCATGTTCTATCTTTGTGTTCTGTTTGGAGTTCTGCTGGTGGTTCCTTCCAAGTTAATATACTAATACCACTCACATTTTGATGTGTCATCATGAGATTTCTTGCTTTATGGTCAGTGATTTAACTTGCTCAAGACACACCAAAGCCCTTCAGTCTACAGGTTACACCACTCCATCTATGTCCTTGCTCAATTATCTTTGCAACTGAAACAAAAACCAAAAACTCCAGGTCCAGTTCCATCAACTCCCTGTGGCTTCCTCATTATCAGGAGCATCTCAACGTGCATACCTTCACACGTGCACGCACGCACACACCCACTCTGTAAAAGACAGCTTAGCCTTGCTGAGCTTTGCTTCTCCCTCTCTTCATTGTTCACCTTTGCATAACTCTGCCTCTTTTTATATATTCAAGAACACTTGTCCTTGACATCCTTAAAACTGTCATTTTGGACTTTGGAAGCCAGGTGGTCGTGGGCTGGGAGTCAGAGCGCATTCTCAGGAAAACATGGAGTTCTTAGCACATACCATTTGGTTTTTCTGTTGAACAAATTCATGCAAATTGGGGGGTGAAGGAAGAGTTACCAGAAAACAGACAATGTGAAAAGCAAAACCCGCGGCCCGAAGCCCCTGTGATAGCGCACGCGGCGCAGGACGTGAAGCAGTGGCTTCTGGTCACAAGGCCAGTCCACTCGGGGGTGGCGGCGTCTGTGGCCGTGCTGTCGAGAAGGATGATGGTAACTTACATCCCTACTTACTGAACTCAAACAGGAGCTCAGTTCTCAGCATGATGCTGAAATTCTGACCTGCTTTTTCTTCCTTCTCAGCATAGCCCCATGGAGTCAGTACTTCTTGGGCATCTCCACTTCATGGTTATTCAGGCTCCTTCGACCAGCCAGGTGACAGAATTGAGAAGTCGCAATATTTCGACCCCAGATGTCAAGCCGTGTCTCTTGGCACAGTGGCCACAGGCCCAGGCTTGGTTCACCAGCTCCGGTTCTGGCCCCTCACTGCTGGCTGAGCTGAGGAACGAGTCTTACATTACCTCGCTTGTCTCAGCCTCGGTTCCCTCACCTGTACGACAGGGATAGTGATGAGAGCTACCTCCTCGTCTTTCTCTCTCTCCTTCCTTGAATGGGCTCTGCCTTCTGCTCAGAGCTCCTCTGCCGGTGTGCTGCTGGTTCGCTTGTATGCCACTAAAGAGGTTGCTTTTAGGAGCTTCCCTGTGGCCTGTGAGCTCTCTCAGTCAGCCTGAATCCTCGCCACCGTCTGTGTGGCTTTGCCTCCCTGCCACTCCACAGGGGTGCACACACATGTCAGGGCACACCCCGTCACGAGCCCCTCCAGCAGTGTCATCAGATCCTGGTGCGATGGCAGGGAGCGGCTCCTTCGCCATCAGGTGGGTGGGCGGATGCGTGACCCCGGGATCTGCACTCACCGCCCGTGGGACTGTCGTGGCAGGCACCTGGAGTACAACAGCCTGGCGGAGGTGAACAGCGGCTCGCTGTACGGCCTCACGGCCCTGCACCAGCTGCACCTTGGCAACAACTCCATCTCCCGGATCCACCGCGATGGCTGGAGCTTCTGCCAGAAGCTGCACGAGCTGTGAGTGTCCCACCAGCTCTGTGGGTGATGGTGAACACACCCGGGGGTGCCTCCTGCAAAACCTGGGGAGCCCTGGGCCCCGTGACCCAGGGCTTGGGGGGTTTGTGAGGGCCTGTTGCAGAGTGGGACCCTGAGGACCTGAGAGCCTGACGCTCACCTCTTGTAGACTCTGCTCCCTGTTTCAGATTAGCAGGGACCACTGTCTAAGAACAACTGTTTTGAGAGCCTCTGTCCGCAAATGGCTGCAACGTGTAACACGTGCGTCTCTATAGAGAGAGCGGCTACAGGCAGACCTCATTGGTACTGTGCAGTTCATCCCAGACCACCTTGTAAAGCAGATCCCACGCTTTTGGCTCCCCAGTGCATAGAAAAGTGTCTTTCTGCTACACTGTAGTCTGGGAAGTGTGCAGTAGCATTACGTCTGAAAAAATGATGTCCAGATCTTAATTTAAAAATACTTCATTACTGAAAAGTGCTGTTTATCCCCCAACTACACAGGGTGCCAGAACCTTCCTTTTTTTTTTTATTTTTTAAAAGTACAGTATCCTCAAAGTGCAGTAAAGCAAGGTATGTCTGTACTGGGGCTCAAACACAGAAAGGACAGTGAACCCAAGAAATGGCAACACGTGGACAGTAAGGAATTTCTATGTGTTTACCATGTTTAAACTTAGTACTTAGCCTTTTGCAGGTTATGTTTTTATCTATTTGTCCATGTTCTCCCCTTTCCCCTTCCTCTCCTCTCTCCCCCTTCTTCCTTCCCCCTCAGCCCACCCCATACTGACCTGGAGTTTATATTTCAGTGAAGTCCATCCTTATCTAATGTAAAAATCGATCGTGTGTGTGTGTCTGTGTCTGTGTCTGTGTGTGTGTGTCTGTGTCTGTCCATGTATGTGTGTGTCTGTGTGGGTCTCTGTGTCTCTGTGTGTGTGTCTGTGTGTGTGTCTGTATGTCTGTGTGTGTGTGTGTCTGTGTGTGTCTGTGTGTGTGTCTGTGTGTGTGTCTCTGTGTCTCTGTGTGTGTGTGTCTCTGTGTGTCTGTGTGTGTGTGTATGTGTGTGTGTGTCTCTGTGTGTGTCTCTGTGTGTGTCTGTGTATGTATCTGTGTGTGTCTGTGTATGTCTGTGTGTCTGTGTCTCTGTGTGTGTGTGTCTCTGTGTGTATGTGTCTCTGTCTCTGTGTGTGTGTGTGTGTGCGCACGTGCTGCATGGTATTCTCAACGTGGACTGGGATGGCTTCTGAAAGGCTCTCCTTGGGCTAGGACCCCACCTTGGAGCTCCCAGGACCCTTGGTTTTCCACGGTCCAGGCCTGGGAGCCACGGGGAAGCAGGAGAGGTCTTCCGATCCCCCAGAGCACATGCGCTTGCACAGGCGAGGAGCCACCCGCCCGCTGAATGGTGGAGGGTGTGTGCCCCCGGTACTGAGGCAGTGGTGAGGAGCTCCTCCTCCTGCCCCCTCGGCCTGCCTTCTGTGCCCTTCAAAAGGGTCATACACGGTCACAGGAATGTGTCCTGACCAGCCTAACACTGTGTCCGACACCCAGGTAACCCTGGAGCCAGATTTAGGGCCACTTTCCACGTGTGTGTCCCGCCCCTCCTTTAAGCTGAATTCTTTAATTGCAGGTGAGGATGGAATTTTGGTCTCCTGCCAGCTCTTTGCAACTGACAGACACCATGACTTATTTCTCCAGGAGAGAAAAACTGTCACTCCCTGCTACCTTTACATACTTACTAATCTCTGAATTTATTTTCCTTCCTCCTGCCCCAGCCCAGAGTTCCCATTTTTTCAAGGATAGATGACTAACATGCTAGGTCACAACCCACAGCCACATCAGAAGTGCAGGGGGTGTGCTGACACTCGGAGAAGGTGTGTGATTGGAGGTGTGGTCCTGACCTGCTTACAGTAGGGAGATCATGCTGAGAGGCTGGCTCCGGTGAGGGCAAGGAAGCCTGGAGGGACAAGTGGTCCCAAGGGTGCCGCCCAGGTGAGGCCTGCAGTTCCGTTAAGGCTTGTTCCAGGCAGTGCCTGGTGGCGCCCTCTGCTGGCTGAGGGCGGAGGCTGTCCAGCTCCCTCGCTCATTGTGAGAACCCCCTGGGGTCCCATCCAGAGTCTCTGGCCGCAGCCACGAGAAGTCTTCCGTGGCCTGAATCAGGACCAGCCATGGACACGAGGTGCAGGAAGGCGTTGGAGCTTTGTGCTTGTTTGTTGAACGACCCTGTGTAGTGCTCAGTTTACAGATCTCCTTCCAAGAGTCAGGCCCTGGTGGGTTTCTAGCTGTGAGACCATTTTGCCCTCAGGATTCTGGTGGGCATGTCCTTTCCCACTTGGACCCAGATGACTGGCTGACCCGGCTCCAGTGTCGGGAGAGGAGAAGGGAGGACAACACCGAGCAACCTGATGGTGACATTTGCTCTCCTCTCCTGTTCCTCAGGATTCTGTCCTTCAATAACCTGACCCGGCTGGACGAGGAGAGCCTGGCTGACCTGAGTAGCCTGAGCATCCTGCGCCTCAGCCACAACTCCATCAGTCACATCGCGGAAGGCGCCTTCCGGGGACTCAAGAGCCTGCGTGTCTTGTAAGTCTTTCCCCATTGGGTTGATGGGAGAGCAAGCCACCTGCTTCACTGTATTCCCTTCTCACGGGTCTTGAGTTGGAATTAGATCCAAAGCTGACTTGTGATGTCTGCCATGGTCTCAGACTTTAATATCTGAAAACGAGCTGGTTGAGCAGAAAACTGTCCTTCATTCCCCGTAGGGTGGCGCCTAAAGTGATGAAGCCTCAAACTCGTCATCAAGCGCTGGTTCCCACACTGCTGCTGATGGGATGTGGGGTCCGGCCGTGGGAACTTCCCAGACCGCACGCCGCCCCCCGGGTCAGCAGCCCAGTGGGGGCCGTCCTTGCATCCTGAGCCTCCCCGCAGTGACTCGTGGTTTTGTCCAGAGCATTTTTATTGAGCAAGGATGGTACTGAGGCGTGTGTGCTGGGCTAGCATCTCAACTTTCTCAGCACAAACTGTGCGTTCAGAAGCCCATGTCCACAAGAGGTGACGGGGGAGTCCTGTGTCTGTCCCTGAGCCTCCCAAGGGTCATTTAAACCAGCAGAGGTGGTCATGTCACCTTCCTCTCTGCGTCCCGTGAGGTGGAGGGAACTTTCAGAACTTGCTGCAGGGCGCTTTTCTGAGACTGAAATTTTTTAGCCATTGGCTTCCAAGAATTTCCAGGCAACAGAGAACAAGCAGCCAACCAGCCATGGAGTGGGGGTTGTGGGGGGCGGGGGCGCATCTGGATTTCAACAGAGGGTTGCAGGTCCTCCCTCCCAGGCCTGGCCCCTGCAGAGAGAGCGGCTGCTCCAGCCTGGTGGGGAGAAAGGCCCTTGCACTTGGCAGAGCGGGCTGAGAAAGCCGCCACGCCAGGCCATCGCTGAGGAGTGAGAAAGAACCTGGACACCAGGCTATTCAAGCCAGGGTCAGTCCCCGAGCCCTGACTGTGCTGACTGACATGGCCAGGATGTTAAGATGGCGCAAGCCAGAGAAGAGAGAGAAAACTCTGGCAGCCGGGACTGGAGCAGGGGGACAGACACACAAAGCCACAGCCCCAGGTCCTAGGTGTTTCAGGACGAATAGGGAGGAGCCAATGCAGAGGAGGAGGCCCTTCCAGCCTCCGAATTGCAGCTCTCTGCGCATGCTGCTGTAAAATAAAGGTCAGAGCAAGCGACGCACTCCACGGTCCAAGCTCCCTGCCCCGCTGGCTCTCCTGGGAGCCAAGAGCAGCATCCCGTCCTGTTCCTGGCCCACGTCTCCAGGGCTTCAGAAAGGAAGGTGTGAGAGACCTTGTGGAAAGTCGGAGAGCCGACCGGGGCGGCGCGGGGGCATGGTCACCAGGTGGGGTGTCTTGCCTGGTGGTGACCTGCCCTTGGAAGCTGGGGCAGGAAGCTGAGTCATCAGCCTTGTGATTCTCATTGTGGAGGAGACCGGCCCGAGAAGTTGGCCTCATCCTCTCATCCTGGCAAGTGGGTCACAAGTCTGACTCAGCACCCAGATGTGCCTGGCTGGGAGTCAGCACCTGTGGAGGCCCTGGGGGGAGGTGGGCATTCAGGGTGCAAAACCTGCTTGCCAGCCTGGAGGTGGCTGCAGAGGGCCCTGTGCCAGGGGCTTGTTCTTCACCGTCCCCCTCCTGTGCGGGCTTTGTGCAGTGTCTCGTCAAGTCCAGGGAAGGGACCCTGGGCGGTAGGAAAGCAGATGAGAACCTTAGGGAACCTTTTGGACTCATCCTCAGAGCAGTGGCGAGAAGTCTACCCTTGGGGAGTGGAATCCAAAGCAGGCTTTCCCCTGTGCCGTCTGCACCCCTGCCCCTGGGGCTGACCTTAACCCACTGGGGAGCAGCACGTGGAGCCCAGAAGCGGCTGGTCAGAGGCCCCTGTCAGCTTTATTGGGAGGCTGAGAAAGCCAGGCCGCACGGCAGGGTGGCCCATGGTCATGCCTCTATTTTTTTTTCCCCCTGTTTATTTCGTATTAGAGCATAGCCAATAAATTCTGCTGTGGTAGTTTCAGGTGAACAGTGAACAGACTCAGCCATACATACGCATGTATCCATTCTCCTCCAAACCCCCTCCCACCCGGGCTGCCACATAACACTGAGCAGAGTTCCCTGTGCTGTACAGCAGGTCCTTGCTGGTGATCCATTTTAAACATAGCCATGTGTACAGGCAAGCATGAGTTTGTTTTCTAATGCCTGGAATGTTAGGCAGACATGCCGTCCAGGCATCTGGAATAGACTGGGATGTTCTGAGCTTCCAGGTGGCAGACTAGGCGTGGGTCTCTCTTCCTACAGCAGACTGGATGCTAAGCCTTCATCTCTCCTCCCCAGGGATCTGGACCACAATGAGATTTCGGGCACAATCGAGGACACCAGTGGCGCTTTCACAGGGCTGGACAGCCTCAGCAAGCTGTGAGTGTGGGCCCTGAGAGATCCGTGGGGCTGGTGCACAGAGGTGACTCTTTCCATGCCCCTGCTCCCCACAACACACACACCACTTCGGTTGTGGGTCCATCCCGGTAGCGCTGGCACATTCATTGTTCTTTTGTTTGGAAAGGAAAGTCTGCATAGGAAGGCAGGAGGCCTCTCCACTTCTCTCTGACCTGCCGTCTCCTTGCTGCCCTGGGCGTTGGTTTTTTGGGGTTTGGAGGCCCGTTGCATCTTCTTTCTTCTTCAGTTCTTGACTGATGTGAAAACAGCCAACTTTTTTGTTGTTCTTTGCTCAAAGGAGTCTTGCCCTGTTATTCAGTTTCTAGAAATTCTAAACATCTAAAGCCCAGTAACTCTTGGCGGTTTAGAGACTTCGGGCAGTCTTTTTGTTGTCAATCAGTCTTAAAGAGAAACAATCATTACCAAGGGTGACACAGTAGCTGTTTTTTATTCAGGGTTTCTGGTGTTTGGGGTTTGTTTTTCTAAGCTCCTAGAATTTGCAAGGCGTGTGTATGTGTGCATGCACGCCTGTGTGTGTTACATCTAACTGAGGAGGCGTGTATCTGTGTGTGTGTGTCTGTATGTTAGTGTGACATCTAACTATCTCAGGAGGTGTGTGAGTGTCTGTGACATCTGGCTATCTCAGGAGGCCTGGCTGTGTTTTGCATTTTTCTGTAATTGAGGAAACGGGAAGGGATGTTGCCCACGATCACACAGCTGTTGGTGGCAGGGCCTGTGTGGCCCCAAAGCCCACCCTGTCCCCTCCTCGTCCACTCTTTCTGCCTCTCACCAGCACTCTGCCGAGGCCACTCTGGGAACATTCAGGCATTGGGGTGGGAGCTGTTACTACTGTTTACCACCTCTCGAGTGGAGGGTGCGGAGGACGAGACGGAGAATGGCCACAGCTCCGCACCCCGCTCCCCCGGCCTGTTGTGGAGACGGCGAGCCAAGCACCAGAGTAAAGTAAATATTTTGAAAGCGGCAGTGGAAGGCGAGGCTCCGGGAAAGCCTGTGGTGGGAGGGTCTTTCTGAGGAGTTAGCATTTCTAATTTGTTTAGAAAAGTGGGGTTTTTCACGCCTTGGGTGCTCCGGGAGTGGTGAGTACGCGTCAGCTGTTTTGACTCAAGGTCTCTTCCTGAGGATCCTGTGTTCTGAGAGGGGGTCGGAAAAGCCTAGCAGCTGCCTTCTTCTCCCATAAAAAAGCCCACCTCCTGGGCGCTTTGCCCCGCAAGCTTGGGAAGGGGACCGCACGATGGAGCACAGAGGCCCATCATTGACAGGGGAGCCCCAAGCTTGGGATGCGGCTGCTGCAGGGCGTGGGCAGGGGTGTGGGCACCTGAGCAGCCATTGAGCTTGAGCCTCACCTCCAGCGCCTTGCCCAGCCCCAGCCTGATGAAGCGATGGCAAAGGTGGGGTCCTGTGTGGGGCTGTCCATTCTGTGAAAGCTGGAGGTGGTTCTAGGGTGTCCTGGCTTCCAGGAGGCTCTTCCGTGGCAGGTGAAGGGCAGCGACCCCCAGGGGCATGTGACCTCTGGTTCCGTGTAAGCCAGCCTGTGTCTGGAGCCTGGAACTACTTCCTGCTTGCCTGTGGTCTGTTCCCCAGCGTGTTCTCCGTTCCCCGCTGGGCTACAGTAACAGTCCTGTGTAAAGTCCCAAAGTCTCAGCCCGAGAGCCCGGATCCCTCGCTTGTGGTGAGCTGCTTGACATAGGCTCCTTGGAAATAGCTGGTTAACCCTGACCTGTAGAATAGTCTCCAGTCTCCTCCCACCCAGCTCCACTAACCTTGGGCACGGAGGCTCTCCTGAGTGTTTCCAAAAAAGACAGATGTAAATAATTGGGGGAAACTGAGACAGTAACAGTAATTCCTTAATATCATTAAATACACGCAATCAGTTACTTAGTTGGGGTGGTATTTCAGTTCTGTCGCAAAAGAAAAGAAGTAATTCTCTTTCTTGGTTAGAAAAGGAAAGCTGTGTGACGCAGATTCTCAGAGGTGAGGAATGAGAAGTGGGCAGATGGGAAACAGGGCTGGCGCCGTTACACGATGGCCACGGCTGAGAGATGGGCTGTGATCTCGTGACCCTGGTGCTTAGCTCTGGTTAGAAACCAGCGTGAGCGGCACGTGGTGGCCCCTCCCGCCCGTGAGGTGGGCCTGGCCTTCGAGGCCACGAGGCCTGTGGTTCTGTGTAAACCAGCCCGTGTCCAGCTTGCAGCCCTTCCGAATGGCTAGTGGTGTTGAGTCAGCATCAGTCACGTGAAGTGGGAGGAAGCCGAGCTGCTTTGGTCTCCCTGGAGCTGCCTGAACGCTCTGCTCCGTGGCCATGACGCCACGTCGCCCTATTGAGCAGCCTAGTGGTGACCCTGTTGGACCCGTTATCGGGGGGCATGTCAGTGTGGAGGAGGGCTGTCCCCCTCGAGCTGCTGTCCACCCGTGGGGCTGCTGTCAGGGCTCCGGGTCCCCCGAGCCTGGCCGGCTCAGCCACGGAAGCACCTGGGGGGTGGAGATCGGGGACCTCCCTCGGAAGGGCCGGGGGACACGCTGTGTGGCCTGCACACCTCTAGTCAAGGACCTGGGGTCCTTCCTGCCAGGCCCAAGGCCAGACCAAAATTAAAACGTTTTCCAAGAAAGGAACAAGTGAGCTGCAGAGCCATAAAAGGCTTCCCCCTGTGAAGCCCGCCCTGCCTTTCATTTTCCAGCCGCTGAACAGAGCCGTCGGGGATGGGCTTTCCACCCAGAGCTTGCTGGCCGGGCATTACTGTGCTCACCCACGCGGTGGCCCCTCTCTTCCAGAATGTCAACGGGACACCAGCTGGGGGCCCACGTGTGGCAGGGGGCAGGGTTTCTGGAGCACAGGTCAGCCACAGAGAAGAGCGTTCAGTCACTTGTGTGCAGCAGGGAGACAGGTGCTGGCCCATGGCTCCAGCTCTCCCATTCCTGGGCACAGGCCCTTCAGTCTTTGTGGGGTGAGGTTAGCGAGAGCGGGGTTGGCGGGGGGTGAGGGAGAGGGTTTGATAGGTGAAGCCCGGGGTCTCTGTCTGCTCCAGGTCGGTGGTGTGGGGGACATCAGGCCAGCTGTCCTTTCTTGGGAGCCGTCATTGGGTGCAGCCACATTCATTGGTCCCCAGCACACGGGATGGGGGCGCCCCCCTCCCCCACAGCCCTGCTCTCCTCTGCCCACACAGTCTGGTGGGCGAGCCCAGCGCCCACCTGCAGACATCTGCTGGGGAATGGGAGGACCTGTTTCAATCCACCAACAGGTCAATGAGCCAGCCCCTGAATAACTGAGCATTTGAGATTTTGTTTTATTGCTATTGTCACCATTAGAAATAGCAGCCTGCCCTCATTGTCAAAGAGGTCAACGTGACTAATATTTAATGGGTAAAATAAAGCACAGCGTTTTTCCTGGATCTCATTTACGGAAGATTTCACTGAAGAGTTCACTACATTTTACTGGGACCTGGAGCATGCAGTGACTTGGCCTGGGGGATCTGAGTAAGTGCGAGGTTGGCAGCGCTGTCAGAGGCGCCGAGCTTCGGTGCCGATCCAGGCTAGAGCTGGCTGCACTCACCCGGCCGTGAGGGAGCCCCAGCAGGCACGGCCACCGGGTTTCTGAGTGTTGGGTTTGTTTGTCTTATAATGAAAACCTCAGACAGCAGTCATGGAAGCTCTTGCAACATGAGATTGTTTTCACGTCATGCAGACCGCTTCCCAGAGAAGGAAAGGGCAAAGGGGTCGGTGGCCTTGGTGCTACTTCGCCCTCGGAGGCGGGGGCCGGAGCTGCTGAGTCCGAGGGCCAAGCTCAGGGTCCCCGTGGGGCCGCTGTGACACTGCGGGGCCCGCGCAGCCCTGGGGTCCAGCAGCCCGGGAGCAGGTGGAGGCCGTGCCTGGCGCGGGCTGGGTCCACGGGGCCTGAAACCCTGTCTCTCAGAGGTAGCCTCGTGGTTCTCGCCTGCATGGCCCCAGGGACTCTCTGCAATGAGGCGGAGGCTTGGGGCCCATGTGGCGGGCAGCACCAGGCTGCCCTGCCATCTTTGGCTTCACATTTTCTTTGGCTTCACGTTTCTGAAGCCTCACGTTTCTCTTTCCAGAGAGGGCTTGGTGCTTCTTCTTGTCCCTCGTGGGCCCCATCCTGATGCAGGTCTGAAGCAGGGCTGGGCTTTAATGGCGATCATCCCCCTGATGCTCAGTGGATCTGGACGAAGAATCCCGCCTTTCTCTAGGGCTTTCTGCCCTGAGCACCTGCACCGGTGCCTAGGGGTCCCTGCCCCACGCTGTGGTTCGGAGACTTCCCGGACGCTGGTTGCCGGGAGCCTGCATGCTTCCTCGCCTGCCCTTTGCAGAGCCCTGGTTGGCAGCACGGCCGTGGAGCCGCACGCACCAGCTTGATCTCGGGGCTCGCCGCCAGCTTTGTGTGCCGCAGCCAGTGGAGAGAGTGCGGTGTGGGCTCTCATCAGAGCATCTGATAACGAGGGCGGAAGTCTGGAGTCTGATGCTTTTCCTTCCCGGTGTTCGGCCACTCCCGGCGCACCCCTACCCTTTACCCCAAGTCCAGGCTTGCCTCCCTTCAGATCACACAGCCTGTGGAAGAGGCATGCACGTGCTCCAGGCCACTGGTGTGTAGCAGGTGCCAGGTTTGGATTTTTGAGAAACTCTGGCTGTCACTGCTGAGATGGTGACTGGAGTGGCTGGCAGGCGGGCGCCCCCTCTCTCGGGCGGGCGGTCCAGGTACAGGCGTTAGTTAGGTCACCTTTGAGGACCCGTAGGATTTGGCAATCCTCACGCCATTGGCTTCATGTGAAACCTGGGCTCTCGCTGAAGAGCAGAGGGGCCTTCTCGTGGGCAGGGGCTTAGCTCCGTGTGGCCGCATCCTGGCTGCCATCTAGCCCACTGTCCTGTCTTTTTCCAGCCGCCTTTGGGGACCTTTATCCCCAGAATGCAGTCTTCAGAAGTGCCCTGTAGTCTTCAGTTCCGAGAGTTTTTATTCTGACTGTGCTCTCCTGGAGCCTGACGAGTCACCCTCTCCCCGCGAGACTGTGGCTACTCACCCCCCACCCGTGGGTGGTCCCTGGGGAGACAGCCAGGTTGGACGAGGTGATTTCCACTTAACACCTCAAGGGGCCTTTTTTGGCAAGACAGAGCATGGAGTTCCTACTTGTCATCACTGTTAAGTTCTAATAAAGATAAAAGTAGCTGAGTTCAGAAGGGGAGGGCCTGTGTGCCTCAGACACATTATCGCGGCCCAGGTCCCATTCCCACCGGCCTCTCCCCAGACCGGCCTCTCCCCAGACCGGCCTCTCAGCTGGCGTCGCCCTGACTCTGGGTTCTTTCTCCCCACACCGCCCTCATCACCCTCCCGCCCTCTCCACCTGTTTCTGGATGTTTGGAAACTACAGGACGCTGTTCGGCAACAAGATCAAGTCCGTGGCCAAGAGAGCGTTCTCGGGGCTGGAAGGCTTGGAGCATCTGTGAGTACCCGGCCAGGCCCCCGACCCCAAGCCTGCGGACGCGATGCGGGGAGCCACTGGCGATGCAGCCATGGCTTTGTAAGCCCAGAAACAGGCTGTGCAGAAATGCCAGCTGCTGCCTTCTAAGTCAGCTTCAACTCTGGCTTTCATCTTGCCTGCGCCAGCAGCGGTCACTGAACATAACGGCCTCTTGGGGCCCACAGAAATACCTTCCTCCCTCCCTTTGCCCGACGCTGACTTGGACCCTGGGCTTCTTCTACTTCCTTGATAACCCTTCACCTGTCTCAGGCTGGCACCTCCCCTTAAGCAGCTCAGCAGGGCTTAGGGACATGGTGGGCTGAGCCAGGAGGTGGGGGGACAGGGCCAGCCCTGAGGCTGATCCGTGTCACCATCTGATGCCTCTGGTACTGGAGTCTTAGTTTGTCTTTAAATCAAATGCAACCTTGATTCTTTTGGAAAAGTTTTCCCTATTGACTTGCTGAGCAGGCCTCAGCTTAGCTTTGATGCTGCCCTTAAGACTGGTTTATTCCCCAGTTATCCCATGTGCTTGTGTCAATATAGGTGAAATAGCCACTTACGGTGGCCTTCAGACAGGACATGGGGGTGTGACCTATTGCCCGTGGTTCATCAGTGAAACCAGGGCTGTCAGGAAAAATCCCTGAGCATCTTAACTCACACACATGGCTGACCTGAAGGATACCTAGAGTTTCTTTGCCTAAGTAAAGAATGTTGCTTTTCAGGAACCTTGGAGAGAATGCAATCAGATCTGTCCAGTTTGATGCCTTTGTGAAGATGAAGAATCTTAAAGAGCTGTAAGTACCCGGGATTCCGTGGCCCCAGATTAACCTGAGTAGAGGATTTCAGAGTAAGAAGTGCCTTATTTGCAGTAAGCTTCATTTTACCAAACAGTTGCATGATCCTTTACGGGTTTCTGTGGTGGCTTAGGTGGTAAAAAACCCACCTGCAATGCAGGAGACCCAGGTTCGTTCCCTGGGTCAGGAAGATCCCCTGGATAAGGGAATGGCAACCCAATCTAGTATTCTTGCCTGGAGAATTCCATGGACAGAGGAGCCTGGCAGGCTGTATAGTCCATGGGGTCGCAATGAGTCAGACGTGACTGAGTGACTAACACTTTACTTTCACACTTGGGATCATTTATAGTTGTAAGTTAAATTGTCTTCTAGAAAAAAAAACATGCCCTCTAGGGGCTTGTTCTGAATCAGGGGACAATACACCTTTTCTTACAGGACCTCAGTAAATAGTTTCCACGTTTTGGGCCACAAGAGCTCTGTCATGACAGCTTGATTCTTGAGCAGAAACCAGCCATAAATAATATATAAATGCGTGGGTGTGGCTGTGTGCCAGTAAATTCTTATTTACAGAAACAGGCAGTGAGCCTGCAGGCTGCAAGCTGATGACCCACTGCTGTCGATGATGGGAAACAAACTCTCTTCTGTAAAATGGATACTTGTCCCTTTAATTACGTCAAAGACAAGTTTCCATCTTTAGGGTGTGCTCACAATGAAGGGCCTTTATCGAGAGGGCTTTCTCTAAACAGCAGGGTGGGCTATGGACAGGGCAGAGCTCCCGGTGGGCTGTCACATGCACCTCGGGATGCAGAGGAGGTGCCCGGCCCCCCACGTGTCTCAGGCCCCGTGGCGTTCGCAGGTGCTGGCGCTGCCCTGCAGTGTTTCCTTGGGGGCAGCAGGGGTTAGAGCAGCTCACCTCTGGCGGGGCAGCTCATCTGAGGATTGAGGTGGCAACACCCAAGCTCCCTTTCTTCTTCCTGTGCATGTATCTGATCCCTTAGTTCCCTGGAGGTGCAGCTTTGGGTTCTTGAAGTAGCAGACAGAGGCACACATGGCATGGCGGTCTTTGCACCCTGAGCTCATCCTCGTTCCTGAGGGCCCTCCTGGTGGACCCTTGGTGGGGGCAGGGAGCGGGGAATGGGGCAGGAGAGAGGCATAGTCTCCATGGTTGGAAAGGAGAGCAGAGGAGGCCCCAGTGACGTTCCCCTGGGAAGGACGTTAGTGAGGGGAGGCAGGCAGGCAGGCGGGCACTGGCCTCATGATGCTTAGCGTCCTGTGAGATTCCTGTCTGTCAGGTCGTGCTGTTTCTCAGAAGGGCCACGATCTTAGAACGAGAGTTCGTGGAAGGATGGACACGTGGAGAGAGACATGATAAAGCAAGCATCACAAAGCACTCATCGTAGAATCTAAGTTGTGTTTTCACGGTACATTTCTTCCAGCATTCCTGTGTTTTAAACTTTCCAAATATAGTGCTGGAAGTAAAAACAATCTGATTAAAGGGAAGAGGGTGTTTTGAGGGAAAGACAGCAGGACAGGGAGAGAAGAATTTCCTTTGGGCCTCTTTAAAACTCAGGTTTCCTTAGGGTTTTCTATCTGGAAACGACTGGACCCCTCCAGGTGCTTGACTCCCCCCCGCCCTGTCCCCCAGATGCTGCTTTTGGTTCTGGAGGCTCAGCCTGGGCCCCTGCCTATGCTTCCCACCAGTTCCTGCATGTACCCAGCTGGGGCTGGCCCTGGGCCCAGCCCTCTGATGGGAGAAATGGGTAATCCCACTTGGTCATTTTCTTCCCTCATTGGATCAAGGCAGGTTGAGCCGTGCACTTAGTCATCCTCTGGGTAAATTTCCACAAGCAATGATTAGAAACACACTTGGAGTTGGAGTCACGAAAATGCATGATGGAAGCCAGCAGAGTGCTGGGGTGGCTGCAAGGCGGGAGCCCAGGACGGCCGTGCTTGTTAGCAACAGGGAGCTGCAGAGTCTTGGGGTCACCAATGACCCCCGCAGTCTGGCCTTTCAGGCTAGGCCTGGTCTTGGAGGTGGTGTGTGTGTGGAGGAGAGGTCGGTTTCCCCAGCGTCTGCCTCCATGTCTCTCCTTCTGTCCTGTTAGTCCTAAATTCTCTAGGACAGCCTTCTGTCCATCCTGAGCACCCACTGTCTTCTAAGGTCTCGAGGCTTCCATCTGCAGAGGTTTTAATGGGAGGAGGAGGTGAAATTCTCCAGGAAGCTGGGCCAACAAATGCTTTGCATGTGTGACATGAGGTTTAACCCTTTCCAAAAACGTTTCTGATCAGGGAGAAAAGTCAGGTGTGTTTTCTCCAGTTTGTTTGTGTGGTTCAAATGAAACACATCCCTGTCCCCAAAATGAAGGCCTAAAGGCTCCCAGTGATGGCCAGTGTCTCCCTTAGACATCCATGTGGGGTGCCCAAGCCTCCCTGTGAGAAGGGGCAGCCACTCCGGATGGCCTACCAACAGTGGGGAGCCCCTTTCTGCTCTTCACCCATGCTGAACAGTTTTCTGGTGCCTGGTGGCACCTCTACAACCACTGTTCCAGGGAACTCTCCAGATGTGGGGTGGGAATTGGCTGTTTGTCCATGCTCAGCTGTGAGGGCCCTCCTGGCACCTTAGGAAACCCTCAACAGAGCAGCACCTATGGGAACCCTGCAACCGAGCAACTCTACAGACAGCGCTAAGCATAGCCCTACCCCCATCAAATACAGATACAAAACCTAGTGTTGATGTTAAGGTGTAACATGGGCAATATCCCAGTTATAATGGCTCAGATCTCAGTTATTTCAGTCTTGAGAAATCACTTCCCCAAATTATTTTAATAAGTGAAGATGCCCAGCTCATCTGGGAATGGTGAGGAATGGGAGCAAAGAACAGGTTTTATATATTTTGTCAGCCGTGGGTTCTCTGCCTTCAGGTTCATCCCGCCTTGCTGTTGACTGATTTGATGGCTTCTCTGCTCATTGAAAGGCTGAGTGACATACAGGAAAATGAAGAAGGGGCTACGGAACATGGAGGGGGGAGGCCAGGGTGGCGGACAGGTGTTGCTCTAACAGTGGCCCGTGTGACATTGCTGGAGTTTCTGAGCATCTCAGCAACCCCTTTTATCACCATGCACCTGGACCGCGTATTCCAGGGAAGCCCATGGAATAAGCCCTCCGTCTCCACTCTCGTGGCAGGCTGACCTCCAGCTCACGGCCCGAGGTCTTCCAGGAACAGGGCAGGTCTGCTCCTCGGCTGACTTTTCTTCTGGTGACTCCTCAGGAAGGAATGTCCGCTGAGATGGCGATTCCGATTTCTGTTGAAAAAGCTTATCCGTAGTTGCTGAGAAATGAAAAAGAAAATATTCTCTGTTTTGGTTGGAGCCTCACAAAACCCAGCTTGTGCGTTCTCATGCTCCCTGGGCAGTGGCAATTAACTCACAAGCACTATTTAGGGAGCGGAGCCGATTCCTGCCGGCCTCCTGACCAGCGCTGGTGTGGAGATAAATATACAAACAAGAGGGGAGCGCGCTGGCGAGGCTGACATTTGGACGCAACAAAACCTGTAGCTCTGCCAGATAAAAACACAGCAGTCATATAGGAAAAGAGCCCTTCTTGAGACTTGTCTCAGCATTTAGATCTCACTCTTGGATTGAGCTTGGAAGCTCCAAGTCTGTCCTATATGAGGGTGGGAAAAAGCATGGCAACCCACTCAGTATTCTTGCCTGGAGAGCCCCATGCACAGAGGAGGCTGGCGGGCTACACGCCATGGGGTCACAAAGAGTGGGACACAACTAAGTGACTTATAGGCCATGCTGTTCCCATCTGGATGGTCGGAGGCCAGGAGACTGCGTCCCTGGGGTCCCCTGAGAGCGGTGGCTGTCGCAGATAGAACACGTGACGCCTACATGGCGGCTGCCTGAAGTGTGGGCCTTAGACCAGCAAGGTCAGCGTCACCACGGCTTGTTCCTGACACAGAGCCTAAACCGCTGAGCGAGAAGCTGCTGTTGCTCACAGTCTCCAGGTAGGCTGTGCGCACAGCTCTAGTCACTGAGAGGGACCGTGAGAAAACTCCCACGCGAGCTTGCCGACATGCGCAGCCAGAGCTGGCTGGAGGGGAGGGTCATGCCAGGCACAGGTAGGGGGCTGTCCCTTCTGTGCAGTCACACCTCACATGACCCTTTCGTCTCATCGTCTCGCTTTCAGACACATCAGCAGCGACAGCTTCCTGTGCGACTGCCAGCTCAAGTGGCTGCCCCCCTGGCTGCTGGGCAGGACACTGCAGGGCTTTGTGACGGCCACCTGTGCCCACCCAGAGGCGCTGAAGGGCCAGAGCATCTTCTCTGTGCCGCCGGAGAGTTTTGTGTGCGGTAAGACAGTCTTTGTAATTTGGTGTTTTTCTTTTTCACCAAGGGCACGGAGGCCGGGCGAAACTTCACTACGGGAGGGACTGCTGTGCTGAGAGTCAGCCCAGCCCGCGGTGACCTGTCAGCTGCTGGATACAGTTCATTTCCCACCGAAACCACACGTCATATTTACGGGGCCATCGCCTCATTATGTGGTTGTCGGAGTGCATGCATTTAATCAGGGGCGAGCAGGAGCTGGTTCAGTTACCCGGCGAATAATCAGTTACAGGAAGGTGGCTGTGTTGTTTCAGGACGGCGCTGGTGCCCAGGCTTAGCTGCAGATTTACTCGGCGTACGAGGCTGGGTTTTCCTGTGTGTTTCTTTCCAACCCCAAGAATGAAAGGTTAAATACAGGAAGAACGAGTCTCAGGAGAACAGTTGCTGCAGTAAAAATAATTCCTTCGTGTTGACCTGCACTCTTGCTGCGTCTCCAAAGCACTGGAATCGCACTTGTAGCTTTTGTTTCTTTCTGACGGCATGTTGGTCCTGCCATCTTTTTGACGAGGGGTGGTCAGGATCCAGGTTTGGTTGCAGAGAGCACAGGAAATGGTGAGCACCCGAACAGATAGACACACACGCCTGCTCACATGCACGTGTACACAGGCACCATGCAGGGATACGCAGCCTCGTGGTCAGGAAGATGTAGTCACAGCAAGACGTGAACTTCGAGTCGTTGCTGGTTTCTGCTGTAGGAGCGGAAGTGCCAGGCAAGTGTGCGTCTTGCTGCCTCTTGTCCCCCTGGTCTGCCCGGAGCCTTGGGGGTGACATTCCCGGGAAGGAGCTCCCAAAGGTAGGGTCTGGGGACCCCCGTGGTGCACTTCTCTCTCTTGCTTTTGGGCACAGCAGTAAGCAGTGCACCTGGGGATGTCAAGATAGAGGTGCCCGCCTTCCACACATCCACCTGCCACCACCTCCACCACTTCTGACAGCAGGCTTGCCTGCCTTCCTCCTGACCCAGTCCGGCGGTGTGGCAGCAGCCCCCGAACCAGCCGTCCTTACCGTCGGTGTTTCTCACGGGGAGCACGTGCTTGGCTCCCATTCTAGCACGGAAGAGCCGCGACCCCCACTGTTCTCAGATTCCTGGTCCCTGACCATTCTGTTCTCGTAGAGCTCCCTGAAATTGCACTTTCTGCCCCCTTCCTCCTCTGGCCCGCTACGGGGCATCGTCTTTCCTGGTGACTACGAGCCGAGGCAGGACCTGGGACATGCTGTGCCCAGTCTCTGGCCTGTGGCCCGGGCAGGTGGGTCCTGGGCTGCAGCACTCGGGACCCGTTTCTCAGACCTGCCGTCACGTTTTCGCTCAGGCTTCCAGCAGACAGTCATCAAGTACTAGTGGGAATCGTGGAAACACTTGGCAGAGATCAAAATTTCAAGCTCTGTGGGAATCTCCCACTCCTTTTTAATAAAATGGAAATGTAATCACTTCACACCCACTAGGAGCTAGAATCCAAGTCAGACACCAACAAGGGTTGGTGAGAATGGGGAGAACCCCAAAGCCACCTACGCGTCGGGTGGGAATGCCGTATGGTGTAGCTGTTTTGAAAAACGTTGAACACGGATACTATATGAACCACCAGTTCCACTCCTAGCTAAGTTCCAAAGAGAAACAAAATATATGCCCACAGCAAAGCTTGTACGTGAATGTTCATAGCACTATTATCCATACTAGCCAAAAAGTGGAAACCCACATGCCTATGTGGATAAATAAAATGTGGTATAAGCATACAATTAGGACTATTATTAGGTCATGAAAAGCAATCTGAGTGAAACAAGTCAGTCACAAAAGATGGTGTATGATTCCATTCATGTTTAATGTCCAGACTAGGAAAACCTCTTAGAGGTAGAAAGTAGATTAGTTGGTTTCCTAGGGCTGGGGAGGGGTGGAGGGAGAGGGATGATAGCTAAAAGATGCAAAGCTCCCTTCTGAGCTGATGAAAATGCTCTTAAAATGGACTGTGATGTGGGTGCACATGCCTGTGAGCATACTGAAAAGCATCAGCTGTCCACTTGAAACAGGTGGATGCCATTGCAAAAAAGCTGAATTTCACTAAAGCTATTTTTTAAAAGAGAAGTATGATTTACATATAAAGTTTACCCCTCTAAATAATGTACAAGTCAATGGTGTTTAAAATATGGAGTCGTCGTGTAACCTTCACCACTAATTTCACATTTTCATCACCCATAAAAGAAACTAAACACGTTCCCCACCACTCCTGTGCCTCGGGTCGCTAGGATTTCCCTATTCTGGGTGTTTTGCATAACCGCAATCCTACATAGAGTCTTTTGTGACTAGCCTTTTTCACTTAGTGTAGTTTTTTTGTCTTCCTCCCCCCACCCCTGCCCACCATGTGTCGGTCCTTCATTATTTTTTAAGTGGCTGAACAAATATTCTAATGCATGGCTATCCATTTATTTAGCCATTCATCAGGTTGCTTTCCGCCTTTTGTTTACTATACGTAATGCTGCTGTGAGAATTCATGTACAAGTTTTTATGTACAATCTCTTGGGTTTATACCAGGAATGGAATTGCTGGGTCATATGGGAGCTGCCAAACTGTTTCCCAAAGTGGCTGTACCCCTTCACACGCCCCCAAGCAATGCATGAGGAGTCTCGTTTCCCTTTCTCAACACTTGCTGTTCAGTCACAAAGTTGTGTCCGAGTCTTTGTGACCCCACGGACTGCAGCACGCCAAGCTCCCCTGTCCAACACTTGTTACTGCCTTTTCAGTTTTACCTAGACTAGTAGATATGAAGTAGAATCTCATTGTTGTTTTGATTTGCATTCCCCTAATGAGGTTGAGCTTTTCATATGCATATCATCGGACCTATATGTATGTCTGCTTTGGAAAACTGGCTACTCACATCTGCCCATGTTTTAATTGGTCATTTATCTTTTCAGTGTTGAGTTACAAGAGTTCATTATGTATTTTGGATACTAAATCCTCAGCAGGATTAAGATACGCCAGTATTTTCTACCATTCTGTGGGCTAGTTAGGTTTTTTAAATTTTGATTGTCTAATTTTTTCTTTTGTCATTTATATTTTGATGTCATTATCTTAAGAAGTTATTACCACAGACAAGGTCACAAAGATTTACGCCTAGGTTTTCCTTTGAGAGTTTCACAATTTTATTAGCTTGTACATAGTCCTCCAATTTTGGTCTTGTTGAAGGTTCTTTTCACTCTTATGGCTCCCTCCGATGTCCCCATAATCTTGTCAATTTATGCATTAGAGATAGCTGGGATTTTGAAACAGGGGTTGCACTGAGCCTCTAGATTAATTTCGGGAGTACTGCCATCTCAAGTCTTCACGGTCTATGAACATGTGTGTGTTGGGGATGTGCCATCACTTCCTGTTTGATCTTCAGTGCGGGTCACAGGGAAGAAATATGCACTCTCTCAGGTCTTTCCTGGGCACATGCCTAGTCCTGCACGTGCCGGTGGCCTTCTAGGTCCTCAGAAATGTACTGAGCCTCTTCAGAGCCCACTGGTGACATTTCACTCACCCGATTTCCTTTGCAATCTTCTGGCCACCCCTCTTAATGGTTCCAACTAATACTCCTGCCTCAGCACTGACTGCTGGTTATTTTTACCACATGCCCAGGGGCCGGGGCTCCCCTTGCTGAGCAGACTGGACCAGGTCAAGTAAATGCAGCTCTGTGGGTGTGCCCAGCCCATCCTGCTCACCTCACAAGTTACTAGGCTTGTGGGGTTTTAATGCTGCCATAGAGCGGGGGAGAGAGAAGTGGGACCTCGGGTAAGTTATGCCAGAAAGGTCACTTTTCTTCAAGTGTTTTCTTGAAGCAACACTCCATGGGTTGTTACCAGTTATTTCCTAAGATTCCAAAAAAGCTGACGGTGATCATTTTTGCTAATGGTCTCACTGCTTTAATAGAGGTGCCCATTTTCACAAGCCATTATTCTGATGTTCTGGTGGTGGCGGTTTAGTCTCTAAGTTGGGTACAACTCTTGCAGCCCCATGGACTGTAGCCTATCAGCTTCCTTTGTCCATGGGATTCTCCAGGCAGGAAAACTGGAGTGAGTAGCCATCCCCTTCTCCAGGGGATCGCCCGACCCAGGGATCAAAACCCGGGTCTCCGGCATTGCAAGCAGATTCTTTACCAACTGAGCTACCAGGGAAGTAAGTGATGTTCTGGAGGTACTTCATACCCTACTCCCTTTGGAGTAAAGTTTGAGGGGCAGGGGCGCTCTGCATTCAGAGTGGTTCACGATGCTCTGTGAGTTTTCTCTGACAATGAGTGAGTAAAGCTGCAGCCTTAGGGAAGTTGAGGACTGTTTGATAACTGAGCACTGGTGGATGTGCCTGTAATCAAGGGGAGTGATCACAGAGGGATCACTGTTCATGGAGCTGTTACTAGATATGGTCAGATAACCACAGTGCACATCCCTGACCGTATCTGGTAGAGCTGAGGGTGCTCAGGGAGCCGCTGAGGTCTGAGTTTCTTGTTCGCGAGAACTGCAGCTGGTCCCGATGTCCTGAAGGGGCCCCAGTGCCTTACAGCTGGCTCTTCTCACCCCAGATGACTTGCCAAAGCCCCAGATCATCACTCAGCCGGAGACCATCACAGCCGTGGTGGGCAAGGACGTCCGCTTCACCTGCTCGGCCGCCAGCAGCAGCAGCTCCCCGATGACGTTCGCCTGGAAGAAGGACAACGAGGCGCTGGCCAACGCCGACATGGAGAACTTCGCCCACGTGCGCGCGCAGGACGGGGAGGTGATGGAGTATACCACCGTCCTGCACCTGCGCCGCCTCACCTTCGCGCACGAGGGCCGCTACCAGTGCGTCATCACCAACCACTTCGGCTCCTCCTACTCGCACAAGGCCAAGCTCACCGTGCATGGTACGCCGCCTTTTCCTGGGGGTCCGGTTCCTGCAGGCCACGCTCGGGGCCTGCTCTGTCATCCATCTGGAAATGACTAAGATGGGAGGCGTCATTCTGTCACACGCTGTGGCCTGGCTTGGGGGAATAGCAGATTGTAGGGTTTATTCTCAGTGGATTCTTTTGGGGTGATGTTTTTTTAATGCAGTTATTATGTAAAGTAGGCTTCCCTTGTGGCTCAGCTGGTAAAGAATCCACCTGCAATGCGCAAGACCTGGGCTCAATCCCTGGGTCAGGAAGATACCCTAGAGAAGGGAAAGGCTACCCATTCCCAGTATTCTGGCCTGGAGAATTCCATGGACTGTAGAGTCCATGGGGTCACGAAGAGTCAGACACGGCTGAGCGACTTTCACTTCACTTTCATTAAAGTAGATTGTAGGTAAGGCCAAATCTTGTATTTTCTCCCCACTCCCACCCACCACTTATTATCCTCCTCAGCCCAAGATGCCTGGCAGCCAGATTCCAAGTGCACCCCAATGCTGGGGAAGCAGCTGCCCTCCAAGGAGACAGCCCAGCATTGGAGCTGGTGGCCAGGCCAGTGAGCTATGGGCCAGTGACCCGGGAGCAGAACGGTCTTGCGGATGTCTGACAAGGATTTTTTACTCGGCAGCCAGCTCTAGAGCCTGTCAAGATGGCTCTCTTCAGGGCTGCTGTTTCTTGTAGTGAGTTTAGGGTAGAGAGAGGTAGATAGCTTGAGCAGTTAATAGCACTCTGCCCTGCAACATAGCAAGATTCTCTTGATTTAGTAAATCTAGTTAAATAGTTCCAGCACCAAGGTTCCTAAATGGGCTTTCTTCAAGACAGAAGAGCCAACCTCTTGCCTTCTCCAGGGTGAAGGCATGTCACGTTCCCTGCCATAGCACCTGGCAGGAGCAGATGTTTTTCAGGCTCCCTCAGGGTGACCAAAGCAGGCAGGTAGGCATCAGGCCCTGGCACTTACGGGGTATCCCTATTCAGACGTCACCACAGAACAGACAGTAGGACAATGTTTCAGGGGAACCTTCCATCGAAGGGGTCCAAGCCAACCTTGTGTGCGCAATGAGAGGAAGTGATAACTGCTGCCTGTGTGGCAGGAGCAGTCGGCGGCGCTCAGAAAGCCCTGCTCCTGGTTCTGGTGGGGGTGGTCCTAGGCAGACGCTGCACGAAGGGCAGTGAGTGGCGAGCTGACACTCGGGAGTGGGGGAGTCAGTCCGACAGAAGCTGCTCCCAGCCTCTGCACGCAGCGTTCCACAGACGACTCTGTCTGCTCTGCAGTGTTCCCTTCCTTCACCAAGATGCCCCATGACATCGCCATCCGGACTGGCACCACGGCCCGCCTCGAATGTGCCGCCACCGGCCACCCCAACCCCCAGATCGCCTGGCAGAAGGACGGAGGCACAGACTTCCCTGCCGCTCGGGAGCGCCGCATGCACGTCATGCCGGACGACGACGTGTTCTTCATCACGGATGTAAAGATAGACGACATGGGGGTTTACAGCTGTACCGCCCAGAACTCGGCTGGCTCCGTTTCGGCCAACGCCACCCTGACTGTCCTAGGTTGGTACGCTGAGTACATGTGTATGTGTGTGAGGGAGAGATTTTCTTACACATCATCGGGACCTAGAGGCACGGTTCTCAGACTGTCCTGTGGAGCCTGGGGTGGGGGAGTGCAAGAGGCGGTTTTTACTTTAAGCAAAACAAGTGGTTCCCTCTCTTATAAAAACAAACAAAAAAAGCCATTGAATTAGTCTCCACAGAGCTTAGGTGTGAGACTCTGAAGAACTGCCCTCTCCTCAGGCAGGCAAGGTGGGTCAAGAGGGACAGACATGGGCCTGTCACCGGGCAGTGTGAGAACCATGGGGGTTCTGTGGCTTGAGGTCAGTTCATCCCCAGACAGCACGGCTTAGTCCCTCTGGTAGAAAACCTAGCCACTCTGATAAAAGCTCCCAGATGGCACTGCATGACGCGTTGGATTGTCCTTGTTCCAGGAGACAGACAGACCTAGAACAGCCGAGGCCCACAGAGAAACGGTGACACCCCTACTTTCTTGCAGAGACCCCGTCCCTGGCAGTGCCGCTGGAGGACCGCGTGGTGTCTGTGGGAGAAACAGTGGCCCTGCAGTGCAAGGCGGCCGGCAGCCCTCCGCCCCGCATCACCTGGCTCAAGGGGGACCGGCCCCTGAGCCTCACCGAACGCCACCACTTCACCCCTGGCAACCAGCTGCTGGTCGTTCAGAACGTGGTGCTGGAAGACGCGGGCCGCTACACCTGCGAGATGTCCAACGCGCTGGGCACGGAGCGCGCGCACAGCCAGCTGAGCGTCCTGCCCACCCCGGGCTGCAGGAAGGACGGCACCACCGTGGGCATCTTCACCATCGCCGTGGTGTGCAGCATCGTGCTCACCTCCCTGGTCTGGGTGTGCATCATCTACCAGACCAGGAAGAAGAGCGAGGAGTACAGCGTCACGAACACAGGTGAGCCGCTGCGGCGACTCGCAGGGGAGGGGAACGGCCAGGATGTTTGGGAAGGAGGCTAGAGAATGACACCATGTCATCTTTGGAGAATAGCACGTTTTAATGGGAATACTCTCAATGCAAGTCCATTACGAACTGTGCAGGTTTCTGAGCTTTGGGCTTTGCTGCTGTGTGGGTTGTGGCTGCGGGGATTTCACCGGGCCATTTTTCTCTTGGGGCATGGTGATGAGAAGGGAGACACTCTCCCAATGGCTGGGTAAAGTCAGGCTAAGCAGGTGCCAGGAGGGCTTCCAGGGCACAGCTTGACAGCGGCTCCCCGGCGCCCACGTCTGCTTGTGTCGTCACCACAAAGGATCAGGACCCCTGGTGTGTGACCATCTTGTCTCCTTGCAGATGAAACCATCGTGCCCCCAGATGTCCCAAGCTACCTCTCTTCTCAGGGGACACTTTCGGACCGACAGGAGACTGTGGTCAGGACGGAAGGTGGCCACCAGGCCAACGGGCATCTGGAGAGCAACGGTAGGGCCTCAGCCCAGGTGCATCCTCTTAAGCACGGGGACCCTGCAGCTTGGATGACTCAAGTCTGCTGGTGGGTCTTCAGGGACTTAACCTGTGCAAGTTCCACCAGGTCTCTGTTGGGTTTACCATCTCCTAATCCGGATAAGGTAGGACTGCCTGCAGGAAGAGCAGCAAAGACGAGACCACTTCAGACACACCCCCCACCCGCATTCCTGGAGCAGGGAGACTGCCCAGGCCTGCTCTTCAGTCTCAGAGTAGGAACTGCCCCCGGGAACGGGGTGGGGGAGTGAGTTTATCCAAACAAGAAGTGCTCACCGTCATGGCACCATGGCCTGCCTGGTGTGAAGGCAGTGTTAGAAAAGGGGCCTCGTTGGACCTCTGGGTTATCAGCCCAGGAACAAACCCCTGGGAGGAACCTCTCAAGTAGTGTCGCTGTGCTGGCTGCCTTGCCCGCTCTTTTCACACAGCGTCGTCTGAAGTGCTAAGCCCACCTCAGAGGAAGGGCGTCTAACCGGATGGGAGTCTGTTGCAGGTGTTTGTCCAAGAGACGCAGGCCTCTTTCCCGAGGTGGAAGCTCACGGTGTTCTGTGCAGGCAGCCCAAGCTGTGCGTCGGGTTCACCAAGGAGCCCTGGAAAGTGGGGGAGAAGGCTGACGGCCCACCCGGCCCCCAGAGGACAATGGGTACGAGCAGCTTTCCTCAGGAAAAAGTATTTAGCTCTTGAAGTCAAAATTTGAGTTGACCCACTCGCTACAGGAAAGTTGTGGGGGGAGACAAATAATTGATGTCAAACCATCTCAGAATTTGGCGCTCAGTCTATAAACAGGCAGTGTGGCCTGGCTCTTTTAAAATCCCAGAATAGGTTTCTTAAGTGATACTATGGTGTGTTAAGCCTGAGTTTAGATTTTTAAGTGACAGAGGTGCTTCTTTACCAGGGCCACTCTGACACTAGGTGTCTAATTGTTCAAGAGATGGCTGGCACTGCACACCACCTCGTGCACACCGGATTTTCCCCTGGGATCAGTGTATCAGTTCACACTCTGATTAAGAAATTGATCTGAAGCATTTCAACGTGGAAGACCTCTGTTCTTCACGAGTAGCTTGGTGTTGGCCACAGTCATCCTTCTGTGAACGGACTTGGGAGGGGAGGTGTCTACGGAGGGTGACGAGAGCAGGGCTTGGGCCTTACAGAGTAGTCCAGTGATGGTTCTCCGTCTCATCCACAGAGCGCGGCGGCCCAACGGGGTGCGGTGACTGCAGCGCCGACGCGCTCAGTTACCCCCAGGAGCCCGCCTGCCGCCTTCAGCCCGGGGACAGCAGCCAGCCAGGAACCTCGAGCAGCCAGGAGCCCAGCTCGAGTGAGCACCCGCACTCTCCACTGCATGCGAGCAGGGGGCCCCTCTACCCCAGTAACCACGACAGAACGCGGGCCGCCCTGAAGAGGCCCGCGGCGCCTCTCGATGGCAAAGGTAAGGCGCTGTCCCCCGGGGGTCGCCCTCCAGTGGGGGTGTGTGGCCGGGCTGACGTGGCCTCTCCTTTCTCCCCTCCTAGGGGCATCCTCTTGGACTCTAGCACGGCTGTGTGAGCCGGACTCATTAGACCTCCAGCCTTCATCTGTGTTAACTGCAGGCAAGCCTGAGCTCACGGACGCCACCTCGGGCTCCCCTGACGTGCCCGGTGAAGGCCAGCACTTGCTTCTTTCCAACGGACACATCCCCCAAGCCTGTGACTCTGGTTCCGAGTCCACCCCCCTGACAAGACAGTCCCCCGGGAGACGGAGCACGCCACTGCTGTTTGCGCCGAAAAGCTAGGACTTGTCTCCCTCGGCTCTCACGGCGCCTGCAGGAGAGAGGTGGGGGAGGCCACGAGGGAGCCTGGCTTCGGGCGCCACTGATGCTTCGGGCGTCACTGACTTGTGCACAGTTCTCCCCTCCACGTGGAGCGGCCAGAGTCTGGAAGGGCTTGCAGTGGAAGCACAGAAATGCAAGAGGCTAGCGTGAGCAGAAGGTAGAGAAGTGCTGGGTACCCCTGTACATAAGAGTCTCAGAGATGCCACATATATTATATATATCTTTTCAGAGGCTATTTTAATCTTTAGTGCATGGTTAACAAAAATCATACAATGTTGACAATATTATTTTTCATACCTGGTTGCTGTTTAATTTTGGAGGGGGGGATAGTTCTGGTGCCTTAATGCATGGATGGAGTTCCTTGAAGCTACAAACCACATTTGTTCACAGGAGGTTTTGGTGGTGGGTGGAAAGGAGGCGCCCTGGCTTGGTGCAGACCCTGGGATGCTTTACCACCAGAGGCTGTGTTTGCAGTGGAAGCAGCTTCCTGTTATGGTTGCTTGTGTGTGGACAGCATTGCGGGGACCTCCCCGTAGAGCTCGGAGGGGCAGACGTCACATTCCTTCACGGTGAAGGCGTTCTCGTAGGTTTAAGTTCTTTCTCTAACAGGTGGAATACAGGTGGTTAATCCACTACAAGCAATTGGTTCCAACAATTAGGATGCCTTTCTTCCTTCTGTGAGAAAGGCAGATGTGGTCTTGTCAGTATCATTCAATGGTCATTTGAGGCTTTTTAATAAGATAGAGGCTGCTGGTGGTGTCAGTACCTGTGGATTTTTCAATAGTGATGTAGTTCTGCAGACATAATTAATATTACATTGGCCTTAGGGGAGAAAAAAACCCGAGCCCTCGCTTTTCAGGGCTCATACGTCTCTACTGAGGATCCAGAGCACGCCTGGCCTTGTCCTTCCCTCGCCCAGATGGCCCCGGGCTTGGACTCTCAGAGATCAGCCCCTCGTCCTGGGTTTTGGGGATTTTTGCACTTTTTTTTGAGACCTGTTGCTAACCATCTTGTGAGTGCCAATGTGTATTTCAGGAAAAATTACATTGAAACAAGGTCCTTAAAAATCTCAGAAAGCCAAGTTCCTTTAGCCAAAAAGCTGAAGGGGGACGTGTTGATGGAATGGTTACTTACCTATGTTAAATTTCACTGCCAGGTGTCACCACTGTTCCAAAAGGTAAGCACATCTAGAGTTCTGTTCTCAACAGTTAACTGATTGTTACTTCCACAAAATATGTGAATTTGCTGCTTCTGAGAGGCAATGTGAAAGAGGAAGTATTACTTTTATGTACAAAGTTATTTATTTATAGAAATTTTGGTACAATGTACATTGAAAAACATGTAAAATATTGAAGTGTCTAACAAATGGCATTGAAGTGTCTTTAATAAAGGTTCATTTATAACATGTTAAGTGTGCGGTGGGTTGTTTTAGACCTACATAAACAGGATGAAGCACGGCTGGTTAAGTTCCAGAGACTGCCTCTGTAAGGGAGTCATCCTGCCCCAATTAATTACCCTTTCACTTCTTGAAAAGGAAAAAACACTTAGTCAAAGCAACTATATACTATTGCTCCAGGGAAGACATGCCAGCACCAGATTCCTAAGATTTCTCTCTGAATTTTTCTAACACCTGGAGCTTATTAGTCAAGCTCCAGAATGGTGACCTTACTTTGTCTCTTCGATTTCCAGTGTAGAGCTTAAAATTCCTAACAATGAACCTTACTGATTAGGAAGGATGAAACCACCCTATTTCCAAAGCCAGCCCCAGCCCTTGCTCTGAGTCTGAAACAGTGAGAGAGGTCATTGACGGCCCACCTAGTCACTGAGCCGAGACTGGGTTCTCTCTCACGAGACACCACATGAGCAGCTGGACACCTCTCTGTAAAATAATACAAGTGTGTTTATAGGTGAAATCTGATGGTCATTAAGACCAGCAGCTTGGTTACCCAGCAAGGATGCTTGCCGTGCACCTGTAGTTCATTTTACACAAAGCTGTAAGCTGATGCAACTAGAATTAACCCAGGGGAGAAACCCGCCCACATCCCCAGCCTTTTCCCTAACTCTCCTTCTAGCCATTCTCTTAAAACTGTAAGCATCTCTGCCTTTGGCTGACTCCACTATCAGGTGGCAGGAAATGAAAGATCAGATACAGATCAAATGAAGGCTCTGAAAGGGCCTGGACTCAGCATTACCATGCTTATTTATTAAGGGGTTGAGGAAAAAAATGTTCAAAGTACTGCTGTGGACATCATTTTCTCTCTCAACTCTGGCAAACGAGCCGATGACGTCACCCCAGCCACCCTGCAGCGCGGAAGACATGTCCTCCATGTTGTAACCCGAGCGGGACTGGACTTCCCGTTGTTCAGATGGCTGGACAGCTGCTCACTGGAAGGGAAACTCTTCTCACAGCAGGGTCCCTTCTTGAAGGGAGGGGCCATCTCTGATTCAGGGGCGCTCTCTGCCAAGTTCCAACAGGAAGCTGCGAGTTTGGTCGTAAGCACCAAGAAAGATGAAACCTCCTAGACTGATGGCTGCCATCCGAGGGAAGACACCTGCAAATAAGCTGGTGGGAGGCAACAGGAGAGGTTTTTAAAACCTGTGTGTGTAAAAAAGGCTAAATTCCAACACCCACAGCTCGCTCAGCTTAGCACACCACGCTCATTAAACCCCGCATAGCACTTAGACGTGTGTGTTTCTTTTCAGAATGGCACTTACATTCCCAAGCAGACTTGCTGGAGCTGGAGCCCAGCTGTCTGCTGGCTGAAGTGGCCGAATACCAAACAGAGCTTACTTGTGAGCACCCACCGCTAAGTCCAGCAGTCAGTCCAAATTCACTCAACCCCCACAAAAGTTCTGTTAACAACTCTCACACCATTTGTGTCGAGACACGATGAAATGGACTTTTTAATAAAGCTGTCAGTGAGCTGACTCCTGGGGAAGGCTGCAGCCCCGACACCTTAGACCTGAAGTGGGCCCTGGGCGTTTCGGCAGATTACCAACAACTCTCCTGCTCCTCCCCGTGGTTCACTTGGTCCCATTTTGTCCTTAAATCCCCACTTGGGGAATCCAATCTCCATGGATCCTGTTTTCTTTCTCTTCCAATGAAGGGCAACACAGATGGGTTGTTCCAGCTGGGAGGGGAACAGCACCTTATTTTAGGTTTTCTCCCCAGGCACTAGGGAAGGCCAGTCACCATCAAAGTTGCAACTTTTGAATAAGCAAAGAAATGCAAAGTAAAAGAACAATGTTACTGGCGTTGTAAACTGGGCAATCATTGTTTAATACACTCCCAGAGCAACGCACAGTTATTTGTTCAAAGATGGTCATCGTGGTTTCGCTGATGAAACAAAAACTGCAAAGAACCCACTCTCAGATTACAGATTCTGGTACAGGAGACAAACCTGGGAGATTCTGCAACTGAAAAATAAGGTTGTCCACAGGGACTCACATGGCAGACAGACAAAATGCGTTCTAAAAGAAGTCATGTTTGGGAATGCATGTAAGAATTAAAGATTTTAAAATTTAAAAAATAAAAAACTAAAATTAAAAAAAAAAATAAAAGAAGTCCCAGAGCAGTGTAATATGACTGCATGTTGGACAAACACGGCTGACATGTGTCCTCAACTTTCTGAGGAGACTTTCCTCGCCTATGTGTCTGTAATAATTGAACCTTTTTACCAAAAGTATTACTGGTATATGCAAGAAACAAAATTACACACTCAGAACTAGTGAATTCACTACTAAAAATACTTTGGGTCAGATCTAGGGAGGACAGCTGAAAATACATTATGCCAACGGGAGCCTGGAGTAGCCTTGACAGTCTGGGAAACCTTCATGCTCAGCTAAAGGGAGACGCGCCAATACCCAGACAAGAAGGAGGCCTCACAAGGGCAGCCTAGTGCACAGCTGCCCAGCTGCCCCCTGTCAACTGCCAGGAGAGGCCAGCTCCCTGCTCCTCAGACCACCCCACCACGCAGCCCTCAGCACTTCTGAAGAAAACAGACTCGAGAGGAGTTCTGGGGGTTGGTGGTTTAGTTAGCTGCGAATTTAACTCACCAACTAAAATGATACCCCAAATAAGAACCTCTTTTTCTTGTCCACATGGAAATTCTACAGATGAAAACACATTTGTAAGGAAAAAGCTGTTTAGCCCAGCACCCTGCAAATTGTTTCTATATGAGGTGTCCCTGAATTTCTGCATTGAGGCCCCTAGGTCCTTCAGACCTGGAGAACAGCTTCACCTCCCAGCCCCCACCCCACAGAGACATGCTGGCCGGGAGGGCACGGGGCTGAGCTGCGGAAACTGCACTTGCCACAGGAGCCTCCCTCCCCGACTTGTTTCCACAGCCCGAGTCTCGTTCCGCTCCCGCTGCTAAGGAGCTCGGCTGCTCCACGCTAGGGGCAGACGGAAGCAGTTTACGGCTTCACTAGATGACAGCTGAGTCTGTTAACATCATTATAGCCTTAACATAGAATCATTTGTCCAGTGAGCATCCCAACCAGATCCAGACACGGGGGCTGGAGCAGAGCGGAGCCTCACTGGAGGGACCACACGCGGGAGAGCCGGCACCCCGGGCACCACGTGAGGGGCTTGGCAGAAGCGGTGAGTGCAGGAAGGCGCAGGAGAGACACACAGGCCAGGCAACGAGCTGGAGTGCGGAGCAGCGCCGGATGAACAGGCTTCCCATCTGCCTTCGGCCCGCTGCGCTGGACGAGCGTTTGGTATTTTCATTTGAGAAACCAAGTTGCCTGCGGGCACATCTCCCAAGTCTGTGCCATATGGTTACCCCCACCCTCCCCAGAGTGACCAAAGTGCGTCACTGCTTTAACGGATGCCGAGAGCTCAGCACCAGCCCTGAGCTGGGCTTGGGGCGTGAGGGGTGTGTGTACATGTATGAACCCTCTGCAAAGCCGGCAGGCATTGTTTCAGGACCACCAGGAGCCCTGGGGACTCTGCGCGGAGGACAGAGGAAGCAGCAGAAGCCCAGGCCCACTGTTCAGAACAGCTGCCCACATTGGCAGGGCCTTTGCTTCTTTGCCTTTTGTTACAGTTCCCTTGTCAAATTATTTGTCTCTTATCACAGTAATGAGAAGCTAATGAACACTCTGCTAAGGACCGCACTGGGAGCCCAAGACTCAAGAAGCTTCTGGAAGATCAGATCCCTTCACAGGGCTGACAGCAGGGACAGGGACAGGCCCTCTGCATGAGGATGACACCCTGTCTCTGCCTGCAATCCTGGCGTGGCCCCACGAGGGAGCACCCAGTGACGCCACCACCAGGACAGGGAAGGTTAAGTTTTGACATCTCAGGGAAACCCCTCCTCCGCAAGCTTCTGGTGCTGCGGTCCTGTCAACAAAGCCACCCTCACACACAATACCAGCTTCCTGAAGACGGCTACAGCCCCACTCAGACTCCACAGGGCTACGGTCTGGGGCAGAGACCAACAGTTGCCAGAGACTCTTAAGAATGATACCGAAACAGATGGGTAAAATTCGGCATTCTGACATGATGACCTAAAACAGCTATTGCACGCAACCCCTCTGTGTGGCCCAGTCACTATCTGAAGCCCAAGGAGTCTTCCGGGCTACTTCATAGCTCTTTTTCCGCGCCCCCCCACCCCCCACACCATTTCTTTCTTCAGAGGAACTAACATCAAAATCGACATGTCTCAATTATGAGCAACCAGATTCCTACGTCCTCACCATCGACGAGCAGGGAGTCACTCACTCAGGACAGACGGGCTACGCCCCTGCCCTCCCGGGCTCGCCCACTCCTCAGGTGGCCCGGCCTCGTCCCCACACCCCATGTCCTTCAGGCATGCAGCCCCCACCGCAAGGAGGCACAGTCACTGAGGCCACACCGCCAGCTGCCATGAACAGAGGACGGGGCTCTCCTGCAGAAGCCCCTCGCCTGGGCCTGGCTGACCTGTGCCAGGCTCCCCAGACTCAACCAGCTGCAACAAAACCTGCCAAAGGGACACAAAACTAGCCACAGAACCGACGGACACGGCTCTGTGGTGAGGCGGTGGCACTACTGTGGCTTGGCCTGGTGACCAGGCGCCCTTCAACCTTCCCTGAACGGAGGCGGGGCTCTCAGGAAAATCCCTGGAGATGATTCCAGAGAGAACCATGATTTCACCCGTCTGTACAGATCCCAACCTGCAGACAGCTTTGGTGCCTAGTCGCTTAGTTCTGTCCCATGGACTGTCGCCTGCCAGGCTCCTCTGCATGGGATTTCCGAGCCAAGAATACTGGAGTGAGTGGCCATTTCCTTCTCCAGAGGATCTTCCTAACTCAGCGATCAGCCTGTGTCTCCTGCACTGCAGGCAGATTCTTCACTGCTGACCCACCGGGGAAGCGCCTGGACAGGTTTGCATGTTGTAAAAGCAATACTGAAATAGCATTTTAAAGACAGCTTTGCAGGACACCATGCTAGAGTATGAAGCACTTGGCTGACAATACAAAGCTGTGGGCTTCAAGGGAGGTGTCACACACTGAGCTGTGTTGAAGGTGGTAACTAATAATAGGTAAAAGTGTCCCAAACCACAAATGCTTTCTTCTAACAACGCTACCTTCGTCACTCGGGTCCTACCTTACACAAGCGGACGCTGGCTTTCTCACTGCTGCAGCCCAGAACCGGCAGGGGCCGCACACACGGACATCACCCAACACTGAGACGGGACCCACCGGCTGCAACACTGCGTCAGCTCGTCCGTGTAACAGCACCTCACATACGCAACATCAGACATGACGTCTTCTACGATCAGGACGAGCAGAAGGAAGAAGGGTGGGTGTGCCTGACACTGGACTAGAGGAGAAGGAGGGTGGAGAGGCTTCCCCTCCCGGCCTTACCCCGACAGCCCCTGTGTCCGCCAAACCGCGTGCAGGGCAGAGAGGATATTCCCACTTGCGGTGCTGGAACCAGCCTGCAAGGAAAGACAAAGCGAAGACGTCATCTCACAAAATTCCCCAACCTACTTAGAGCTGGCTCCCCAACACCCTCCCCTAGGACAGCTTCAGGCAGACTGGGGAGTCGCTAGGGAATCAGCTCCCTGGCTCTCGCTGGACTAGAAGCCCTCACATCTGAAGCCGCCAGCAAGCACTGATCTGGCCCAAATCCCACCCGAAGCAGCTTTTCCAGGTGAGTTCTCTCATCATCAACCGATGAGCAGAGCTTCCCCAGACAATTCACATACAACTACTGACCAGGAAACCAATGGGAAGCGGTGTAATTGCTCTGAGAAGGGTGGGGAGTAATCAGTATAATGGTATTATGAAACTTCTCTCAGTGGCTAATGCACACATCCAATAAAGAACACTACGTTCAGTTTAAAGCTGGCTTTGCCCTACGAAGCTTCATACTGCGATTTGACCTTTCAGAGTCATCGTTTTGGTTCAGGTATGTTCCATGGACTTCTCTGAAGTCTTGATGCAGTTGTTTTTAAGATAATTTTTCTTCATGGCATTTGTTAACAGTTCTGAAAACTGTCCTAAATCATCTGGTGAAAGCTTAATAAGCATGATATAAGTTCAGAGCCTCATACTTGCTGCCTGGCGTGAAGCAGGCCAACTCTCTGAGCCTCACGACTGTCACCAGTAAAAACAGGGAGTTTCTGAAAAGAGTATTACCAGCCAGAGGCCCTACCAGCCCTACCTGTTCACATAATATGGAGGAAAATGATGTCAGACAGACAGCCATCACAGTGATTCCTGTGGACAGTGCTTTGTCCAAAGGCAGCTCCATTCGTGATTCAACAGGCAGCGTAAGGCTGCTAACTTACAGGTATTATTGCCACCTTTGTTCACTGTACATACACATAAGCCCTGGCCCTAATGGAGACAAGCATCTGTTTTGTCTCCGATACATTATTTTACCACTTACCTTTGCCAACATGATTCTTGTTTTGGCCACGTCCAGAGGCGTGGTGACTGCAGCTGCAAAGCCACCTGTGGACATAAAAACACGCCACACACGAGTGAGGCATTGTTTACCACGTCACATGGCATTTTATAATTTTTATTCTAGAATTCCTCCTAACTCCGCCAAAAATACTTCTTTATGATTACATCCACTTGACTGATTCCAGAACAGGAAGCACACAGCAAAATCTTTACCCACATGCTCTGCTGCATGGCAGTGATGTCTCAGTGCATATCAGAGAGGTGACGGGATATTTTATATGCTCAAGTTTAAAAAAGGGCCCCGCAATGCATCTTGCTCTCTTGGGAAGAAGCTCACAAACCTGTGTGCATGGGGGGATCTGTGGTCAGACCCCGACCCGTCTGAGAGGCGCCGCCGCACCCCCATGGGTCTCAGGGGTCCGTGCCTTCCACGGGCCTATCCTCTCTGACTCCAAAGCGCTGCTGTGGTTTCTGCTCCAAGGCAAAACTGCCAAAGGGAAACGTGTATTTCTGTGGGGACTTTTGGTATACATGGCTGGGTTTTTAACGGTTAAGAGAGTACGTTTTTCTGTATTTCCAGACTTCTGGTCAACAGCACAGCTAGAGTAACAAGATTTCTAAGTTCGTTTCTTGTTAGAGTCCGTCTTGATCCAAGCCCGAGTTCTTCCTTGTGGCTCTGTCCTCTTTATTTAAATTCCGTGACTGCCAAATGGATCTTCAAAAAAACCCACTTATTTTAAAGGGGTCTGTATGTACAGACAGAGGAACTGGAAGACTCTTTCTTTTTTCTTTTAACAGAAATCGCAGTATCTGGGATCAATATTTTATTCAGTATGATACAGAGAGATACTGCAGACCCCCAAAGTCCTAAGAGACTGAAGCAGTAAGCCCAAAAGGGTTTCCTGAAGATTCAGCTTCCACGACCCACAGTGAAGTTGGACAGTTTTCTAAGAGCTGAACACAACACGTGTGTGAAGGATGCTCCAGAAATAGCAGCCTCTCCCTCTTAAGTTCTGGGTTGTGTGGACAAGGAGGTCATTTGATCTCTGCCAAATATCTTTCTAAATATGTTGCTGAAAATAAGATCATTAAACTGAACCTCCTCCATTTGGTAACATTAGGTTATTTATTATGCTGCTGACTTCTTGAAAGATATACCCAGAAGGGCACAAATCTTAGGGCTAAAGAATAAAACTAGAAACATGTATGCTAGGTTGCCTTTTATTTTAGCCACCTCTGAGTTATGAATGGGAAACGTTTTCCTCCCAATCGAAAAGGTGCCTGAAATTCAGAGACCTGCTAAACTGCAAGTATTTTTAAAATTTTGTGGACTCAATCCTCAAACGCTACTCTCTTTTTTAAACCACTTAACCATTTACTCTGCCTTCAATACTCAAAGTCACATGTATCTTGGCTCCAAAAGCAGTACTGTTTCATTACACAGTGACCTTCATATAGGAATAAGACAAACACAAATTTGTCCAGTTGTTTAAATTCCTAAGTGCATAACCATTTTCCCATTTGAAAATGTTTCAAACTGACCTAAACCAACTAAAAAGGCTTAAAAATTGACAAGGACATTATCAGTCCTCCATCTGACCACTCAGGCTCTCACGAATCACCCCATGTTGAAAAGTATTTGTCTTCTACTAAATTTGGATACTGTAAATTGAACTTATTTTGGCCATCAGCGAAGTTCACTGTTCCTTTAGGTGCCTGCCAATATTCTCCCAGTGATTTGTTTCCTGAAAGTAATATGAAGAAAAGTGAGACAAAAACACATATGCTGAAATAGGTCCTAATTTTACTGCCATGAAGGAAACTTTATTTTATGAAAGTTGTTAATGTCAATTTAAATGTCTTCAAATATCAAAGACTGCTTTAATTCACAGACCTCACAGTGTTTTTTTTATGAGGCTATAAGAAGGACTTGTGAAGATCATGTGATAGAATGACCAGTCATAATGGGGAGGGAGCCGGGGAGCTGTATTTTCAGTTAAAATGCAGTTATTTTCTACATTTTACTTAAGGGAACTGTAAACCTCTGGTAATAAATACAAGGAACATGCTAACGTATTAGACAGGAAATAATTATTTGGTATAGCAACTGCAGGCTACTTTAGTGTTCAAATCACATGTGAAACAATTTTCTGTGTGTTCACTAGAGATACGTTTGTACTTAATGTTAGGCTAACTGCTTCCAAGAACCAGATTCGGGGGAAATTACATTTTTACAGTGAAACAACATCTCACGTGTCCTCAGGGCTCTCTCCCCTCCAAAGGGGCCACCTGCCTACAGTAAGTCGAGCTGTCATCTCCAACATCTGCTGGGGGTGGGGCAGGGCACAGTGGTCGGGGGCTGCCCCGCACCGTCCCCCACGCACTAGCTGGGAGCAGGAAGGGCTGCTCCAGCGGAGAGCCCCAAACAAATGGGGCTTCAACGACAACAATGGCAACAAACGTGTTTCCGTTTCTTTTAGACTGTATTGGGCCCTGTCATTTGTTACCCAGATAATCCTTCACCCTGTTATAGAATTTCAAGCCATGGCTTTCCTTCCTTCTCCCAGAGAGTGTAAGTGTTCATTACAGGAAATGAATCAAAGAACATTAGAATAGCAAATATCACTACACAGCATATGTCATTATTACGCAGACTGAATGATGGTTTTATGTTTAGGAGTTAACTTGAAGTGAGGAAGCTGGCAACAGTTCCAAAGTTCATTCCCCCCCCCTCAATTTAACCCCTGACCAGAGGCCAAGGGAACTTCTGAGAATGACAAGCCATCAACACCTCCAATCTCAAGGGACATTTTTGGATATTTGTGCCAAGTGGTTTGTGAAGCAAGCATGGGCACCAGACAGCTCCAAGGATGACCAGAGAGTGCTTTGTCTATGATAATTTATTCATCTTAAACTTGGAAAAGCACACAGGGATGAGAAATAAGATTTCTGGTTTAAGGGCAAGTTTTATCATTGCCTTTATGGCCATGTAAGGCGAAAACATCTGAAAGGGCAGTGGGTAAGCACGCCAGATCTTATGGGCCGCCCCATGTGACAAGTCGTGACTCACGTCTCTATACTGTGTAGTACACAATCTTGCAGCAGATTCTTACAGGATATTACTTTCCCACAATGTGAAGTTTTTTCCAATTATGCTTATCTTTTAGAAAGGTTTTTAAACAGTAACCTTGTTCCTCAGGGTCAATATTTGTATCAACTAAAATTTCAAAACAAGGAATGTAAACAAGAAACCTATTTAATTTTGTCTTCTATTAAAGACAGGTACATCTACTAACAATCTTCTGCAGACCTTGAGCAAATTCTATCAGATGTCAGCTGAAAACATAAGATAGCTGTCTTGAGGAGCTTTTAAATCTATACCCTAGTAGAGGCAATGATTAGGTATACTACATTTGTGCTTTCTTCCCGCCCCCCCCCCCCATGCAATTAAGAACTACTATGATGATGACATCTTTTCATTTCCTGATATCTTTTACTTTTTACTGAAATAGTAATTCCTTAAATGTAGTTCTACAGATTACCAAACACTAACACGCTATGCAGGGGCTTCCCAGGTAGCTGAGTGGTAAAGAATCTGCCTGCCAATGCAGCAGGTGCATATTCGATCCCTAGGCCAGGAGGATCCCCTGGAGGAGGGCATGGCAACCCACTCTAGTGTTCTTGCCTGGAGAATCCCATGCACAGAGGAGCCTGGCGGGCTACAGTCCATGGGTCACAAAAAAGTCAGACATGACTTAGCGACTCAGCACCACCACACACTATCACCTACCCCAGCAACAACCTCTTCATGGACGGGCAGGTGCTTCTGTGTCACAGGTAAGGAAACTGGTGCCTAGTGAGGCCCCGAAGTCTCCTTCCTCAGCTGCGGACAGAACAGAGGTCTGACAGCCCTGTGACTCGGCCAGGTCAGCCAGCACTGGAGGCTGCAGCTCTGGGCGAATCCACTGGCTGCCCCGGCCCCAGTTTCCCCACTGACCCAGACAGTGGATACTGGTGATGCGGGAAGCAGACTGCCCACCTCTCCCCGACCCACGGAAAACTGATCGGAGACTCACTCCCTGTGGACTGAAACTCCACGGTGACAGCCACAGGACGGGAGGCTGAGCCCTGCCCAGATTACATATTTCTCATTCTCAAAGTCAGGCCACCTCCCCAACCACACGTGTGCAGAAAAGGTCTTGGACATCTAAGGAGAGTGACGTTAAGAGATGCTCCATGCATAAACCTCTGCAGTAGAGTCCACCTTGGCTAACAGACATGTGCGCGCACACAGAAGAACCTGAGATATACCCAATCCGGGCTGTGAACTGGGCAAAAAAAAATGACTGGCCAAAGGAAAGCTGGGAAAAATGCCTCATCACGGGAATGCACGCTGCCCCGCACGCACAGCTCAGGGACTCTAAGTCTGCCAGTGGGTGTTCCTGTCCACACGTACTGCACTCCTTTTTCCACCTAATAAATACTTCACCTTTCATCTCTGTGGGAATTTTCTTCTGCAAAGTTGAAAAGCCAGGGTCTTGCACTGACCACTGGTCTACTGGCTAAGATTCGGTACTCTCACCACCGTGACCCGTTCCTCAATCTCCGGCTGGGACCGAAGCCCTGCTTCAAGCGGCTGCCAGCCGAGACCCCCGAGATCACTGATACCAGGTTTCTCCCCCTGCTGCTGCAGCCCCACCTCCGGCCACCTCTGACTAAACTAAGTGCTTACTGCCTACCATACAACATTTCTCACAAAAAGGAACTGTAATGAACACACATGTCCTTAAGAGGAATGATACAGTTGCAAGTACATCTTTGAATTAGCTCCTTAAAGAAACCAGAAAAAATATATATATTTGTTTTAACACAGAGACAATTTATAGTATGTTCACTTTAAGAAGTGGCCTTCCTTATCCAGTATGACTCAATTTCCAGAATGCTCACTTTGCCCCCAGGCCCCAGAGGGGGTCCACAGACAGACCATTGTAGGTCCCGGGGAGTAAGGACTCCTGACCACTGGCAAACGAATCAGGACCACCTACCCACTTAACACAGCCAAGGACATGGATCATGTGGAAACAACTGCCCGTCATAATCAATCCGAGCTGGCTTCGTATTTACAGGCAATAGTCTTATTTTGGATTATCAATTTTACACGTCAGATGGGTCCAATTATTACTACAGGATCCTATAAAAATGTATGTTTTCTGTTTTCCTGATCACTATAACAAAAAGTCCATCCAACGACCATTAAAACAAACTGGAAGTGAATTTTTTTTTTCCCACTAAAGCTGGTATCCTAAGCCCAAGTATCTGTCAGTTTATGGGGTTTGCATCAAAACCAGCAGTTCACAGTTTTCTGGCAAATCTCCGTTTCAATTCATTTCAACCATAATTCTCACTTACCTTTATTTGCAAGAACAAAATGCCTTTCTCTCTCAGACTGTTACACCTCTCACTTACTAGATTCGTTCCAGTTTTGGCATTCTCCCTAAAACCTCACTGGGAAATGCGTAGGACAGAGTGATGGATAGCACGACATGGCACACTGTCACTCTGCTCTTTGTTTAATGTCTAGAAAAACGCCCAGATGTTTAGATCTCGGCATTTTCTACACCGTGCAGTTTAGCCTTCGGTAAGTTGTGGGGCAGCCTCTGCTCTCCTGACACTAGTTAATCTACGAAGCTGTCAAACATGTCACACGGACCGTGAATCACTGCCTCCTGCAGAATTCGCTGAAGCCCCCCAAGAAGTGCTCGAGGCAGACAGCTGCACTGGGGGCCCTGCACCCACAGCTCGGCTCTGCGCAGAGAGCCCTTGCTAAGTCATCTTCAAGATAATCCAAGGGCCTGAGTGAAGGCTTTAATAAAAAGAAAATGAAAAATTTGTCAAAAACAAATTGGCTGTCTTTCAGACAGACACCTTTTTAGCCGGAGTTCCTCCCCCAACAACACCCACCCAGACACTCTTTCCTCAAACTAGTGGAACTCTCTTCTAAACAATCTGGAATTTCTGAAGAATGTTGTTTTTGCATAGTTAATATTTTCACATTTTTCTCCCCCTTCTTGGTCTTTCCCAGTATAATATAATCCTTTGCACCTGCAAAAGCTCCACAGACTGCTGACTGCCAACAATCCACCACATGACCTTGCCTCCAGGACCAGAGGGCCTGTGGTAAAGGAGAAAGAAAAATACACGTTACTGAATATCTGAATTCATCAGAACCTCCTGTGGGTTAGCTCTGGGGATGGGAACTTAAGTGAGAAGCTATTTTGGTGGCATTCCTCACTGATGACATAAGTGATTTTCCCAAGGACTTAACAGCCTTCTAAAATAAGTCAAAGAAACCAGGGGGACAGGGACATTAGCGAGCCCAAAGGAAACCACTGTCAGAGAATACGTGTGATACACATACACATATATACACATTCACATATAACATAAAAACACCTGTAAGACAATATAACATTTAAAATACCTCCCGTATAACTCTAAACATGTAAATACCATAATACACAGATTAGTCCAAAGCAGTGTATACCAAATTCCACAGTTCTGTTTTCAGTCTTTAGCCATGCTGTACATGTCTGAAGGATACTGATTCTATTACTAAACAATGTAAAGTTCCTCAAAACGCTTTCACACCACTCTGTGTAATATGTGTAACATAAAACTCATGCTGAGTTTCAAACTAGGCAAGACGATGGCAGGGGTGTGGTGCCTTGCTTGCTGAGAGTTTATGATATACTAGAAAATGAGATACAGTCATTTCAAATGGTGAAGAGAGAGTCAGGCCCTGGTTCAGCCTCTGAACACATATCAAAACCCGAGACTTCCCTGGTGATCCAGTGGTTAAGAATCTGCTTTGCACTGCAGGGAACGTGGGTTTGATCCCTAGACAGGGAACTAAGCCCCAAGCCACGACTAAACAATCCACAGGAAAGATCTCCACATGACCCAACGAAGACCCCCCAATACAGCTAAATAAATATTTTAAAAAACAAAACAAACCAAAACTAAACCAAACAAACATACCGGAAAAAAAAAACACCCACAGTCCTCATAACAATCCTAAGAGTCGGGTCCTGTTGCTAGTCTCGTTTTATCCAGGCTTTCTAACAGCAGAGCCTACATTATTTATTTTTGTTTTTAGCTTTCTTGAGGTATAAATGATACCCAATAAACTACATCTATTTCAAGCAGGTGATACAGTAACTTCTGATACACATACACGAGACATCGCCATGATTAAGATAACGAACGTATCCATCACCCAAAAAGCTTTGCTGTCCCTCTGTCATCCCCCTTTCCTGACCAAACCTTAAACAATCTGATCGATCCCTACAGATTAGTTTGCCTTTCCTGGAGTTTTATATAAATGTAATTACACATTAACTTCTTAACACAGCTTCTTTGCTTCAGATTCTTGTATGATTCGCTCATGTTAATGTGGGTGTCGATCATCTGTTCCTCTTTTTTGGTTAAATGACAGTCCATTGTATAGATGCGTCATTGCTGGTCTGCGTATCTGCCTGCTGATGGACCTTTGCGATTTTTCCAGTTTGGGGCTACTACGAATAAAACTGTTCAGAACGTTTATATTTATGACTTCATGTGGACAGATGCCTTCATTTCTCCTGGAAAAATACCCAGGAGTGAAGTAACTGAGCCACCTGGCAGATGTACGCAGGTACACTTTTTAAGAGACTACCCAACTGTTTTAGAAACTGTTGTACCATTTTACATTTAGACCATCTTTTCCAACATCTGGTATTGTCAGTATTTTTAGTATTTTACCATTTTAATTCATATGCAGTAGTATTTCACTGTGGTTTCAATATGTATTTCCCTAATAATGCTGAGCTCCTTTTCATGTAATTTTTTTTACCATCCATAAAATATCTTCTTTATGACGTGTCTGTTCAAATGTTTTGCACATTTTTATTGGGTTGTCTGTTTTGTAATTACTGAGTTTTGACAGTTCTTTCTTAATTACTGCCTTTTATTTTTCTTGCCTTACTGAACCGCTTTGGGCCTCTAGCATAATGGCAAGTACCGCAATAAAGACAAAGAATATCAGAAATAAGACCTCTTAAATATATTCATTACAATGGTTAGAACGGTATATATAATATCCTATCAATGGTGGTGTGACATTTTCACAGATGATCAAATATACCACAACTAACAAATGGGACCTATTTAAACTTAAAAGGTTTTGCATAGCAAAGGAAACCATCAACAAGATGAAAAGACAACCCAAAGAATGGGAGAAAATATTTGCAAATGAAAGAACAGACAAAGGATTAATCTCCAAAATACAGAAGCAGTTCATTCAGCTCTATATCAAAAATAATAACAATAATAATAACCCAATCAAAAAATGGGCACAAAGCCTAAACAGAAATTTTTCCAAAGAAGACATATGGATGGTCAATGAACATGAAAAGATGCTCACCACTGCTCATTATTAGAGAAATGCAAATCAAACTACAACAGGATACCACCAAATAGCCATCATCAAAAAATGTACAAACCTGGACTTCCATGGTGAAAGAGTGGCTAAGAACCCCCCTCCCAATGCACAGTACATGGGTGTGCATCCCACATGCCCTGAAGCAACTAAGCCCATGTGCCACAACTACTCAGCCAGAGTTCTGCAAATAATGAAGCCTGTGCACCTGGAAGCTATGATCCACAGCGAGAGAGGCCACCACGAGAAGCCCGTGACCGTGAAGAGCAGCCTCTGCTCACTGCAATCAGAGAAAGACCACTCGCGGCAACAAAGACTCATAGCAACTGAAAATAAAATTAAACCAATAAACTTCACTTCGAAATTAAAAATCTACAAATCCCTAAGTGCTGCAGAGGATATGGAGAAAAGGGAACCCTCTTGCAGTACTGGTGGGAATGTAAATTCATACAGCCACTATGAAGAAGAGTATGGAGGTTCCTTAAAAAGTTAAAACCAGAACTACCAGCAATCCCACTACTGGGCATATACTCTGAGAAACCCATAATTCAAAATGACTTATGCAACCCAATGTTCACTGTAGCACTATTTACAAGAGCTAAAGACCTGGAAGCAACCTAAATGTCCATCCATAGATAAAGATGGGGTACATGCATAGAATGAACATTGCTGTTTAGTTGCTACGTTGTGTCTGACTCTCCAGCTGGAGAAGGAACAAAGATGCTGAGCCAAAGGGGAAATAATGCCCAGCTGTGGATGTGTCTGGTGGTGAAAGTATAGTCTGATGCTGTCAAGAACAATACTGTTTAGGAACCTACAACGTTAGGTCCATGAAACAAGGTCAATTGGAAGTGGTCAAAAAGGAGATGGAAAGAGTGAACCATCAACATTCTAGCAATCAGTGAACTGAAATGGACTGGAATGGGTGAATTTAACTCAAATGACCATTATATCTATGACTGTAGGCAAGAATCTCTTAGAAGAAATGGGCTGCTCCTCATAGTCAACAAGAGAGTCCGAAATGCAGTACTTGGGTACAAACTCAAAAAAACAACAACAACAAAAAAAACCTGGAACAATCTCTGTTCATTTCCAAGGCAAATCATTCAATAGCACATAATTCAAGTCTAGGCCCCAAACACTAATGCCAAAGAAGCTGAAGTTGAATGGTTTTATGATGTCCTACAAGACCTTCTAGAACTAACACCACAAAAAGATGTCCTTTTCATCATAGAAGATTGGAATACAAAAGCAGGAAGTCAAGAGATACCTGGAATAACCGGCAAGTTTGGCCTTGGAGTACAAAATGAAGCAGGGCAAAGGCTGAGACTGAGTTTTGCCAAGAGAATGCACTGGTCACAGCAAACACCCTCTTCCAACAACACAAGAGACAACTCTACACATGGATGTCACCAAATGGTCAATACTGAAATCAGATTCATTATATTCTTTGTAGCCATACAGATGGGAGACTGTACAGATGGAGAAGCCCCATACAGTCAGCAAAAGTAAGACCAGGTGCTGATTGCGGCTCAGATCATGAACTCCTTATTGCAAAATTCAGACTTAAATTGAAGAATGTAAGGAAAACCACTAGGCTATTCAGGTATGACCTAAATCAAATCCATTATGATTAGACAGTGGAAGTGACAAATAGATTCAAGGGATTAGATCTGATAGAGTGCCCAAATAACTACAGACGAATGTTCCTAACACTGCACAGGACATGGTGATCAAAACCATCCCCAAGAAAAAGAGATGCAAAAAGGCAAAATGGTTGTCTGCGGAGGCCTTACAAATAGCTGAGAAAAGAAGAGAATTGAAAGGCAAAGGAGAAAAAGGAAAGATATACCCATCTGAATGCAGAGTTCCAGAGAATAGCAAGCAGAGATAAGAAAGTCTTTTAAAGCAAACAATGCAAAGAAATAGAGGAAAACAAAGGAATACGGAAGACTAGCGATCTCTTCAAGAATATTAAGAGATACTAAGGGTGCAATGAAGAACAGAAACAATATGGGCCTAACAGAAAAAGAAGAGATGACAAGACTACACAGAAGAACTATACAAAAAAGATCTTCATGACCCAGATAACCATGATGGTGTGATCACTCACCTAGAGCCAGACATCCTGAAGTGCGAAGTCAAGTGGGCCTTAGGAAGCATCACTACGAACAAAGCTAGTGGAGATGATGGAATTCCAGTCTGAGCTATTTCAAATCCTAAAAGATGATGCTGCAGAAGTGCTGCATTCAATATGCCAGCAAATTTGGAAAACTCAGCAGTGGCCATAGGACTGGAAAAGGTCAGTTTTCATTCCAATTCCAGAGAAGTGCAATGCCAAAGAATGTTCAAACTACCGCACAATTGCACTCATTTCACATGCTAGCAAAGTAACGCTCAAGATCCTTCAAGCTAGGCTTCAACAGTATGTGAATGAAGAACTTCCAGATGTATAAGCTGGATTTAGAAAAGGTAGAAGAACCACAGATCAAATTGCCAACATCCGTTTGTCATAGAAAAACTCAGAGAATTCCAGGACATCTATTTCAGACTATGCTAAAGCCTTTGACTGCAAAGATCACAATAAACTGAAAACTCTTCAAGAGATGGGAATACCAGACCACGTGACCTGCCTCCTGAGAAATCTGTATGCAGGTCAAAAAGCAAAAGTTAGAACTGGACATGGAACAACAGACTGGTTCCAAATTGGGAAAGGAGTACGTCAAGCCTGTATATGTCACCCTGCTTATTTAACTTGTCTGCAGAGTGCATCATGCAAAATGCCAGGCTGGATGAAGCACAAGCTGGAATCAAGATTGCCAGGAGAAATATCAATAACCTCAGACAGGTAAATGAAATCACCCTAATGGCAGCAACGGAAAAGGAACTAAAGAGCCTGTTGATGAGGGTGAAAGAGGAGAGTGAAAAGTCTGGCTTAAAGCTCAACATTCAAAAAACAAAGATCATGGCATCTGGTCCCATCACTTCATGGCAAATAGATGAGGAAACAGTGGAAACAGTGAGAGACTTTATCTTCTTGGGCTCCAAAATCACTGTGGACGATGACTGCAGCCATGAAATTAAAAGACGCTTGCTCCTTGGAAGAAGAGCTATGACAATCCTAGACAGCATATTAAAAAGCAGAGATATTACTTTGCTAACAAAGGCCCATAGTGTCAAAGCTATGCTTTTTCCAGTAGTCATGTATGGATGTGAGAACTGGACAATAAAAATGCCAAAAGAATGGAATGCTCAAGTGGCCAAAGAATGGAAGCCTTCGAACTGTTGTCTGGAGAAGACCCTTGAGAGTCCCTTGCACAGCAAGGAGATCAACCCAGTCAGGAAATCAAACCTGAATCCTCACTGGAAGGACTGATGCTGAAGCTGAAGCGCTAATATTTTTTGGCTACCTGATGCAAAGAGCCAACTCACGGGAAAAGACTCTGATGCTGGGAAAGAATGAAGGCAGGAGGAGAAGGAGACAACAGAGGATGAGATGGCTGGATGGCATCAACTCAATGGACATGAGTTTGAGCAGGCTCCAGGAATTGGTGAAGGACAGGGAAGCCTGGCGTGATGCAGTCCATGGGGTCGCAAAGAGCCGGACACGACTGAGCGACTGAAGAACAACAATATAAAAGAGGAATGAAACTGGGCTGTTTGTAGTGAAAAGAATGGACCTAGCATCCTTCATAGAGTGAAGTAAGAGAAAAACAAATATCATATGTTACTGAACATAGAGGAAATTTAGGAAAACGGTACAGGCGAAGCTATATGCAGGGCAGGAATACAGATGCAGATACAGCGAATGGACATGTAGACACAAGTCGGGGGAGGGCAAGGCTGGGACGAACTGCAAGAGCAGCACGCACATGTGCACCACTGCGCGTGAGACAGATGCTGCTGGCAAACTGCCTCTAAATATACACATACACACAGATATACCACTGTGCGTGAGACAGATGCTGCTGGCGAGCTGCCTCTAAATATACACACACACACAGATATACCACTGCGCGTGAGACAGATGCTGCTGGCGAGCTGCCTCTAAATATACACACACACACAGATATACCACTGCGCGTGAGACAGATGCTGCTGGCGAGCTGCCTCTAAATATACACACACATACACAGACACCACCACGTGTGAGACAAACACTGCTGGCGAGCTGCCTCTAAATATACACAAACACACATATACACCACCACGCGTGAGACAAACGCTGCTGGCGAGCTGCCTCTAAATATACACACACACACAGATATACCACCGCACGTGAGACAGACAGCTGCTGGCGAGCTGCCTCTAAATATACACACACACACAGATATACCACCGCACGTGAGACAGACAGCTGCTGGCGAGCTGCCTCTAAATATACACACACACACAGATATACCACTGCGCGTGAGACAGATGCTGCTGGTGAACTGCCTCTAAACATACACACACACATATACACCACCACGCGTGAGACACACAGCTCCTGGCGAGTTGCCTCTAAATATACACACACACACACACACATATACACCACCACGCGTGAGACAGACAGCTGCTGGTGAGTTGCCTCTAAATATACACACACACATATACACCACCATGCGTGAGACAGACAGCTGCTGGCGAGCTGCCTCTAAATATACACACACACACACAGATATACCACCGCACGTGAGACAGACAGCTGCTGGCGAGCTGCCTCTAAATATACACACACACACACAGATATACCACTGCGCGTGAGACAGATGCTGCTGGCGAACTGCCTCTAAACATACACACACACATATACACCACCACGCGTGAGACACACAGCTCCTGGCGAGTTGCCTCTAAATATACACACACACACATATACACCACCACGCGTGAGACAGACAGCTGCTGGCGAGCTGCCTCTAAATATACACACACACACAGATACACCACCACGCGTGGGACAGACAGCTGCTGGCGAGCTGCCTCTAAATATACACACACACACAGATATACCACCACGCGGGAGACAGATGCTACTGGCGAGCTGCCTCTAAATATACACACACACACAGATATACCACCGCGCGGGAGACAGATGCTGCTGGCGAGCTGCCTCTAAATATACACACACACACAGATATACCACCGTGCGTGAGACAGATGCTGCTGGCCAGCTGCCTCTAAATATACACACACACACAGATATACCACCACGCGTGAGACAGATGCTGCTGGCGAGCTGCCTCTAAATATACACACACACACAGATATACCACTGCGCGTGAGACAGATGCTGCTGGCGAGCTGCCTCTAAACATACACACACACATATACACCACCACGCGTGAGACAGACAGCTGCTGGCGAGTTGCCTCTAAATATACACACACACACATACACACCACCACGCGTGAGACAGCTGCTGGCGAGCTGCCTCTCAATATACACACACACACATACACCACCACGTGTGAGACAGATGCTGCTGGTACGTTACCTCTAAATATACACACACACACATATACACCACCACGCGTTTAACAGACAGCTGCTGGCGAGCTGCCTCTAAATATACACACACACACATATACATCACCACGCATGAGACAGATGCTGCTGGCGAGCTGCCTCTCAATATACACACACACGCATACACCACCACGTGTGAGACAGATGCTGCTGGTACGTTACCTCTAAATATACACACACACATATACACCACCACGCGTTTAACAGACAGCTGCTGGCGAGCTGCCTCTAAATATACACACACAGATACACCACCACGCGTTTAACAGACAGCTGCTGGCGAGCTGCCTCTAAACATACACACACACATATACACCACCACGCGTGAGACACACAGCTCCTGGCGTCCAGGGGCCCTACTCAGCACTCTGCGATGACCTCGAGGGGGGCTCAGAGGCCCATCGCACGGCGCTGTATGTCAGAAACTACCGCCACACTGTAAAGCGCCCATCCTCCTAATACACACACACACACACACACACACACACACACAGCTAAACAACAGCTAACTTAGTACTACCTTCCTACTTCAACAATTCTCTACTGAAAATACACTTGGAAGGCTGAGAAAGCTGCTACAGAAATGGAACAGACACCATGTAAGCAAACCAAGGCATCTATATCTCTGTCAGCTTTAACAGCGTTTCTTCAGTCAGACGGCTAACTATGTAACCTGCCTAACAAATCAGACGTATAATAGTGTGCAGTGTCGGAGCGCCAACATTTCCTTCCACCTAACTAACGAGACTGGTTACTTGGAAAGCATGTTTATTGAAATCACTGGACTAAGAGTAAAGCTAAGCAAATAGATTTTTACTTATGGCAGTAGATTAACTAAAGAGAAAGTTTGATCAAAAACAGCTTTCTAAAGATAGTCTTGCCACTAAGAGTTTCTGGTATTTTTCTGTAAATGTTCTAATGTTTCCAAGTATAGATATCTGTGTGCTTTTGTAAAAAACATTGTCTCCAGAGCTCTTACAAGTACTGGAGACAGCATAAGGACCAAATCAGGAGAACAGCAACTTTTTATGTTTATCTTTTTTCAATTTTTGGCCATACTCCACAGCATACGGAACCTTAGGTTTGCCAACCAGGGATCAAACCAATGCCCCCTGTTTGGAAAGCAGAATCTTAATCACTGGATAGCCAGGGAAGTCACAACTTTTTACTTTAAAGGTGGCAAAATGTTTATTTTATCAGGCTAATGCCAATTTGGAGAAGGCAATGGCACCCCACTCCAGTACTCTTGCCTGGAAAATCCCATGGACAGAGGAGCCTGGTAGGCATCCATGGGGTCGCTAAGAGTCGGACACGACTGAGCGACTTCACTTTCACTTTTCACTTTCCTGCATTGGAGAAGGAAATGGCAACCCACTCCACTGTTCTTGCCTGGAGAATCCCAGGGATGGGAGAGCCCGGTGGGCTGCCGTCTATGGGTCGCACAGAGTCAGACATGACTGAAGCGACTTAGCAGCAGCAATGCCAACTTGAACACTATACTTTGCCGAGTTTTCAGGAAACGGACACAAAATGTAAAATATCAATGGTCATTCTGGAAATGACTGGGAGGCACCTTCAGTGAATGCTAGAACCTGCAAGGATCCCACAGAGGTTACTCCAGGCAGACTTAAAGCGCCACAGATAACGCTGAGTTTGCAAGTCGAGCACATGTGCTCGGCTGCATTCGTGGCAGACTCTCTGTGCCCCATGCACTGCAGCCCACATGGCTCCTCTGGCCATCAGATTTCCCAGGCAAGTACGCTCCTCCTCCAGGAGATCTTCCTGACCCAGGGATCGAACCTGTGTCTCCTTCATCTCCTGCACTGGCAGGTGGATTATTTACCACTGAGCCACCTGGGAAGGCCTAAAATAGCTAGTAATAAAGAACAAATAATAAGGTGTGTATTACATGTCATACAGGAGAAGAAAAATCAGAGACACTATATAATTCATAAATTAAGCATTTACTCAATACCTACTAGGTTTCAGGCAGTGTAGAGTCAGGGGGGAAAAAAACAGCAGTCCCCAGGTTTAATATTTGATGAGGGTACAATGAGGACAGAGGAGGTTATAAGAGGAAGAAGGCCTCACAGAGGTGGCTGCTATAATCTAAGGAAGAAAAAAAAATGGTTGCCAAGGGGGGGCGGGGGGGGGGGGCGGGAACCACTGGATCAAAATAGACCCAGATGGCTGAAGACACAATTTAAAAATAGAATCTCCAAAGATAAGCATAACTTTCCACTATCACCTAGGCAGAATAACTTAGCCTAGAAACATAAAAAGAAATCATTTTTTATTAGAAAAAGATACTAATAAATAAACAAAAAAATCTCTAGAACCAAAAGATTAAGATTTAAGTGAAAAACTTCCATGGCAAACACAGAGCATTATAACAGGAACCACAGGAACTACACTCACACAGAACTTACTATGCTCCAGGCACCAAACACTTTACACACATTAACTCACATAATCCTAACCACAATCTTCCAAAGTATTTGCCATTTAATCATTTCACAAACAAGGAAGTTGAAGCTCAGAGAAGTGAAGCACCTTACCAAAGTTTAAATAGGTAGTGACAGAGTTTATAAATGCTCCGACTTGCACCAATAGGTTAGAGGTGTCTTGAAAGCAAACAAAAGGTATCTATAAGACATTTCATAGTTCTATATACAGATAACTTTTACTAGAATAATAATCAGAATAACCAAGTGAATGAACAAACTGTCAATGTCAAAAATAATGTGCTTTAAATAATATGAATTTTCTAATGCAGCTCAATATCAAAAAACAAGCTGATCAGACAATGGGAAGATCTAAGCAGACTTTTCTCCAAGACGACATACAAATGGCCAAGAGGCCCATGAAAAGATGCTCTACATCACCAATTATTAGAGAAATGCAAATCAAAACCACGAGGTAGCAGCTCACACCAATCGGAATAGACATCATCAAAAAATCTACACACGCCTAAATGCTAGAGAGGGTGTGAAGAAAAGGGAACACTCTTACACTGTTGATAGGAATGCAAAAAACTGACACGACCCCTGTGGAGAACAGTTCCTTAAAAAACTAACCACAGAACTACCACATGACCCAGCAATTCCACTCCTGGGCAGACAAGCAGAGAAACTCCTAATTCCAAAGGATACACGCACCCCAATGTTCGCGGCAGCACTATTTACAACAGCCAGGACATGGAAGCACCCGAAGTGTCCATCGACAGAGGAATGGATGAAGACGTGGTAGACACATGCGGTGGGATGTCACTCAGCTACAAAAAGAGCAAAACTGTATTTGCAGAGATGCGAATGGATCTAGAGTCTGTCATACAGGGTGAAGTCAGGAAGAGAAAACTAACGCCATATATTAACGCTTCTATGTGGAATCTAGAAAAATGGCACTGACGCACCTACTTGCAAAGCAGCACAGAGACAGACGGAGAGCACAAACGCATGGACATCAAGGGGGTGAGGGGTGGGACGGACTGGGAGAGTGGGATTGACTGTGTCCACTACGATGTATTAAGTAGAACGTAAGGCCTGCTGTACAGCACAGGGGGGTGGGGGGAGGTACAATCTGTTTATAGGACATATGTTAAACTTTAAACTTTAAAAGGCATTCCAATATTCATTTTGTTGTTGTTTAGTTACTAGTCAGGCTCCTCTGCAACCCCATGGACTGCAGCCCACCAGGCTCCTCTGTCTATGGGATTTCCCAAGCAAGAATACTGGGGTGGGCTGCTGTTCCCGTCTCCAGGGGATCTTCCCAGCCGAGGGATCAAACCCACATCTTGTATATTAGCAGGCGGGTTCTTTACCACTGAGTCACCAGGGAAGCCCCCAATATACATTGCTGCTAAATCACTTCAGTCGTGTCCGACTCTGTGCGGCCCCATAGACGGCAGCCCACCAGGCTCCCCTCCCCCCGCTCCCCGGGATTCTCCAGGCAAGCACACTGGAGTGGGTTGCCATTTCCTTCTCCAATGCAAGGAAGTGAAAAGTGAAAGTGAAGTCGCTCAGTTGTGTCCAACTCTTCGCGACCCCAAGGACTGTAGCCTACCAGGCTCCTCCATCCATGGGATTTTCCAGGCAAGAGTACTGGAGTGGGGTGCCATCGCCTTTTCCACCAATACACATTCAGTTCAGTTCAGTTGCTCAGTCATGTCCGACTCTTTGTGACCCCATGAACCGCAGCACGCGAGGCCTCCCTGTCCATCACCAACTCCCAGAGTTCACCCAAACTCATGTGCATCGAGTCAGTGATGCCATCCAGCCATCTCATCCTCGGTCGTCCCCTTCTCCTCCTGCCCCCAATCCCTCCCAGCATTATAGTCTTTTCCAATGAGTCAACTCTTCGCATGAGGTGACCAAAGTACTGGAGTTTCAGCTTTAGCATCAGTCCTTCCAATGAACATCCAGGACTGAACTCCGTTAGGATGGACTGGTTGGATCTCCTTACAGTCCAAGGGACTCTCAAGAGTCTTCTCCAACACCACAGTTCAAAAGCATCAATTCTTCAGCACTCAGCTTTCTTCACAGTCCAACTCTCACATCCATACATGACCACTGGAAAAACCATAGCCTTGACTAGACGGACCTTTGTTGGTAAAGTAATGTCTCTGCTTTTCAATATGCTATCTAGGTTGGTCATAACTTTCCTTCCAAGGAGTAAGTGTCTTTTAATTTAATGGCTGCAATCACCATCTGCAGTGATTTTGGAGCCCACAGAAATAAAGTCTGACACTGTTTCCACTGTTTCCCCATCTATTTCCCATGAAGTGATGGGACCAGATGCCATGATCTTCATTTTCTGAATGTTGAGCTTTAAGCCAACTTTTTCACTCTCCTCTTTCACTTTCATCAAGAGGCTTAGGTACGGACAAATACTGTTTGATTCCACTTACGTGAGGTACCTAGAATAGTCAAATTCATAGCTAGGAAGTACACTCATAGACGCTGGGGATAGGGGTGGGGTGGGGAGTAATTAATGGGACCGCTTCAGGTTAGGAAGGTGAAAAATTCAGGAGATGGATGGTGAAAGTTGTACAACAATATGAATGTACTTAAGTGCCACTGAACTGTACAGCTAAATATGGTTAATACAGTATGTTTTGTATTATGTGAATTTTACCATAATAAAAAATAATTTGAAAAAAAATTTTTTTTTTTCCTCTCCCCTAAAATTTTTCACTATGCGTGATTTTTTAGAATAAAGAATTAAGTGAATAAAAGGATACTGACACTAAGCTAAAGAGAAAAGTGCTGTGGGGGCTTCCCTGCTGACATAGTGGTAAAGAATCCACCTGCCAAGGCAGGAGACGCGGGTCCGATCCCTGGGCTGGGAAGATCCCACGTGCCACGGAGCAACTAAGCCCGCGCAGTGCAGCTATTAAGCCCGTGCTCTAGAGCCCGGGAGTCACAGCTGCTGAAGCCTGTGTGCTCTAGAGCCCACGACTCACAGCAAGTCGCCACAGTGAGAAGTCCACGCAGCACAGCTTGAGAGCAGCCGCCACTTGCCGCAACTAGAGAAAGCCTGCGCGGTAACGAAGGTCCAGCACAGCCAAAGATAAGTAAATAAATCTCCACCACAAAAAGCCACGTGGCGTTTACAAATCATTTATCTGAGAGCAACTTTAAGTTCATTAAGCTACAAGAATAACAATAAGAACTTGGCTGGTAAAAAGTACTATATATGAATTATTAAAGCATTTGAAATTACTTATTTGTTATGGAGGAACTAGAGGGTCATGGAGAGAAGGCAATGGCACCCCACTCCAGTGCTCTCGCCTGGAGAATCCCATGGCCAGAGGGGCCTGGTGGGCTGCGGTCCATGGGGGCACTGAGAGTCGGACACGACTGAGTGACTTCACTTTCGCTTTTCACTTTCCTGCACTGGAGAAGGAAATGGCACCGCACTCCAGTATTGTTGCCTGGAGAATCCCAGGGACGGGGGAGCCTGGTGGGCTGCCGTCTATGGGGCCGCACAGAGTCGGACACGACTGAAGTGACTTAGCACCAGTGGCAGCAGAGGGTCATGAGCAATAAAAAACTGACTGGAAGGACAGGACAGATTACTCGCAGGAAGTGTAGCATTATTGTTTATGAACTTTGAATACTTTAATAGTAGTGGAAAATGGAATAAAAATGTAGTGTCAGCCAACAGTATGAATGACTGACTGACAGTATTACTGGCCACTTCCTGAGTACCTCGAAACTATGCAAAGACTTCACATTTCTCACTTGATTTTGAAAGGTGTGTATTAGTATCCATAAACACAGGTGCGGGGCGGTGCAAACCAATGTCAAGTAAGTTGCCTGAGGTCAGACAGAAAGTGGGGGAGCTGAACCTCGTTGTTCTGGCTTCCTCAGAGCCATGTGTCTTGTAGACAGAACAGTATATAAACATTTGTACGCTTCCTTGATACACAGCTCACCGTCTAGAGAAGCTACCATAGGCAAGTTATTATAGTTTGATGTCAATAAAATTTAGTTAAATAATGTGGGTTTGTAATGGAGAATTCTTTTTAAAGACCTCAACATCAAAATTTTTAATTGCCCTAATTTCTAAACGTAAGTAAGCATTTCCATTGCCACTGAAGTCTAATGATGACTCCTGTAAAGGCACAGAGAGGGGCCCAAATATGAAAACCACAGTGGTGGTGTCTCAAATGAGATGACAAAGCTTGAGACCCTAAATGAATAAACCTAAGTGAGACTTGTGAAAACCAAGCAGCCATGCTTTACTTGCTGTCTGCTTATTTATCAAAATTCAAACTCCTGCTTCCATTTTCTATTATACAGGGACTTCACTGGTGGTCCAGTGGTTAAGAATCTGCCTGACACTGAAGGGGACATGGGTTCGATTTTACTAAAAATCCTAACTGGCAACTCTGACTTTGTGGGTGATCTGGACACAAAATATTTTGCTCGTATTTTCAAGTGCTTCTTTCCATGTTGGCATGCTGTATGTAGTTTAGGGAACAAGTTTAGTGTGGTGAAATCATACAGGATCTTTTTACTGTTATCATTCCCTCCTCAACCTTCACAGGAATCTGCGTTCTGATCAAGCATGTCTGTGCAGACACCAGATGGTCCAGCCTCACGAAACTGAGGGCAGGAGGAGAAGGGGACAACACAGGTGAGATGGCTGGGTGGCATCACCGACTCAACGGACGTGAGGTTGAGCAAGCTCCAGGAGACAGTGAAGGACAGGGAAGCCTGGTGTGCTACAGTCCATGGGTCACCCAGAGTCGGACGTAACTGGGTGACTGAACAACAGCAACGTGAAATGGGGGCAGTGGAGACCCTGAGCACAAGCACCCTTCACATTACTGTCATTTCATTCATATTACCAAAGACATGGAAGAATCTTGAGGGTGGGGTGATAATACACATTTACCTATCGTTAAAATACCAATCAAGAACAATAAACAAGTTATTACCTATAATTTGAATAAAAATCATTTTTATAAAGTACTGTCTATTTACAAGACATAAAATGTACTGTTTTATACACTGTAGTATAACGGAAATGATAATTCAATGGCACCTGATTTCTTCTGCAAAGCTATGATTTCATCTTAGAAAATCAGCAGCATAATGTGAAAATCTCACATACACAAACTGAGTTTATTTTCAGGTTGCTTCAAATGTTGCACCTGAGTTAAAGCTTGCAGTTTCTTCCAGTTACTGAGTTGCAACTTCGTAACACCTTGTGGCTAGAAGCACAACTACTTAGATCTGACAGCACTGTTAACAATCGTCTACACTGCACTTACATATTCAGACACCAGAACAAACCTGACATTCTTACAGGAAATTTTATCATATCCTTTCACAGTCCATGTACTGTTTGACTACGGTTCAGTAAGAGTACATCTGTACATTATGGCTCTGATTGCACTTCTAAAAGAAACTAATTATAAATAAAACAGTTCATGTATACAGCTATCTAACTTTGCACTGACCCTGAAAAAGAATGCTAACCTCCAAACAATTAGTAAATAGCTGTGAACACCTGCTGTGTAACAGACATAACTATAAAGAATATAAACATAAATGATCAGAAGACAAAGTTTCTTCCTCCAAAATGCAGTGAAAACACAAGCTCGTGGAAACAAGTGGTCTGGCTCCACTCATCCCCATAAACCATCTGTCCCCCGCCCCACCCCATGTCAGTCTCTGAGAGCCGAATCTTTCCTGAATGAACACTGTTAAACCCCTGCCCAAGTACAGCATAACCAGGAATGCTGTGGGTGGTGGTGGTACTGGTTTAGGAAATATGGTAGCCATATTTATATCATCAAGTCAAACAACTCACACAATTTGTAGAAACACCTGAAATAAGCTGATTTAACAATACCACCTCAACTTCTGAACCTATGAAACAGCAACATTATTAAAGACATCATGCACTATGTGCAAAATTATGTGTAAAATGATTAAGAACATCAACTCGGAGTATTACTCGGCCATAAAAAGGAACAAAACTGTGCCATTTGCAGAGATGTAGATGGACCTGGAGGCTGTCATACACAGTGAAGTCAGAAATAGAAAGAGAAATCATATATTAACGCATAAGGGTAGGATCCAGAAAACGGCACAGGTGTTTCTGCAAAGCAGAAAGAGAGACACAGCTGTAGAGAACACACGTCTGAACACCACGTGGTGAAAGGTGGGGTGGGACGAACTGTGAGCCTGGGAATGGCGTATGTACACCACCACGGATCAAACAGGCAACCGATGAGACAGCCTGCTGCGCAGCACAGGGCAACTTCACTCCGTGTTCTGTGGGGACCCAAATGGGAAGCACATTCAAACACCAGGGGACATGCGCAAACATACAGCTGGTTCACCTTGCTGTGCAGCAGAAACTAACACAACTCTGCAAAGCAACTACATTCCAATTAAAAGAGTTTATTAAAGGACACCAATTCTGGAATCAGACGGTCTGGGTTCAAATCCCGGATGCACTCAAGTAACACTTGAGTATTACTGAGGCCTTGGTCTAGGCACTCCAACTCTCCTTCAGTTTCCACATCTGTGAAATGAAGACGGTAACAGCACCCAAAGGCCTTTCTTGGTAGCTCAGTCGGTAAAGAATCTGCCTGCAATGCAGGAGACCCTGGTTCGATTCCTGGGTTGGGCAGATCTCCTGGAGAAGGGACAGGGCTACCCACTCCAGTATTCTTGGGTTTCCCTGGTGGTTCACGCCTGCAATGTGGGAAACCTGGGTTTGATCCCTGGGTTGGGAAGATCCCCTGGAGGAGGGTATGGCAACCCACTCCAGTATCCTTGCCTGGAGAATCCCATGGACAGAGGAGCCTGGCAGGGGCTACATTTAGTCGCAAAGAATCGTACACAACTGAGTGACTAGGCACAAGGGACTAAGCACACAAGAACGGCCCCCACTTCACGGGACCGCCATGAAGATTCACAAGAGATGATCCACGGAGCCAGATACGCGCAGTCAGATATGCAGATGCCACTACTCTAGTGGCAGAAAGTGAGGAGCAACTAAAGAGCCTCTTGATGAGGGTGAAAGACGACAGTGAAAAATCTGGCTTAAAACTCAGCATTCAAAAAACAAAGATCACGGCATCTGCTCCCGCCAATTCACGGCAAACAGATAGGGAAACAATGGAAACTGGGACTTTATTTTCTTGGGCTCCAAAATCACTCTGGACAGTGACTGCAGCCATGAAATTAAAAGACACTTGCTCCTTGGAAGAAAAGCTATGACCAACCTAGACAGCATATTAAAAAGCAGAGACATCACTTGGCCGACAAAGGTATATATAGTCAAAGCTACAGTTTTTCCAGTAGTCATGTATGCATGTGGGAGTTGGACCATAAAGAAAGCTGAGCACCAAAGAACTGATGCTTTCAAATCCCACAAGCCATGCGGCAGAACCAAAAAAAAAAAAGTTATATACTATACAATCCCATTTTTATAAAACTCTAGAAAAAGAAAACTAATCTGCAGTGACACAGAGAAGATCAGTGTTTGCTGCCCATGGGGCAGGGGAAAAATAAAAGTGGGAAGAGGTTTCAGAGAAACATGAGTAAATTCTGAGAGGGCAATGGATATGCTCATTTTTTTCCTTATAAAGTTTCATAGATAGAAAAATATGTCAAAATTCATCATGGTGCTAGAAAAGACTCTTGAGAGTCCCCTGGACAGCAAGGAGGTCAAACTAGTCAATCCTAAAGGAGATCAACCATGACTATTCACTGGAAAGACTGATGCTGAAGCTCCAGTACTTTGGCCACCTGATGCGGAGAACTGACTCAGTAGAAAAGACCCTGATGCTGGGAAAGATTGAAGGCGGGAGGAGAAGGGGCTGACAGAGGATGAGATGGTTGGATGGAATAACCGATTCAATGGACTTGAGTTTGAGCAAGCTCTGGGAGATGGTGAAGGACAGGAAAGCCTGGCATGCTGCAGTCCATGGGGTCGCAGAGTCAGACACCACTGCGCGACTGAACAGCAATCCATGGAGAGTGGCTACCACAGTGCTGGGCACACTGTTACTACGAGAAATGCTAATTACCGTGACTATTAATGACTACTAGTAATTGTAGTAATAAGACACAATGTTAACATGGTGAAAGGATGCTGGGTGGAAAACCAAGGACCTGATCTGGGAGATGAAATACAATCTCTCAGACCCGGTTTCCCTGTGTTAGTGGGGATGACGACAAGCCCTGTTTCCCTGAGCTGTATGTCATGTGAATGAGAGGCTAAGGGATATGCAGTATACCGCTTAGCACAATACCCACCCCGGCACGCAACATCTATTCTACACACACTGTGTTTCTTACAAGAATTCAAGCGACAATACGTGCGTAACTATTAAACTTAGAAACTCATCATTTAACACAGCTTATAAACAAATTTTAAAATGCCAAGAAGGGAATAAACAGGTGCCGTGTTTACTGAGCAGGCAAGATGGGAAAGTCCTATTTTAAAGACGGGTGGACAGGGACTTTAAAGATGGGTGGACAGGGAAGGAAAGCCTCTCTGAGGTGACGTGATCTGAGACCTAGGAAATGAGAAGGATTTGGACACCAAGAAAGCCCAGTGAAGAGCCAGAGTGAGGAGGGAAGGGATTTCCGTCAGCCCTCCAGATCACCACGGCCCCAGGCCCTAGGCACACAGTAGGCATGCAAGAACAAAGTGGAGAATGAATAACGAACACTTCTGGCAGAGAGCACAACACACGTAAAGGCCCTCTGGTGAGGCGCGGCCTGGCAAGCCCAGACAGAGCAGAGGGAGGCCAGAGGGGCTGCGGGCGGGACGCGCAGCAGGCGGGTGCTGGGGGAAGGTCAGCGAGGCAGGGGGCCCAGAGGACGTGGGACCCCGCCAGCCACAGCCGGGACTCTGCATTTTACTCTTCTTTTAAAGAGCTGTCACTGGAGGCTTTTAGCAGCGAGTGCTAAGATCCTTCTGTAAAGGATCATCCTGGCTGTTGTGAAGACAGGATATTTTAGAAAAGCACGAATACCATCAGGGAGACCCTCGGAGAGGCCGATGCAGCAGTTCAGACAGCAGGTGAGTCAGAGGCTTAGGTCCCAACAGCGGCGTTGGTGATGGGCTGGGATGATGACGGAAAGAGAACCATGGAGTCATTCTCAAGTTTCTGCTTTGGTAAGGAACAGACGTTTGTGCTATTTTACTGAGCAGGGGACATCTAGGAAGGAACAGGCTGGGGAAAAGGGGAATACAAACCAAGTGTTGTGTTCTGAACCGCTTCCCCTGAGACACCTTGACAGGGATGTCCCCGAGGACACCGGTCATGTGAGGCTGTAACTCAGAGCAGGGGGTCCATGACAGAGCTGTCAACGTGCAAGTTATCCACACCGATATGGCATCCAAAGCCAAGAAACAAGGTAGAACGGCATGCTTTGGCCATTTGCTGGGTAATAGAACCATGTCACCTAGCTCACTTCTCCTCCTGTTGGGCTGCAGGAGAGTTCCAAAGTCAACATAAACCTTCAAGGAAAATTATTTGTGCGGGGATTCTAGATACGATGATTGAGCCCCTTTACTTCCCCTTCTCTTTATGGTTTTTTTGGTAAGTCTTTATTAAATTTCTTACAGCACTGCTTGTTTTATGTTCTGTTTTTTTGGCCACAAGGCATGTGGGATCTTAGCTCGCCGACCAGGGATCAAACCTTCATCCCTTTCGTTGGAAGCGGAAGTCTTAACCACTGAACCACCAGGGAAATCCATCTTTATGTTGTTTAGTCTTTCATTTAAATCTTTGAGGTAAGTATGTGAACTATAAAAAAATCAAGAAAATCTAAGAAACGAGGTAGTGCAGTGATATGATTCGGGGAGTCAGAAGGGCTGCCCCCCACACTGCCTTTGGTGGGTGTCAGTCACAGACACCTGACCACGGGGTTATCTGTGAGTGTGCACTTCTCTGACAGACTACAAGCTCCTCAAGGGCATCAGGCACACCTGAGTCATCTTGAACCACTGTGAAAGGGCACAGTGTCGAGCTCACAGGAGGCAGGCGATACATGGACACTAACGGCATCAGTCACTTTATCCGTGGAAGGGGCTGGGGCCTTATGAGAAGGCGTCACGGCTCACCTCTAAGACATTTTATACACAACACAGCACATGATTAAACACCAGTCAGCAATACAGACAGATGTTAGATATACGGATAAGTCTTCAGGGTCTGGCTTGGAAGACTTCAGGCCGGAGAAAAAAAATTGAGCTGGCTTTAAAAGATGCATTTGCATTTGATCTGTGAAAAGGCATTTGAGAGAGAAGCCAAAAAAGGGGCGTAAGGAGCCTATTCTGGTTAGAAGGAAAAGAAGGAAGGGAGGAAGAGCAAAAAAAAAAAAAAACCACTACTGGGGAAGGGAGCTGTAGAAACCAATTAAGGACACAAGGTGGATATCCTTGAGTGCCAACAACTTCATGTTTTAGAATTTTAAAAAGTTACACATTCCTGGGAACTTCAAAGAGATGTTTAAGGAAGATCACACAAATTCAGTGTGTAGAATAGATCAGAGTGTTAACTTAGTTCAGGCACAAATTAGTAAGAATCTGATAAAAACAAAGGATACCACAGGTTCCAAAAAATCTTAGTGAACACAACTTGGTGAGTGATATAGAACCCGAGAATCAGATTTAATCTGGGATTTGAGACTAAGGGGTCAGGAGAATAGCAGTATGATTAACAGAAATCAAGGAGATAGGGAGAAGTGATTTTAGAAGGTGATTCCATCAATTTTAGGCAGAGTAAGTTTAAGGTGATGGTGGCTAGACCCTATCTCGGATTCCCACTACTTTACAGCATAATGTGCACACAATGTGCCAAAGTCCTTGCTGAGAAAAATCTTCCTGAGCAGTATTTCTCCCTAAACATAACAGAAAGAAACTCCTGCATATAATACAGTGTCTCCATGGCTGCAGAAGCAAGTTTTACTTGATAAAAATCATAAATACAAAAATAGGAGAATGCCAAAAATTACCTACTTTACAAACCACTATGATTTCACATTATATCTATGTAAAAAAAAAAAAAACATTATATGAGAAGATGCTGAACATTATTTAGCCCTGAGAAAAATGCAAATCAAAACTGCAACGAGGGAACCGCCCTGGTGGCACAGTGGATAAGAATCGTCCACCAACACAGGGGACACGGGTTCAATCCCTGACCTGAGACGATTACACAGCCAACGGGCAGCTGAGCCCGTGTGCCGCAGCCACTCAAGCTGGTGCACCGAGAGCCTGTGCTTCCACAGAGAAGTCATCACGGTGAGAAGCCCCTGCATCGCAGTGAAGGGGCGCCCCGCACACCGAAGCTCCAGCCCAACCGAAATAAAACCTGCAACGAGGAATTCCCCACCAGTCCAGAGGGTAGGGCTCTGCACTTCCACTACGGGGGCATGGAGCCCATCCCTAGTCAGGAAACTAAGACCCCGCATGCAGAGCGGTGTGGCAACAATCAAAAACAAACACAAACAAAAACCTGCCATAAAGACACCAGTACACAACTATCAGAAAGGCCAAACTTTAATAATAAGCAATGGCATGGGTGGAGAGCAACAGGAACTCTCATACATTATTAGAAAAATGCAACAGCTACTTTGGAAAACACTGTGACAGTTTCTTAATAACTTAACCTTACATTCTCCGTAAGATCCAGCAATCACACTTCTCAGTACTTACCCAAGAGAAACAAAAACATGTGTCCATACAAAAATATCCTTATGCAAATATATACAGCAGCTTCATCCATAATCATCAAAAACTGAAAACAACTCAAAGGCGTATCAACTAGTAACCGGCTAAGCAAATTATAGTATATGCACACAAGGAATACTCAGTGTCGAAAAGGAGCAAACTACAAGTACGGGATGAAACAGAAATGAATCTCAAAGCATCACATTAAATGAAAGAAGCTAGGCACAAAATACTACACCACGTGTGATTCTATTTTTATGAGATTCTGGAAAAGCGAAACCTACAAATATTCTATATCATGTTTAGGTACTCACTTGCCAAAACCTATAAAAACATACACTTACAGAGGTTTCCTATATGAAGATTATACCTTAATACATCTGACTTGAAAAAAAAAAAAACCTTAGCATCTGAACACTGGCTCAAAGAAAAGTATTAAAGCCCAACATTGGAATCTATGATTACTCTGAAAAATTCTAGACATTTCTTAACTAGTTACCATACTACAAATGTCCTGAGTACTGAAAAGAAATAAGCCCCATGCGTTTTCCCTCTTTGGGCCTCAAACATTCCTAGGCAGAGACCGGGCCTGGGGATGTCAGCGAGTGTGCAGAAGCCACGTGAATGCTGGTTACTGAGACACTAATAAAGTGAGTCTTGTTTTCGGGACAGCTGTTGCTCCGTTGTTCTTTTGTCACACACAAAAAAAGCGAGCTGTTATGCTTATGGAATGTGACCTTCTCATTGGATGGCTGTTACATCACGCCTGGAAACACTGCCAGAGAAATTCATTTTCCCCGTGTGCCACACAGAAAGAGTAAAAGCAAAAACAAACAACCATGAAAGACCCCAAAACCCACGTTAAACCAACTGCATCACTCCTTAAAAATCAGACCACTTATAAGAAGTGTTTCTCAATACTAAATACTGAAGAGCTTATTTTTTATGAGTAATGTTTTGTCTCATTTTATTATCCTTAGTGTATGACCTTAACAGACTATTTTTCAGAGTCCAAATAACTGCTACGCTTCCAAAGACATTTTCTTTGAGCATGCCATGATTCTTAATGCTATACAGTAATGAGAGTTATTCCTTTATTTTTGGATTATCAAATGCCTACCTAGGTACTTTGCCATTTTACAGCTTCGTCATTTCTAAACCATTTTCATTTGCACAAGGGCTTTCAAATGTTTTTGATCATTATCCACAGTGAAAAATACATTTCACACTGCAACCCAGGGCACAGACGTGTGCATATATGTGCACACAACCCTGAAGTTTGACAAAATAAGACTTATTAACCTTACCTCACAAGATGCTATTATTTTCTATTTTACTGTTATCTTTAAAATGCTGGCAAACAAGCACACAAGTCACAGCATGGCCCACAATTTTCAAAAGCACTGCACTAGAAGATGAAAAACAAATACAACATCTCTTCATGTTTTGAATAACGGCTTTCACACATTCATTTAGCTGGTTTTTTTAGACCTCGCGTGACATTCCTCACGGCTGACTCCCTGCACTCTGCTCCTCCCCAGTGAGGGTTCCTAAGCCTGGTGAGCACGGAAGACGGAAGACAGAAGGGACCTGCAGGAGCCAGGGCCCCCGCTGCGTCCCCTCCCGCCCACCGCTAGATGGGGGGGGTGGGGGGGTGGGGAGGTCGTGGCCTCCGAGGCCTATAAATATTCAGAGCCTGGCTTTCCTTCCTTTTCCATTTACCCTTACTGATATTCCTTAACCTCTACACACACACAGCGAACTAAAACAAAACTAACTGGGTAGAAAAGGAGCTACAACCCACAGGAAAGTCAAGTTTTCCTGAACATCTCAGGATTTCAGTTATGCCTACCATATGCTTCTTTCCCATACACCAGAGATATCTGAACAAGTTCAAAACAAGTTTACTGGCATGTAAATCCCACTCACCAAGTGTTTCCAACTCAATAATTTTGAGTTTTTAAATCAATAATCAACATAATATTCCAGTATTCCACGCTGAAACTAGTGGGTATTTATTATAATTAGACAGCGATTTTATATGAGGATCAGGAAACTTACTTTTAAGGACTCCCACAAGGGAAACTGGACCAATGAGAAAGGAATCTGAAGAGAAAAAAAAGAAAACCAAATAAATTAGGCCAGAAAGATCAGTTTGCTTAGCATGACTATATGAACTTTTAATTATTATTCAGAAACATTATTTCATTTTAAATTTATATACATATAAAATTACCATTAAACAAATTTTTAAGTACAGAATTAACCAGTAACTGCTTATAGAATCTACTGACTTTTTAAGCACAAGGGATATAAAATGATGCCTCTTAAAACTGAAATAGAAGTGCAATATGAAAGTCTGGCAACTGAAAAATAAACAAGAAAATAAATATTTTCCATCACAGGTAATAAAGCTTTAAAGACATGACATTTTTCTGCTTTAGAGTTCTAGCTGTCCACTCCTCAGCAGACCAGGTGTCAGGATTGGAGAGAAACTGGGAGGGGGAAAGAGAATGGGGCTGAGGCAGGACAGGAGGAGGAGTGGAGGAAAGGAGGGGAGAGCAGGAAAGAAAGGGGAGAGGGGAAAAGAGGAGGGAGAGAGAAGGGATGGAGGGGGCAGAAGGAAGGAAAGCAGAGTGGATGGAGGGCCATTGCAGCAGAGAGGGAAGAGGAGGCAGGCAGAGCCACTTGCAGGGGGAAGCTGAGAAGAGGGATCTGGGGCCAGAGCCCAGGCATGGGAAGGAAGCAACGCTTCTCCATGCTGGATGAGTGAGGGCTCTGAGCAGACAGGAGCAGAGGCGGCCTGAGAGCCTGATTTAGTCTCAAGCTTCATCAGGGGCAAGAGCCATCTCTAGCAATGAAGACAATCATGGCACTTAAAGAGTTACAATCAGATGTGTATTGATAAGCTAGAATGTTTCCAAGCACGTTTCACATGCCAGGAACTGTGTCCATCAGCACTTCATAGTTCTGATTTCACTGAATCCTCACAACAACCCTGTGAGACAGGTATCATTACCATCCCCATTTTACACATGAGGGATGGAGCTTCAGAGATGCTGTTTAACTTGCCTAAAGACAAAGTGTTAAGAAGTAAGAAGCCCAGACCATCTGACTACTAGTCTACCTAAAAGACACCCAAACTGGATTTATCTGCATATAAACTCACCTCCAGTATAATCCATGTGCTTTTAATTAAATCTTCTAAAATTCTAAAAAAAAAAGGACCCCACCTTCATAATTCCTAAAATAAAAATACCTGAACTCCAGGGGACCCTCCCCAGTAGCCTAGGTAATCTGCACACACTGTGCACTGGTCCTGAGAAAGAGATGATTCTGCTCAGGCAGACTACGGCCCCAGTACTGCTGCTCTGTACCCAGGTCAGCTGCCAGTGAAGACTGCACGTGGACTCTGACCAGCAGCGACAGGCACAGGGGTGGGTGTGCGGGTGTGTGCGTGTGCCTGTGCGTGTGTCCGTGTGGGTGTGTGTGTCCCTGCGGGTGTGTGTGTAGACCACAGTGTTGAAGGGATTATTGAGTATTTATCTTCCCATGAATTAAGAGTGCTAACTTATTTCTAAAGTATTTATATTTAATCAGAAATTAAGAGTCTAGCATCAGCTTCTTCCTCTGCTTGAAGAAATAATGGCCCTGGGCTTGACAGTGTCCACAGAAAGTCAGTCGGCCGTCCATTCAGGTAGGAAATGGCAGTGAGGAAAACAATAAAGATAAAAAAGCCTGTGTCACTGAACTAAGTTGAGAAACTGAGTCTCAGAGAAGTCTGTCATCTCCATAATTAAGCAGCACCCCATCCTGTACATCAGAGTACCATAATAGGAGATAAATTCAGTTGAGTTTTTGTTACCAAAGCATGAAAGCATCTGACACTGTCCATTCTGACTCTAGAGTGCTATATTTTCAATTAAATTATCAAAACCCAAAGAAACTGACGGTACTTTTCTTTTTATTTTTTTGGCTGTACTGCACACTTGCAGGATCTCAGTTCCCCAACCAGGGATCAAACCTGGGCCCCCTGCAGTGGAAGTGTTGAGTGCAAACCACTGGACCACCACTTTAAAAAATTTATAGTATGTAACAAAATGCCACAGAGGACTAAGAGTTAGTGGGATTACTGTTTTGGTTCAGTTGCTAAGTCTTGTCTGATTCTGTGACCCCCACGAACTGTAGCACAGCAGGGTTCTCTGTCCATCACTATCTCAGAGCTTGCGCACACTCATGTCCATTGAGTCCGTGATGCCACCCAACCATCTCATTCTCTGTCGCCCCCTTCTCATGAATGGCAAACCACTTCAGTATTCTTGCCTGGAGAACTCCACGAAGAGTATGAAAAGCGGGATTATAGATGATTTTAATTTTCTTCTTTGTGCTGTCTCCTCCCAAATGTAAATACATTCTACTTTAACAAGAACATACATACGTCACAGTTATAAGATGAAAAACACCTTATAACTTATTGCAATGGCCCATGCTAGCTTTCCTCACTTCTTGATTAAAATTAACCCATAAAACTACACTGCATGTTATTGGCACTTTTTTGGTACTTAAGAAAAATACCAGATTTTGAATACTACAGATGGACATTTTGCCCATTTTTCTCTACTAAGAGTTATTCATTAATTTGTTACTTCAATTTAAAGAAGTAATTCTGAAATCACATATTTGAAATGGCCAAAACTATTCCACAAAGTGTTTACTTCAAAAAGTCAGCCGACAGTAAATCCCAACTTTACTCTAAAACAAGATTAACTGACAGTCTCAGGTAATTAAATGCGCTGTAAATGCTTGAATAATTAAATGTATTTTTGACTTCTGGTAACGAAATACCCTTCATAAGGTAAACTCCTGATGTGTGAGAATGTTTCAAACGTTCTTCAAGTCAAATGCATACTGAATGTGTCTTGTCATTTGCAATACGAGGAAATAATGAAAGGTGCTGCACACACATTGCAGCAGCACTGCCGGCGATCGGCTCCACAGCTCAGACAGACACTCCCAGCTGCTCCAGAACATGGGCCGGGCAGAACGCGGGCTCCCTCCCCAGGTCTGGTTTGCAGTTTCAAAACAACGATGTTTCTTCAAAACGTGGAATTTTAAACCCTAAACAGATGTAAGCTGTTATTCTAAACTGTTTTATAGATGAAGAAAATGAATAGCTGCACTCAGAGGTCTTGTATTCCAAAACACCACATACCCATTTTATTGCACCGAAAGTTACAAAAACGGCTCACTGTTGTGACCTTTTTAATGCCTCCATTTAAGATGTTTTGTTTGAATAAGGCTGTTAAGACCCAGGGCACTAATAAGTGAGCAGCAGTAAACCCAACTACCATCAAAGAGGCAGATGTAGGGTGGGGGGGAATCTGCTAGAATTCACCATGGATTCCACTGGTAATAAACACAGCAATAATTCTACACAAGAGTGCATGTAAGGATTCCATGTGAAGCAGAGAAAGTGAAAGCTGAATGGTAAACAGGGGAAGGAAGTGTTGGGCATTACTAATGAAATAAAGAAGGTACAAAAATTACATTATGGGCACACTTTACCTATTACCAAGTGTTTCTACTAGAATTATCCTTGAAGCCAATCAGTGCTGACAAATGCCTATAACCCTATAGTCCTGATCAAATAATGTGATTTACAATATAACTGAAGGAATATGAGGATATGATTTCTAAAGACTCATTTGCTCTAGAATTCTGTATCTCAATAATCTTCTAAATTATTAATAGAATATCAACATGTTAAAAAAAAAAAAAGACTTGATTGTAAGCTGCAAAGAACACAATGGATTGTACAAGTGACCCAAAGGGGAGTCTCCTTTCTGTTGCAAGACAGTGTCCAAATTTCTGTGCTTGATTTCAGGTTTTCCATTCTAGTGTTGCAAAGATAACAAGGCCAGTTCTCCCATTAAATATTCTGGCTTTTTCCACTCAAGCCCAGTGGTAACCAAGGACAAACGAATCTGAAGACCAGAAACTATTTTTCCCCAAAGTGACTACTATTCTTTTATACAAAAAGAGAGAGACTCATTCAAATCTGGTCTGCCAGCATTTGACATACCAGCAAAGAATTCTAATAATACATATTCATTTTTTTTAATTTAGCAACTATAATTCACCTACACAGAACTATATATAGAGAACAGAATGTATACCTAATAAAGTAAATTAACCTAAAAGTAGAAAAAATTGACTCATCCTTAAGGTCTATAAACCATACTAAAATTCTGGAAATATCTTTCCAAATACAGCACTAAGTGGACACAAGAGCAACAAAATCTAAATTAGGGAAGGAGATGACAGTGAGCAGTTTGATTCTCAAGTAAAAGTTAACCTCAGAGGCAAGAGCACTGAGAGTACTGAAACTCGTACAAATATACACTAAGCGCAACAGTGCGGCAGTGGCAGCGACACAGACAGTGGAGCAGGAGGAGAGTCCCGATAAACCCCTGCCTGTGTGTTCAGATGGTCTCGAACAACAGTGCCAGCACCGTTCAATGGGGAAGGACAGCTGCTTCAAAGACTTCCCTGGTGGCTCAGTGGTAAAGAGTCTGCCTGCAATGAAGGAGATACAAGAGACACGGGTTTGATCCCTAGGCCAGGAAGGTCTCCTAGAGGAGAAAGTGGCAAGTCACTCAACTATTCTTGCCTGGGAAACCCCATGGACAGAGGAGCCTGGTGGGCTACAGTCATGGCATCGCAAAGGTGTTGCAAACAGTTGGACACAACTGAGTGCACACGCACGCGTGCGCACACACACACACACACGTTAAGAAAATGGATATACACATACAAAGGAATAGAGTTTGAGCCTTCCATTACACCACATACAAAAAGTAACTCAAAATGAATCAAAGGAAAAAAAAAGAATAAAAGATCTAAAGGTAGGACCTAAAACCACAGAACTCCTAGAAGAGGGAAAACCTTAATGATATTAGCTTTGGCAATCCTTTCTTGAATATTACACCAATCCACAGGTAATGAAAGTAAAACTAGACAAACCAGACAAAACTAGACAAACGATTACATTAAAATTTCAAATTTCGCATCAAAGGACAAAATCAACAGCTTGAAAAGGCAATCTATGAAATGGGAGGAAATATTTTCAAATCATCAATCTAATAACGGGTTAATATTCAGAATACATAAACAACTTCTACAACTCAACAGGAACCAAAACATCCTATTTTTCAAATGGGCAAAGGATCTGACTAGACATTTCTACAAAAAGATATACAATCAGCCAACAAGCATATGAAAAGATATTCAACATTACTAGTCATTAGGGAAAAGAAAAAAGCAAAATGACACCGCTCATTATGAAACTACTATGAAAGAAAGAGGGAACAGGAGCGAGGGAAAGAGGGAAGGAAGCAAACACGTGTGGACCAGGATGCGGGGAAACCAGAATCCACAGGCTGCAGGAACGTAAAACGGTGCCGCCACTCGGACAACAGTATGGAGGGTCCCGAAAAGACTAACAACAACGTCACCAAGTGACTCAGCAAGCCTACTTCTGGGGATCTACACTAAAGAGGTGATAGCAAAGTCTCAGAAAGAGCAGGGTACATTTATACTCACAGTAGCATTATTCAAAACAGCAAAAAGCTGGAAGCAACCCTAGTGCCCACTTACGGACAAAAGGATACCCAATATGGCATATACATAACAACAAAATACTGCTCAGCCTTAGAAAGAAGGTAATTCTGACATGCTACAGAACAGATGGAACTGGAAGACATTACAGTAAGTAATAGAAGCCAGTCAGAAGGAGACAAATACTGAAGGATCCCACTTACATGAGGTATCAAACACAGTCAAATTCACAGACAGACAAAGTAGAATGGTGGCTGCCGGGGTGGAGCAGGGGGTGACTGGGATAAGATGGGAAAGGGGAGTTGTTGTTTAATGATTATCAAAGAAGTTAAAGAGTTTCAGGTTTGCAAAATGAAGTGTTTTGAAGACAACTGCAAAACTATGTGAAAACAATACAACTGAATTGTACGCTTCAAAATGGTTAAAATGACATGTATGTATATTTTATTACAATGTTAACATTTTTCAAAATTTTTAAGTAATACGGTTACTAAAAAGGCAAGTCACAGAATGAAAGAAAATATTCACAAAACACATACCTTAAATAGAACTTCTATTCAGAATAAAGAACTTTAACAACATAGACAAAGAAAATAAACAAAGAAAAAAAAACAATTTTTTACAATGCACAGAAGACTTGAACAAGCTTTCACCAAGAAAGTTATACAATTCAGTAATATAAGCACAGGAAAGACAGTCAACATCATCAGTCATCAAGGAAGCGTTCATCAAAGCATATTGAGAAAACAATCCAGTGTTTGCCCCAACTATGTTAAATACACAACTTGGAAATTCCACTCTAAGGTATAGCCAAAACCAGGGACTTAAACAGATATGTGTACAACAATCTTCACTGCAGCAATATTGACAATAACCAAATAACCCAAATGTTCATCAACAAAGTAATCAATAAATAAAATGTGATCTATCCATACAATGGAATATTATTCCATCATAAAAAGGAATGAAGTTCCGATACACACATGCTACAATATAGACGAACCCTGAAAACATTATGCGGAGTGAAGCCAGAAACAACAAACAAATAGCATATGATTCCATTTATATGAAATAGCTAGACTATGCAAACTTAGACAAAAACTAGTTTAAAAGTTATGGGACTCAGGAAGGAGAACAGTAGGGTGAGCTCAGTAGCTCAGTCGTGTCTGACTCTTTGTGACCCCATGGACTGTAGCCCACCAGGCTCCTCTGTCCATGGGATCTTCCCAACCCAGGGATGGACCCCGTATCTCTTGCCTCTCCTGCACTGACAGGCAGCTTCTCTACCACTGCACCACCTCAGTTAAGCAACCACAACTCTCATATTTTGCCAGCGGGAACTTAAAATGGGACAGTCCCTTTCAAAAGGAGTTTGCTGAGCTTTTATTTGATCCAGAAATTCCACTCCTACGTATTTATTCAAGAACAGTAACAATGTATATCTGTGGTAAGATCGGTACATGTATGTCAAAGTAGCCTTCATCACATAGGTAACGACCATCAACAGAAAAAAAGCTATATAAATTGTGGTATATTCATACAATGAAATATTAGGAATAAAGTGGAAAGAACTCCTGATACAGGCTGTAACACTGATGATTCTCACCTACGCTATGCTGAGGAAAAGAAGCCAGACACACAAAAAGGATTTATACTGCAAGACTCTATTTATAGAAAGCTCTATGGAAAGGGAAAACTAACCTGATGGGAAGAATAACTGGGATGGGATATCAGAAAACATTCTAGAGATATGGTAATATTCAATATCATAACAGGGTGCAGATTATGAATATATCCTCTCTTGAAAGTGCGTATCTATGATGTGTGCATTTCAACGTATACAAATGCCATCTACAAATACACTACGAAAAATACAATAGCAGTGAAGAGTGGGTTGAGATAAGAGATGAATAAAAATGACAGATTACTGGTAACTGTCAAAGTCGGATGATGAGCACATTGGGTTCATTATACTATTTCTTTACCTTATGTATGACTTAAGTTTTTATTAAGTGAAATAAAAAACTATAAAAGTGAAGCATAATTGTTGTCTAGTCACTAAGTCGTGTCTGACTCTTGCAACCCCACGGGAATGTAGCCCACCAGGTTCCTCTGTCTGTGGGATTTCCCAGGCAGAATACTGGGAGTGGGTTGCCATTTCCTTCTTCAGGGGACCTTCCCGACCCAGGGATCAAACCCGTGTCTCCTGCATTGGCAGGCAGATTCTTTAACACAACATGGAAGCACAAAGCACAATTAACTTCTCATTATCAAAATCCATATACTAGAATTAAAGCAGCCTAGAACTAAAAGTCAAAAAGGGCTTCCCGTCTCCAGTTAAACCAAAGCTAAGTGACATTAATAGTGTGGGATACAGCTTCTCATTTATCTCAACAAAGGTTTTTTTTCCCTCAATTAAACAGTAGTATACATATAGTTCCAAAATTTAAATTCTTCCCTAAACAATATCTCCATGGAGATATCTCCATGATTATCATTTCTGATCAATGCATAGTATTTTATAATATTTAACTATCCCGTAATAGTTGATGTCCAATTACTTCCCTTAGAAGATACTATTTTATTTAATCATTCATTTCTGACACACAGGAGATTCTAGATATATCATACAGATTGTAAATATATAATCTCCATGATTATCATTTCTGATCAATGCATAGTATTTTATAATATTTAACTATCCCATGATAGTTGATGTCCAATTACTTCCCTTAGAAGATACTATTTTGTTTAATCATTCATTTCTGATACATAGGAGATTCTAGATATATCATACAGATTGTAAATATATAATTTCTGAACATATCTAATAACAACATAGAAGGCTAAGGTCCAACATTAACCATTCATCAACATAATCACTCTTATAAATGCCTAGTGTTAACATTCAGGAAAATCAGAGCACAAAGATATCTTCCATGAGCTATCATTTAACAAGTTAATAAAAAGGAAAATGACATTATCACGCTGGCTTTCACGTATCCAGTGAATAATTCTAACACAGCAGTCAGCATTAACAGACTCTGAGCAAATGTTTAACATTTGCATTAAGATTTAATCCTGCTTCCAGCGATCTATAAGCAATTACTTACGCAGCAGAATTATGGTATCAAGAATTACCAATATAAGTCTGACTTATGGAATATACATGTAAGGTCACAAGTAAACACTAGTTGTAACCAATTAAAAAAAAAACTATTTTTGTTAGTTGGGACTCTTAAGAAATAAAATTAGAAATATTTTTTAAAGTTTTCCATTTATTTTTAAGGAAGTTCAATAAAATCCATCTTTATATAAATATATACACATAGGGGCTTCCCTGGTGGATTGGTGGTAAAGAATCTGCCTGCCAACACAGGAGACACTGGTCGATCCCTGCTCCAGGAAGATCCCGTATACCGAGGGGCACCTAAGCCCTCGTGCCGCAACCACTGAGCCTGTGCTCCACAGCCCAGGAACCGCAAGCACCGAGCCCCCAAGCCACAGCTACTGGAGCCTGCACGCTCTAGAGCCCGTGCTGGGCAACAAGAGACGCCGCCGCAATGGGAAGCGTGTGCGCTGCCACTAGAGCAGCCCCTGCTTACCACCACCAGGGAAAAGCACGTGCAGCAAGAGACTCAGCACACCCAAAATCAGTCAATAAACAGACACACACACTGATTCCTTTCCATTTATTTTCACTGACTTCTTTAATGAACTACAGATAACCCCATAAGTCTTCAGGTAATCACTCAGCTCCTAGAACGACTCTCGGTAATGAAACCTGAAATTTTCTTTTTGGGTATAAAAAGCAAAGGACGTTCATTTTCAGTTCTTCACGGAGTCATTCCCAACACGTTAGGCAGTGTTGGTGTAAGGCTTCTAAGAAAACAGCCAGAGAGTAGTTGAGGGAGGTGTCTGAGACTCAGAATTTCAAAATCAGAATTCCTGTCAAGATGTGAGAACTCTGGCCCAGGGTCAGCAAACATGTTCTCAGTTAGCATTTGCATGCAACTTTAATCCCTTACAAAATATAATCAGGTTTTTCTTGAGATGTTTTTCTGCGGCTGAGAATGGCTTTAGCAAGAAGGGTTTGGCTATCTCTCCCACCTACCACTCCCTCCTTCTCATCCAGCAGCCCATCTTGCTCTTGACTCAGAAAGCAAGGAAAAATGAGTAACCAATCCCTCAAGAAGTTCTATAATAGACAGTGTATTATTTAACTTACTATATCACCAACTGTCCTTGGTAACTAAGGCACATACTTAATCTGGGTTTTGCTCCCTTTCTGAAGCAATCTGGTGTTTGGTAATAAAGATGTTGTAATCGATGGCTTTCCAAATTCTCAGAAACAAAAACTAGATTGATACAATTTAAAAGACTAACCATGAGCAATAAACAACTCACCTAATATTCAAAACATTTGTATGTGTGTGTGGGTAAAGTCACTTTAGCAGTGTCCAACTCTTTGCCACACTTTGAACCGCAGCCCACCAGTCTCCTATGTCCATGGGATTTCCCAGGGAAGAATAATGGAGTGGCTTGCCATTTTCTTCTCCAGGGGATCTTCCCAACCCAGGGATCGAACACATGCTTCTTGGTCTCCTGCACTAACAGGCGGTTTCTTTACCACTACTGCATAGGTACATCCTTTGGGTAGGCAAAACTACAACTTGAAAAGAATTATGAAAAATAAAGACAGGTTTGTATAGTGGTTAGGCTGTGCAGGGACCTCACTTGCTCCTTCCACCTCTCCCACCCACTTCCTTCTTTCCTCTCCCAGCAACTCCCTCAACCTCGCCAAAATAATCCAATGATAGTAAAAGCAAATTCAAAAGCAGCCCCATTACCATAAAATGACAACCTGGAGCCTCAGCGTCAGTAGGGCGCTGACCAGCCTATAGTCTGGTCAGAAGAAAGAGGCTCAAGGAGCAGAAGGAAAGAGGGCGGTAAGCTTGATATGGGCAGGAAGGCAGAGGTGCCCACCTACCTCTCATCATCTCCCACTGCCTGGCCTGACGGTGCTCAGTAACTATTTATTACCTAACTGAATACAAGAAAGGCAAAGGAATGGAAGAAGACAAGGCAGGCAATAAGGCTGGTGGCAGGATAACGGTAGAACTCAGGTATTCTGGTTCATAGTCCAGTGAATACTCTTTTCACTCATCGACAATTAACTTAAAAGTATTCGTTACAACAATGTTTTGAGAGCTGAATAATGAGAAAAAAGTGAGTATCAATTAACTACAAAAGGGAAAAAAATAAAAACAGGCCCCATTCATTCTATTAGTTATTTAAGTCAAAAAGACGAAATATGCAAGTACGCACACACACACATCCCAGGAAAGAAAAACTTTTGAAAGCCACTCTATGAATGCTTCTCCGCTTATCTCTTATCTCTCGTCATACCATTTATGACAGTTGAAAACAGCATTAAAACCCAGGTGTTGAGAACTATAAATAATCTACTTTGCACAACTGAAAAGAAGCTATGCTTCTAGCAGAATGATCCGGGGTAGAGTTTAAAGCATTAGATAAACGAGTGTAATAAACTACCAGAGGACACTGCCCCGACTTACTGGTTACCTTTTCTTCCAGTTTAGTTGCATAGGTTGGGTCCTATTATATAATTTGTGAACACTCTACCATAGGTATTTAGTGTTTAACTATAATTACAACACTAGCTTCTGCTTATCACTCAGTTAAAAGATTAGGAGAAAGAAAATAAGACTTTAGGGTCTGAAACAGACTTTTTTTAAAGATGGGGAAAAAAAAACTTACCTAATTAAAAAAAAAAAGAACAAAAAATAAAACCAGATTTCATCAGTCAGCCTTGCTTCAGTATCAAAACAATCCTCAAATCTCAGAGGGCACATTACACGTTGTTTTTCCTATTCACATGACATGTAAGCTGTAGGGTGGCTGTGGCTGCCCCAGGCTGTAGCTTTTGCTCCATGTCTTCTCACAGTTCAGTTCAGTTGCTCAGTCGTGTCTGACTCTTTGCAACCCCATGGACTGAAGCACTCCAGGCTTCCCTGTCCATCACCAACTCCTGGAGCTTGCTCAAACTCACATCCATTGAGTTGGAGATGCCATCCAACCATCTCATCCTCTCATCCCCTTCTCCTCCTGCCTTCAGCCTTTCCCAGCTGAAGTCTTTCCCACCAGGGTCTTTTCCAATGAGTCAGTTCTTCACATCAGGTGGCCAAAGTATTAGAGCTTCAGGTTCAGCATCAGTCCTTCCAATGAATATTCAAGACTTATTTCCTTTAGGATTGACTGGTTTGACCTTGTTGCAGTCCAAGGGACTCTCAAGAGTCTTCTCCAACACCACAGCTCAAAAGCTTCAATTCTTCAGCACTCAGCTTTCTTTATGGTCCAACTCTCACACCCATACAGGACTACTGGAAAAACCATAGCTTTGACTCTAAGACACAATCAGAAGGAAAAGACCTTCCCTACAACATGCCATTCTCAAGGCAAAAGGCAGAAGCTAGAGGGCTGACAGAAACTTGTTATGCCCCTGGTAGCTTTGTTCAGAACCAGAACACTGTCGCTTTCACATACGTCCACTGACCAAGTTAAGTCATGATGCCAAACACAGCTATGGGGCAGGGAGGCGCTGCAAATCATTTAACCACAGGCAGTGAAGTATAACAGATCATCTTATAGGGAAAGGTGCAGAATTGAGAACTATGTTATAATTTATCCCACAGATCTTCCAACTTGCATGCCGAATGCTTTTCTCCCCATTGTTGGTAAGTCTGAGCAAAAGTGCATCAACAGCCATTAAGGAAAGAAAAAATGAATAATCCAGTCTTGAAGAAGATTCTGAAAATATGATGACATGAACTCACCCCCTTTTAACCCCATTCTATTTTCAATCTATCTGCTGCAACAACAGGTATAGGCCTGGAGCCTGCAGACAGCTAAACAAAATTGAGGGCTTGGATCCCTCAGAGGGTAGAGGAGGGAACTAGAAAATGTTGCCTTTTTTTTTTCCTTCCCTCCGAGCCAGGCCTAGTGCCTGGGGACCAGCCTCTTGGAACAATCCTGGAACAAAGATTATAAATTAACGCTACTAGAAAAACCCTGGTCCATGGAGATCTGATGATCCTGGGACAGGAGGAAGGCAGGTCTCAAGTAGAGGCCAAGACCAGAACCAGACACTGATGAGCTTTCAACAAAGATATGACCACATATAAGCAGGCTGAGCATCCGAAAAGACAGTGACTGGTCAGGACAAAGGGGGCAAACCCACAACTAAACAGTAGTGCTGCTTGAAGTGAGAGAGGTCAATATGGGTCAGAAAAATAAGAAGAAGAACTGAGGGAGATTTAACCACAGCATAGAGAAGTCTTCCGTGCATCTAAAAACTAGAGTTTCCAAATAAACCATACAGTATATAAACTGAAGGAAAGAATGAACTGTGGCAAAGGTCCAAATTTGTGGCCTGGAAAGTCAAATGGAAAAAAATAGCTCAAAGCAGCAAAACAGCAATCATGATAAGAAAGATAAGAGATCTGGAAGACAGATTTAATGAGAACAGCAGTTCTAGCAGAAGAAATATGAACAGATAGAGAAGAGACAATAACAGAATACACAGCAGAAGAAAATTTGCTTAGACCGAAAAAAGACCTTAATCTTTAGATTCAGAGAGCTCACTTGACCTTAGACACAAATCTAGACATAACTATGTAAATTCCTGAACTATTTCAGGAATTTAAGAAAGGAAAAAAAAAATGAAGCTTGCAGGTAACAAGACCTTACAGAGGAGAGAATTCAGAGAGGCACTTAACTCCTCACACGCAATGTAGGAAGCTATAGCAACAGACTACTGACAGGAAAACAGCGATGCCCAAGCACCACATCTAGCAGGTGAAACAGATGGGTGGATACTCAGAAAATGTACCACCCATCAGCCTCATATAGAAAAATATCTGTGCAAGAACTCTGACTGAAGAACAAATGGATGAGAACAAAGACCCTCTAAGGGAGGACACCAGAAAGAGCAAGAAAACGCTTTGTTCTTGCACTTGCTTCCTCTCCCTATATCCAGTTTCATGTATCTGGATCAACTCCGCTGACTCAACTAACCATAAGAAAGCCAAACAGTGCAAAGGACAAATGTAAATCTAATTCTAGGAAGCTATCAATTATACGGCACATCTTAATTTCAAAGGTGCTTAAAAAAATGCTTTTTAGAATTATGAAATAGGAAAGTTTTATACACAGTTTAGTCCAAGTTAGTAATTATTAACTGTCTGGCAGCATGCAATAAATTCTAGATCAGAATTCTTCAAACAAAACATACATACAGCAAAGCAGTATCTACTAACCACTGAACTAAAAGTATTAAACTGTCTCAGGAAAATCCAGGAGGTGAGAGAGGGACTACAAATAGGAGTAAAAGCATCCTACAGATCCCAGCTAGGTACGAGTCAGGCAAGAGAGTAAAGTATTCTCAAGTTCTCACTTTACTGACAGCAGGGCTTGGAAAAGGCATAAAAATGAGCAAGTCATACTGAAGTCAAGTTGTGGGGGAGAAATTGCTAGTGTCTTATGTTCAAATAACAGTAAGTAAATATTTCTAATGATGAGTACAGAAAAGGTAATTACTCATGGCATGCAAATGTGTAGGAAATTTTTTTTTTAATTTTAGTTTTTATTTTTAAATTTTAAAATCTTTAATTCTTACATGCATTCCCAAACATGAACCCCCCTCCCACCTCCCTCCCCATAACATCTTTCTGGGTCATCCCCATGCACCAGCCCCAAGCATGCTGCATCCCGCGTCAGACACAGACTGGCGATTCAATTCACATGATAGTATACATGTTAGAATGTCATTCTCCCAAATCATCCCACCCTCACCCTCTCCCTCTGAGTCCAAAAGTCCGTTATACACATCTGTGTCTCTTTCCCTGTCTTGCATACAGGGTCGTCATTGCCATCTTCCTAAATTCCATATATATGTGTTAGTATACTGTATTGGTGTTTTTCTTTCTGGCTTACTTCACTCTGTATAATCGGCTCCAGTTTCATCCATCTCATCAGAACTGATTCAAATGAATTCTTTTTAACGGCTGAGTAATACTCCATTGTGTATATGTACCACAGCTTTCTTATCCATTCATCTGCTGATGGACATCTAGGTTGTTTCCATGTCCTGGCTATTATAAACAGTGCTGCGATGAACATTGGGGTACATGTGTCTCTTTCAATTCTGGTTTCCTCGGTGTGTATGCCCAGAAGTGGGATTGCTGGGTCATAAGGTAGTTCTATTTGCAATTTTTTAAGGAATGTCCACACTGTTCTCCATAGTGGCTGTACTAGTTTGCATTCCCACCAACAGTGTAGGAGGGTTCCCTTTTCTCCACACCCTCTCCAGCATTTATTGCTTGCAGATTTTTGGATCGCAGCCATTCTGACTGGTGTGAAGTGGTACCTCATTGTGGTTTTGATTTGCATTTCTCTGTAGGAAAATTTTTAAACAAGAACCACCACCCAAAAAAAAAAGTGTAAAATAACTTGATCAAATCAGCAAAAATAAAAAGGAAACAAAGAAACCCAAAGTTGAAATGCATAATTAAGCAAGTTAAAAGAAAAATTATTTATACAACAGGTGAAGAAAGAAAATTATTCCATTATAAGGCCCAGTTATATTCTGTTAAAAATAAAATTATGAAGAAACACTTAAAAAGACAGGCACAGAAATTAGGTTTAGAAGGTTAAAATGACTAGATGGTATGTTCTTAAGTGTCATTATATAATGATAAAAGCCATGATTTATGAATAGTCCACGTCATAAACCTATACCCAACCAAAACCTTAGCAATTAAATGAACAAAAACTAGAACTAGATAATACTGCCATCAGCCAAGAGTATTAGTCAACATTCCTTAAAGGTTGTGAACAGACTAAGATAAGAAAATAAACTAACCAGTAGGAGCACAAGAGGAGAGGAAAGGCGAAGGAAAAAGAACCCTTCTTACTCTCATGCCATAGAAAACCCAAGAGTTTCTAGTAAAACGGTTCTAGGTTTAATCAGAAAATTGGGAAATATGACTGGTTACCGAGAAACTGACAAAGTCAATACCTTTCAAAACTGTTTTATCCATAAGCTCCTAAAAAGAAAAAAGTGGGGTGGGGGTGGTGACCACTCACAATAGCAACAAAACCTAGGGATAAATTCAAGAGGTATGTGAGGACTTCCCGGGTGGGGCAGCAGACAGGAATCTGCCTAGCAATGCAGCAGGCCCAGGGTCGATCCCTGGTCTGAGAAGACTCCACACACCAGAAGCAGCCAGGCCGTGGGGCAGCCAGGCCATGGGGCACAGTTACTGAAGCCCACGCACTCTAGGGCCCACAGGCCACGACAACTGAGCCTATGTGTCGCAACTAGGGAAGTCCACGCACCCTAGAGCCTCCGGGCCACAACCACTGGGCCTGTGTGCTGCAGCTACTGAAGCCCTCTCGCCTCGAGCCCATGCTCCCCAACAGGGGAGGCCACCGCAATGAGAAACCCGCTCACCACAACAAGGAGAAGGCCCCATTCGCTCCAACTAGAGAAAGTCTGCACGAAGCAACACACACACAGCACAGCCAAAACCTGATCTATGCTTATGGACAGAACTATAGAAAGATTATCAGAGGACATCAAATAAGGTCTGGAAAAAATGTAGAAACTATACTGCATTCTTCTCAGTTTTCCCAAGTTTAATACATACACACTGAGTATAACTTTCAGTCATACAGCGATCTTTTAACAATTGTATACTGATCTTAACATTTATATGGAAGAAAATACATACATGCACAGCCAAGAGTATTTTGAGAAACAAGAGTAAGGGGTAGGTGGGGGGAAGCAGAATTCATGTTCGTATATCAGAATATACTTAAAAAGCAACTTTAATCAAATCAATACATTTGTAGCCTAAATGTAAATAGAACTATTAACAAAACAGAACAGTGAGCCAAGTATTAGGTTGGTGAAAAGTAAATGCAATTTCAGACTGAATTTTAAATCGTTGTAAGTAGACAGAAACACATCTTTATTAATCAAACAGGAACCATTACAATCAACACATTTTTGCCAATGAGAAGTACGTTTGTTTATTCATGTAGTGTAAAAATCCATGCTTCGGGATTCAATGAACTCAAAGTATTTTCTGCCTCCCGCTGGTTGTGGAAGGATTTTCCCTGCAAAAAGTTGTCAAGATGATTGAAGAAGTGGTAGTCAGTTGGCTAGAGGTCATGTGAATGTGGTGGTTGAGGCAAAACTTTGTAGCCCACGTTGTTCAACTTTTGAAGCGTTGGTTGTGTGACACTGGGTCACGTACTGTCATGGAGGAGCATTGGGCCCTTTCTGTTGACCAATGTCAACTGCAGGCATCGCCGTTTTCGATGCTTCTCATTGATTTGTTGAACATACTTCTCAGATGCAGTGGTTTCACCAGGATTCAGAAAGTTGTAGTGGATCAGACGGGAAGCAGCCACCAAACAGTGACCATGACCTTTTTTTGGTGCAAGTTTGGCTTTGGGAAGTGCTTTGGTGCTTCTTCTCAGTCCAGCCACTGAGCTGGTTATAGTATAAAATCCACTTTTCATCACACATCACAGTCCAATACAAAAATGGTTTGTTGTTGCACAGAATAAGAGAAGATATTTCAGAATGATTTTTTTTTTTTTGCATCACCCATTTATCGAGCTGTTTCACCTTTCCAATTGGCTTCAAATGCTGAATGAATGACCACAGAATGGTTGATGCCGAGTTCTTCAGCAACTTCTCCTGTAGTTGTAAGAGGATCAGCTTCAGTGATCCTCTCAGTTGGTCACTGTCAACTTCCAATGGCCAGTCACTGCACTCATCTTCTTGGCAAAACTTCTAGAACCATCACTGGACTACACATTTGTTAGCAGTTCCTGGGCCAAATGCACTATTGATGTTGCAAATTGTTTCTACTACTTTATGACCCATTTTGAACTAGGATAAGAAAACAGCTGAAATTTGTTTTTTGTCTAACATCATTTCCCTAGTCTAAGGTAAATATAAAACAAACAGCAATAAGTCATTAGCAAAAAAACATAAAGTGAGAATTATGCATTAAAATGATGTATAACATAATCACATTTAAGAATGTATTTCAATATCAAACAGCGAAGTTCAACAATGGAAGAGAATTTAATTTATAAAAAGGTAAAGAAAGGTTCTAGTATATTACATTATGGGAGGCTAGAAGACTAAAACAGAACCCCATCTCACTCCAGGCACAAAATATAAACACTAAAGAAGCTACCAGAAAACTACTACGGTTCAAAAATGAATTTGGTAGGGTTGTAGGATACAAAATATACAGAAATCTGTTGCATTTCTACAAATTAACAATGAACAATCAGAAAGAGAAGTTAAGGAAACAATCTCAGTTACTACTGCATCAAAAAGAATAAAATACCTACCTTAGGAACAAAAGATCTGTACTGAAGACAAACACCTTACGATATCACTTATATGTGGAATCTAAAAAGATGGCAAAAATGAACTTATTTACAGAACAGAAACAGACTGACAGACCTTGAAAACAAACATGGTTATCAAAGAGGAAAGGCAGGGGGATAAACGAGGAGGAGGGGACTGACACAGACACACTACTATACAGAAAACAGACAACTAATAAGGACCGCTTGTATAGCACAGGGCACTCCACTCAATGTTCTGTAATAGTCTATACGGGAAAAGAATCTGAAAAAAATAACTGAACCATTCTGCTTTACACCTGAAGCTAACACAACATTGTAAATCAACTATACTCCAATACAAAATAAACAGTAAATTTTAAAATTTTCATTTGGATTAAAAAAACTCTGCAAAAAAAAAAAATCTAAGAGACCTTAAACCCAAAAGCTATGAACGAGAAGAAAGGCAGATTTATTACATAAAACATTTTAGATTTCTATAGCAAACAACAGAAAACACAAAAGTGTAGACAAAAGATACCGGGGAAAGAAAAGCAAAGACATCATTCTGCCAACAAAGGTTCACAGAGCCAAGGCTATGGTCTTCCCAGTGGTCACGTATGGTTGTTAGACCTGGACCATAAAGAAGGCAGAATGCCAAAAAAATTGATGCCCTCGAACTGTGGTGCTAGAGAAGACTCCTGAAAGTCCCTAGGACAGTAAGGAGATCAAACCATTCGACCTTAAGGGAAATCAACCGTGGATATTCCCTGGAAGGACTGATGCTGAAGCTAAAGCTCCAATATTTCGGTCATCTGATGTGAACAGACAACTCCCTGGAAAAGTCTCTGATGCTGGGAAAGATCACGGGCAGAAGGAGAAGAGGGCATCAGAGGATAAGATGGCTGGGTGGCATCACCAATGCAATGAACATGAATTGTGGCAAACTCCAGGAGATGATGAGCGATGGGGAGGCCTGGCATGCTGCAGGCCACGGGGTCGCAAAGAGTTAGACATGACTCGGTGATGGAACAACAACAAATAGGGGAAATATTTCCAATACAGAGGACATAGGTTTAATATTCACAAATACAAAGAACTTCTACAAACTGACAAGATGAGAACTCAGGGAAAGAAAGGTAAAGGACAAAAAAGAAACAAGTTCACAGAAGAGCAATTCTCAGTGGTCAGTGTACCCAACCAATAACAAGCAGACACTCAAGAGAAATGCAAACTGAACTACCAAGGAGGCAACACTGAACATAAACCGGATCTGCAAAACTGCTAAGACTTGTTCCACCTGATGCAGACAGGAATGCAAGGGGAAGGCTCCTCTCAGACATTCCTGGTGGATGTGTGACTTGCTAGTTTTAGAAGAATGCTGTAACTTAGAAACAACTATTTAAAAACATGTCTTTAGACAGAGCAAACCCACTCTGAGAAATTCATCCTACGAAAATAAAGCATTTCTGTTCAGAGGTTTTTACTCCAACACTATTCATAGTGATTAATGCCTTAGAAGAAAAGTATGTGGTCACCATTAACAATGAAATAGCTGCATTTATTAAAGTAATCACCTACCAGAAAACAGTAGGCAGCCATTTAAAAGAACAAATCAGAATTCTAACAGGTGGGATGAAGGGCTCCTTTAGCTATTTTTAAAAGACAGAAAGACAAAATACAGGAGATATGTTCCATACATTTTAAATATATCAATACATAAAAAAATTGATGATATTTAAAAAGAAAATGTAAAAACTACAAAGATACACCAGGACAGGTCTATACAAAGTCTGAGATGTCAGGAAAAGTAATGTGGAATTTATCCTTTGTCACCTTGGAACCCTAGTGCCTATCATAAATGGTGAACACATTTCAAGCATTCAAAAAATGTTTTACAGTAGAGAAGGTGGGGGGCGGTGAGGGGGGGAAACGACCCATAGGGAGGAGCTGAGAGTAGGGGGAAAACCAGGACAGGATTCCATGGCTAGGGCAGGAAATTTACATGATGAGCCAGGAGCATTTTATAAGTCCAGAAATTAATACTCAAAACCAAAAAAAAAAAAAAACTTCAACACTCACATTGATGAGGGTATGTCAGAGGGAAATAGGAGCCAAGGGAAAGAGTACCCAATAGTTCAAAACTAGAGCAATTCAACCAACAGAAATAAGTACAGTGGTAATGGGTCAGAATCCAAAGTATAAAATAAGCAGTCACGAATCATACTAATTCATAAATGACTAAATTAGGGAGAAGAGACAAATCTGCATGGAGGAATTTCAAATAACTCAGGCAGATGCCCTGTCCTCTAGAATGTGGAGCATAAGTCCCCCACTCCTTAAGTGTGGGCTGTGCACAGTGACTTCCTTCTAAGGAGGACAGTGTGGGAAAAGAAAGAGTAACTTCCCAGTGGAGAGACGTAACAAGCACTAACTCTCTCAGCCAGGTGATCAAGGTCAACATTAACAGTGACAAGTCTCATAGGCAGTGAGTACCCTAACATCAGCCTAATCATGAGAAAAATATACAAATCCCAATAGACAGGCATTCTTCAAGCAGAGCTGTTGACCAGAACTCCTCAAAACAGACAAGGGCATCAAAAAACACAGCCTTAGAGACTGACACAACCTACAGGGGACCTACAGAGACATGAAACTAAATATTTTGGGTTGACCAAAGAGTTCATTCAGGTTTTCCCCATAAGACCAAACAAATGTTTTGGCCAATGCAATACTGTGCTATCCTGGGTGGAATCCTAGCGGGGGAAACTAATAATAAGGTAAAAACTAAGGAAATATGAATCAAGTATAGATGTTAGTTAACAACAATGTATCAGTATTAGTTCATTCATCATAACCAATGTATCATATTGATGTAAGATATTAGTAAAGACAGGATAAACTGTCTTTACAGAGCATATAGTGGGCTTCCCACGTGGTACCAGAGGCAAAGAATCTGCCTAGATCCCTGGGCCGGGGAAATGGCAACCTACTCTAGTATTCTTGCCTGGAGAATTCCATGGACAGAGGAGCCTAGCGGGCTATCCACGAGGTCGCAAAGAGCTGGGGACAAATGAGCAAATGAGCACACGCACACACACAGAGGGTATGTGGTAACTCTGTAGCATCTTGGCAGTAACTCTGTAAATCTAAAACTGACGCAAGAAATGAAGTTTCAGAAACAGGACAAAGTCCCGGAAAGAGATACCACACTCACACTTATGACACCAGACCTGTGAGGTTTTTTCCCACACAAGCAGTTCTCTGTGAAACCAGTTGTTCGGTTCAGTTGCTCAGTCATGTCCAACTCTGCACGACCCCATGGACTGCAGCACCCCAGGCTTCCCTGTCCATCACCAATGCCTGGAGCTTGCTCAAACTCACGTTCATCGAAACAGTGATGCCATCCAACCATCTCATCCTCTGTCATGTCTATAATTTAATTCCATTTAACTTAAGATAGTTAAAGCAGAACCCACAAGTTAACGGCTCAGCCCCGCAAGACTGCCCTCCACTTCAGACACCAACTGTTAATAATAGGTCCCCAGCTTACTTACACCTTCTGTCCAGCTTGGCTACAAACTGGAGGTTCCCCTGACGTACTTCTACCCACCCAATTCAGTCATTTGCTAGAACAGCTCACAGGCTTCAGGAAAACAGTTCTGTTCAGACACATGAACAGGCAGATGAAGAGATATAAGAGGACTCAAGAGTCTTGACCTTCTGTTCCCATGAGCTGGAGTGCACCACCCTGCTGGTCTGAGCATGTGCTCAACCTGGAAGCTCCCTAAAGCCCGTACATTGGGTTTCTATAAAGGCTTCATCACAGAGTCATGATGGATTATTAACTCAAGCCTCCAGTCCCCCTCCACTCTCCCAAAGATGGAGGGTGAGGTGGAAAATTCCAGTATTTTAAATATGGCTTGGTCTTTCTAGTGACCACTCTCAAACAAGGGACATCCAGGGGCCCACCATGAGTCACCTCACTAGAGCAAAAGACATTCCTATCACCAGGAAAATCCTAAAGGATTTAGAACTCTGTGAATCGGGGTCAAAGACCAAATATTAGAAGAAAAGACGTTCTTAGTATTCTTACCAAACATGAATTTGGAAGGGTTTTAGGATCTCTAGCCAAAACCAGGGATTGTGACCAACACACTTATTTTCTATTATTTTACATCTGCCTACTTCAACATTTCCATCTGGATATCTAACAGATATCTTAAATTGAGCAGGTCCACACTCAACTCCTGATCTTCCTCTCAAACCTGCTCTACCTACAGTTTCTCCCATCTTAAAGGGAGTTATAAGGTAGGAGACCAACTGTACAGGCCAAAGGGATGACTGCTCTTTCCCTCTCACAAATCACATCCTTTATAGGCCAACTTACTAGAAACTCCTTAAGTCAGGAGTAGACTGGAAGATTAAGAGAAAAAAGGGAAGTTAAAGATGGAGTAGGGGTGATGTGTCTTAATGAATCAAAGTCCTGAGAATAACATCTAATATATAGCAGGTCCTCAATAAATACTTCTTGAATGAATACATCTCTGAAAAAAACATACAAGGATAAATCCCACAGCTTTTCATTATAGAAGATTATTTACAATCACTATCTAAACCAATATTAAAATAGAGTGGGTGAAATAATAATAGAACAATCTGCCGTAAAATATTAAAATTAATTGCCTTTTAGTGGTTTTCTTTTTTCACCTTCCTTACATTTTAAGATGTAGTAAGTAAATATGCAATTGCATTATAACAAGAAATTCTTTGAAAAACCCTAATGGAAACTCATGTCAATTTTGTCTAACACTTCCATTCACTCATGGAAGGCAAGGGGGTAGAAGGGGGGGAATTTTTTAAAAGCAATTCACTGCAATATTCTTCATTATTAAATAGGCATGCAATACAGCTTATTTCTTTGCTTTTCAAATTTGGTACCACTAAGATGCATAAAATTTGAATGACTTTATAAATTATTTGGTTTACAGAAGGATGCAGCATTTTAAGAAAAGAAAGAGATTCTTAACTAAGACATGTTTTTCAAAATATCTACAGAGAAACCACAAAAGGAGAAAGTGTGGAAAAACAAATTATGGCATACACACAAACTAAATATGAAGAAAGAAAATCTTCTGCAGAGAACTTTGCAGGAAACAAATTTATAATAATGACCACTGATAAAATGGAATTTCAGTGTAAGAACCAAAAAATATCCTTCATTTCCATCTTTTCCATCTGTAAAATCAAGAGTAATAATGACAAACCCTTAGTGGTCACAGTGCCAGGCACTGTTTAAAGCACTTTATGTATCTTATAAATAGGTGATAATATATAACTAATTCTAACACAACTTTTTTAAAAAACTGCATGTATGTTGGATTTTAATAAGCCATGAGAAAGCAATATTGTAAGTAACCTGCTCATTGGGCAATTCTTCCTTAAAGATATGCTTCTCTCATAATCTGATAAGAAAATGTTAGTGTTTTCTTAAAACATTTTAAATGGGGCCATTTAAACAACAAACAGGAAACTAAGATTCAACTATAATTGCAAATACTTATCAAAGAATACCTTGTAAGGAGAAACACAGTGGTGTTCTACTGACACAATCTTATTGATCAAACAATGTATAAAACAATGTCTTACCTAAAGACACCTAAGCTATTTCTTGAACACTTGAGTTTCCTTTAAGGTAAACATTCTGTAATGTAGCAGATGATTTAGCAGCTTTATATGAATGGAATTACTGTTAAATAGGAAACATAAATGTGTCAGATGGCAAACCTCTTATAGTCCCATCATTAAAGGAAACAGCATAACAATAAACCATCTGAAAATATGTGAGCTGTTCAGGAATATATAGAAGCCACAGCTGATCTCCTACTTAGTGGTAGGTAATGCATTAGGCCACATGTACAGGGTTTAAAACCACAAAGATCTAACACTGATTCACATGAAAAGCGCCTCTTACAAGCAGGTTTTCATATTAAATAAAACTTCAGAGGAAAAAAGGTTGACGGCTAAATGTAACGAAAAACCTTTGCTATGAAGTCAGTCATTCTTTGAATTTTCATCCTAAAAGGACTTTTATTCTCCTTCTAACCATTACGGAAAGAATGTTGCATCAACACAATGTGAAAAAAGATCAATATAATCAAAAGAATCTGCAGAAACTCTTCTTCCTAATTAAAATGTAACAGTAACAAAGTGAAAAATAAAATAAAATGTAACAGTAAAAGGCAAGGAATGACTTATCAGAGAATAAGACACACTTCTATAGAATATTTACTAAGTGCTTCAAATTCCTAATAAAGCACAGTATTAATATAAATCCAAGGCATATTACCTTTACTATGTGTTTTTTTCAATTTGACACAACAAAAGATTTTACTACATGTTAATACCTTACTTTCTTGATGACTAAACCATCATTAAGTTAAATGAGAAGGAAATGAATGAACAGGTCAGAACAGAATGAACTAAAAAAAAGTTTAAATTTTTAAAAAACCAACAACAAACTAAGAAACCTTTAAAAAGTGTTTTTTATGGAAAAAAAATTTCAGTAAAACAGAATATGAAAGTTCAAAAAGTCTTAATTCTTAGTCTTAATTCAGAAAGTCTTACTTTGGTCCAATCTCCATGAACACTATGAACAACTACTGAAGGCCAACTCATTAAGCGCCCACTGCCAAGCTAAACCCTGGGAACACAAGGATGATCAAAACAAGGTCTTTGACCTCAAGGGGCCTCCATTATAGTGTTAGTTTTTCTTGTAAGAATTTAATAAAAGAGATGTTAAACTCTACTGAACAAAACTCACTGGCTTCATTTCCCAGGCCTATCTCAGGACTTGGTCCACTGTGTGCACTTCATAAAAGATCCCTAAAGCAACTGAGCTGAATGGAGCTCAGCTAGAGAGGGCAACAGCATATAGGCAGAGGCCGACTGACTTCCCTCTTAAAAGTTGACCTTTCTCAAATTCCAAAGCTGAGAAAACAGAAAGATGGAGATTGAAGCTTTGTGCTCCCTCCTTGTCCTCCTAAACCACACAGCTGCAGAATCAATTCCTTCCAAGAAACTTCCTGGGGACCAGTTCTGTGGTGACCCGGGAGACAAAGTCAGATGATTCTGTACCACAGGAAGGATTACCAGGCTATTTCCGCTACAAGTTTAATAACTATGAGAATGGGTTTTGACTCCAATTTTTCAACTGTATCTATGTATCTGGAAACAAGAAAGTTGGGCAGATGGTACTGATGACTCCAAGTAACTGCATTTCAACTCTGGTCCAAAAAATCAGAAAGAATCTGAAAACAAGTAACTTCACAAAAAATTTCCCATAAACAGGGAAAGGAGATGGGGGAGCAATATACACTGTTTAGGGCTTCCCTGATAGCTCAGTTGGTAAAGAATCCACCTGCAATGCAGGCAACCCTGGTTCCATTCCTAGATCTGTCAGAGCAGGAAAGGCTCCCCACTCCAGTATTCTTGGGCTTCCCTGGTGGCTCAGCTGGTGAAGAATTCTACGGCCAGGCAGGAGACTGGGTTCAGTCCCTGGGTTGGGAAGATCCCCTGGAGAAAGGAGGCTCCCCACTCCAGTATTCTGGCCTAGAGAATCCCATGGACTGTACAGTCCACGGGGTCACAAAGAGTCAGACATGACTGAGAGACTTTCACTTTCTTTCTTTCATACACTGTATGGGGTGTGCATGTGTGTGTAAATCAATACTATTATTCTTACATCAATAATTACATGTCTTTGGTATATATTTGCATATGTGTAAATACATGTGTGAAAGTATACCCGTATATGCTCAAAGGCTCAGTCGTGTCCAAGTCTGCAACCCCATGGACTGTAGCCCGCCAGGCTCCTCTGCCCATGAGATCTTCCAGGCAAGACTACTAGAGTGTGTTGCCATTTCCTTCTCCAAGGGATCATCGCTACCCAGGGATCGAACCGGGGTATACTGCATTGAAGATGGGTTCTTTAGCAAGTGAGCCATGGCCGGGGGATGGAGGGACTAGCAGGGGGGTGGGGGGGGATGCAGTAAATATATGTAAGTATACTTGTATACTTGTGTATAAAACTCTTTAGACACACTATAATGCAGATAGAATGAAATATCCATTTTCCAATCGTATCAGTTAAAAAGCTGTGCTGAATCTACAGAATTATCCAAGAATTTGCTAGTTTTATTTCCTAAAAATAAAGAAAATATTCAGTGGAACCTTCATATAATTGATCTTTTTTCAGTATAAAAAAAATTCTTTTTTAATCCCTGATAGTTTAACAAATACAGAGCTACAATATATCAACCAATCAATTAGTAAAAGTTCACTGCCAAACAACAGGGAAATAAACCCAAGGGTCCACATAACATAGGCAGGAACTTTAGTACCTACTGACACAATAAAGCTAAGTCAGAGAGAAATGAGAAGCTCCAAACCTATATTCTAGAATATTATACTACCTGGACCAGCTCCCGCCATCACTCTGTATGTTTGTGTGTATGTACTTAACAGGGGGTGTGAGAAAACCAGAGAGGTTTATTGGTGGTACTCACCATTTGCCTATCTTCCTATGAACTGACCAAACCATCGTGACTAGATTTGTTTGTTTAAATATTGGCAGGGCCAACAGAGATGAAGCAGGCGAGGAGTCCAGGCTATAAGCCTCCTTTCCAACAACTTCTTTATCAGGTGATATTTACAATGAAAGGACACCTTATAGGAAACCTGAAGACAAACCCCAAGGATTAAAACTAACTCCTATATGTACGCATATATTATACTATATTTAGAAATATTTTGATAAATTACAGACAATACAACTCTAGAAGTGATGGTCTCTGCAAATTAATTCAAACTGAACTAAAGAAAGACGAATATGTCACAATAGTAAGTCCCCAATGATCGGATTTTAGTTTTCAAATCAGGCCCAGTCCTGCCAAGTCCCTGAGACTTCAGCCAGCAACATCTAGGATCACATCCTCAGGACCCAAAACAGTGTAAAAAACATCCCTCAGAACAGTGTCAAAAGGGATGTGAAAATCAGAAACCAGACATAAATGGTGCAGTCAACATACGTGCACACTGGGAAGTTACCAGAAATCGGAAGATACTTATAGTCTTAAAATCCAAATGACTGAAACAAAGGCAATGTCTTAAGAAAATGCAACAGTGAACGAAAAAAAAAGAATGACACAGAATTTATCTGACATTTATAGACTCCCTACAAGGCTCAAGGCCCCATGTGGAAGTGAAGATGACTGCCTGGGAGCACAATACTCCCAGCGTAAGAGGAGACCTCAGGCAGGAGCCACTGACTCTACCAGCTGATGGAGGATGCAGAACAGGCTTTGAAAAAGGAAGGAGGGGAGTGGGATCTTCCGGCAGAAGAAACAAAGCACAGATAAGGAAAAGCCCTTGGGGAGCAGTAACTTGTATAGGATAGCGAGCAGGTGTGTAATAAGGACTGGTGGGTCATGCAGGTGGGGCGTGGGTGGACGCTGGAGCCCAGCTACAGGGAACAAGGAAGAACAGCCTGAAGAGCTGTCACGTCAAACACGAGGCTCTGGGGAGAATTCAATCAGTGTGAGCTGTAAAGGGACTTACGCACAGTGGAACTTAGGAAAAGACCCACTAGGAGGTCACTGCAATAGTGTGGAAGGATGGGAAAAAGAAAAAGGCTAGAAAGATTAAGAAGTGGATTCAGTAACAGGGCTGAAAGGCTTTACAGGAGATTAGTGGATGGGGCTTACACAACTGAATGTGAGTGCTGACAGAGAAACCCAAGATGAGATCAATAGTGGACACTGGTGAAACAAGGAGCCAGGAGTTCAATGCCTGGGCTACAGTCTGCTTTTCCCCATTAACAGGATCTGTGAACTAGATAATTTTGTTTGGTTATCTGTAGACTAAGGATATTAGACATCAAGGTCTCATAAGCCTTTTCCAACACTAAAGTTCTAGAATTCTGAGGTTCCAAGTTTTAAATTTTATTGGCTGAAAGAACTCTGGTACAAGAGGCAGACAAGGAAGTCAAGAGGTGTGCTTCGAAACAGAGTACATCCCAGGTATCTGTGAAACCACAGATGCTTCAAATAATGATTTTAAACTGACTAGAGATTCAGTTCAGTTCAGCCATGTCTGACTCTTTGTGACCCCATGAACCGCAGCACGCCAGGCCTCTCTGTCCATCACCAACTCCCAGAGTTCACCTAAACTCATATGCATCGAGTCAGTGATGCCATCCAGCCATCTCATCCTCTGTCGTCCCCTTCTCCTCCTGCCCCCAATCCCTCCCAGCATCAGAGTCTTTTCCAATGAGTCAACTCTTTGCATGAGATGGCCAAAGTATTGGCGTTTCAGCCTCAGCATCAGTCCTTCCAATGAACACCCAGGATTGATCTCCTTTAGGATGGACTGGTTGGATCTCCTTGCAGTCCAAGGGACTCTCAAGCATCTTCTCCAACACCACAGTTCAAAAGCATCAATTCTTCAGCACTCAGCTTTCTTCACAGTCCAACTCTCACATCCATACATGATCACAGGAAAAACCATAGCCTTGACTAGACGGACCTTTGTTGGCAAAGTAATGTCTCTGCTTTTCAATATGCTATCTAGGTTGGTCATGACCTTTCTTCCAAGGAGTAAGTGTCTTTTAATTTCATGGCTGCAATCACCATCTGCAGTGATTTTGGAGCCCCCAAAAATAAAGTCTGACATTGTTTCCACTGTTCCCCCATCTATTTCCCATGAAGTGATGGGACCAGATGCCATGATCTTCGTTTTCTGAATGTTGAGCTTTAAGCCAACTTTTTCACTCTCCTCTTTCACTTTAATCAAACGGCTTTTTAGTTCCTCTTCACTTTCTGCCGTAAGGATGGTATCATCTGCATATCTGAGGTTATTGATATTTCTCCTGGCAATCTTGATTCCAGCTTAGTTCTTTCTTGGGTTGCAACAGGTGTTAGTGCAAAGAGTGAAGTTACTGGATATCCCTAAGCTTCATCACATTCAACCCATGAAACAGAAGCTCTACTTGGGAGGATGAGAGATATAAAGAGCTGGGCATCCTATCCGGCTGGAAAGAGTATAGCTTGTGACTGGCAGCTTCCATACAGACGACTCTACAGGTGATCTTATTTTAAGGTTTCCATTCTCCCTTACTGATGCTGTCAGGCAAGATATCTTACTTTGAAAGAAAAAAAAATGACGAGAAAAAAGTTTTATTATCATAATCTGTGGTGCCTGCAAATTTTTGCAACATTGGACTTTTCATTAACAGTTATGGAGATAACCAAGATGGGTAAAATGGACTAGAATGGGCGAATTTAATTCAGATGGTCATTGTATCTATTACTGTGGGCAAGAATCCCTTAGAAGACATGGAGTAGCCGTCATAGTCAACAAGAGTCCGAAATGCAGTACTTGGGTGCAGCTTCAAAAACGACAGAATGATCTGTTTGTTTCCAAGGCAAACTATTCAACATCCCAGTAATCCACATCTATGCCCCAATCATTAATGCTAGAGAAGAAGCTGAACAGTCCTATGAAGACCTACAAGACCTTCCAGAACTAACACCAAAAAAAGATGTCCTTTTCAACACCATGGAAAGTGAAAAGTGAAGTCGCTCAGAAATCATAGAGAAATGATTTTTTAAATCCATCTGAAATGTTTTTCTAGCCCAGACAGTTCCTCTAGCTCCTGATTCACAGACCACCAATGTCTTTCCTTCTTCTGGCATCCCTACAGTGTCAACAAGGACACTATACAATCAAGTCATCGTGCCAGAGACCTGTGGTTGTCCTTGGCACTTCCTTTCTCATCACTAAGTGAAGTTATTCAGTCATGTCCGACTCTTTGCGACCCCATGGACTGTAGCCTACCAGGCTCCTCTGTCCATGGGATTTTCCAGGCAACAATACTGGAGTGATGGGGCGGGAGGTGCAGGATGGGGGACACATGTACACCCGTGGCGGATTCATGTGGATGTATGGCAAAACCAATACAACAGTGTAAAGTAATTAGCCTCCAATTAAAAAGATAAATTTATATTAAAAAGAAAAAAGAACACTGGAGTGGGTTGCCATTTCCTTCTCCAGGAGATCTTCCCGACCCAGGGATTGAAGCCGGGTCTCCCACATTGTAAGCAGACGCTTTACAGTCTGAGCCATCAGGGAAGTCCTTTCTCTCTTCACTAGCTAGTAGCCAATTCTAATAAGTCAATCTGCTCTCCTTGCTATTTCTTCAATCTATTGCTCTGCATTGCGCCCCTATTACCTTCCATCTGAACAACTGCAAGAGCCTGACATCTTTCTCCCACCTCCTTCCCATTCCCCCCAACACAAATTTCTGAGAGGAACCAGACTCAGAACAGTAGTTCCGCAAATGAAACAACAGTGAGTGGTCACCTTCTACATAAAGGTTTCTATTATTTTTATGATAAAATACAACATGATTCCCTGGTCTTCAAGACTCTGCATGCACTGCTCACTTCAAGCCACCTGACCTTGCTCCAGGCTCTAAGCCACACTGGCCTTACCTGCTGAGAGCCTTCATACAGGATCCCCGTCCAGACTGTTCAGCCGTCACTGAACCCCCTTTCATCTAATCAGTATTCATACCTTGGAATTCAGACTCAACAGCACTACCTCCGGGAGAAGGCAATGGCACCCCACTCCAGTACTCTTGCCTGGAAAATCCCATGGACGGAGGAGCCTGGTAGGCTGCAGTCCATGGGGTCGCTAAGAGTCAGACACGACTGAGCGACTTCACTTTCACTTTTCACTTTCCTGCATTGGAGAAGGAAATGGCAACCCACTCCAGTGTTCTTGCCTGGAGAATCCCAGGGATGGCGGAGCCTGGTGGGCTGCCGTCTATGGGGCTGCAGAGTCGGACACGACTGAAGTGACTTAGCAGCAGTAGCAGCAGCAGCACTACCTCCAAGAAAATGCCACTAACTGATGGCAGATAAGAGCAGGAGTCACAACTCAGACACTTTCACAGGATGTGTGCTTCCCCTCTGAGGCACTCATGTTCACGTTAGCGTCTGTTTCACTGACCTGACCACGAGCAAAGCCAAAGCAAAGGGTAGGGTCATACTTGCCTTGTTAATGAACAGCCCCTATGCACAGTGCCTTGTGCCTATGAAAGACTGTGTACCTCAGGTCAGGCAGTGACCTAACCATCCAGCCATCAATCTGGGATACCTTGTGTAGCTGGATTTGACTCCTGATACACAAACAGGGTAGGGCTTATCATCTCACCCTTCGCTGGAACTATTTCCTTTTACACTAATAATCTTTTCTTCTTTGTTGAATATATACTCCAGTCTCCCACAAACTAGTAACTGGATGAGTGTTCAGAGAGAAATGCCTGCATTTAAACTATGAAAACATCAAAGGAGACTAAGAAAACTTTACAGGGGGTTAACACAACCCTCCAGAACAAAGAAAACCGGGCGTGGAAAGCCAACTATTAAGCTGAGTGGTAATACAGAGTGAAGGAAGAATGAAAGCACCCGAAGACAGCTCAAAATTTCCATCAGTTTCTCTTAACTTGCCCTGTAAGTTTACCAGACCTGGTTTTAGACAACCAACCTCAGACAGTAATGCAAGTACAATAACAGATGAGCGCCAGAGAGCTAAAGCCTAGAAAAGAGTAAGGCCACGTACAGATCCCTGAGCATTCAAACCATTCCGCCTTTAAGATACTATCAAATTCCGAGATGAAAGGATGATGGAATTCTCAAGTGACTGGCTTGCCTGTGGGTTTTTCTCATTTTGTTTTATTATGAAACCTCCTCAACCACGATATATGCTCATAGACACACATATCAGTTATGATTCAACAAGCTCCTGTGTGCAGAATGTCCTAGCATGGGGACCAGAACACAGTAGGTACTGGATTTAAATGCATGCTTTGCTAGATCAAAGCCACATACACGCTGTAGTTTGGAAAGCTGCAGGAAAGATCACAGTCAACTGCTGCCTCCTTTCCTGGCTGGCATTTCCTGCCACAGCCACACTGAAGGACCACAACCCTTGCGCCTTTGGAGCCATCCCAGCGGAGTCCCACTTTACACGGGTTAGGCTCTACAGGTCTGCAGGGGATGTTAAGCGACCACAGGATCCTTCTCTATTTACTAGGACTTCGTGCCAGAAATCAAGGCAGCTAAGAAGAGGAGAAAGCCTGGATTTGTGGTCAGGAGTCCAGCACGGCATCCACGGCACAAGCAGGTGAATGCGGAGGCACCGTGAGCAGAACCACGGTTGCTCCTCGCTATTCTTGCCACCTCACCTGACAGGTGGCCAAAGTTAGCATGTCCAAGAGTGAGAAATGAGAAATTCTTTGTCTCTATGTCCTTATGAATACAGAGGTAGAAATACAGGGACACTGAGCAAAATGAGGAACTGAGGACTGATCTCTCCAGCATACCTAAACTATTAACAGAATCTAAACCTGCGTGAAACCCCACTCCTATGTGAGTAGCTAACAGAGACAGAGGTCCCATCTTTGGAGAACCCCATGCTCTTCGAGATATTTGATCTGGAAGACATTCTAAGCACTTCAACTGTTCCACAAACAGGAACCATCAAAGCCTTTTCCCTGTGGCAATGCCATTTGCTAAACAGTTCTCTCCAATCGCACCATTTCACTCATCAAGCTAAGCACAAGTGACGTGAGCACAAAGATAGCTCTCTTTACAGGGGGTCAGAAGAAGACTCCAATGGGTCTGTGGGTCTCAAATACATGATGGATGTGAGTGCTCTCCCATATCCTTGAGAAAGGGTAAGCTGTTTTATTTTGTTGTGTTTTTCAATATAATAAATTAAAAGTAAGATACACAAAAAGTCCCTTTATGCCAGGACACTTAAATAAACTCACAAAAAATTTCACACCCTCTGCAGCACCTAAAGAATTTACATAAGCTGAAATGAAGCTGTTAAAGGAACATACTGACCTGGAAAAAGAATAACTGCTTTTCCTAAACAGCAGCATTTTGAGAAGACTGCAATGTGCCAAGGGCATCAATCAGCACCTAACCTCCTGCCATGTCCGGTAGAGCTGTGTTGTCACTCAATTACACAGAAGAACATTTCTTATAAAGTAAGCTACAGTTTGAAGATGAAGCAAAATAGAATTTTGCTAAAAATATTTCAGACAAAAAGGATCAAGGACCTACTGTATAGCACTGGAAACCCTGCTCAATGTTAAACGGCAGGCTGGAAGGAGGGAGTCTGGGGGAGAATGGATACACGTATATGGATCTCTGAGTCCCTTTGCTGTCCACCTGAAACTATCACAACACCGTTATCGGCTGTATGGCAATACAAAATAAAATGTTAATTTTTCTTTTTTAAAGGGATCTCTTCAACAAGAAAAAACCAATGAGTACATGCTTTTTGGGAGGAGGGTGTTACCAATTTGTTCTACCAGTTTGGATGGGAGTATCTACTAAGTTAAATAGTCAGCCCTTTGTATCTGTGGATTCAATCAATCAAGGATGAAAACTATTTGGGGAGTGAGGAAAGAATTCCAGGAAGTTCCAAAAGTGAACTCTGAATTTCCCGGCAACTATTTACATATCATTTACATAGTATCTACAATTATTTACATAACATGTACATTATACTAAGTATTATTAAATACTTAAGTATTACTTAAAGTATACGGGGCTTCCCTGGTGGCTCAGTGGTAAAGAATCCGCCTACCAATGCAGGAGACACAGGTTTGAGTCCCTGGACCAGGAAGATCCCACATGCCTCGGAGCAACTAAGCCCATGCACCACAGCTATTCAGCCTGTGCCCTAAAGCCCAGGAGCTCCCAACTTCTGAGCCACGTGCTGAAACTCTGTGACCTGGAGCCTGTGCTCAACAAGAGAAGCCACCGCAATGAGAGGTCCGTGAACTGCAACTAGAGAGTAGCCCCTGCTTGCCTCAACTAAAGGGAAGTCTGCACAGCAATGAAGACCCAGCACAGCCTAAATAAATAAATAATTCTTAAAAGCAAAAAAAATAAAGTATATGGGAGACACACCTGAAACCCATATAATATCGTACATCAACTGTAACTCAATTAAAAAGAAACAAAAGTACATGGGAAGATATGCATAGGTTATATGCAAATACTACACCATTTCATGTAAGACACGTGAGTAGGCACAGATTTTGGTATCCTCAGGGAGGGGTCGTGGAACCAAACCACTACAGATAACAAGAGATGACTGGGTAAGATACCATCTTCCCTATAACACAGCATTTCCACTCCTACGTATGAGTACCTAAACTCACAAAGAATCATGCGCAAAAGTGTTCATAACAATTTTATCCAAAAGAGCAAAAAAATGCCAACAACTCAAATATCTATCAACAGGAGAACCAATACACAAATTGTGCCATATTTATACAATTGAATAAAAGAAAAAAGGAAAAAAAAGACTACCGATACTACATACACAACACTGCTGAATCTCAGAGTGAAAGAATGCTGACATAAAAAGAACACACAGGGTGTGATTCTACGATTTGAAGGCCAAGAAGAGATCAAAACATCTATAATGAAAGTTAAGAGTGATTAACTCCTGGGGACAGGAGTGAAAACATGAAATGAGAAGGGGCCCCAGAGAGCCTTTGAGGGATGAAAACGTTCTGTATGTTCATCTGGCGACTATGGGGATATGTACCAAAGTGCAACTCACCAAGCTATACACTTAAGATCTGTGCAGTGTGAAATATGCATATTATAGCTCAAGGAAGAAAAATGAGTAGAGTCCTTTTTATAAAAGCAAAGGAAAAAAATAGCAATGGAAAGGGAAATGATACATTTCTCTAGATCCAAGTATAAAACTGCCATGTGGAACAAAAACGTATTACAGAAAAGTAAAAAGCAACAGACACAACTAGGTATGCGTTTACAATGTACATGGTATCCTAAATATGTACCTCTAAGAACATAAAGAGAATAATACACCTCAAACATAAAATTAACAAAGGAAGTCACTAAGTGAAAGTGAAAGTCTCTCAGTCATGTTTGGCTCTTTGTGACCCCATGGACTATAGCTTGCCAGGCTCCTCTGTCCATGGAATTCTCCAGGTCAAAATACTGGAGCGGGTAGCCGTTCCCTTCTCCAAAGGATTTTCCCAACCCCGGGATCAAACCCAGCTCTCCCGCATTGCAGGTGGATTCTTCTACCAACTGAGCCACCAGGGAAGCCCAATAATACTGGAGTGGGTGAAGAAGAAGTGAAGTTGCTCAGTCGTGTCCGACTCCTTGTGACCCCGTGGACTGTGGCCTGCCAGGCTCCCCTGTCCATGGGATTCTCCAGGCAAGAATACTGGAGTGGGTTACCATTTCCTTCTCCAGGGGATCTTCCCGATCCAGGGATCTAACCCGGGTCTCCCGCATTGGAGGCAGACGCTTTAACCTCTGAGCCACCAGTAGCCTATCCCTTCCTCAGCGGATCTTCCCAACCCAGGAACTGAAACGGGGTCTCCTCCACTGCAGGTGGATTCTCTACCAGCTGAGCCACGAGGAATGTCACTAGGTTATCCTCAACGGGAACACTGACACATCGACATGGACCCCGAGCAGTAACCTCAAGCTGAGTAAGTATTCCAGGTATACTTACTCAGCTTGAGTAAACATGGACTGTAACAGGCCCCAAATCACATTCAGCCAAAGAAGTCCACAGTCATCCTACACAGAATCAGTCATCTTCCTGGTAGCAAGTTTAAGAAATGCAATACTTCGGTTTTATTTTCTTGCCCCCTGGAAGTGGCCGACGGCATTTTCCCAAGCAACATCAGAAGACTGAGGTAGGATTTCTCGCTTCCTCCACTAGAGGCTGCCAACCTCAGCTGCCTGGTACTGCAGCTGGGTGGGGGTAGGGGAGAGATTACCTGCTCCTTCCCCTTGCAGTGGGTCCCCTTGCAGGTGACTTCTGCCGCATCTCCATGAAGATTCTGGGATGTGGATGAGCTTCGTGCCAACACTTTGTACCCATGCAGGGCCCAGAGCACAGATGGGTTTTTCTGAGTACTCCTACTCCTGTGCCACCTTTAAACCCTGTCAGGAGGAGACTCTTTCAGGTCTCTTGCCCTGCCTCCAAATCTTTTTTCTAATTCTAACTACCTGGTGGGGTGACACGGGATGATCACAGGAATGGGTGCAGATGCTCCTGGAACCTAAGTCTTTCAGGAATCCTAAACTCTCAGGATCAACACTGACCCTTTAAGAATGTGTTAAGATTTCAGTGATTTCCTTCTTACCTACTCTTGTGTGTCACCTCTTTCTTGTCTACCAAAGGTCAAATAGTCTGTGTCCATCCAGTCTCCTCCTGCGACCCTGTGTAATTCAGTTTCCCCAGATGCCTTACAATCTCAGCTCTAATGGCATCAAGAAAAAGAACTATGATTTTATATGTTATCTGGCTTTTCTCCTCCTTGTGGCTTTTTATATCCTAAGTGAAAAGGCACTTGAGAAAATACTGTGAAAGGAATGAAAATGAAAACATATCATATTAGAGTTTGGGAGATTTGGGCTAATTTGGTGCCAGGGGTAAATTTATAAATTCAAATGCTTATAAGAGGAGGGGAAAAAAAAAGATCTACAAATCAACGACCTAAGCTTCTAACTTAAGAAACTGGAAAGACAACAGCAAAGTAAACCCAAGAGTAAAGGAAAAAGGGAAATGATAAAGAAAGAAGCAGAAATCAGTGAAATACAAAACAGATTTAAAAAATACATAAAACCAATTATTTCAAAATTGTTTCTTTGATCAACAGATCTCTTCAAGAGATCAACCTCCAGCTATACTGACCAAAAAGAGAAAAGACACAAATTTCAGTACTGGGAATGAAAGACGGAATATCACATTAAAACAATAAGACAAACAACTTAGATGAATGGAGAAATTCTTGAAAAAGTACAACTTTATAAAACTGACAAAAGCTAAAGAGAATACTTTGGTAGTCCTATATTTATCAAATATATTGAATTTATCAAAAGCCTTCTCACAAAGAAAACCTAGGTGGCTTTACTGTTGAACTCTGCCAAACAATATAAAAGAATTAATACTAATGGGATCTCCATTTACTGATACCAAATCCAAATAAAGATATTTCAAGAGAAATCTACAGATCAGTATTATTCCTTGTGAACACAGATGTAAAAACTTCCTAACAAAATATTAGTAGGCTGAATGTAGAAATATATAAAAATGATGGCACATCATGAGCAAGTGAGGTTTGGCCTAGAATACAAGGTTCGTTCATCCTGAAGTAAAAAAAAAAAATTGTAACAGAATAAAGGAAAAACATACGATAATTTCAACAGATGCAGAAAAAGTTTTTTTTTTTTAATGAAACAAATTAGGAATGGTAGGAAACTTTTCTAATCTCAGAAAGAACATCTATAAGAAGCATACAGCTGACTTAATGGCAAGAGATCACGTGCTTTCTCCTTGAGACTGGGAAAAATCAAGGGTGTCCACTCTTACACATCTTTTTTTTTTTTTTTAATTTTAAAATCTTTAATTCTTACATGCATTCCCAAACATGAACCCCCCTCCCACCTCCCTCCCCATAACATCTTTCTGGGTCATCCCCATGCACCAGCCCCAAGCATGCTGCATCCTGCGTCAGACATAGACTGGCGATTCAATTCACATGATAGTATACATGTTAGAATGTCATTCTCCCAAATCATCCCACCCTCTCCCTCTCCCTCTGAGTCCAAAAGTCCGTTATACACATCTGTGTCTCTTTCCCTGTCTTGCATACAGGGTCGTCACTGCCATCTTCCTAAATTCCATACACATCTATTTGACATTTTATTGGAGGATCTAGCCAGTATACCAAGACAAGGAATAAAAGGAAAAAAAAAGAATGCTTACTGGAACAGAAAAGTAAAAAATTAAGAGGACTGACAATTACCAGGTGCTGGCAAGGACGTAGAGCAGCTAAAACTCTATACGAATAGTTGATAGAAGTGTACTATGGTACAATCACTTTAGAAAAGAATCTGGCAGTTTCTTAAAAAGTTACATACCACATGGCCCATCTATTCCACTTTTAGGTATTTGCCCAAAAGAAGTTAAACATTCACACACACAGATCTGCATAAGAATGCTTATAGTTCCTTTATTTATAACAGGCAAAAAATGATAACTCACATGTCAATCTACAGGAAAGTAAACAAACCGTGATCTACTTACTCATTTGAATACCACTCAACAACAAAAGTAATGTGCTGATACACCAAGCAGTGTGGATGGACTTCAAAAACATTAAATTGAGTAAAAGAAGCCAGACCCCAAAGATAACATACTGTATGATTTCATTTATTATAAATTCTTCCAAACACACAAACTAGATCTAAAGTGCTAGGTAGCCGATTAGTACTTGACTGGGCTGAGGACGGAGATTTTATTATGAAAAACATTTCTAGGGTTGATGAAAAGGACAGGACTTTCCCCATAGTTCAGCTGATGCTCCGATACTCTGGCCACCTAATTTGAGGAGTCGACTCACTGGAGAAGACCCCGATGCTGGGAAAGATTGAGGGTGGGAGGAGAAGTGGGGTGACAGAGGATGAGACTGTTGGATGGCATCATCGACTCAATGGACATGAGTTTGAACACACTCTGGGAGATGGTGAAGGACAGGCAAGTCTGGTGTGCTGCAGCTCATGCTGTTGCAAAGAGTCGGACATGACTGAACGATTGAACAATAACAACAGTGGTAAAGAATCCACCTACCAATACAGGAAATATGGGTTCGATGTCTGGCCCAGGAACATCCCACATGCTGCAGAGCAACTAAGACTATGAGCCACAACTATTTTTTTTTTAATTGGAGGATAACTGTTTTGCCATATCGTGCTGGTTTCCACCATATATCAACATGAATCAGCCACAGGAATAGGTATGCCCCCTTCCCCTCGAACCTCTCTCACATCTCCCACCCCATCCCAGCCCCCTGGGTCATCAGAGAGCACTAGGCTGAACTCCCTGTGTTGCAGCAAATTCCCGCTGGCTGTCTACTGTACAAAAAAGTGAAAGAAAGTGAAGTCACTCAGTCGTGTCTGACTCTTTGTGACCCCATGAACTGTAAGCCTACCAGGCTCCTTCATTCATGGGATTTTCCAGGCAAGAACACTGGTGTGGGTTGCCATTTCCTTCTCCGAGGGATCTTCCCGACCCAGGGACTGAACCCAGGTCTCCCGCACTGTCGGCAGATGCTTTATTTTACATATTACGGTTCATGCATATGGCTACATGCTACTCTCTCAATTCATCCCACCCTCTCCTTTTCACAGTGTTCACAAGCCTGTTCTCTATGTCTGAGGCTCCAGTCGCTGTCCTGCAAATAGGTTCATCAATACTGTCTTTCTGGATTTCAGATACATGTGTTAACATACAATATTTGTCTTTCTCTTTCTGACTTACTTCACTCTGTACAACAGGCTCTAGGTTCATCTACCTCATTAGGACCGACTCAAATGTGCTCTTTTTTATAGCTGAGTAATATTCCATTGACTATATATACCATAATTTCTGTATCCATTCACCTGTTTATGGACATCTAGGTTGCTTCCATGTCCTTGTTATTGTTAAAAGTGCTGCAAGGAACATTGGGTACATGCGTATCTTCCAATTGTGGTTTTCTCACAGTATATGCTCAGTAGTGGGGTTGCTGGGTCACACGGCAGTTCTAGTCCTAGTTTTTTAAGGTATCTCCAGACTGGTCACCATAGTGGTTGTATCAATTTACATTCCCACCAACACTGCAAGAGGCTTGATGGCCTTTCTGACCAGTTTGAGTTGATACCTCATTGTAGTTCTCATTTGCTTTTCTCTAATAATAAGTGATGCTGAGCATCTTTCCATGTGTTTGCTGGCCATTTGTATATTTGCTTTGGAGAAATGTCTGTTTAGGTTTTCTGTTCATTTTTCTATTGGGTTGTTTTTCTGATATTGAGCTGTATGAGCTGCTTGTACATTACAGAGATCAATCCTTTGTTAGTTGTTTCCTTTGCCATTATTTTCCCCCATTCTGAGTTGTCTTTTAACCTTGTTTGTTGTTTCTTTTGCTGTGCAAAAGGTTTTAATTAAGTCCCAATTGTTTACTTTTATTTTTATTTCCATTACTCTAGGAGGTGAGTCAAAGAGGATCTTTCTGCGATGTATGTCAAAGAATGTATTGTCTATATTTTCCTCTAAGACCTTTACAGTTTCTGGCCTTACATTTAAATCTTCAATCCATTTTGAGTTTATTTTTGTGTATGGTGTTAGAAAATGGTTTAGTTTCATTCTTTCACATGCAGCTGTCCACTTTTCCCACCACCACTAACAAGTGGTTGTCTTTTCTCCATTACATAATACTACCTCCTCAAAACTAAGGTGCCCATAGGAGTGTGGGCTTATCCCTGGGCTCTCTATCTTGTTCCACTGGTCTATATTTCTGTTTTTGTGCCAATACCATACTGTCTTAATGACTGTAGCTTTGTAGTAGAGACTGAAGCCAGAAAGGTTGATTCCTCCAGCTCCATTCTTTCTCAAGACTCCTTTGGCTATTTGGAGCCTTTTGTGTTTCCATATAAATTGTGAAATTTTTTGTTCTAGTTCTGTGAAAAATACCATTGGTACCTCCATAGGAATTGCACTGACTCTGTAGATTACCTTGGGTAGTACAGTCATTTTCACAATATTGATTCTTCCAATCCAAGAACATGACATATGTCTCCATCTGTTTGCGTTGTCTTTGATTTCTTTCATCAGTGTCTTACAGTTTTCTGCATACAGGTCTTTTGTCTCTTTAGGTAGGTTTAAAGCGAAAGTGAAGTCTCTCAGTCACGTCCGACTCTTCGCGAACCCACGGACTGCAGCCTACCAGGCTCCTCCGCCCATGAGATTTTCCAGGCAAGAGTACTGGAGTGGGTTGCCATTGCCTTCTCCAAAGGCAATGGAGAAGGTAGGTAGGTTTATCCCTTAGTATTTTATTCTTTTTGTTGCAGTGGTGAATGGGATTGTTTCCTTCACTTCTCTTTCTGATTTTTCATTGTTAGGAAAGGAAGAGATTTCTGTCTGTTAATTTTATACCCTGCAACTTTACTGTATTCATTGATTAGCTCTAGTAATTTTCTGGTTGAATATTTAGAGTTTTCTCTGTACAGTATCATGTCATCTGCAAGTAGAGTTCTACTTCTTTCCTGATGTGGACTCATTTTCTTTCTTTTTGTTTTCTGATTGCTGTGGCTAGGACTTACAAGCATTAGTTACTCAGTTACGTTAGTTACTCAACTCTAGAACTCCGTGGCAGTAGCTGACCAGGCTCCTCTGTCAGCTGAAGAATACTTGCATCCTTGGGTTAAATCCCACTTGACCATGATGTATAATCTTTTTAATATATTGTTGCATTCTGTTTGCTAGAATTCTGTTGAAGAATTTTGCATCTATTTTCATCAGTTATACTGGCCTGTAATTTTCTTTTTTGTGGTATCTTTGTGGTTTTGGTATCAGGGTGATGGTGGCCTCGTACAATAGTAAGTTTGGGAGTTTTCCTCCCTCTGCAATTTTCTGGAAGAGTGTGAGCGGATAGTGTTAGCTCTTCTCTAAACTTTTGGTAGAATTCACCTGTGAGGCCATATGGCCCTGGGCTTTTGTTTGTTGGCAGATTTTTGATTCAGTTTCAGTTTTGGTGCCTGTGGCTGGTCTCTCTGCCATTAACTATTGCGCCTGTGCTCTAGAGCCCAGGGACAACAACTACTGAGCTCACACACTGCAGCTCCTGAAGGCCAAGCGCCCTAGAGCCTGCACTCAGCAACAAGAGCAACCAATGCAAGGAAAAAAACAGGAAGAGCAGCCCCTACTTGCTGCGACTAGGGATAAGGCCATGCAGCAGGGAAGAACCACCACAGCCAAGAATACTACCACTAAAGTTATATCAAAACAAGAGAACGTTCTATATGGAACACTGGCAAACTGGGGCCTGCAAGCCGGCTGCCTGGTTTGATGAGTCAGTTTTACTGGAACACAGCCATGTCCACTTCTTTATGTGTTATCTACAACTGTTTTTAAACTATTAGGGCAGAATTGAGTGGTTTCAAATTAGATTTTTATGGCCTACAAGGTCAGAAACATTTACTATGTGGCCCAATACATAAAAAGTTTCTGACACCTGTTCTTCATCTCTGTCTTACTTGGGATGATGAGGTTGTAAGGTTGTTTGACTATATCAAAATCTACTGAACTATATGTTTAAAACACATCTCTTGTAGGCAAATTATACCTCAATAAAACTGACCTAAAAGGAGTAAGTACTTTGATGAAGATAAATCATGATGTAAAAACAAAATATGAGTTCAAGAAGTTAAAAAGAAAAAGTTAAGACATAGAATATAAAACAAAATGAACAAAACTGGGCCAATAAGTGGACTTCAACAACTGAAGATGTTCTTTCAGATATAAAGGATTACTTCTTTATTTTTAGGCTAGTTTATTCTTTTTTATTTTTGTATAGCTGACTGGAAAATACGGTTTCAGATTAGGCAAAACTTTTAAAAGGCAAGACAACTCCACGTGGCCTCTATTAACTGTTTCTCAACATCCTCTTTCATTCCCTGTCACTCCCCGCCCCACAAGCCATCTAAGGGAAAAGACATGTTTACACAGACAACTGCCTCATGCTGTCCATCCCAGAGAGAGAAGAAATCTCCCCTTATTCCTAATCCTAATGTTCTGAGTAGCAACTAAATTCCTACTTCAAAAGTTCATTTTCAGTGGGAATTTTGTTTAAAATAAAAGTGAGTTTTGTAACACTAAAATAATTGTGAAATTAACATTTTAATAACATAAACTGTAATAATTAACAATCAAGAAGATAAAAAGAGCTCTGGGAGGAAATTGTTTCCCACTTAATCATAAAACTTGACTAGAAATTCAGTTTGAAAAACCTGCAGAAAAGTGTTTATCAACAAATCTTGCTTTTTCAGTCATCAACGAACATTCCAAATAACTGATGCACAGAATGAAAACTTTTTCATAGTAACTGATGATTTAACACTGAGTTGCTGGGCTATAAACTGACTTAGGAGTTAAAGTCATGGTATATATAAAACATCACATTCTAATTCAACACTCATTTGCCCATACTTATTTGTTATGAAAACCACATGTTGGCGCTGAAGCATTTCATGGTTCGTTTGAGACAAACACGCAGAAAATTGTGGGAAACAAATAGAGCCCAAGAAGCCTGTCAAAGGCAAGATTCTCAATTCCAATGCAGCCTCAGTTAGGAGGCTTTCTGAACCCTGAAAGTGTCTCTGTGGTCAAAAAGAGGTTTGTCTTAATAAGAAAACTGCACTGCAGCTTTAACGGGATTGAAAGTATAGCAACTACTCACCAGGTTTTTATTTTTAACCCCTAAGCTGGAAAACACGGATTCCATTACTTGTTTGTTGAGAGAGTGTGTGCCAAAACTTTAAATGACATCTTCAACTACTTATATGTTTAAACTGTGTAAGGTAAAAGTATCTTCTTTTAAAATGTAAATCATATATCAAACTAGTGAACAGTGTAATGGTACTAATATAATGGACTCCCTCCTAGAAAGACACTTTACTATACAGACAAATCATCACCATATCAGAATCAGTTCCATAACATCTTCAAAGTACATTTCAGACAACCTTGCATTTTAAAGCAAGTTCCTCCTGATAATTCTGAATTCTCTGTAACATACCACGGTTAAAGTAAGGCAAAGAGCAATGAAGTAGTCAGGAAGCTAAGCATTGAGAAAGTATAATAAAATCCACAAGAAAAACATTTTCTTAATGTAAAACCACCTTTTACCATGGTTTCCATGATCCCACAAGTTAAATAATAACTGGCTTCCTCGCTCCTTCCCTAGAATCACTCATACCCTGACCTACCCACTGATCACACAATCCAAATGAACAGACCTTTAAGGAACCCCAATAATTTGTTAAGCATTAGGACAAATAAAGAAGCCAAAGAGATGCAAACCCCTACACTGAAGGCCTTCCCACACTGTGGGGGATACCCAACAAGCTACTGGCACTCTACACTATAGCACTCTGGGAGCCCAGGGCAGGAGGGCTGGAGCTGGAAGACTTCCTAGCAGGGGGACTACTGCAGCAGGCTCAGGATGTATCGACCCTTACCATCCTTTAGAGGACAAGGAAAGTACTCTGAATGGAATAAGCTTTGGCCTGCATCATAATCTTCTGGATTACAACACACACTCTGAGCCCTATCTCCAGGGCCCGAAAATGTGCATTTAAATTAATTTACCAGAGTATGTTGATGCTCTTGGTCCATGGAGCAACTCTAAAAACCACTGGTAAAAGTAGATGTGTATAACCTGTTTGGAGAATCCCATTATTTTTCCATAGCTGGACAACAAATTGGCCTTAATTTATAACAAGCTCATTTTTTCCTTCCCCCAAACTATTTCTATTTTGTTTACTTTTTTTTTTCAGGTGAGCTACATACACTTTAACCATCATGACAAATGGGATAAAAATGACCTGTGTTAACACAGAAAAGAATTAACGGTCTAATAATATTTTACGTAAAATATTTTTAAATGCAACAACTGTTTTTGATTGTTGAACTCAGGGCATTTTAAAACAAAGTTTAAAGGTTTCAGAAACAAATTATCGTCAACTTATTTTTAAATATTTAAGTGTTTTATATCACTTCACACCTACTAGGATGGCAATAATCAAAAACAGAAACAAGTGTTGAGATCAATCAGAACTCTCCTATGGTGCTGGTGGGAATTAAAATGGTAGAGCCATTGTAAAAAAACAAACAAACAAACAAAAAAAGCTTTGTGGTTTCTCAGAAGGCTAAACAGAGAATCACTGGATGACTCAGCAATTCCACTCTAAGGTATATACTGAGATGAGTGGAAAGCAGTCTCGAACAGGTACTTGTACAACAACTGTCACTGCATGCCAGAGTCTCAATGTTCACATGCTGGAATCCTAATGCCAAATGTGATGGTTTTGGAAGGTGAGGCCTTTGAAGGTGATTCGGTCATGAGCATGAAGCCTTCATGAATCAAATTAGCGCTCTTAGATGCCACAGAACTCCCTAGCTCCTTCCATCCAGACTTCCAAGAAGTCTGCCACCCAGAAGGGGGCCCTCACCTGACTGTGCTGACACCCCCACCTTGGATTTCCAGTCTTCAGAACTGTACTACATCTCTGCTGTTTACAAGACTTCCAGACTATGACATTTTTGTTACACAGGCCGAATCTAAGACACAACAGCCAAAAGATGGAAACAACTCAAATGTCCATCAATAGGTGGTTATTTAAACAAAATACAGTATATACCTACAATGGGATATCATTCAGCCATAAAAAGGAATGACGTGAACACAAAAGGACAAATATTTCACAATCCACTTACACAGAATATCTAGAACAGACAAATTTACAATGTCAGAAAGGAGATCAGAGGTTACAGAGTTGGGATATGGGTGGAATGGGAAGCTATTGCTTAACGGTTGCAGAAGTTATGCTTGAGGGTGATGAAAAACTTCTCAAATAGATAGAGGTGATGTTTATACAACACTGTGAATGTAGTTAATGCTGCTGAATTTTAGACTTATATTTTTTGTTCTAAAACCCAACTGGAGATTGAATTATTGGCATCAGTACCTTGACTTCAGTTTAACTGAGCCTTTAAATTACAAAGACATGTCATTCTGGTCCTGTTTTGTCTATACTATTTATATGCTCACAAAGAAAATTCACTTATGGGAGACTAGGCACCGTTTTTAACCAAAATTAACCAAAATTACTCAAGTCAACCATGAAAGAAAGTTACAAGAAATAGGTCACTAATCAGTGACCAGGAAAAGTACAAGAATACTACATAAGTACAGTGTTGATTCAAAAAGAAATGTTCTGATTTCATGTTCCCCCAATAATACAACAAACTGAAAGAGATGGGAATACCAGACCACCTGACCTGCCTCTTGAGAAATCTGTATGCAGGTCAGGAAGCAACAGATAGGACTGGACATGTAACAACAGACTGATTCCAAATAGGAAAAGGAGTACCTCAAGGCTGTATACTGTCACCCTGCTTATTTAACTTATATGCAGAGTACATCATGAGAAATGCTGGGCTGGAGGAAGACAGAATCAAGATTTCCAGGAGAAATACCAATAACCTCAGATATGCAGATGACACCACCCTTATGGCAGAAAGTGAAGAGGAACTCAAAAGCCTCTTGATGAAAATGAAAGAGGAGAGTGAAAAAGTTGGCTTAAAGTTCAACAGTCAGAAAACAAAGATCATGGCATCTGGTGCCATCACTTCAAGGCTAATAGATGGGCAAACAGTGGAAACAGTGTCAGACTTTATTTTGGGGGGCTCCAAAATCACTGCAGATGGTGACGGCAGCCATGAAATTAAAAGATGCTTACTCCTTGGAAGAAAAGTTATGACCAACCTAGATAGCATATTAAAAAGCAGAGATGTTACTTTGCCGACAAAGGTCTGTCTAGTCAAGGCTATGGTTTTCCAGTACTCATGTATGGATGTGAGAGCTGGACTGTAGAGAAAGCTGAGCGCTGAAGAATTGATGCTTCTGAACTGTGGTATTGCAGCAGACTCTTGAGAGTCCCGTGGACTGCAAGGAGATCCAACCAGTCCATCCTAAAGGAAATCAGTCCTGAATATCCACTGGACGGACTGACGTTGAAGCTGAAACACCAATACTTTGGCCACCTGATCCGAAGAGCTGGCTCACTGAAAAAGCCCCTGATGCTGGGAAAGACTGAAGGTGGGAGAAGGGGACAACAGAGGATGAGATGGTTGGATGGCATCACTGACTCAATGGACATGAGTCTGAGTAAACTCCAGGAGTTGGTGATCTACAGGAAGGCCTGGCATGCTGCAATCCATGGGGTCGCAAAGAGTAGGACATGACTGAGCGACTGAACTGTGTAGTGAAAGGACATGAAGTGCTCGGACAGACAGACTGGAAGGATAGAAGGATACATCATGTATCAGAATGATATCTCTGCCCATAATTTTGCTGAGCCAGAAAATGAATTTCCAGCTGTACATGGTCTCACTTGCTCCAGCATCCCTCAACTTTACATACCTTTTAAATTGAAAAAAATATTAGACTCAAATTATATAATGAGACTCCTACTATACGGGAAATTTACAATAAGCTGTGAAGCTGGTACTTCCCACTTCACTAACTTTGATTTGACAACCTTTAACCAGTTTTAAATGAAGCAGACTCTTGACTTCCTACCTCAAACTGCAAGCTTCCTAGAAGATGGCTGTGACTCTGCCTTCACCATGTATCCAGTCACTGGCATATACAAATTGTATCAGTGCTAAATCAAAGTTTATGAGTATAGGCAAAGTCACCTGGGAATGGGGAGAGACAGACTCAAATCTATGAATCTAAAACTCCCTCCACCCTTACCATACAAACTTGGTGTCTGTTAGTATCATCTTAAAATCCTAGCCAAGAGTTCTCATTTTCATACCAATGATTAAATTATCCCATTCATGTTACTCTTGGAGAACTATTTTGAAGAAAAATAGATAGATCCCAGATTTCCCTGGTGGCACGGTAGATAAAAATCTGCCTGCCCATGCAAGGGACATGGGTTCAATCCCTGGTCAGGGAAGATCCCACATGCCGTGGAACAACAAAGCCCGTGTGACACAGCTACTGAGCTTGTTGCTCTAGAGCCCGGGAGCTGCAACCGCTGAGCCCTCACACCGCAACTGCAGAAGCCAGGGATCCCTAGAGCCCATGCTCCACAACAGAGAAAGTCGTGGCGATGAGGAGCCCAAGCACCACGACCAGAGGAAAGCCCACACAGCGACAAAAACACAGCACAGCCACAAAAAATTTTAATGCTTTTTTTTTTTAATCCACTTGAGAAAAAAGACAAGTTTTCATATGTCTTTAAATTACAGCAATACACTTGACAATGTCAAAGACCTCGACCTCTCCCATCCATGAGAACACTAAAGAATGACCTAAGAATCCAGGACACTAAATGAGCTTGTGAGTTTCTATTTGGGGGGAGAAGGATGAAGATCACTTGGAAATAGATGTGGCTTTTGACAGCTGCAAGTGTAAAATTTAGCTTCAAGAAATTATTACTTGCTTAACAAAAATAATCCCAGGAACCTCACAACAGATACCACCACATTATACAAACCCTAAGATGTACTTTCTGGGGACGAAATCATTCAAATTTCTTAATATTAAGGAATAAAATGTGGGTGAGTTTGACGGGTCTTTTTAGACCCTAAAAATCATAACCTACATCATTAATCATCTTTGAGTGACAATAATGTGTCAACACAGCCACAAAGGACAAAATCCAACGACAGTGAAAGCTCGGCAGAGGGCCCCAAGCCTCAAGTGAGATCGCAGACACCTCGACTGCGGCCACGTAAGACCCTAGGCAGAGAACCCAGGGCCCACACAGGGCCCGGGCTGTGGTCTAGAGAACTGCAGAGAATAAATATCTGCTGTTAAGCGCTTAAGAGCTCTGGAGTAAGAGTGAGAGCCCAGGTCCCCAGCACACGGGGGAGCCCGTCAGGTGGCCTCTTCCTAAAGACACTGGCAGTCAGGCTTGACTGTAGAGAGGGAAAGAGAAAGGGCATTTCCTTTCTCAGCTACTGCATTAAAATGCCTGTGAAATAAACACTGCCCACTTTAGAAAAGGAGGTTTTTAAGGCAGATACTTGAACAGAGTCACAGGCTAAAAGCAGCACTAAGGAGGTGAATGGTGATGAGAGCCCAACGGCTGTATTATAATAATCTTATCTTGAAAGCATTGGTTCTAAACCAGGGACACTTCTGCCCCCCAGGGGACAGCTGGGTGTCACGACTCGGGGAGAATGGACAGTGTTTCCAGCATCCAGTGTTTACAGGCCAAGGATATGGTTCAACATCCAATAATGCAGAGAACAGGCTGCAGACCACAGGATTATCAGGCAGAAAATGTCACTGGTGCCAGAGGTGAGAGAGCCTGCGCAGAAGGCATCACAGGTGACATACCCCAACTGCCCTCTTACACACTCAGGAGGCGAAGCTCACCTGTATCCCCATTTTCTTTGGCTTGTGCTTTAACTCACTTTTCCTTGACTTGAGCTTGAACACGGGCTAACTTTTTTACCTATAATTTTCAGCAAGTTGCATCCTGCTTGACAACACAGACACATCTGCACGGCTCAGTGTTTCTTTTTACAAGCAAACCCAAAACACCATGATGTATACTTGACCTTAACAAATGTATGTTTTATAAATGGATCAGAATTTGGTGACCTACCAGGGAAGGACAAGTGGAGCTTGACTGTGTATAGCACAGAGTTGAGAACCTGTGCTTAGTCGAAACCTCTGGCAGCAAGTAACTATCACATGGGCCAAGCAAATCATATATAAAAGGCTGATGTGAGGAAGGGGTCAAAACAACGGAAAGCGGTAGACACTCCAGTATGAGAAGGGCAAGCTCTGTCTAAGGAGAGAGCTGCTGCTCAGCTCAGCTGCTGCCCCGTAGGAATGTGGGCTCAACGCTGCCAGACAGTCTGACTTCCCAGGAAAACTTGGATATCTCGAGTTGTATTTGAAACCACTCAATTTTAACAAGTTGGCTTATAGTTTTAAAATACTTTATGGGTCCAACATTTGGAACCACCTCTTTGAAATGTATGGTCGGACATTGTAATAAGGGCCAATGAAGAGGCTCCAGAGAGATGGAATTCAGGGCCTATTCAGGGTATGTTAGGGCATGAAATGGAGGGGCAGGATGAAGCCACATGACAAGGCTCCTGGGGGAGGCCAGCAAGTTCAAGGGTGACTCTAATGAGCAAAACAATATCACAGCCACAACAATTACTTAAATCATAACAGACTCCTATGTCAGGCACTTGCCGAGATACTTTTTATGTATGAACATATATCATCTTTCCAACAACCTTATAAGGTAGGTATTATCATCACCCTCATCATAAAGATGAAGAAAATGAGGAAAGTGGGATTAATAATGGCCTAAGGACCTAGAGTAGGGAGTGTGGAGTCCAGACCTGAACCCAGAAAGGCTCCCCTCGGAGGCCAGCCTCCCAGCCACCACCCATCACCCTTCTCGTGCTGACAACTGCAGGCAGTGAGCTCCATCTCTCTCACCACCTGTACCTATCGATAAAATATGCTTCATCAATCTTAGTTATCCATGTGCCAACACTTAGGTAAGAAAAAGCTGAACAAGGCTCAGTGTCCTCTGTCTGAACATGTAAGGAAATGCAAACTTTTTTTTTTTTTTCTAAACAAAAATGTTAACTCTCTGCTGTCTAGAAATTATGTTGGCTTAGCAAGATCCAGTCCTCCTTGACAGTCAGAGTTTGATTTTCCTAATGATAGTTTGTGCTTCTGCTTAAGTAAGAATATTGACAATCATATGTGGGTATCACACCCTCTTGCATTTAAGTCAAAAGGCATTCCAGAATTGGTCATGCTTCCTGACCAGAGTGGGAATGAGGGCAAACTATTCTAAACTCACCAGAGATTGATGGGCAAACTTGCCTGACACAGGGCAACTGCACAGACACTACACAAGGCAGCATCATTACCAAAGTCCCTTTAAGGCCTGTCTGCAAAGTCTGCAACAACTTAGCAAGCAAAATCATGCTTCAAAACAACCAGTATGTAAAGTATATTATGCTTCAAAACAACCAGTATGTAAAGTAACTGACATCCCCTTCCTTTTGAAACAAGAGCCCTGACTATAATAAATTTAGGGGAACTAGAAGTTTTGACACGAATTTTAAAAAGAAAATTCAGTTTTCATGATTAACAGGACCTCTGGTATTTGCTCTTTTTCACTAAGCGTACTTTCTCTTTCAGAGTCAAAAACTCTGAGGAAAGTCATTTTATTCTTGCAGAGCAAAAACTGCTCTAATATTATTAAAATGTATACTCTATTTAGAGATAAAAAGGAACTTAAAGTATTTTAAATGCCACAACTCCCAAATCTGCTTAGAAATCCAAATAAAACCTCATTTAAAAATGGACAGAAGTTTAAACTGTTGGGAAAAACAGCTCCCATATACAGAAGCATAAGTACAGATTAACAAGTAAATTTAACAAGATGCTAACACATAATATACATGTGTTAGCAATCAATTTGAAGAAAGCACTAAAAATGTCATTATTAGTTCACTTTCCTTAAATATATACTGCAGTCTAAAACATAAATATTTCCTACTTTGTGTCTCCAGTAAATAATACTGCCCAAATCTTTTTTTTTAATGAAGCAAATAAAAAAAATGCATAAACCATGGTATTATGAAGCCTCCCAGGAGGCTTCATTTAAAACCCCATTCTGTCTAGAATCTTCAAAACAAACAAAATACAAGCAACAGCAATGACAAACCTGAAGGATTCTTTCAAAAAGTAGTTTTTAGAATTGAATTATTCAAAATCTGTTACAGATGAACAGAAAAGGATCACCTGAAGGATAGAAATCTCTTTATTTTCTTTATCTAAAGTAAAGAAAGAGAAATTTTACTTCAGACTAACTCAGTATTTTCTCTAGAGAAGAATAAAAGTTCAAATTCATATTTACCGATGTCAATATAACAAAATCTGGAATATAACAAAAAATATTACAAAAAGATCTCCCAAAATACAGTCTAGGGCCCACCCACTTCTAGTAACATTGGTAATGGCTAAATTCCAGGATAACAAAAATAAATAATTATCTAGGTTAGAAGTCTACTGGAGTTCACTGTAACAGGATTTGAGCTATAATTAAATTTGATTAGTTTGGTTGAAACCTCAAGTTCAAAAGAATTATCAGCATGAATGGATGAAAAGCCCTTTTACACGGGCATTTGAAAAATACGAAAAGGGCTGACACAGCAAGCATCAAAGACTTTAAAAGCAATTGACCCTTCCTAGAGCAAAGGAGAAATGCTAACAGCTGAAACTCAGATGCTGCGTGCAAAGAAAATTAAGTTCCAGATGGTTCCAAACACTTGGTAGTTTATTAAATATTAAATACTATTATGTTTAACTGGATTTTGCCCAGGGAGATCGAAATACGTCATCTATAAAATGTAAAAAAGAAGTCTGATTCTACCCATTGAAAAACTGAAGCGAATAAATACTCCCTTTTCAAAAATCCCTAGCATGGAGGAAGTGTGTCAAGGAGTTAAATGACATGCAAATAATCATATCTTTAATTAAAAATAGAAACAAAAACACCTATAACCTAAAAGACAGAAACTGTTTATCCAAAGAAAAGAAGACTTCAGAGAATTTATCATATTATTAGTATTTGGAAATATCTAACTCTCAATTAGAGGATCGTTACACACACACACGTACACACACACACATATTTTGTACCTTTTCATTATATTTTTGGTGCATTTTTTAAAAGCAGAAAATAAATAAATACCTTTTTAAAAGATTTTTAAGAAAAAGTAAAAGCAACCAGCATGATAAATTCGGCCTACAGAACTGTTAGTGACTGAGAGTTAACACAGGTTTTAGAAGCAGTTAAAAAACAGTATTAGAGGGCCAAATATACAAAAATTTGTTGTATGCATTGTTTTAAATACACACACGCACATACATGGAAATGTTTATACACATTCAGACATATATCGTATGTGTGTGTATATATACGTATGTGTAAGTGTATTCATGTGTATGCTGTTATGCACACACACACAAAACTAAGGGTCCCTTTTGAACAAAATGGGGTTAATTCAGCTTACATACACTGCATTTTAGATGGCACCTTTAAGTGAGTTTTTATGTTCGAAAGTTTTCTTATTGCCATGTGATGTGTGTATACTCTGGGACTTGGGGAAAAGCAAAGACTGGTTTCCATGCGATGGAAACAGTCTGTGCCAAACGTAGCAGGTGTGAGGAATCTCAAGAGATGAAAGCAATTCTCCAAATAACAACGTCATTCTGTAATGCTTTCTTGACATGTACAATTTTTATGTTCCTCTCCTTGAGACTGAATATGAAGCATTATGTTCGTGATCTTTCTTAACAGAGATGAGGAGTCTGATTGGTGTTCAGAACTGTAGTGGTTTCCAGTGTCAGGAAAAAGTCAATTTAACACAATTCTAACAAAATGGGTAAGAAAGGCAGCCACAGCAGACAGGCTATTGTACCCCCTAAGTGTTCTGTTCTTAAAGCCTTCGCTTTACAAGCCAAAAAACAAAAAGTTGATGTAATTCTTTTATTGTGAAAACTGTTTGTTTCATTAGTTACAAAATAATCTCCCACCAAAAAAAGAGAAAATCCCACGACGAAGTCAAGGCTACTTTCCTTTTTGTCCACAAAAAAAAAGAAAAAGAAAATTATGCTGAACGGCACACAGACATACCTTTCAGGAATTTCTCATTATTTAAAAAAAAAAAAATGGTGATTTGTGATAACAGGCTTTCCTGGAGAAGAAACACTAGTAATTTCTCCAGTTTCTGTAATGGCTGTTGTTTGTTGTTTAGTCACTAAGTTTCGTCTGACTCTTTTGCAACCCCATGGACTACAAGGCTGTCCACAAGGCTGTCTACAAGGTTGTCCACAAGGCTCCTCTGTCCATGGGATTCTCCCAGGCAAGAATACTGGAGTGGGTTCTTCTCCAGGGGACCTACCCAACTCAGGGATCAAACCCATGTCTCCTGCATTGACAGGCAGATTCTTTACCACTGAGCTTACCAGGGAAGCCCTAGTTTCTGTAATACTATGCAATATTTAATTTTTTTCATAATTTATCAAATGGTTGTAGAAATTTACGTTTTTTCTTTATTTGAAAAGGAATCAAGACAACCTTGTAAATGAACTTGGTATCATCTACCTTAGTGGATCTCACACATCAGTGTGCACCACAATCACATGGAAGGCTTGTAAAGCACAGGTTCCAGGTCCTAACCCCAAAATTTCTGACTCAAAGGTTTGGGGCCTGGGAATCTGCATTTCTATACAGCTCCCTGGTAACACTGCTGTAACTGGTCCAGGGACCACACTCTGAGAACCAGTGATCTAGGCAATAGTTCCTTTGTCCTCGTAAGCAGCAAAGTTAGTAGTCGGCAAGAGTGAACACTGAACCATGGTATATGATATATTATATCCTTTAAATACTGGAGTACTGGAGTGGGTAGCCACTCCCTTCTCCAGGGGATCTTCCCAACCCAGGGATCGAAACTGTGTTTTCTGACTTACAGGCAATTCTTTACCACCTGACCCACCAGGAAAGCCCTATAACTTTTAGATAGAGACCACTAACCTTAAGAATCGATGAGATGCTGACATAAAGGCAATCTCAGATAGGCCTTGGAGATGGATTTAGTCCAAGATTCAGCAGAGTTTTTTTTTGATAAGACAATAAATATTTTAATCTTTTCAGGCCACAGTCTCTGCCAAGAGTGCTCTGCCATTGCAATGAGAAAGCAGCCTCAGACGAGACCCATGAGTGAGAGTGGCTCTGGGCCAGTCAAGCTGTCTAACAGAAACAGGGCGTGTTCAGGTACAGGCCCACAAGTTCATCAACCATTTTATTAACTATCTAGGGCTTCCCTTGCGGCTCAGCTGGTAAAGAATCCTCCTGCAACGTGGGAGACTTGGGTTCGATCCCTGGGTTGGGAAGATCCCCTGGAGAAAGGAAAGGCCACCTACTGCAGTATTCTGGCCTGGAGAATTCCATGGACCATACAGTCCATGGGGTCGCAGAGAGTCAGACACGACTGAGTGACTTTCACTTTCACTGTAAGAATACCAATGCCCACGGAGATTAAAGAACTTTAAAAGGCACAAGACAGTAGTAAGTGACATAAATGCAACTAGCAACTAGAACTTTGGAATCCTGATACCTAATCGAGCATACAAACTATGGCTGAAGTAACAGTTTGATTTTAAAAAGCCACAAAAATAGAATGTGTTATAAAACCTCATATAGCTTAATAACCAAAAAGAAAAAAAAAAACACTTTATACTAAAGAAAAGGGTATTTTTATACTCTCTCATCAATACAGGACATTATCATTTAATAGAGCTTCCAGGTGGCACAGCGGTTAAGAATCCGCCTGCCAATGCAGAAGACGCAAGAGACGGAGGCTCGATCCCTGGGTCGGGAAGATCCCCTGGAGGAGGGCACGGCAACCCACTCCAGTGTTCTTGCCTGGAGAATCCCATGGACAGAGGAGTCTGGCAGGCTACAGTCCACAGGGTTGCAGGGAGTCGGACACAACTGAGCACATTACTTAGCATCTCTAAGACTATTTCTAAACAGGAGGCTCACACAGTAGAGGACACGGCCTGCACTCCTGTCACATGGGCCCTGCATCTGACACCGGGCTGAAGCATGGTCTGGGATGGGCGCCTTCTCCTCAGCCACTGAGGGAAATGAGTAGCCATGAGTGTCTCACTTCTTATTCTCTTAGTCTTTCACTGAGTGAATAGATGCCATTCCTTACAAAAATTGTTCCTGGTTACACTAAAGTTTTCCCACATAAAAGCCAGAGGAGGTAGTAAATTGTAAAACTTAGTGTGCACACAACTAGGTTTGCTCTTAATTCTAGTTATTAGATAATTTAAAAGAATATTTACCTAATAAAAATAAGACAACATGTTTTATTTTTACCACACAAATAGCTGAAAGTACATGACTATATGTATCTACATATACACATATAAGCAGTCATATATGCATACGCATGTACGCACACACACACTTTATGCTTTCAAAGCTGCCTAAGCTTTTAATCTTAAAATTGACATTTAAATAAGTCAATATATTTTAGCAATTGATAAATTTTATCCATTGTCTTATAACTACACCAGTTTGCCCCCCCAAAAGAAGGCCTATACATGCATATTACGAAAAATAAAATATCCTGCACTTATTAACTATCAAATACAAACTCAAAATAGATTTTTCTGAAGTTGCTGGACAGTTAAAATGTGTATATCCAATTCTGGATCCAAACAGTGAGTTCTAAATGAGACAAAGCTTTAGGCATGTTTGCTGTATCCTGAACCATGCATGAAAAAGCATCTGTTATTTACAGATCAAAGCAACCCTGAGTGTCCTAAAACAACCAGAGTGAAAAATGCCCAAATCTAATTTCATCCCTGTCCACATGCGTCTTTGAACTAATAATTCAGAGAACTGGTCAGTATGTTGAACTAATTAATTAGCATGCTTAACACTTGCCAACTTTGATGGCTTCCCTTCTTTAAGAACTAGAATATTTTACAAACAGTTTTTAAAACCACACACACAAACAAACAAGTTTGAGAAAATGCAAAAACTAGCCCAACTTGACATGCTGAATAAATGCCTCAAAAAGCCCCCAAATATGGGTGACACTAGTTTAATACTAAGTTCAGAAATAGGTTGTAAATGATTTGGGGGTTTTGATTTGCATGAAACAAATGTGGCAATATTTTTTTCTGCATCCATTTTTATTTTTTATTCAGCATACACCTAACTTTATTTCAACATAAAGAATCAAAGTAAAGTGTTCATGATTAAGAGGTTAACACTTTATTTTTTTTTAACTGTACTCAGAGTCAGTATACTCAATCATTGAAGTGAAATCCCACACCAAGAGCCAAGGGCAGAGTGTTAGCCTTGACTGCTCACATATTAGATCCTTAGGGACACATTTCCAACAAAGGTCTCTCAAACATTTACTTTCAGTCATCGATGGACAACCCATATTAAATGGGTTACTGAGTATTATACGGAGAGTGTTAATTAGCTGCCAGCGCTATGATTTTGGAGGCAGTACCAGATGGATTTTTTTCTAAGTTCTTCTATTTAATGTTGATATTCTAAGACCCATTCCTATAATTTACATGAAAACATTAAAGAGACCCCTCCAAGCAAATTCCACCTGGACTTCCAATTCTACTTTCCGCTTCTAACTTTGAGGCAAGAATTAGGCATTCCAGAAAATAAAAAAAAAAGTCCCAACCACACACGTGACAAGCAGGAAGTCAAGCTCAGGGTTTCAGTACCACTTTAAGTATAAAAAACATTCTTTTAAAGGCAGCTAGAAGGCAATGGCAACCCACTCCAGTACTCTTGCCTGGAAAATCCCATGGATGGAGGAGCCTGGTGGGCTGCAGTCCATGGGTCGCGAAGAGTCGGACACGACTGAGTGACTTCACTTTCACTTTTCACTTTCATGCACTGGAGGAGGAAATGGCAACCCATTCCAGTGTTCTTGCCTGGAGAATCCCAGGGACGGGGAACCTGGTGGGCTGCCGTCTACGGGGTCGCACAGAGTCAGACACGACTATAGCGACTTAGCAGCAGCAGCATACTTTTTTAAGGAATGTTTCCTCCAGCGTTAACACAAGGATTCCATTACTCTCCTCTACCTTTTCCTGTTTTGTAAAAGGATTACGTAAAATTCAACTCATCCAGAGATAATGGTTTTACTCCCTGATTATTCACCCCTATTCTTACCAGCACTTTCACTATTATTTTCAACCACTGATGAATGGTTTTCAAATGCGTAAGCGCCCCTTCACATACAAGTAACAGAAGCTCTCTGAGGTGAGAATCTTTGACCTCTTTTGTTTTATCTGCACACTGCTAACTCCATAGCTCAGAACCTCACCCATCACAAACATTTTTAGTTGAGCTAAAACCACTGGTCACCATCTCAGCAACAATATTTATCTCATAACTACAGTGAACTTCTTTTAAGCTGTAGTATACCCCCCCAAAAATTTATAATCTATCTTTTGCATTAAATATTTCATATTAATTCCATGGTTTGCAGCCTTTTCATTTTAGGAAGGCAGAACTAGATTGAGAGTCAAATAATCTCAATTTACCTTCAGTTAACCTTCACCAGAAACTAGCAGAGTAGTATCGGTAACTCATTTCACATCTTGTATTTTATAGAACTGCGTGAAGAGGGTAACTCTCAAATCAAATATGCTTCATGCATACATACAATAAAATACATAGCATCTTTTCTTCAAGTAAATGTCACGATTAGTCATACAATCTGGCAATTTAACAGCAATAACAAAAAAAATTAATGGTCCAAATTATATAAGGAAACAATACTATCTGTTGAAAAAACAGACGAAGAACTAACTTTCTATCCCACTGATGTATACACACTGTTGTTTAGTCACTAAGTCACCTTCAACCCTCTTCCGACCCCATGGACTATAACCCACCAGGCACCTCTGTCCATGGGATCTTCCAGGCAAGAATAATAGAGTGGGTTGCCATTTCCTTATTCAGGATACATTATTAAAGGTACAGTAATTCAACAGAAAATAGGTTATTCTTTAAAACAAGGAAAGAAAAAAGGATAAAAGACACATAAAAGTTTTAGAGTGTTTTTTGTCAGTCTTTCCTATCATTTTTTAAAAGAGATGACGTAGAAAGAAAAAGGATGGAAAACACCTAAGTTTGGGAGCTTTTTTTTTTAGCAGCCCTTTCTAATACTTTTTTTTTTTTTTAAGTAAATTTCTTGGAAAATCAAAACATCATCTTTCAAAACTGGGATGTTCAAAAATACGAACACAAACACCTGAGGAGGAAAAGAAAAAACAAACACACATTGCTTGGAAGCTAGCAATGAACCGATTCAAATTTATTCCAGACACTGACCAGATGGACTCAGGCAAATGATTTTTTACAACAGAAAGATACAAAAACATCAATGGAGAGAAGACAGTCTTTTCAACAAATGTGATTGCAACTGAATATCCATGTGCAAAAAAACATACCTCAACCTAAACCCCACTACTTAAAAATCAACTCAAAACAGACTGTGGATCTAACTGTCAAATATAAAACTATAAAACCTTTAGAAGAAAACATGAGAGGAAACCTTAAGGATTTGGGGTTAGTTGGAGCTCTTAGACACTACAATTACAGCACAGTTCATAAAAGAAAAAGTTGACAAATTGGACTTTGCCAAAATGTTAAGGTTTTACAAACAATACGTTCAGAGAATGAAAACACAAGTTACAGATTATCAGGAAATACGTGCAAATCACATCAGTGACAAAGGACCAGCATCCCTAACGTACAAAGAACTTTTGAAATACTAAAGTAAGAAACAACCAAATTAAAAAATTTGACAACAGACACTTTACCAAAGAGCATCTAATGATGGCAAATAAGTAAGTTCAAAATCAATACCATTTGGGAAATGAAAATTAAAACCACCATGGGATATCATTACACACCTATGAGAATGGGTAAAATTTTTAAAAAAAAATCTACCACAACTAAGTGGTGACAACGACTCAGGGCATCCACTGCTGATGGGAATGCAAAGCTGTACAGCCAACGTAGAAAACAGCTCTGCAGTTTCTTATAAAGTCACCATACCCTTACCATATGATCCAGCAATCCCATTCCTGACTGTCCACCCTAGAGAAATGAAAATTTACTTTCACACAAGAACCTATACATGAATGTAACAATTCTGTCCATGACAGCCCCAAACTGAAAAGAATTCAGAGTCCTTCAGTGGATTAATGTATAAACAACCTGTGGTAAATCCAAACAATGAAAGAATCCAAAGGAACAAACTACCAATACACACAGCAACTGGGATGAATCTCCACAGCACTCTGATGAGTGACAGCAACTAGTCCCAAAAGGTGTATAATATATGACTCCATTTAAATGGCAGATCCGTTGTTGCCAGGGATTAGAAGCAGGAAAACGAGAACGACTACAAAGGGCTAACAGGTTTGGGGGATGACACGAGTATTGTGTATTCCCAAAGTACTGCTGGTTGTACGAATGAATACATGTTGTTAAAATGTATAGCTCTGTACACCAAAAAGAAGTCAGTTTTGCAGTATGATGATTTAAAAAACAAAACAAATAATAATTACGCGTTGTTCTCACCTTAGACAAATATAGGAAAATGAGGAGGAGGAATAAAAGCAACGTATTTAATTCTTACAAGCTTTTCTGCTCAATGAAAAGAGTACACATGCAGTAATAACACCTAGGATCCCAAACTTAATTTCTAAATACCACTCCCCACTGAAAACAGTCAAGGGCTCCTTGCAGAGGCAGCTGATTATAGGATGGGCAGGGCAAGTACAAAGATGGGGATAAGGAAATTCCCAAGGACTAACAAGGAAATACGTTAAGAACAGTAAGTGTGAAGAGGCTCCCACCACAAATTCAGGCCAGTATGAGCATCAGAAAGAGTAATAATGGTAAGGGATTATAATTATTACAATTATAATATTAAAGAATCCTCAACTGTGGTGAAGCCTGCACATATCAGTGAATAGATTAAAACCCACTAGATGGTTACTTTAAATGAGCGAAGTGTATGGTACATGAATTATATCGCAATGAAGCTGTTAAAATGTAAAAAACAAAAAAAAAGAATCCATGCGTCCACAGGGGTACTAAAAAAGGGAGCTAGGTGGGGGGTGGGAGCGGTTAGTAAAAGAAAGTTCTTTACTGTTTTTTTAAAGAAAGCTCTTTTTTACATAAGAATGTCAGCAAATAAATTAAAAGAAAAAGGACAGTACTTAGAAAATCAGCATTTTGCAATCACCAATGTAATAAACTCTTCCTGCAAGAAGCACTCACAGATGTTAAAACTATTGGGTGAAAGATTATTGGGGAACAGGAAAATCACATTAGCTCAAACTGTTACCCCACAGCGTGCATGCACGCGTGCTCAGCTGTGCCCTACTCTCTGAGACCCCATGGACTGTGGCCCCCGCCTCCTGTCACAGACTTTACCAGGCAAGAACACTGGAGTGGGTTGCTATTTCCTTCTCCAGGGAATCTTCCCAACCCAGGGATCGAACCCAAGCCTCCTGCACATCTCCTGCATTGCAGGCAGATTCTTTACTGCTGCACCCCCGAGGAAGCCCCCCAGTATCTCATGGAATACTTTTCAAAACAAAGGAGAAATGAACCTCTGGAGTACAGAAAGGTAAGGAATGCCAATGTAATCAAATGATTAAATTTAGTTTCACCAAGTTCAAGACACTATGTAATCCTTGATACAACGCAACAAAAGTACCTAGCATCATCCATGTATTATCCATGCACACTCACAAAATTTAATATATGATCTGAATATATTCAGAAGGAAATGCAACTTCCAGATTAAGGCACTATTTATAGAACTGCCCTGGACTCTAAGAGAATGTCAACGCCACATGGGGAAGGCAAGGTGGGGGCGGGGGGAGGTTGAGGAAACTGACCAACCAAACACAATGTGTGATCCTTTACTGGATCCTGCAAAAAGAAAAAGGCACAGTTTTTATTACTGGGACAATAGAAGAAAATTATAAAACTGACCGTGTATCAGATAATATGAATGTATCAATGTTACATTTCTTGAAAGGATAATGGTATTATAGTTATGAAAGGAATGACTCTATTCTTAGGAGACATATGCTAGATATTTAATGATGAACTACCCTGGGTTGTGTCTTTGTACTTAAAATGTTTCAGGAAAATACTGTATAAAGACGGACAAAACAGATGGGGCAAAAAGTAAATCAGTGAATCCTGGAAAAAGAACATATGTTTCAGCTTCTCTGTAGGTTGAAATTTTTCAAAATAAAATACTGGAGAGGGACAAGAAAAGAAAAATAAAGTGCTATACTATTCATTCTAAAACCTACTTACTCACACCCCCAAAAGAGAAAAGAAAATATATACATTGATATGAAAAGAGCATAAGAGTTCAAGTAATTCAGAACCCAACTCTGCCCTCTGTTAACTGTATTATTTTATGTAGATCAAGTTACTGACACAACTGAATGTCAGTATCCCACTGGTATTAAATAGGCAACTATCTGTTAGCTCAGAACGTTGTTTACAAGAGACAAACATTACAGAATGGCTCGGAATCATGACTAGACATGTAGGGGGGGAATGGGGCACACAATTTTCAAGTATTTGGTTGACATTTATGACTCGTTGTATGATTACTTTATAAAGATTAAACGAAAAGCATGTGAAAAGTACCTAGTCTGGCAAAGCAGCAGAGGTTGGATAAATTCTATCTATTTCCTCCTTCAAACACAGAAAAATAAAGTGATGAGAACATACTCAGAGGTTATTATGTGCCAGACCCTTTCTCTGATGCCTTCACTTAATCAAAGTGAAGTCACTCAGTCGTGTCTGACTCTTTGTGACTCCATGGACTGTAGCCCATCAGGCTTCTCCATCCATGGGGTTTTCCAGGCAAGAATACTGGAGTGGGTTGCCATTTCCTTCTCCAGGGGATCTTCCCCACCCAGGGATCAAACCCAGGTCTCCTGCATTGAAGGCAGTCACTTAACCCTCTGAGCCACCAGGGAAGTCCAACACTTAATCAACACTAGTCCAAAATTTAATGACCAAGATGTGTTAGCTACACAATTTTTTGAGACTCTTAAGGAGGAAGAAAGAACCTTTGTAAACAGTTGTGTGAACCAACAGATAAATCAGCAGAGAGTGTAACTTTCACAAGATCTTGGTTGCTCAACATTAGACAAATCACTGTCTCCTTTACACATAGATATGATTGATATCTTCTCCCAGACAAAAGACATACTTAAAATACATACTTAATTTACCCACTGAAGAAAATAAACCTCATCCCAAAGTGATTTTTAACTTAGTTATCACTCTATTTCCCAAAACAGAAATATAGAATATGATGCTTAACAGAAACCAATGCAATACTGTAAAGCAATTATCCTTCAATAAAAATAAATTTAATTATAAAAAAAGAAATATGGAACAATTCACAGATGAACAACAGAAAAACTCATCACACGTAGATCAAGATAAAGGGGTACTTACGACTTCCCCAGTGGTCCAGTGGCTAAGACTCCTGGCTCCCAATGCAGGGAACCAGGATTTGATCCCTGGTCGGGGGAGCTAGATCCCACATAACACAACTAAGACCCAGCACAGCCAAAAAATATTTTTTTAAAAGACATGGCGAAGCTTTACTAGAAAATTTGGTATCAGTTTATAAGATTCCTAGACACAAATTTTATCACTTATTTTCCAAATATAATCAGGATACATACTGAACTGATAAGATCAACATGATTCTCTAAGAATCATAACTTATTAACATGATTTCCCTCAAGAAAAAAAATCAATCTAACACACTGGAGGCCAAAGAATCATTATAAATGACTATTATCAAGTGTCATTAGAAAGAACCTTAGTTATATTAGGAACAAGATAATTACCTGGACCCCCCCAAAAAAAATCAGGATAAAATAAAGGCTTACAAACAAAGCAGACACATCCTCATATTTATTACACCTTCCAATGTTTTTGTTAGAAGACAGTAAAGAACCAGAGGTGTGGAACTGCCTGAAGAAGAGCAGTGGTCAAACCCAAGCAGTCTGGCTACAAAGCCTGTGGTCTGAACCACTGTACTCTGACACCTCCAGGCAACAGTGAATCCAGCTAAGGAAGGCAGTGAGAAGTCCAGACACAGTGGATTGAAGTGGGAAATGGGAAGATCCCAAGATTCCCAAGAGAAGAAAAAAACAAAACCACAAAAACAACATGGTTTTGAGGCTGTGGCAAATGTATGAAAAGGGCAAACCCCTCCCATAAGGCGATTAAAAACTCCAAGGGAAAAAAAATTTAGAAGTCCATGATTCAGCAAATTACAATATGGTACAAATTTTAGCAAGTGATGGAATGCAAAACTATTCAACTGTGATGCTGGAAACATCTCTTTCACAGTAATGCAGGACCAACACAATAGGAAATCTAATCCTGGCACACTGCAGGGCCTAGTGACCATGCCTGAAGACTCAGACAATACTAACACTAGTTCACTGATGTTCAACTTTTAGAATCAATCCAAAAAAGCCACGAAAGAAGTGACTGTGGGTGAAGAGCAGGAGAAAACTTTTATCTTGTTAACAACCTAGGATCAAAGCACAGGTGACAAGAAGTCATTCCAGAAAGTGGTATCTAAAGGTGTCAAAAAGGAAGAGCCTCACCTTGTAAGAAGAAAGCTAGAAGATGCTGGAAGTTTGTGGGATTAAGAAATAATGACTCAAATACATGACCTCCAGTTTCTAAAATAATCAGAGGAATGAAATTTATGTAACTGGAACACTAGGATAAGATTGAAAGTGAAAGTCGCTCAGTTGTGTCCGACTCTTTGAGACCCCATGGACTATACATATACAGTCCAAGGAATTCTCCAGGCCAGAATACTGGAATGGGTAGCCTTTCCCTTCTCCAGGGGATCTTCCCAACCCAGGAATCGAACTGAGGTCTCCTGCGTTGCAGGCGGATTCTTTACCAGCTGAGCTATCAGGTAAGATAAGGCTGGGGAGCAGCGTATTACGAGCTCCTTTAGATACAGGAGGCTGTATCTAAACTGACAGATGAAGAAATAGATGACAGTTATTCAGAAACACGGATGTAACAAGAACTGAAAATGCAAACCGATAAAAGTGAGTACCTCTAGAGAGTGGGACTAGAATGAAGGAGGGCAGGGCAGAAGACTTGCTTTCCATGTTAAAATCTTCTTCATGTATTATCTGAATGCTACCAAATATCACTTAGATAAAGAAAAAATTTAAGGTGTAAGTTTAAATTGTCATTATTATTTTAATTGTCATTATTTTAGAAGGTCATTTCAAAAATAAATGATTTCATACAAGGTTTAAATCTAGCTTCTTTCCTTTTCCAGCTTTTTGTTTTATTTTTTAGGCCATGCCATGAAGCATCCAGGAACTTAGTTCCCCAATCAGGGATTGAACCCAGGCCCCCTGCAATGGAAGAATGAAGTCCTAACCACTGGACCACCAAGGAATTCCCAGCTTCTTGTTTTGCAAAAATAAAAATGTATCGACTTTCATAAAAGTTACTCAAATAATACAGGGAGTTCACACACATCCTACACCTAGCTTCCAAAATGGTAAGAACTTAACCACTGAGTGTGATTAGCAAAACCAACTACTGGTAACTGCTGTAGTACAAACACCTAAATTATAGACCTTATTTGAATTTCCCCAGTTCTCCCCCCTAATATCTGCTGCATTTGTTTGTTGTTATCTCCTTTGCCTGCTCCTGGGTGTGACAATTCTTTCACCTTTCTTTTTCATGACCTTGACAATTTTGTACACCGTCCTTCAATTTGGGTTTGTCAGATGTTTTCTCATGATGAGATTGAAATTATGTATTTTGGGGGGGCGGTACAAGAAGAACAAAGAAGTAATACCGTGTATCACACTTCTTATTACTGGTTATGTCACCCTTCATCACCTGAATAAAGAAGCATCTGTAAAGTAATCAGCCTCCCAATTAAAATAAATAAATAAATAAATAAATAAGAAGCATCTGCCAGTTCTTTCGAATTTTAAAATTACAGTTGTAATTGAAAAACAGTTTGAGGGAAATACTTTAAGACTGTGATACTCATTTCTGGTAAGTTAAATATACATAATGGCTCTTGTATTTTAAAGATGCATAATGATGTATGGATTAATATTTAGGAACCTTGGATTGGAAAGTGCTATTATTAAGCTTTGTTTTTCATTTTTAAATTCGAATTGCTTTTTAAAAAGTCCCAATGCAAGAGCTTCAAGGTTCAGGTACACTGAAGCGTCCGTTGCCAACATTTAAAACACGGACATTGTGCGCCCTCTAGAGTGCATTGTTGTAACACAACTTTTGTATCAACAAACTCAGTAAAAAAAAAAAAAAATTTAAAAAGCAAGAGTATTTCACAAAGGAAAAGAAATACCCTCTCATCAATTTCGGCTTCTCTACTAGTCAATAAATCATCTATTAATTATGTGGCTAAGTACCAAAACCATTTTTATGCCAAAGATTATCAACTTTTTCCCATCTACTGAGTTGTTTCTCAGAATATATGCTAAAAGCTCAGGGAACAAAAGAGGACAGAAGGGTAAAAGCAGTCAAAGCATTTTTAAGCAAACTTCATACAAGCTAGAGGAAAGAAGATGCTGAGATCAACATTCCTAATCTGGAAGCACTGTCCGTTGTGTTTTGCCTATACAGATGGCTCCTGTTCTATCTTTTAGAATCCTATTAACACTTAGAAATTGTGCTCCACTTCAAGTTCACAGATGTGGTTCAAGTCTCACGGGTATACTACCACTTTACTTTCCCACAATTTATTGAAAAATTCAGAGAGCAATGAACAGGGAATTTACCTGCAAAACATGAGCAGGAAGCAAAGTATAACCAGAAACCCCGACTTTGGCAACACACAGGCTGGGTCTCTGCTTCCAGACCTGCCATATACCATATATACTAGCTGCACTGCTTAACTTTTCCAAGCCTCAGCCTAATGATCAGTGTTTAAAGGAAAAAAAAGTCAATACTTTATAGTTTTATCTGAAAATTAGAAAAATACTAGGTTGGCCAAAAAGTTCATTCAGGGTTTTCCATATGATGTAACGGGAAAACCCGAACAAATTTCTTTGGACAACACTACACAAGTAAATTCAAGCCCAGAATTCAAACTGTAACTGTTATCACTGTATGTTCCCAGGGTAATGTGCTATAGACAACAAAACCCACAGGTAAGCACTTCCAACAGTTCTTTTACAGGACTCCCCGCAACCACAATCCTTGATTTATACATAAGCATTCGAGATTTTACCTTCACATTTGGTTTTCTTCATACACAAAGTTTTTAATATCTCTTATAAGACGGTGCTTGTTCAGTCAATAAGACAATGTACAATCCTAAGCATCTCAAGAGTAATTTCTACCCAGTGTTCACTGTGTATAAGTTGCACATAGCTGATGAAAGAGTTTCTAAATGAATAAGTTGCTATTTTCACATGTCATTTCAAAAACAGTTTTACATATGTAAAATATTCATAAGACCAACACTTAACAAGAAGTGACAAAATTAAAATAAGGGCTATTTGTAGAAGGCTCAAGAATACCAGGAAATGTGATAAGAAAAGACAAGGAGAAAATTAAACTCACTGGAAGTGCAGAAAGTTCAGACGGCAGAAAATCACTAACTGGTCTGGGAATTAAGTTAGGACTTCGTAATTCTTGCCACATACATCTCAGTCTGGGCATCTGATGGAGATTTTAAATATCTAAGTATTTAGAACTAGTCTACTTCTGAAATGTGTGATTAAGTACTTGATTTGTATTCGCTGAATACTTTCTGAGTGTGCTGTACGTCAAGGACTCCTCTAGGTGTTGGACTTACAGTAGGGAAGAAAACACGCAGGAAGCACTTGCTCTCAAAAGAGAGTATCTTCCAGTGAAGAGAGGAAGGAAGAAGAACAGCAGCAAATTCATAAATAAGAAATGGTGCCTGCCAGGGTACCAAGTAACCGGGCAGGGTTTTGGCAGGTGTATATGTAAGCTGGCGTGGTCACATCAGGCCCCTCAGAGAAGGGGCACGTGAAGTGACGCCTGAATGTGAGAACGAATCATGCAGACATACGGAATACTGGGCACCTACAAGCCACTATTCACCATGAACATCTCTATCAACACGGAGTCTCCATTTACGTCCTCTGATTAACTTTTCATGTCATGGAAACCTTTAGCCACTGAGAACTTATTTTTCCCAAACTCCTGACACTAATGTCTACTTAAAGGTTTAAAAATGAGCAAAAATAAAAAATATAGAGTATTGAATTTTAAATATATGATTTTCTTCTCCTGAAAAATTTGTCTGTGTATAAAATGCAAAATACATAGCTCACCACAGGGCTTAATGTCATGAGCGTTCAAGTCCTCAGTTTCCTCCCTTACTGGATGCGAGACTCTGGGCGAACCACAGCCTTGCTAAGCCTCAGTTTCCACAAAGAATGAATCGTGTTTTGGGTTAGTGTAAGGGTATGCGAGGGTATGTTAAGAATGTAGCACGGAAACATTGTAAATACTTGGTCAGCGTTAGCTATTACTTCAAATATCACTATAGGTATTCTGAGATCTTCACTTTAAAATAAAAAATGTATGAAAAATAAGTAATTCTGAAGTAAAGTCCATCTCCAGATTAAAGATTACAGACTGACCAATGATTTTAGAAGAAGAGCTTCCACACTATGCTCACCAAAAAAAAGGTGACAGAAAAAAAGAACAGATTTCAAAATTTACAAAGTAGAATTAAATGTCCAAAAATCTGTAGTCCAGACGTGATCTGAATGTGAACAACAGGATCCCCAACTGGAGTCACGGGTACATGAGACTGTTTCCCTTCTGAAGCAACTCAGTTTGAACTACAATAGAGAGAACAGAGCAGATGTTGCAGGCTGGTGACTCAGCATCTGTAGTCCCAACACCCTCTGTGCCTGCCTTTATCTACGACACCGAAAAACCACAATGTATACAAACATCTCAATGCCCATGCAACTCAGGAGAGCTTTAGACACCTGGCCCAAGAAACCTTTGTCTTCTAAGTAAACAGAGTGACAGATAACACCCCCTGCCCTTCCCACTTCATGCTTGGACAAGGGCCACGGGCCCAAAAGTGCAGCAGCCATTCTATAATCATGAGTAATTCTGCCAGAGTACTAGGGTTCCGCAAGCAGAATGAAGAGAGCCTGGTTCCTAGATGTCCATCATTTAACCAGTACACCAGCGTTAGAGGGACCATCTCCAGATTTCTTGTAAGAGAAAAAAATTTGTTTTAGGGACAACCATATTTTAGTTCAGCCACTGTAGTCAGCCCCTCTGTTCTTTACAATCACTCTGCCATCTAAATTAACACAAATGTGAAGAGACAGGATATTTCACATGAGATGAAAAAGCACAAACACCCTAGACACAGCTATTTCAATATTATGGTATATGATGCTAACGTTTAAAGAGAAGAAATAGTTTCCACCTTTAAAAGGAAGAGAGAGTTTCCACCTTTATTCAACAGCTTTTCTTACATTTCCACTGAAGATTCATGCTATTAATTTACTTCTCCGGAAGCTCTACAGACATGAACGGGTATCCCTTCCAGACAACACGGCCACCATGCAACAATGGAATATGTAGCCCTTTCAAAACTGTACAGTGCAAATGAAATTTGTCCTAAGAACGAGAAAAGTAAATAGCAGCTGGTTTCATGTAAACAAAACACGAGAAAATATGCACTGAGGGGCTAAAGTAATCTTTCTACATTAAGATAATTTTACAAAATTGTTCTTTCTAAAACTTTGTTTATTTAAGAGATGATGAAAAACTGTAGGCTGAAATCCGTATTTGAGGAGTAACAAGTTTACTCTCTGGATTAAAGAATGAAGTACTGTTCATTCCTCATAGACCATCTCTACGGTAAAGTTACACTAAAGTAAATGTAATTAGGTGACTCATTTTATAAACCGCTTGTGATTAAAGGCAGTATTTCATTTTCATTTGTTTAATATTCCCATTAATAAGAATGTCTCATTACACATTTACTGAAAGCCTCAACAATAAAACAATGGACAGATTCCAAGAGCAAACGGACTTTTTTTTTCTTTTCCCATGAAGCTAACATTATGGAATTTTAACAGATGTTCTATTTGGTCATAGTTAATAAAATGAATTATGTAGGATTAAAACAAGGTTCAATATGTTTGCATTGGATTTTAACTGAAAAACAATTTCACATTAAAAGTTCAGGGGAAAAAAAAGTTTGGAAAGATTTACAATCACTTTTTCCCCTTTAAAGTGAATTATTAAAGATGTAGGGGAATGGGGGGAACTAATTACTCTTCTAATGAAACCAGCTTTATACAAACTATTTTTTTCAAGGGTTAAGAAGACAGAAACCTTAGAAAAGGATATACTCTTTGGTATTTCATCACCTCTCTAATGCAAAGATCTTCTACTGTAGTGTGTCAAAGGCTGAGTCCCAACCCAGCATAATTCCAAGTTCCCTTAGAGTTCCCCCAGCATTCTGAAATGGTCACGGTGTCTAACAGCATCTGAACAAAACACAACCAAACTTAAAGGAATGAAAAAAGCAACAAATAATTACTGAGCACTGACTTTGTGGCAGGTGTTACCCCCAGAGCCTGCACATAACACAAAGAGGTAAAAACCCCACTGCTATCTTCATGTGGATCTTATAGACTGCCTGGGAAGACTAGGCATAATTACATATAGCCAGACATAACTGAAGCAAATCAAAAGAGAAAGGAAGAGGTAAAGCCAAGGAAACAATTTCACACACACACACAGACAGATACAAAGCCTTGATAGAAGGAGCAAAGTTCTCATCAAAGAATACTTTCTTTCTCTTCTTACTATCATGAAGGCAGGAAATAGTACACAGATTTAAGAATGGTAAACAACAATTCTAGCCACAGTTGCTTGAAAACATTTTTCAACAGAAATCATTCAACTATCGCAATCTTCCAAAGAAAGCCTTCCTCTTAGTCGGTAAGCTTATTTGGAGAAAAAATTCCAGTAAATTATCAACATGACCTAAAAAAGAATAACTATGAAAAATTTTCCAACCCATTTACATTAGTAATTTTGCTCAGTTCAACCATCAACTAAAGTAACTGTACATTACTATAACCAATATGTTGTTTTTCCTACAGAAGTAGCCAGCAAAAACAAAATCAATTGCAGGTTGCAGTTTGTTAACTGAATAAACAACTTCATTCTACAAGATATTTGGATAAAACACTCTCCAATTGGGAGCTGAGAAGCTCTTTAAGCAGTAACAGTTAGTAAGCCTCTGGTTCACACACAACTAGTGTGTATTCATCATCATGAGACGGCATTCACACGTTTACGTGCAGACAGAACAAGGTTGCATCCCTGTTCAAGAACCACACAGCCTAGAGGCAGCTTGCTTCATCTCTGGTCTTAGCAGACCATACTGCTGTTAATACCTCCTTCAAGAGACTGCAGCAAGAACAATCAACATGAGGTTCCAAATACACACAGGCAAAGGTGAGCTCAGAGAGGTTAAGTTCCTTGCCAAGGGCAAAGAGCTGGTAAGAGACAGTGGCATTCCACAGTCAGATGACATTTCCTGTCAAAAGCCCTTTCAGTTACCAAGAATACTATTAACCACAGTTAACATATTCTGAATATATCCTAAGCCTCAGGACTTTACTTTCATCACCAAGCACATCCATAGCTGGGTGATGCTTTTGCTTTGGCTCTGTCTCTTCATTCTTTCTGGAGTTATTTCTCTACTGATCTCCAGTAGCATATTGGGCACCTACCGACCTGGGGAGATCATCTTTCAGTTTCCTATCTTTTGCCTTTTCACACTGTTCATGGAGTTCTCAGACAAGAATACTGAAGTGGTTTTCCATTTCCCTTCTCCAGTGGACCAGGTTTTGTCAGAACTCTCCACCATCACCTGTCTGTCTTGGGTGGTCCTACATGGCATGGCTCATAGTTTCACTGAGTTAGACAAGGCTGTGGTCCCTGTGATCAGATTGGCGAGTTTTCTGTGACTGGTTTTCATTCTGTCTGCCTCTGATGGAGAAGGATAAGAGGCTTATGGAAGCTTCCTGATGGAAGAGACTGCCTGAGGGGTAAACTCAAGTCTAGTTCTGATGGGCAGGGCCCTGATCCACTAGATCATGGAAAAAGCAAGAGAGTTCCAGAAAAACATCTATTTCTGCTTTACTGACTATGCCAAAGCCTTTGACTGTGTGGATCACAATAAACTGTGGAAAATTCTGAAAGAGATGGGAATACCAGACCACCTGACCTGCCTCCTGAGAAATCTGTATGCAGGTCAAGAAGTAACAGTTAGAACTGGACATGGAACAACAGACTGGTTCCAAATTGGGAAAGGAGTACGTCAAGGCTGTATATTGCCACCCTGCTTATTTAACTTATATGCAGAGTACATCATGAGAAATGCTGGACTGGAAGAAACACAAGCTGGAATCTAGATTGCCGGGAGAAATATCAATAACCTCAGATATGCAGATGACACCACCCTTTTGGCAGAAAGTGAAGAGGAACTAAAGAGCCTCTTGAAAGTGAAAGAGGAGAGTGAAAAAGCTGGCTTAAAGCTCAACATTCAGAAAACCAAGATCATGGCAACTGGTCCCATCACTTCATGACAAATACATGGAGAAACAATGGAAACAGTGAGAGACTTTGTTTTTGGCCTCCAAAATCACTGCAGATGGTGACTGCAGCCATGAAATTAAAAGACGCTTACTCCTTGGAAGACAAGTTATGACCAACCTATATAGCATATTAAAAAGCAGAGACATTACTCTGCCAACAAAGGTCCATCTAGTCAAGGCTATGGTTTTTCCAGTGGTCATGTATGGATATGAGAGTTGGACCATAAAGAAAGCTGAGCGCCAAAGAACTGATGCTTTTGAACTGTGGTGTTGGAGAAGACTCGAGAGGCCCTTGGACTGCAAGGAGATCCAACCAGTCCATCCTAAGGGAAATCAGTCCTGGGTGTTCACTGGAAGGACTGATGCTGAGGCTGAAACACCAATACTTTGGCCACCTGATGCTGGAAAAGAATAAAGGCAGGAGAAGGGGATGACAGAGGATGAGATGGTTGGATGGCAGCACCGACTCAATGGACATGAGTTTGAGTAAACTCCGGGAGTTGTTGATGGCCAGGGAAGCCTGGGATCGCAAAGAGACACAACTGAGTGACTGAACTGAACTGAACTGAACTGAACTGAACTGACTGACCCAGAAGTTGTATGGAGCGCAGCCTCTCGACCTTGGATGTGAATTAGAAAGGAATTTCTGTAGCAAAAGAAAACAGAGAGGCAAGTCATTTTCAGTAAATTAAGCTCAACAAATGGGTATTCTCCCCACATTCTACTCCTTTTTAAAGGTGCCTGCTGTGTGTGTTGGGCACCACATAGAACACTTCTGCCCTAAAGGATTCACATTCTTGTGCGGAAGCCAGTTAGGAGCAGCCACTTTACAGCTGGGGCTTCCCTGTTGACTCAGATGGTAGAGAATCAGCCTGCAGTGCAGGAGACAAAGACTGATCCCTGAGTTCAGAAGATCCCCTGGAGAAGGGAATGGCAACCCACTCCAGTATTCTTGCCTGAAGAATCCCATGGACTGAGTGGCCTGGCAAGCTTCAGTCCATGGGGTCTCAAAGAGTCGGGCACAACTGAAGTGGCTAACACTTTTACACTCCTCACCAATGGTACTAGCAATCTCAGAGGCAGAAGTGATGTCACTGTAATTTTAAGTGAGACTGGGCATATGAATATGTATCTGAGAGAGAGTTTACTCCTTTACTGTGAACTGAGGGTTTTAATTATATTGAAGTTACCAAGCGAATTAAATGAAGAGATCCACATGAGGTGCCTCCTATAGACCCTGATGCTTAGTTCATGTACACACATCCATACATGACCACTGGAAAAACCATAGCTTTGACTAGACGGACCTTTGTTGGCAAAGAAATGTCTCTGCTTTTTAATATGCTATGTCTAGGTCAATGGACCCTCTGAAACCCCGGCTACAGAGGCTGCTGTGACTTTACTCCCCATTTCCATGTTACTGAAATAACCGCACTGCCCCACAATGCTTGGCCACATTTAATCTGGCCTAGATCATGAGGAATATGAATACTGAAAGGGTGAGATAAAGAGTATAATCGGTTGACCTTGCTTAGACTCTGTCTAAAATTCACAGTAACTAAAATAATTTAGGAGGACATAAGGGATAAGCATGCAATCTCCACAAACATCAAATGCAGAAAAAACCATGTGATAGCATTCACAAAACCTAAGGAACACACATAATCTATCTTATAAGGCATGGATTCAAACTTCAATTTCACTCTAATGGGCTACTGTGAGGGAGATGAAACGATTTTAAACAAAAAACGCACACAGAATAAATGTATAAGCTTTCTCCTGATTCTCACGAAGGCGTCAATGTATTTTCTTATTGAAACAATCAAACAAGCTCTTGGAGAAAAGATCTTATACTCATGTCAGAACAATGTAAAAACTGAAACTATTTATAATGCAAAAATTTTGTTTAAAGAAGATACATCACTTATTTTTCTAATTTTGAGAAGCAGCTATGTTTCATTTGGCAATAACTCTTCTCTCATTCTCTCTGAGAATCTGTACAAAAGCAATATCTCAACTAAAATCAATTCTGAAGGATCTTTTATTAAAATGCATAACGCAGAAGACCCCAATTAAATTTTCAGTAAACCACTGCCATTTTGAGTAAACAAAGTCGTCTCAGCAGGGTCACACTTTTAGCAAGGGCTGCAGCCTAGAAATTAATTACTAGTGTGACGTACGTCAAAACAAATTTTTAAAAGAACAGAATGCAGTTGTAACCATGTTTTACCTATTTGTATGCACAATGCGTATTCTCTGGCATGTAAATATTCATTCATTCGGCATCTCACAGAAAAATAAAAGAGAGACTTATTGCCCACCTCGCTTTTTCCTGCACCCAGGTGAAACCTGAGTAAATAACAAATGCTTAGTGAGTCAGAAAACAAGTACAGAATGAAGATGGTTATTTTGAAAGGCAGAAGTCATCTTCACACAAATAACTTAATTTTGAAACATTCAGTCTGCCTTCAAAAGAAGTTTTTCAAAGATATACATCAACACCGCCACTGCACTAAAGGTTATTACTTCATAGAAATCAAAGCTTCAAATAACACCTACCAGTGCTGGTGTTTCATAAAGAAGATTGTAATCTATACTAACAACAAACAAGACAAAATAAAAAACTACCTGGGAATAAAATTCAGATTCCAAAGAATTTCAATATTCTGCTAATTATAACAATATGTATTTAAATTAAACACATTTTTTATAAATGAGGACATTTTAGCATCCAAGGGAAATCCAAACAGAAAACAAGGATTCAGGAGAGGTATGCAGATTCTCTTTTGCATTTTAATCAAAAATTATGTCCTAATCCTTTTCCCAATGTATACCTATATCAAATCATCACACTGTATACTTCAAATGCCTCACAATTTCACTTGTAAATTACACCTCAAAAAAAAAAGTCTAGGATTTAAACTCATTAAAAAAAAAAAAGAAACCAACTTATGTCCCAAGCCAAACAAAGACTTCTCTTATATTCCATATGCCACCTTATCTATAAATCAACTTTTAAACCTCAAAATAGCCTCTTCTGGGAGGGAATATATAGAGAGTTATGACTGATTTGCATTGTATGGCAAAGGCCAACACAACATTGTAGAGCAATGATCCTTCCCATCTTAAAAAAAATCTAAAAAAAGTAAAACAACAAAAACCCCCCCAAAAAAAGTTGCCTCTTGTATGTGAATAAAAAATTAAAACATGTTTTCTATAGTAATATACATACTAAAATACTTTGCTTTTTTTCAACCAAAGAAAAAAAGACACTGACCACATATTGAACCTCAGAATTTTGAAGCTAGAAGGCTTCTCCAAGACACACTGCACTGAGACTCTTGGGCCGGCCAGCTCTCCAGGTCAGACTGAACTTTCTAAAACATCGTGTTTCGTCATCTGGAAGACAGGAGCTAACTGTACAATTTTTCATATAAAAACAGCCTTTGAGACACCCAGAGTGCTTCTTTCATGACCATTTTGTCACTCATTTTGTGTATTACAGTAATTAACTTGACATCTTGCCCTTAGTAGCTATTTCTTACTATGTCAGCTGTGGTGGCCACGTAGCCACCTTAGATAAATGAAGCTACAGGATGGGTCATTCTGACCATTGGGGTTGCCCTTTCAGCAGGACCAACTCATTCTACCCAGTCACCAGATTTAAGAACCAAGGTAACAGCGGACTTCCCTGTGGTCCAGTGGTTAAGAATCCACCTGACAATGGAGGCAACATAGGTTTGATCCCTGGTCCAGGAAGTTTTCACATGCCATGGGGCAGTTAAGACCATGTGCTGCAACTACTGAAGCCCAAACGCTATGGAGCCTGTGCGCCCTAGTGGGCTCCATTCTTTCATCAACAGAAGCCTCCATAACATGCAGCCCCTGCCCCACAACTAGCCCCAGCTCGTCACAAACAGAGAAAGCCCACACACAAACAGCCAGACCAGTCAAAAAGAAAAAATAGTTTTTTTTAATCCCATGCCTTAAAAATTAAACAAAAAAAAAAAAAAAAGACTACACAGTGATCGATAATTTCCCTTTGTAATTTTTTAAACCAATCTCACCAAATAAATTTATTGAACAATGCGTATCATTCTCTTATACTTCAATATTAGAAATTTAGTTAGTTACCTCTCTTAAAACAGTGCTTTTGTAGCCTCGATATAATCCTTGGATGCCCTGAAACAAAAAGCCAAGAGCTCAGAAAGTCAGAATAGCAGAGACTTCTAAACAACATTCTGCATAAAGCAGATTAACCTTTTCTAAAGTTTGAGTTTTAAAATATTCAATATGACCACAATTCTCCAAGAGGTTAAAGGTGCTAAACTGGCCTAAGGTACATAAAGCTCAGGTTAGCTTCCTTTCAAATGAGAACATCATTTGTAATAAAATAATAAAGCTGATTACAATTCAACTAAGCTTTACTAGTTTTCAACATTTCGTCTCTTGGGAAAAAAAATACTTGAGATGCTTCAAATAAACATATTTTCAAAAGTAAATGCACACAGAATGCTATCCTTTCATATAAAAACAAAATTATATTTATATTTTGTATTTTCAATCATCAGACATGATAAATTCATAAATAATCTCTCAAAAGTGATAAATACCTCTGGACAAGCCTTGATCTATTTAACTACCCACATGATTCAACAGGGACCCTTCCCTGGACTGATCTCATTCACAAGATTAAATACTCAATATCTCCTCATCGAGGTGACAGATGGATCATTAAAAATAACTCTAAAACCTGGACTCAATGAAATTTTCATGAGATTGATTTCCATTAAAAAAAAAAAGATGGGGGGTGGGGGGCTTCTGTAGAAACTATAAAGAAAAGCAGCTCAATGGTCCCCAGTCACATGGTCAGCAAGCATGGTTTCTGACCCACAGGTTAACACGAGCCAGTATAAGACGAATTACAAGTATATACAAACATTATGACAGGGGTCACTAGTGTCAGGTCATTACCACAGGTCTCTTCCATGGTTCTCAAATTCTGCAGAGATGTTTTAATACATCTTTATTCATTTATATATTCACTATTTATTCTTTTTCTGATTCCAAAAGAACAACAGGCCAATTACAATGCAGGACACATACTTAATGGGTTTAGAAATTTGAAAAAGAAAAATGAAAATAAGAAATTGAAAACAATGGAAAGGCAAAGATAATCTCAGCATTAATAGCTGCTATAATCGGACAGTAAATTTAGCCTTAAGCTCTAAGGCTCCTGGGATGAGGGCCACAATGTTCCTATCAGCTACAATAAAATACACTCAATACGAGAGCTTAGAAACATATTCTCAGGACTCCCCTGGTGGCCCAGTGGCTAAGACTGTGCTCCCAATGCAGGGGGCCCAGATTCGATCCCTGGTCCGGGAACTAGATCCCTCATGCTACAACTAAGACTCGATGCAGCCATAAAAAACACACATGTTCTCACCTCTTGACATAAGATGTTAGAGAAAATGTGAAATGTTCCTGAAGAAGCAGATACTTGTGCCCTCTGCTTAACTACTTCAGAAGGAACTCGAATCAGGCAGGCAACCTAAAATACACAAATTTAATTATATCCTTAAAATGAAGTAATTGTTATGAGAGTGGAAATGTTTTTTATAAGCAAAAACGCAGTTAAAGAACAGCATAATGTATAGTGCTCCCTGCAAGACATCAAAAGGGTTTTCTGGTTTTGTTTCTTTTTTAACCTAAAATACTCACAGCATTCATGGATATGCACTGTTCTCTGGGGATCCTCCCACCTCCCGCCTCACTGCTCCAAGCACACTCGCCTATATACCCCTCCATGGGAAGGAGCTCATGTACTCATTCTGAACTCCCAACACCTAGCAGGGCCTCTGGCGTTCACGTGACAGCCATCTCAAACATGTCTGCTTGAGGAATGAATCCGAAGTGCCTTAGCTTTGCTGGAGTAATACACAATGACAGAGGCAAGACTGAAACATCAGCTGATTACCCCAGTCTTCCATTCCACTCCATTCCCAGCCTCAACCTGTTCACAGCTCCAGCACCCCTGACCTCCCCACCACTCAACAGCTGAGCAGTAACCCCAGGCACTTTTAGGCCCTGCTCCAGCATTTGAGTAGACTTAGATCCTGCCTGGTCCATACCATTTGTTGACTAGACCAGTCAACAAACAACTATAACATCATCCTTGGGGACATGCCAGCGCCAGTTACACAGCACCTCAATCTCACACATCCAGGACTCTGCTTTCAGTAAACCACGTATCTTTAGAGAAACAGCAATAAAGAACTGGTCATATCAGAAGGGACTCTGCCCACTGGAGGACAGAAGGCAGCAGGGAACAGGGAGGGAGACATATAAACTGGCATTTTAAACTGTTATAATGGAATTCCTACATTTAAGCCTCCACAGACCAAGCAGTCTGCCAAGGATACAATTTTTTTCCTCCAACTTGGAATTCACACACCTGACTCTGGTGTTCAGTGTTTTGTATACGGTTGAGGAAATTAATTTAAAAATTTTTAGAATATGCATTTCATATATATGAGGCACAATAAAAAATGTGGACACTTTTTCTTCAATAACACATGCAGCAAAATGGAAACAAAAATAAGAAATTTAAGAAAACCATACCATCAAATAGGATACTTGCCATTTTCAATCTGCAGTCTCCTAATTCCTAATTTGAGATTACTACCCAATTTGGGTATTATATAAGGCTTTGTCTTTCTAATATTGTTGCTGCTGCTGCTAAGTCGCTTCAGTCACGTCCAACTCTGTGCGACCCCATAGACGGCAGCCCACCAGGCTCCCCTGTCCCTGGGATTCTCCTACGCAGCTCTTAATATTAAGGTACAAACTGGGCTTCCCTGGTGGTTCAGCAGTGAAGAATCTGCCTGCTAATGCACGAGACTTGGGTTCAATCCCTGGGTCAGGAAGATCCACTGGAGAAGGAAATGACAACTCAATCCACACTACTCGTGCCTGGGAAATCCCACTGACAGAAAAGCCTGATGGGCTACAGTCCATGGGGTCACAAAGAGTTGGACACAACTTGGTGACTAAATAACAGCAACGACAAAGGTACAAATCAGCAAACTTTTTATATAAGCAATCAAACAGTAAACAGTTTAGACTTTGCAAGCCACACGATCTCTGCCACTACAGCTGAACTACGCTATGGGAACACAAAAGCAGCCAAAGATAGTAATCCGTATGTGAATGGTGCAACTGTGTTCCAATAAAACTTTATTTAATAACAATAGGCAATAGGTTGCCAACCCCCACTCTAGGCATAAACACTAGCAAATCCTTCCTTCATATTCACCTCAACAAAAGCAAAGCACACACAGAACAGATGTAGGCCTCAGCAACCCCAGGACACAAGGAACAGAGATGGTATGTGATGTGATTCTAGCTGTCACGGAGTCAGCTAACATGGCCATATCACCTCTGAAATGTAGCTCAGAAGTAACAGTACTTTCTGTGGATGCGCTCCAACTGTTATAACAAGGATAACAAAGAATTAACGACCTCACGTCATTTTTCTCCCCAAACTGACAAGACTTACAAAACAATATAATCTACCCTGTTTTTCTTCATTCATCAATCACTTGAATGCTTTTTGTCTGCAAAGCTATTTGCAATTCGGGCCAGTTTATCTTTCCACCCATAGCCTCCTTTCACATTTACTGATTCAGTTCAATAAAAACAGATGGAGCCAGATACGGCACAAGAAACTGCCTGGTAAAGAAGACTAAGAAGCTGCCCTGACCCCAAAGCACCCACAGTCACGTAACAAACAGTTTCAACAATGCATGGCAAGAAACAGAATAAAACTTTAAATAGGCAGAGACAAGTATCATAGCAAATGGAAAGGAGGGGTATTTAGTCCAACTTCCAGGCTGAGGGAAAACGAAAACTGTCAGATATTATGCCTTCAGAGAACCTTCCAAATGTGCAAGAATTAGCTGGCGAAGAAAGGTGAAAAGGGCACGATGGGGAGCGGAAGCAGAAAAGCACCCAAGAATGAAAGCGGGAGCTCAGGCCAACAGTCTCCTTAGCATCCACAGTGTGTGCTCACCCAACCCGTCCCACACCACCAAAGCTGCAAGTTCAAGGGCAGAAGCCATGGGGAGTAAGACTGCACGGATGGCCGAGCCAGGAGGCCCCATGCGCCACACACAGAGGTTGGACTTCAACGCACAGACAAGGGGAACAACTGGGAGAGCTGAGGCAGAGGACCTGCAGCGGCAACACAGACGGACTTGGAGGGCATGACGCTGAGCGAAGTGCGACAGAGAACAGCAAATACAGTATGGTATCACTTACACGTGGAATCTAAAGAAACAAATACAATGGGCCAGTGAATATAACAAAAGGAAGCAGGCTCAGACACAGAGCTACTTAGTAGTTGCTAACGGGGAGAGGAAGTCGGGGGAGGGGAGTTACAGCGGTCGGGGATTAAGAGGCACAAACTATCAGATATGAAATGAGGTACAAGGAAAAAAATAAGCGACAAGGATACACTATACAAAACAGGGAACATAGCCAATAATTTACAATAAGTGGAGTATAATCTCTAAAAGTTGTAAACTACTGTATTGTACACCTGTAACTTACATAATACTTTACATCAACTATGCTTCAATTAAAAAAATACATAAAATACACACACAAAGTTTAGGCAGAACCTAGCTGCAGCAGGTAGGAGAATACTTAGAAGATGAGACAGAATGGTAAGAGGCAAAGAGGAAGACAAAAAAAAGCAAAAGATGAGCTCTAAGAATGCTACAACAGTTCTGTAGAAGATACCAGGACATGAATATAGTTCATAGAAGAAGGAAATTTGAGTCAGGGGTTAAATGAAAGGACCTGGTGACTGATAAGAGGTCAATATAGTAGTACTGTTACATGAGACCAGGGCTCAGAGCAGGAAAACAGGTTCAGAGTTTAGACTGCAACATGTTGAGAAGTCTGTGGCACGTGTAAGGGGCTCTATCTGGTCAAGAAATTAGTATCTGACTAAAACTACAGAGTAACGGCTAGAGATACAGACATAGAAATCATCAGCATTAAGTGGTGTAAGTGGAATCAAGAGAGTGAATTAGATTACCCAAGTGCAAGGCAAAAAGGGAAGGTCAAAAGGTCAAGAACAGAATCCCGAGGAACATCCATTCTTAAAAAGCAGACAAAAAGACTTGATCAGACATTTGAGAAGGAAAAACTGCTGCAGTGAACACTGGTCTTCTGTGGCTGCCCAGTTATCAATTCTCACATGTGAGCGGCTCCCCGACTGAAGAAAACAAAAGGTGTCAGTCACTCTTCTCCCTGGCCATGTCACCAGCTTAGGCTTCGCTTGTCAGCTCCTCCCACCCAAGGCTTTGCATCCTGAGCGACCCCGGCCAGTCCTAGCCACTAGCCACGCGAGGCTACAGGGCACTGGCACAGCCGCAAATGCGAACTGAAAGCTGCTGTGAGCACAGCGCACACCAAGGATGCCGAACGCTTTAGTGTCCAAAAATACTGTAAACTAGCCCGTTAGTAATTCTTTCACCTGGTTACATGTCGAAAGGCTAATACTCTGGATGCATGTGGACTGAGAACATGTATTAAAATCATCTAGCTAGCTTTTTATTTTTCACTTTTACTAGAAAATGTAAAATTACACCATTGTCTTACAGGATCTTTCTGTTGGACAGTACTGTTCTGGGGCTACCGGGAGAGCAACATCCAAGGTCCAGGGGCAGTCAGCAGGCAGTGCCGGGGACAGCATCCTAACTGCACTGACCCTAAGGTACAGGCCTGATTGTAGTCCTTGCCATGGCTTCCCTTCCCATTCATTTCCCTCGTTCTCCAGTCTTCCATCTATTCTATACTCAAACAGTATTCTGAGTCAATTATAGAATCTCTTTTGGATAAAGCAGCAAAACACCAACTAGTGGCTTGGGCAATAAATGACATTAAGTTGTCACCTAACAAGTATGTTGGTCAACATTTAGTGCAGAACCTCTACAAAAGTGAGCTAGAATCCATGCTCTTTCTTCTCTGCCAGTGCTGGCGTACTGGCCTTTTATCCACAGGCTTGCTGCCTCATGAATAATGTGACTCAAATATCCTCCAGCATGACCCGGTCACACAACTGGATTCCAGGCAAGAAGAAAAGATCTCTTCTTTTTTTTTTCAGATGCCCCCTAGTGGGTATCCATTTGGCCATCATTGCGTGACATGGCCACCCTCTTTTAGGAAGGCTAAGAATATGTAGATCAAGAAAAGGGTTAGGGACATTGCCACCCAAAGCAAACCAAGGGAGAAAGAGAAAGTAGCAATGTCTGCCAACTTTCCAAACACCAACCTTTTTTCTCACACGATAGCTAAGATCAATTTAAACTGCAAGCAACCAAGAATGCTATTCAACAGCTGACAGTCAAGGGGACCAGGGGGTCACGAGTCTCAACCCGTGCACACATTAGGATTAGTGAAGGTCCCAAGAATGGTTTCAGTGGAGGGCTGGGCCAGGAGAGTGAATTCACACTGAATTACAGTGAATTCACAAGTGATTCAGAGATAGAGATGGGCAAGCGTGGACAACTCCGAAGGAAAGCTGGGGGAGACACTAGGAGAGACAGTTTAAGATGGTAAAGATATCTGTACGTAGGATGAGGGAAAGTTGTAACAGCAAGGCAGAGGTTGACAATTTAGGAAAGAAATGGCATGACACGTGAAAAGCCCCGAGACTATGGAAAAGGTAGAGCCAGGGGCCCAAGCACATGCCTGCACCACGGCGCAGCATCCCTTTAATTGCACTGCCTTCAGCACAGGGTGCCATTCTGCATCCCAACTGGGCTGTTCATTCCGGACTTGGCTCCAGGAGGGGATGAGCAGTGGTCTGGGTGAGGGGCTTCACACCTAGTCGGTGGTCCCAGCTGTGTCAGTGAACTCTCAAGCATTCCCATCGCCTTCTGGGGTCTAGCTTTTCTTATTTGACTTGTACTAGAAATCTTCATCACACCCTTGTAGGTTCTGATTTCCATAATTCTTAACTTTTGCCCATCACACTTTCTCTTTTTTAAGCTCAAAAGATTCTCTTTATTCTCCAAATAAACTATTTCCTGACTATTCTCATCCCCCCCAAAAAAGTTTTCAATTGAAAATTTTTCACTTAACTTATACCATATAGTATTTGAAAATATACTGCTTTCTCTCATACTAAACATAAATAATCTGAGGGCAAAAACATGCATTAACTTTACTAATCAACTGGAATCAACAGGGGTGGGAGAGGGGACACAAAATGCTCTAGTTTATTTTTTTCCAAGTTGATTTTAAGTTTAATCGACCAAACTGCATCTACCATTCTTTGGCATTATGTAGAAAGTAAATAAAACTACCCAAGAAGAGGGGAAATGCCAAAAATTAATCATTTCCACAGAAAAACATTACCAATACTTCAGAATTTTCTAAATACATTTTCTTCCTTTGAACTGAATAGACTATTTTTATATGTATCAATAGTTACAAAAAGAATAGAAAAAACAGAGTGGGATTACAGGTGATTTTTCGCCTTTTCTGCCCACTTGCATTTTCTAAATTCTCCACAATGAACATGTATGATTACTTCGTAAGTTTCTTTAACATAATTTCAAAGGGCAAAAACATTTGTTTTGAACCAAAGATTTTAAGTGAGGGACAAAATAAAATCAAAAGACTACTTAAAATACGCTTTTAGAAACAATCCTACTTATTAGCCCTGACAAAAACAACATTTAGTTTCAATTTTAACACACACACACATTAAATAGCTTACGACTAACTAAAACTGGATATAAATTATGTTATTTTTGGTGAGAGTACAAACTTCTAAAGCCATATTTATAAGCCAGGATAGAAAATAAAGTTCACTGAAACTTACATGAACCTTACAGGGCAGTTCCCAGCATCTAAAACTCATTATAGAAATGGAAAACAAATAAGAAAGAGAAAAGAAAGAAAAGGGTACACTAACTCCTTGTATTTTTCAACTCAAGAGGTCAAGAGTGAAATACGACCCCAATATGTCAAGAAAATAGGAATTGTCCACTTTTGTGCCTCAGCATAAATATTTATGGAACTTCATGCTTCATAACCCTCCATGTTCGTATGTTGATTTTTATTTCTTAAAAATACAGCAGCAGAAGAGAAATTTTGTAAAGGTCCTCCGACGAAAAACAATCTAACTAACAGAAGAGGTACAAAGCACCCAGCGTGGCTTCCTGACTTCCCTGGCAGGCAATTTTGGCCTAAGAGGCCACAAAGTAACACTTTTATTTCCTTCGGCAGCTCCCCTGCCTTCCATTTGGTTTTCTATTAACTCTGATCTTTCTTAGATTTGAATCTGAGCCACACCAGAGTATTTCACTGCACAGGAACAAAAACATGTTAGTCTCATGGCTGCGTGAAAGGAAATAAAGGCAAGTCGTCTGAGGGTCTTGGGGTATATCCGTTCTTCAGAGCGTGCTCTCCGCAGACACCTGGGGTTCAGTGTGAATCCATGACACAGGGAAGGTGACATTTTCATTAAACCCCAAAATGTTGTTTATGTTAAACCTCTATCAAAAGACAAGACAGATAGGCTTTTCATAAAGAAAATACATGTCTCTTTTTTTTTTTAATCAATGTTCAAATGCAATACTGACCTCAGGGGAATTTAATATATCAAAACTCTGATGAACTTCAGATTGAGAATGATTACAACGTGAAAGTTGCTACCAAGACTTTTCTTTAGTTGACATAAATAAAAACTCTTCTGATATGTCTTTATTTTTGAAATGGGGAGCAGAATATCTTTTAGTATTCATGGAACACCAAGATGCAAAACTGTAAGTCCTAAGAGTAAGTGTACGAAAGTAAAGAAAATCACAGTTAACCTCAGTCTGATATTAGGTAAAATGAGTGAAGGCAGAGAAAGAGAGAGAGAATGAAGCTGCTAAAACACCCTGGTTCTTTCATTGCCCTACCCAAGCCCCGCACCTCCACACATCACTTGCCAGTCATTAACAGTCTCACCTCCAACCTCTCACTCTTGAAACCCTCTTCAAACTTGCTGGGTATCATCCACAGTAACTTTTATTTTATTTTATTTTTCACAGTAACTTTTATTAACACTATCTTTTACCCAACTATTTCAACACAGTTTACACACACAAAAAAAATACCTGAATTAAGACCTTCCTGTAGGAAACTTAATAAACAGCCTAAAAATATTAATTTCATATTAGAAGCTAATTATGTCAGTATTTAACATATAAATCAATCTCAGACAGAAGTTAATGAAGGTCAGGGAACTACTTGCCCTAGGAAGCAAGGATAAAACCCAAATCTTTTGATTATCATCTCCAGAATTTTTTCATTGAAGTATAATAGATTTACAATGTTGTATTACTTTTGGCTACAGCAAAGTGATTCAGTTTTATATACATCTCCTTTATCAGATTCTTTTCCATCATCGTTTATTGTAAGACACTGCATATTGGTCCCTGTGCTATACAATAGGTCCTTGCTGTTTATTTTATGTATAGTTGTTTGTATGCTAACCCCTAGCTCCTCAGTTATCTCTTCACCCTTTCCCCTTTGGTAACTCTAAGTCTGTTGTCTATGTCTGATTCTGTTTTGTAAATAACTTTTGTATTATTTTTTAAATTATACATATAAGTGATATCATCTTATCTTTCTCTGACTTGACTTATATGATATTCTCTAGGTCCACCATGCTGCTGAAAATGGCATTATTTAATTTTTATGGCTAAGTAATATTCCACTGCATGTGTTGTTCAATTGCCCAGTCATGTCCAACTCTTTGGGACCCCATGGACTGCAGCACACCAGGCCCCTCCCTGTCCCTCACCATCTCCCGAAGTTTGCCAAGTTATGTTCACTGCATCAAAGATGCCACCCAGCCATCTCGTCCTCTGACGCCCTCTTCTCCTTCTGCCCTCAATCTTTCCCAGGAGTCTCCCCCAGCACCAGTTCTTTATGGTATTATACATACATAGTATGTATAATACATACATTTACATGTGTACACACACACACACACGCTCAGTTGGTAAAGAATTTACCTGCAGTACAGGACACTCACGCACGTACGCACGCACGCACGCACGCACGCACACACGCACGCTTAGTTGGTAAAGAATTTACCTGCAGTACAGGAGACCCGGGTTCGATCCCTGGGAAAATCTCATGGACAGAGGAGCCTGGTGGATTGCAGTCCATGGGGTCACAAAGAGTCGGCACGACTGAGCGACTAACACACACACACCTTTATTCATTCATCTGTTGATGGACATGGACATTTAGGTTGATTCTACATCCTGGCTACTAGAGTGATGCTATGAACACTGGGGTTTATGTATCTTTTTGAATTATAGTTTTCCCCAGATATATGCCCAAGAGTGGGATTGCTGAACCGTATGGCAAATCTATTTTCAGTTTTCTAAGGAACTGCCTTACTCTTTTCCCATAAAGGGTGCACCAATTTACATTCCTACCAACAGTGTAGTAGGGTTCCCTTCTCTCCACCCGTCTCCAGCATTTACTATTTGCAGACTTTTTGATGATAGTCATTCTGACCAGTGTGAGGTAATACCTCACTGATGTTTTCATTTGCATTTCTCTAATAACTAAAAATGTCGAGCATCTTTTTATGTGCCTACTGGTCACCGGGATGTCGTCTTTGGAGAAATGTCTATTTAGGTTTTCTGCCCATTTTTTGATTGCCTTTTTTTGTTGTTGTTTGGTTATTGAGCTGTACGAACTGTTTGTGTATTTTGGAAATTAAGCTCTTGTCAGTCACACTGTTTGCAAATACTTCCTCCAAGTCCACAGGAAGCTGTTTTGTTTTGTTTATGATTTCCTTTGGTGGCTCAGATGGTAAAGAATCCGCCTGCAATGCAAGAGACCCGGGTTCGATCCCTGGGTTGGGAAGATCCCCTGGAGAAAGAAATGGCAATCTACTCCAGTATTCTTGCCTGGAGAATTCCATGGACAGAGAAGCCTGGCGGACTACAGTCCACGGGGTCACAAAGAGTTGGACAAGACTGAGCAACATACACTTTCACTTTGCTGTGCAAAACTTTTAAGTTTGATAGGTACCATTTGTTTAGTTTTGCTTTGATTTTTACTGCCTTGGAAGACATGATACATATTTAATGAAAAATCTGGATCAATTTACATGCAACTAATGAACTTAAAGGTTCCAGGTTTAATTATCAGCTAATTCTTCATGTTTAAACCAGCAATGCCATAAGTAGTTCAACAGAAACTTAAAAACTGAGCCAATCGAAGTTTAATCACAAACTAAAGCTGCTTTCGAACAGTGGTGCTGGAGAAGACTCTTGAGAGTTCCTCAGCAAGGAGATCAAACCAGTCAATCCTAAAGGAAAACAACTGTGAATATTCGCTGGAAGGACTGACGCTAAAGCTCCAATACTTTGGCCACCTGATGCAGAGACCCGACTCACTGAGAAAGAGTCTGATGCTGGGAAAGACTGACAGAGGATAAGATGTTTGGATGGCATCATCGACTCAATGGACATGAGTTTGAGCAAGCTCCGGGAGACAGTGAAGGACAGGGAAGCCTAGTGTACTGCAGTCCATGGGGTCACAAAGAGTCAGACATGACTTAATGACTGAACAACAACAAAAAATCTGCTTTAGACTTTGCATAGTAAACTCCAAGTGGCAAGTTAATGAGAGACAAAGAGACAACAGAAAATGAGAATCCACGGCACTCCAAAAAGTTTTTTAAAGCACAGTTTATTTACTTGTATTTTATTCCGCATTCCCAAAATTCTTTCTAGAAAACAAGTTTTCAAATTAAGAATACCTAACATTACCTTTTTCGACACCATCATTTAAATTTAAAACCCCTGCAACAGTTCATCTGCTTGTTAAGTCTGCCATCTTCTGGTTATAAATGGAATCACAGTTGTTGATAAAACACAAAAAGGAATTGATAAATCCTACCATACCCTCCTTGCGCTTAAGTCCCTCAGTCATATCTGACTGTTTTGTGACCCCCATGGACTGCCCAGCCAGGCTCCTCTGTGCCTATGCCTATGACTAGTGCCTCCAAGGCATGACTTGGAATTCTCCAGGCAAGTATACTGGAGTGGGCTGCCATGCCCTCCTCCAGATCTTCCCAATGCAGGGACTGAACCCAGGGCTCCTGCACTGCAGACAGATTCTTTACTGCCTGAGCCACATGAAAGCCCAATATCTCCCTTAGGGTTTAAATTATATCCACTGATACTGAGGTGTAAGTTTACTATGCCTTTCTCCCTTATAAGCCTCTTTACACATATACAAAGAGCCAATGAGCATAAAAAGATTTTAAGTATATGTCTTCTCTTCCCTGACAAAACTAACAAACTTGATAATCCAGACTCTACACAAAAAGTTAAGAGTCCTCTCAACAAAAATAATTATATCTTTTAGGCCCTGTGTCTAGAAGTTGCTTATAGAATCTCACAGAACTCAGAAGTAAACCTCAAATGATTCAAGTTCTTCGTGAAGTTGCTCAGTCGTGTCCAACTCTTTGTGACCCCATGGACTATAGCCCACCAGGCTCCTCCATCCATGCAATTTTCTAGGCAAGAGTACTGGAGTGGGTTGCCATTTCCTTCTCCAGGGCATCTTCCCAAACCAGGGATCAAACCCAGGTCTCCTGCATTGCGGGCAGATGCTTTACCGTCTGAGCCACCAGGGACATTACCCAAGTAAAACAGCATCCATCTCCAGTTCTGCACCAGTTCTGCCACTTTTAAAAGATATAAAAAGTAGAAATTGAAGGTCTAATAGGTGTTTAACTAGTCACTTAGCAATGGTGTTTTATTTTCCACAGCAGCTGGGAAACCTTGAGTGTATCACTTATGTCTTTGAATTTCGATTTCTTTGTTTTCTGGAACTGACAGCCTTCACAAATCTGTAAAAGTCTAAGAATGTGCTCCAAACAGCAATTTGCATGACATGGGACCAGAACCAACTTTTAATAAACATTTTACATTATCAGACACTATGCTGAGCACTTCAGAAGTGTTGCTATCACTGAAGCTCTGACTGGGGTAGCATTAACCCAGTTTTTCTAGGTAAGGAAAACAACAGCTCAGTAAGGCCGTGTAAATGGCCTGCGTGCATGTGTGCTCGGCAGCTTCAGTCACTCTTTGAGAACCCATGGACTGCAGCCCACCAGGCTCCTCTGTCCATGGGATTCTCCAGTCAAGAATACTGGAGTGGGTTGCCATGCCCTCCTCCAGAAGATCTTCCCAACCCAGGAATCGAACCCGTGTCTCCTGCACTGCAGGCGGATTCTTTCCTGCTGAGCCACCAGGGAAGCCCTGTAAATGACCTGCAGACACAGAGCAAATACACAGATAGGACACAATTCCAACCCTGATCTGTGTAACTTGACAGCTCATGATCCATACTCTGCCTCCTTACAGAGGCCTTCAAAATACTCTCTACCTACTTAGTAAATGTACCCAACTTCTTTACATATCCCTCAAGGACAGGGGTCAAAATTTCTTATTCTATGCTTCTTAGCCCCAGTCACAGTACTAGATAAATAATAGGCACTCAGATATCTTCAAGCATCTGTAAATTCTGTAGTTTAAGTCAGATTCTTCAACTTCATTATCCTATATGAAAATCATACCCATCATTTCTATAAAGCTGAGCTTAATTTGTGCAGCATAAACTGACACTGCTCTTAAATAAAAAGCCAACACAGAACTCCCCCATGACCCTATACAAACTTCATAAGATAATCAGTAAAACACAGCGGTCAAGGTCATGAATCAACACCACTTGAATGAATGCTGCCTATCACATTAGGGAGAAAAAAGTCCATGCAACAGAAAGTCTGAAATCTGCTGGAGAAAGAAGCCATAAAGCAAGCGGTGGAATGGAATATAAGCAGCTCCTTGACAAGAGCCACCAGGAACAATCTCTCAGCACATCCACGCTGATTCTTTAAATGAATAACTACCAGCAGGATCATCGCCACATGGGGGTCATGCCAGGCCCTGCCCTCTCTCTCTCCTCTTCTTCTTCCTCCCCTTTCCACGCTCAGCTCGGGCTCAGAGGGCTGGCTGAAGAGCTGGGGTGTGCTTCTGAGCAGAGCTCAAGAACGCACACAACACAGCCACAACAAGCTAACAAAGGCCCCCACAAGGAAAGGCACTGAAGGAATGCTGTAGGAAAGGCTTTCCAAAGACAAACCCCTACTTGGGTTCTCATGAACTCACTTTCTCCCTTTGCATCCCACGCCCTGCCTCAACAGGGACTCTGATCAGCTCTCTCTCCTTGAGATTTGTAGAAGTCTCCTCGCCTCCATTCACACACCATGCCCACTTCCACACTGCTGCCGGAGGTTGCTCTTAAACCACCAACCCTGAGGTGCTCAAACCTTCAAAGGGTAACAACTAATAACTCGGCATAGCAGCAGGGCCCTCCAGGATGATGTAGTCACATCTGTGAGCCATATGGAACTTGAAAGCATCATCTAACAAGGGGTTTGCCCGAGTTCGAGAGCCTTCCCTATAACAACCCACCTCACCATCATCCTCTAAAATCAGCTCAAGGATGAGCTATTTTGAGGCCTTTCCTGACTCAACACCCATCCATCTACTCAAATTCATTTCCCTTAAAATACCTGGACCCCTTTACTGTACATCCACACTTCCATGTCCATCTGCATGTCTTCACTGCAAGCGCTAAAGAAGTATTTTACCCTTACTGCCAAAAACACATTAAGGCCTTCTTTGATGCTGAAGCTGAAACTCCAGTACTTCGGCCACCTCATGCGAAGAGTTGACTCACTGGAAAAGACTCTGATGCTGGGAGGGATTGGGGGCAGGAGGAGAAGGGGACAACAGAGGATGAGATGGCTGGATGGCATCACTGACTCGATGGACGTGAGTCTGAGTGAACTCCGGGAGTTGGTGATGGACAGGGAGGCCTGGCGTGCTGCAATTCATGGGGTCGCAAAGAGTCGGACACGACCGAGTGACAGAACTGAACTGAAGGTCTAAATCCACACTGCAAGGTTGGGATAACAAAAGTGGTGGAGGAAACTAAGAGAAGCTGAACAAAATCAGCTGAGATAAAAGGAAACGAAGAAGTCCAAATGAGGAAAGGATATCAAAAGGAAAAGCAATAGGAAGGTAGTTCTTTCTTATAAATCTGGAGACAATTCTCTCTATAATTCTTATCGTTTCGCGTTCTTAAGAAGGAATTACGGGACTTCCCTCGTGGCTCAGTGGTAAAGCATCTGCCTGCTAATGTAGGACACAGGGGTTCAAGCCCTAGTGCAAGAAGATCCCATATGCTGCGGAGCAACTAAGCCTGTGTGCCACAACTAATGAACCTGGGCTCTAGAGCCCACGCCTGCAATAAGAAGACAGCGCACTGAAAAGCCCACACGCTGCAAGGAAGAGCAGCCCTCCACGCTTCACACCTAGGGAAAAGCCCACCAGCACCAAAGAGCCAGCACAGCCAAATAAGTAAATGCACGTGCGTGCTAAGTAGCTTCAGTCACGTACAGCTCTTTGCAACCCTATGGACCATAGCCCGCCAAGCCCCTCCACACGGGATTCTCCAAGCAAGAATACTGGAGTGGGTTACCATGCCCTCCTCCAAGGGATCTTCCCCACTGGGGGATTTAACCTGCATCTCTCATGTCTCTTGCATTGGCAGGTAGGTTCTTCACTTGATCTTAACCAGAAGGCCAAGAAGCGATTGGCAGGTAGGTTCTTTACCACTAGTGCCACTTGGGAAGCCCCATATATAAATAATTTTTTTAAAAGGAGGAGGAGGAGGAATTATGAAGTCTGCCTTATGTACTTATGTTTCTAAAGTAGAAAAAGAGGTTTCCCAGACCACTGGAAAATGAACAGATAGAACAGGGCAAAAAGCCCCCTTGGCAGAGACATGTGCTCAGATACATCAATAAACAAAGTGCCTGAGCGAGTGTGGCTGGGTATCTAACAGTACGGCTGCAGCTTCTAATTGTCTAACAAACTTCCCAGCACTGTCTGTATACTCCTGCCTTCAAGCATCTTAACACACACAAGCATTTTCACCTGCAGCATTCCTGCGAGCTTCCTCCTGACTTGACAGCAATCCTGCACTTCAGTGATGCCCATCTTATTTTCCACTCAGCTTATCGTTCATAATTTGATTACACAACTGCACAGGAGTCTAACAAACTGCTAACACAATTTCAAATGAGAGTGCATCTCTATTAATTTATGGAAATTCAAAACCGTTCGTGATCATTTCAAAAGATGAAACATATTTCAAAATTTGTCAACCTTTCTCCTATTTTTTTGCTCAGTGGTTCTTAGAAAAGGTCGGTAAACAGCATGAAAAGCACTTTAAAACATGCTATGAACAACATAATCAAAAATAGCTTAAATCCCCACTGAGGGAAAATATAAAATACTAAGTAACACATACACTGTGCTGTGTAGCCGGTAACACTCCTGACAACAATGCATCTAATCCTCTAAGCAGCCAATTTAGTGGTGAAGCTGAATAAAAATGATGTGCTTAACCCATATCTGACATTCAACAAACCCCTGGAATGAGTACTGTAAGTAGTAGCTCCACTGACCTTGTCAGTTGCTACAGTAGCAAATTACAGCCTACACTACTTTCACTTTCTAGGTTCTTCAAGGCAGGACTGGCCTTGAAAATGCTGCATGCAATGCTCACTCTGACTTGAAAATCTTCAGGTGTGAATACACTGCCACCCTCAAAAACTAACCAGTTTAATAAACTAAGATTTTTCAGTAGGCCGAAAAATATGGAATTCTGAGAAAGACAAAAGGAATCACGCTCTTGATCAGTGTGCTCCATCTGTCGAGTATTCTTAGACACACAACTGCCAAGCAACTCAGAAAAATATTTATGACTGGGGTATATATCAAAATTTTTTATAATCCTTCATCAGTAGTGCTTAAATACCACTGAACTCCAGAACCATGTAGGAATCGTGCTGAAAATGCAGGAGTGTCACCTCCCAAAAACTTCATTTGTAAACTGATGCCCAGGCAACTGATTCTAAAGTCGGTGCTCCCTGGGCCATATTACTATGTGGAGAGGCACTGTTAGAGGTACTTCAGAAAACGGTATCACCGGGAATTCCCTGGCAGTCCAATAGTTAGGACTCTACGCTTTCACTGCAGAGGACCCAGGATCAATCCGTGGTCAGGGAACTAAGGTCCCACATGCCACCTACTGTGGCCAGGAAAAAAAAAGGAAAAAGAAAACATGGTATCACTGAGTTCCTAGCTTTCTCAATCCCAAGTCAGAATGGGACTGAAAAGAAAAATCTACCAGCATCCACACACATCACCCATGAGCACATTAAATCACAGGGGCTGCTTTTAACAGCAAAGAAATTTTAATGTTCTTTCATTTCTGGAAACAATATTGACTAAGGCCATAAGTACAATAAGACCCAGGAAAAGTCAAATTCTAAAGTTAAAAAAAAAAATCATTACCACTGCAATGTCATAGCATCTGTTACACTAAAGTAAACCCACCCCAAGCCTTCTGGTCTAATCACAGATTCTATTTACTTCTTACAGGGCTTTTTCTGTGTCTGATGAAAACCGAGCCATAACATAATTGAGACAGGGATTTAGAGATTTGGTACAGCAAACCTCCTAATAAAAATGGCACAAATGGGACTCTCCTTGCTGTTGTTACATATTAAATCTTATTTGATCGATTTTACTGTATTCCAAATTACAAACATAAGGTAGAAGGTTGTAATTATAGTTTTATTGATTTGTCATTAACTTTTAATCAACCTGCTACTACAGGGAATGGTTATTACAGCAGAACTCGCTTGTTTCTAAGTTTCATACACTTATCATCACTACAACAAAGTAACTGGACACATTTAATGCCAACAAATATCCAGTATTGTTTGTAAGGCGTCTGTTTGCAACCGTAACTATCTTATATCAGCACAAACACCTTACAGAACAAGGACTGCACTAAACTGTATCTGATTTTCTCTAGGTCTCTTTATACCTTTCTGACCACTGACAGCTATACGTGCTTTTTTATATCCTATTCCTCTTTATTTTAACTATTTGTTTCTCCTAAATTCATCTGTTTCTTTCTCCTGCAGCGACCACACTTGGCTGAATCAGAAACCAAAAGTCGACGCTCTATGAAACAGAAGCAAATGACTAAAATAGAAAGGCAGCAGGCTCATGTACTGGGAACGCTGACAGCCTTTAGGAAGTTTGTCAAGAAAGCTGAAAGATCACAGGAGCACAGGAAAAACATTTCACAAACTCCATAAATGGAATAAACTTTTTTTTTAGCATACTAAACTGTAACTGAATTTCAAATCAAAGTCAACATCAAGCCATGTTTCACCAATGAAATCCTCAGTCTATATACCTGCTACTGATCAGTTCTCATCTTAAGGTTCTCCTGGCACCACAGGCATCTGACACAAGGCTTTACTACCTTAAGGACCATGCAAACACTATGAGACACAATACAGATAAAACTAACCTAGAATTATTTATTTCCAGTCTGACAGATACTTATTTTCTAACTCTGAAGCCTACTTAATTCATCTCTTTTGCCCAACAGTTCACAGACAGAATATTACATTTAAAAGGTTCCAGTTTAAAAAAAAAAAAAAAAAAAAAAACACCATTTACAGATACTAACATATTAGAATACAATATTTTCTACAGGTCAAATATTGTATCATTAATATGACTGACCTAACAGCTCTCCTTTACCCGATTTGATTTTAACGCTTTATATAATTTTGGTAAGTCTAAGAGAAATTTTATAAACTCAAAGTCTATCCTCCAACATGGCAAATCAAGTTTCAAGCACAATGGTCCTATGTGAAATGAAAAAAAAAGCAGCCAAGTTCTTTTTAATGCCTACTCTCAGAACATACTACAAAATATAAGCCAAGTGTTAAATTTACAAGAATATATTTAAACTAAATCAAAGTAACAGGCAATTCTAAAACAGCGTCAACAGCAGTCAGGACAGAATTTTTACAAGCTGAGAGACAATCAAACTCTCTCACAGTTTGTTGTTCTTTAGTATATATACGTGAAAATAATTGCATGCAATGGGTTCTAATGTCAGAATATGATCACAAAAACATAAGAGATTTTTTAAATTAAATATAAATTGCTTTTAAATGGCAGACTAGACTAATTTTCAGGCAGAATTCAAGTCCTGGAGTCTTTACTCCGGGTAAGAGCGAGGGGAACGAAAATCCTCAGAAACTGTACACAAACTGTCCACAAGTGCAGCTTACTGGAGAGACAACCACAGGTTTCATTAGCTTCCTAAAGGTGTCTATAACTCATAAAGGAACTACTACTTTATGCTCTTTGCTACTCCAAAAATTAACATATTGTTAGTCCTATCACACTTACAAGTTCAGTAAATCATTAACACAATTTTAAATCCAGAGTTGGCTTAGGTTCTACAAAATTATTTGTAAACCAATGTCAAAAGGAAGTTTTATATAAAACACTTCTGTGAATTTAATGTCTTTTGAGCTAACTTCTTTCAACCTTCTCTTTAAGGAGAGATGTTTATTAAAGGTTCCAAGTACACTTTAAAAAAATAATCTTTAGCAATTAGGTGCAGAACTCCATATACATCCATTAGACCATTCCTGTCACTGCGTTCAAATCTTCTATGGTCTTAACAAGTTATGCCTGCCTGGTCCTAGAACTTTTATAAAGTAGATGTGACTATCACCAATGAAGGTAATAATTGTACTGATTTTTCATTATAATTCTGGCAATTTTTTGCTTTATATTTTGAGACTACGCTATTTAGTCCAAGTTCAGGTTTATTACATTTCCCAAGAGAACTGTTCCTTGTATCAGCATGCAACAGTTTCTTTTTTATTTGCTTTAAGTCTCTGTTTTGGGAGGGGGACTAATATTAACATTACTATCCACTCTCAAGTAGCCTTTCTGAATCAGTGAGGGCTGACCAGAGGAGCAGAATCACTAAGAAAGGTAAGAATAAGGAGTTATCACGGGGATATGAACAGTAATTGTCAGAGCTAATTAGGCAGTTCATATAGAACTGTTGCCTCTGCATGGAGAGTTGGGACAGAAATTTAGAAGACAGGCAATCAGGAAGGAAAGATGGGCGTGAAATGGAGACAAGCAATGACAAGCTGAATTTCACATTCTCCACCACCAATCTCGATGCTGTGGGTGTCCTATAGTACCAAGCAGCCTCCTTCACCAGAGCCCACACATCTGACTCAAAACTTGGAGAAGCTGAAGATCCAGTGGGAGATGGAGCTGCTGGAGGCCTGGCTTGCTTCCTGAAGCCAAAAGATCATTGATGAGGTGTATGGACTGCAACTGCGTCTGACCCCACACCAACCTTCTGGGCATGAACACAAACGCTGTGTCACTTTCGCCTTCAAAATGTTGCGCAGATTTCTCTTGTAGCCAGGCTAACCTGGAACCCTCCCGGAAAGGGAGTTCTAGGAAACAGTTTTTGCTCAATTATGCTGACAACAAAAAGCCACAATTAACATGGATATTTTCTATTTCTTTAATTTTATTCTTTCTATATAATTATGTTTGAGGTATGTCTCTTGTAAATAACATGTATCTGGATTCTTCTTTCGTACTATCTAGACTACCTTTCAGCTATCATGTTTAATCCATTTACATTTATTGGGATTTAAGACTTTCTTAATTTAAAAAAGAACTATCTTTTGAAAATGAAATGAAGTAATATATATACTGAAGATAATTCATGCTTTGCATTTCTGAAGTATGTTATACACATAACTTATTACTTACCACTTCTCCAGCCGAGGCAGCCAACATATGTGTCACAGGCATCAAATATGAAGAAGCATCAGTGTTCAAAATCCATTTCACATATTCATAGGTGACAAAAAAGGCAGCAGCTGAAATTTAAAACAAACCAATCTCTCGCAAAGCTTAAATATCTATGCAAACTGTGAATATGTTTCTCAAAAAAAATTACAACTCAATTATGAGACAATAAAGATATAAATATTATACATATAATATAAAATATATTAAATATTAAATATATTAAATACAAATAAAAATATTTATAAATATATTGTGTTTATAAATATTTCAAATATAAGTAAAAATAATAAAGATATAATAATAATATGTACTCTTCCGCTGACATCCCATCACTCTTATAGATTTCACTGAGCCCATGTTACACGCTTGACCTTGGACTCACAAAAATGCAGAAGACATGATCCCTGCCGCCATGAGAAACCCTAACAGCTAACCTAGCATTTACCAATTTGTACTGACAAGTCACTTATCACTTTTTAATAAGAGTTTTAGAAAAGGATATGAATATCCATGATCCAAAATATCTTTACATATGATCATAAAATAATCAACTACACTAATTTACAGACAGGTTAAAACTGCAAACATATATCTCAATAAAACACCTATTCCGTTATGCTTTATTGCTGGTTACTCAAAATAACCATGGCTACTTTTAACTACCTCAATTCACCTTTACTTCAAGAAAACAATCAACTATTTAATTAAAACTGAAAATCAAAACCTCTAAAAAGCTACCCCATCATATGAACTAACCTTAGCAGCACAGGAACGCTTTTAGACTTGCCATGCACTGTTAATCAAAGATGTTTAGCAGTCACATAAAAGATTTGGCATGAAAGATAAATACACGGCAAAATCATCTTTCAAAGGTCATTTGAAAATGTCACAGCAAAGTCTGAAATACTCAGGAAAAGAGCTTGAGAGTGAAAAGCAGTTCTCCACCGTTAGTCAGTAAGCTTGTAACACACACTCCTCAGCAGCTAACAAACAACAGGCCAGAAGAGGCGGCACCCTGTCCCTGGATGAGTAAGGCCCAAGCAGGCAGCTGTATTAGTTAATGCAGGACCTAATTCCCACCTGCGATTCTTACTTAGGCTGTCCTATTTTGGCCCACTCACTAAATGGGCTAGAACAGGGGTGCCCAATCTCCGGGATCTAACACCTGATGATCTGAGATGGAGATGATGTAATAATATGAGAAATAAAGTGCACAATGAACGGAATATGCTTGAATCATCCCAAAACCATCCCCCCACACACACACCCCTGTCTGTAGTAAAATAAGTCTTCCATGAAACCGGTCCCTGGTGCCAAAAAGGTTGGGGACCACTGGGCTAGAATAGCACCAATCGAATTCAGTTCTAAGTTCCACCTACTGGACATCGCACCACCCACCTCCATCCCCGCCGAGTGAAAACAAAGCAAAAAAACTGTGGTTCCTCTACATTCCTCCTGCATTCTCTTCTAAACATGCACTACGCATGGATCTTGACTACAGTTCTTTTCCTCTCGCAGCCCTCGGCCCCTACCACCCCCTGCACAATACATCCTCAAAAAAACCTACAACCGCTGTATGTTAAAATGGCATATTGTATTCTGAAGAGAACTTGAACCAATAGCAAAAAATGTTAAAAGTGCCTCATAAAGAGTTTCAATTCACTAAAAATTTGCAGAAAAACAGCCATTTCTGGAATGGTGGCACTCTGACTTTTTATCCAGCCTCTCCTATTCAATGATGTTCTGTGGAGGGCAAAGTAAAGCAGTCCAAGAACACCCACTTGCTCAAACATACAAAAATTCAAAACCATGTTCTCTATGTAAACTCCTGCTCACAAGCATCTAAACCAGTCCTGTGAGCTTGAGAGAGGCCCATGTACCCTGAAGATCATCACTAATACTTCATCTACCAACAATCCCTACATAATATGTAGGAGAGAAAAATGATTTACAACAGTGAAGGAGACAAGGTAAGAAGGAGTACCCAAAAGACAGGGACTTAGTAACATATTGATATTTCTTTGCAATTCCCTGGTTCACAGGTTCCCAAACTTGTCTGCATATTAAAATTACCAGGGGATATATATTTTTTAAAAAATCCAAAGCCCAGGCCACACCTCAGACCAACTAAATTCCATACCTCTGAGAGTGGGTCACAGGCAGCAGTACTTTCTTAAAAAAAAAAAAAAAAAAAAAAACTCATTAGGTGATCAGGTGACTAAAACAGACAAATATAGGAACCAAGGCCCATCTCCCACTAACAGAGCTATATTTGGCATGGAGTCTGTGCTAAACGGTGACTTGCTATAATCGATTACTGAAAATTTAGGCATAAAAGAATTCAAAGTGAGTGAAAGCCGCTCAGTCATGTCCAACTCTTTGCAACCCCATGGACTATATAGTCCATGGAATTCGTCAGGCCAGAATACTGGAGTGGGTAGCCTTTCCCTTCTCCAGGGAAAAGAATTCAAGGATAACCTCAAAACAGTTGACTGTTCTAAGGATGGCTCAGGGAAAGGGAAGAAGGGATAAACTAAAGGACCAAAAAGATTTGCACTACGAATCTATATGTGAATACTGTGCTTTTTACAGATGGACATTTCAATGTCAAGTTAGAAAGAAAGAATTTCTAATGAAATACACTGCGAAAAAGAAATCAAACCTTAGAATTTAAGAATCTTCTGTCATGCTGATGTTTGATAGAAATCAATACATTACTGTAAAGCAATTATCCTTCAATTAAAAAATCAAAAAAATAAATTTCATTTTTAATGGAGCCGTGGTTTTGTGAGTGTGTGTTTGCTCAATCTGAGTGCAATCAAAGCATCAGTAAACAATTATGAAAATAAGCTTCTGAAAAAGAATATACCAACAGGTGGGTTAAATAAAACAGGTCCACCTGCTCCACGAGACTCAAGGCAGAGGTTACTGAGGTTAGCTTCACATCTGAATCACCTGGGAAGCTACTAACACTCCTGATACCCAGGCAAAGTCAAGACCAGTTAAACTTCTCACAGAGACACAGGCATCAGTATTCTGCAAAACTCCCCAAGAGATTTCAACATTCAGGCAAGGTTGAGAACAACTGCTCTAAGGCATCACAATCAACATTAGAGGAACACTTTAAGGATTCTGACTAGGAGTTCTACCAATGAAAACCCCTTTCAAAAGACTGCTCGTGGTTTGGTTTTGTTGTTGTTGTTTAGGATGGCATCTATAGCACTAGTTGAGTCAAAAATAACGGATTAATGAATAGAAAACAAATCCCAAGTATCAACTACATTAAACATAAGGAATTCTATCTAGGGTTGGACCACAAATATATGGTCCAATATATTTTATTCTGAAAATAAATCCCATTAGCTTGGCTTTATATAAAGCAATGATAATATCAATATAATTGTTACCATTAGGAAAGGATCCAATAGCAGTAGAAGGAACTCCAGCGTATACTCCATAAAAACCACCAGCCTTATAAAATCCTTGGGGGCTCTGCAGCCTGGTTTTAATGGTATCCAGAGGAAATAATATCAAGTCAACAGAGACACCTGCTACTCCGCCAGCCTTAAAAAAAAAAGTTACGAAAGAATAATGAGCTGCCATTTGAGGGATGGGGATAAGAAGGTAGTTTTTAAAGCATATTTCTTTCAAACATGGTTTTAAACTTCACCAGACTACTTTGGTATAGTCAAAAGACCTCCTACCTAAATTTACAGATTTGTCCTGAGAAAATAACCATTATTGTGCTATAGTTTCAAACTGTAAATTTTATATTATTCAGTTTTAAACAAATGTTTAATGATTTAATAATTTTAAAGTTAATTTTAAATTAGTGATTTCATAGGGTTCAAAAAAGTGAAACAAATAAACCTCAGAAAAGTAAAGAGTTCAAAGTCTCCTTTCTTTTCCTGAAAAACTGAGGTAACCACTTTTACTGGTTTCTTATTGTATACGTCCTAAGTTACTTTAGGCATGCTGCTGCTGCTGAGTCGCTTCAGTCTTGTCCGACTCTGTGCAACCCCAGAGACGGCAGCCCACCAGGTTCCCCCGCCCCTGGGATTCTCCAGGCAAGAATACTGGAGTGGGGTGCCATTTCCTTCTCCAATGCATGAAAGTGAAAACTGAAAGTGAAGTCGCTCAGTAATACAAGCAAATATGAATATGAGGAACTTCCCTGGACATCTAGTAGTTAGGACTGTGTTCTTCCACGGCAGGGGGCACAAGTTCCACCCCTGGTTGGGGAACTAAGATACCACATGCTGTGCAGCCAAAAAATTACATAAATAAAAAATAAATGGTAAATTTTTAAAAATATGAATATATATTTTATTTTACTTTTTTTAAAAGTAAAAGGTGGTTTGCAGCACTGTGTTTTTTTCATTTGACAGTTTACCTCAGTATTCTTTCCAAATCATACCAAGTGTTATATTTTTGGCCTTTTTAACTGAGTAGTGGATCTGCATTAAAAAAAAAAAAAATTTGTTTTGAAATTTCCATTCGAAATGAGTAATGTTGCCTGTGAATCTAGATCCACATGTTAAGAATCACATATCTGAGGATTCTTGATATTTTCTCTACTTTTTGTATATTGGAAAATTCCTTGATAAATTTTAATTTAAGGGAATAAATGAAAAAAAAAATAGAACTAAATTCCTGGAGGGCATTAAACCTGACCCAAATGCATCATCTCCCAAGAGACACATGTTACTTTAGGGAAGGTGCACTTTAAAATCTGATTGAAAACCAAGTCTGCTCCTTGTGATTACACTGAAGAGTAGAGTAGAGCATTTAAAAAGCTGGTTACAGCTTAGTCCAAGCAAAAAGAAACTCCGAAAAACAGAAACTCAGAGACAGCAGAAGAGAAAGGTCAATACACAAGGCCTAAAGGTACCATTTACAGACATGAATCAACACCATTTTATAGCAAGTAAATGGAAGAATTATAAAGCAGCAATATGGTTCCTATATAGTAAATTTTAAACTGAATTGCTAACTTTCCTATCTTTTGGACTTTGAACTATGTGAATATATTACCTATTCAGAAAGTAAAAGCAGACATTAAAAAGTATATATTCCAAGACACAGAAAAAGAGGAATCAATACTACTCAAACATACACGCAGAGTTCAAAATCATCTGTTGTTTCCATCCTTTGGGATTACAGAGTGCTCAGGTGGAACAAGGGTTCGTACCTAGCAAACACTTTCTGCTCTACTTGCCATGCACGATAAAACCACTGCAAGAGTTCACTGGAAAAATGAAATTACCTGGATGAGAAATGAAATAATCTCTGTTTTTCAATGAGCTAGCATAGATCAATTATTAAAAATTAGTGTACACTACCTTGAAAGGCATGACAGAACCATGCAGGTCACTCTGCAAATGACCTAAAAAGTTGTCATGAAAAGAACACAGAGATGTGCCAGTAGAGTATCAACTGGGAGTAGGAAAAAAAAAAAAATAAGAATGTGGAATATCTTTCTGGATATAAAGAAATCGTCTAAGCCACAGGGCAAAGGTCACAATTAGGAAAGTTACCAACTTTCTCAATATTCTTCTCACTTATTTTTTTTTTTCACTTATTCTTTAAGGATTTTATAAATTCAATATGTAATATTTTGCCTGCCTCTTCATTTTCTCAAAACCCAAGGAAAACTAAAATTCTTGTGAGAATGTCTGATATGACTGATTTCTTTAAAAATATGCTGCACTTCATTCTAATTTTCTCTTTAATCTTAGGAAAGGATTCACAAAGATGCTTGCTATCTACTGCTAAATTTTAATCAGTAAGTTGATTACTCTTTTAATCTATTTGGCTACTTTGCATGCATTGATTCTCCAGCCCTTCTTGCATCAGAATTCTTGTATACTGAGAGTAAATGATCAATTCAATCTACATATCTAGCAAATCATGAATCAAGAGCTACTAACTTGTTCTATGTATTTCAAACTTCTATAACTCAAGTATCAGATTTCAAACTTCTATAACTCAAGTATCACGTATCAAGCATCATGAGACTGGAAAAAAACAGCTAACAGGAATAAGAATACATATATATGTAGACACACAGCAACCTGTTTAAGATTTTTTTTCAAACCTTAAATCTTAAGGAATGCTTATAATTTTACATCAAGTCAGCATCAATTGAATCTTAAGGAACTCTACCAATTTATTTTTCTTCAGCCTGAGAAATTGTTTTATTTATGATCACGTATCAAAAAGGTTACCAAAGGATTCAAGATTTATGATAGCTTACATTGAAAATCCTAAGTACTAGACAAAAATCCAAAAAGAACATAACACAGATAACCAGCAAGCCTTACCTCACCGTAACAACTTATTGAGATCACGATACCATATACAATAGATAACATATATACCACAACCTTAATTTAAAACTGTTACAGACAGCAAGAGTCTAATCAGTGCTTTGAAATTCCTCTGGGAGTTGAAGAAAATTAAGATTACATGCTATGAAGCCTTTATTTCTCCAAAGAAGGCTGACAAAAACAGGAAAAACAAAATCACAGCTACTCAACTACACGACAAAAATCAAACCACCTGCCTAATTTAACCAAGCAAAATGATCACAGGCCCCTAGCCTAGACCACAACTAACATTAAAAACATTAACATGGCTTCTCCGGAGAACACCCCTCCCTGACATTCTCGGTTTTCTCCACACTGAAGTGGCCACCAGTGACTCTAACCTCCTCAATGCAAAGCTGTGGCTTCCTATGAGACCTGCCTTCTTCCGCATCCTCCACCCACTCTCCCTGAAGCGCTTCTCGACCCTCTACACTAACGGCAGAGTTGTCTTTGTAAAACAGATATCCGCACTCTTCAAAGTTTCCAAAAGCCCTAAGGATGAAAAACAGAATCACAGAACAGCCTGCAAGCCTCTAGAAGTTCACCACCGCCCCCCACCCCAACTTCTCCACCCCCAACTCCATCATTAACGCTTTGCTAGGTACCTTCTTGCCACCTTGACCTTTTTCCTCTGAGTCATCTGACCTCGCCTGTTTCTAGGACTGTGTACATGATGCTCTCTAATCCCCCAAGTCTGCGTTTAGACCCTCTTGTTCTACACTGATTAGAATTCTAATTCTATAGTTGAGCATCTGACTATTTCTTCAAAGTTTGTGCGTGTCCCACGAGATTGTAAGATCCATACCTGTTTTGTTCACCAATATGTTCCCAGCACCAGTACACAGTAGGCAATAGTAGGCATTTAATAACTATTAGAAGAATACAGGAATTAATGACTGTAACAAAAGGTTACTAACCATGCTGGGGGGGGGGGGTCATTGTGTTTTATTTTTTGAGGCCACGCAACATGCAGGATCTTAGTTCTCCAAGATGATTCTCTCTCAGTAATACCTCAATTCACTTATTTCATAGCACCTTATGGTAATGCTTTGGTTTGTTTGCCATCAAATCTCCAAGGGCAATCAGAGTACCAGTAGGCAGAATATATGGCAGAGAAACTGCACATGAAATGAATTCAGACGGAGCAAAACTTTCCTTGAAACTTCTACCAATCAATCCTAGTTTTACTCTCCTTAACTACACTTTAAAAAGTATACATATGTACCATTATTTAATAAATCCTAAATAAATTTTAAAACCATGTTTCTTTCCTTAACTGACGCCTGCTTTCAGCAACTACTGTTGTTCACTTAAGGGACAGTCTTAAAGAGCAATAAGGGGCACGAAATCCCATGTTGCACTGCCTGGAATCTGAGCTCAGACAGTAACACACATGAAACGTATCTCACCTGCGTGACTTCGGACAAATTATCTAACATACCACTCCTCAGTTCCCTCACTGGGAGAACTAGGATAATACTTCAATTGTTTGTCAGAATTAAACCAGACGCTGTACCTAAAAAGCTTACCCTACCTCCCCACAGAGCAATGCTCTCACAAGTAATACTGCTATCTCACCAGCTGTACAGGAAAACACCTTCAAAAGCGGTAAAGCCTCTCTCTGCTTCTCTAAAACCTAGCTTCCACAGATCTCAACAAATCTGGATTTAAAACCAACGTTCCACACGTCTGAGTAAGATCCCCCTTCCACATCTCTCCATAGCACGCTGAAAGTAACCCTCACTTCCTTTAGGCTAACAATTATTTCCCTCTTCAGCCTCCACCAGCAGACCAGGTCTATCTTGTTCACCACGTTATCTTCTACACCTGCAGAAAACATTTGATAATTGAATGAAGAAAGCCCTCTGGGTCTCCATTTCTCAGGAAAGCTTTTGTAAATATATTTGTCTGTTTCCTGCCTCTGCCAACTCTCCCACAGTGAAAAAACAGGCAATCTGTCTGGTTCACCACTGTATCTAGTAACCCCTACTGGACTTGTTTTCAAAATATTTATTGAAGGACTTTGGGGGGGGGGTGTTTTTTTAAGACACGTTGATTCTTCTTTCCTATTATACACCACTGACTGCATAGCACGGCTATTTGGGCTCATCAGAACACACCTAAAGCCTAGAAAAATACTCAGACCCAGAATAGCCGATTAATTATGTAATGAATGAACGAACACATTCTTTTCCGAGAATAAAAAAGATACAGCAAAACGAAACTACAATCTTGGCCAACAGGTCTGGAAGCGACTTGAGCGTCCTTGTGAATATTTCATTAACTGCCAAGTTCTCTGAAGTGTGGTTACAGTATATAATTAAAGCTTTTCTTTTTCTTTAGATAAGCCGTGGTGCGGAGGACGAGTCAACTATCCCACCGCTAACACACTCCTGTCCCTTTCTGGCATACAGGTAGCAAACTTAGGGGCTTGACACAAGCCCCGGCGCGGCCCAGGACCCCCGCGCTTCCTCCCAGACCTGATGACCGGTGACCCAGGGACGATTCACCGCGCAAAACCGGAAGGAGGTGCTAAGACAGAGAAGACACCGAGGGCTCCGGTGCAGGACTCCGGCACTCCTAACGCCCTGTACTCACCACCAGCGAGGCTGTGAACCCAGGCCGGTCCATGGCCCCATAGACTTGATCAGGATTGTAATTCAGACCGGAGGCGAGTCACGGGCGCCTGACACTGGGCGCCGCCATCTTGGAAGCCGCCGGCACTTCCGCGGCCACGTGAGGTTGAACCACAACAATTACACGTGCAAACGGGGAAGCTGCGCCAGGCGAAGAGCTGGGATGGAGGGGCGGAGTCTGGAAAGGGTGATCTAGTCAAGTCTCGCGACTCTTCTCTGCCTCCAAGTCCGACAGCTTCTCAGTAGGCTAGATGGAGGAACTCTCGCGAGCAAATGAGCCTAGATTAAGAACCTGGCGCAGCAAGCCCCCACCCCCGTGAGCGTAGGGCGAAGCCCAAGCGTTAACCCAAAGGAGGCGTGGCTATAGTGGAAGGCGTGGCCATGGAGCTGCCGGACTAGTTTCTGGGGAGGATTGTGGCTTACAGTTAATTCTTTTTGCTTTATCGTTTGGCTTCATCTGTAGAAATTTTGTCTGACGTTTCCATAAAACAGACTCATCATTAGAAAATTATTAACTATAGAAAAGCACTTCAAAAGTTTCCTTCTTGGTATTTCCCTGGTGGTCCAGTGGTTAAAAATCAGCTTGCTAATTTAGGAGACACAGATTCTATCCCTGGTCAGGGAACTAAGATCCCACGTGCCACCGGGGCAACTAAGCCTGTGAGCCACAGCTATTGATCCCACAGGCCACAACTAAAGAAAACCCAGGTGCAGCAACCAAGTGCCAAGTGCCATTAAAAATAAATAAATGATTTTTTAAATTCCTTCTTTGAGTTAAAAATTAGCATCCTCTACTTCTCCTTGTTGTTGTTCAGTTTCTAAGTTGGGATGGACTCTTTTCGACCTTAAGGAATGTAGCCTGCCAGGCTCCTCTGACCATGGGGATTTCTAGGGAAAAATAATGGAGTTGGTTGCCATTTCTTCCTCCAGGGGATTCTCCGGATTCAGGGATCGAACCGGGGTCTCCTGTGTTGGCAGGCAGATTCTTTACCACTGAGCCACCAGGGAAGCCCCTACTTCTCCTTACGGACAGTTTTTGTACTTAATATTATTCACTGGTTCAGTTATTCATTTGCTTATCTCGTTAGCTGTGGTACCAATTGCACACCTCAAAGACCACTTTAAGTACTTAATATAAGTTTATTGGAGCAGACAGTGACTTTACATTTTTTAAATAAATACCTTCTAAGTTTTCTTCTATTAAGGACCAACAACATCTCAGATAAGGTGCACTAATACAGCTGCTTTGTAAGGTGAGCACCATTACCATCCTCATTTTACAGAGAATCCCGGTTCTGCAACTGATAAAAGAAGCTGGCCCAAAGCTACAGAGAACACAGGCAAGCCAGGCTTGAAATTTGACTGAATCTGCCCTCATCATCTTTCCTCAAACCCTGTGCTACAGCCTTAGCAGGCTCTGTGTCTGCCTTTCTTCACTGTGTCTTTCATACCACTGCTACAGTCTTTATTCCCTTCCAGTGGAAATGATCTAGAAATGATTAGCAGAATACCTTTAGCGTTTCAAATTCTGAACATCCAGGAGTCTGAGAGTGGCTTACCTGAGCAGTGCTGTTACCAAAAATTGAAAAGAGGCCAGGTAATAAATTCAGTTAAGCCTTTACTTGGACTCACGCTGCAGCACAAAGGAGTGAAAACAAGTAACAGGTGCCCTTGCTTGCTCCCTCACAGATGCTGGAGAGGGGAGGCAGGTGGAAAGCTGGTCCTTGGAGTGAGGGTGGGGGCAGATCCTGGGATCGGGCTGGAGGGTGGCTTCAGGTGCTTTGTGCACCTCCTTGGAACTGCTGTCTGCCAGGACCATGTGCAATACCCTGCTTTTGTTTCCAGCTCCTCAGATGTGATATTGGGTGTTTGGTCTTTTGTGTCTTGTTCATAATTTGCCCTGGCAGTGCATGCATCAGTCATTTTTAGTCTCTCATAGTTTATTTACTGCTTGATGAGATGTTTGTAAAGGTGCAAACACTGCTGCAAAGAGTCCCAAGTCCCAGGTCCCAGCCAGTAACTGAGCAGGACCCTGCGAGGCCTTCCCAGGTTAGAGCCCCCGACCCGTTTCGTCCACCTGCCTTCTGTCTGTACAAAAACTTTTCAAAGAATACATTTAATCAGAGAAGTGACAAAATGCAGAAAGAAAGGAAAACGGTCAAGTAAGACAAGATAATAATACTTTGGCCATTAAACAGTCAAGGAAGGACCTTTAGTTCTTCCTCAAGGACTACAGATAGTATTCTAAGTCATGTTCTTTGAGCTGTTTTGCAGATACTGAAACCCCCACCAGGTGGAAGAAGTTAACTGTGTGCTGCGCACAAACATGTAACCCCAGACCAATTAGAACCACAGGTTGATGATACTGACTCCTAATTACCTCCCTAAACTTCAGTACTTTGGCCACCTCATGCGAAGAGTTGACTCATTGGAAAAGACTCTGATGCTGGGAGGAATTGGGGGCAGGAGGAGAAGGGGACGACAGAGGATGAGATGGCTGGATGGCATCACTGACTCGATGGACATGAGTCTGAGTGAACTCCAGGAGTTGGCAATGGACAGGGAGGCCTGGCGTGCTGCAATTCATGGGGTCGCAAAGAGTCGGACACGACTGAGCGACTGAACTGAACTGAACCAACCAATCAGAAGAATGTCCACAAGCTGATCATGCCCTATTCCTTAAACATGATAAGACTCCTCACTATCCACTGCAGCATGGGACTCACAGTCTTAAGGGCATTATTCTGCTGTTGCCCCTTTGCCTGGCAAAGCAATAATACTATTTCACCCAAAGCTCTGTCTCTGAGATTTAATTCAGCACCAGTGGACAGAGGCTGAATTTCAGCAACAAGCCTGTCTCAGTTCAGACTCAGGGTCTCTCTGATAAGACTGAAGTCAAGGCATTGGCTAGGGCTATATCTGAAGAGTTGGTGAGGACTGGAGAATCCACCTCCAAAATGGCGTCTTTCCATGGCTACCAAATTAGTGCCAGCTTTTGGCAGGTGGCCTCAGTTCCTCACCTCATAGACCTCTCTCCAGGATTGCTTGAGTGTCCTCAGCTGGTGAGTAACCTAAGTGAGAGCAAGACAGAAATGTTACATTCTATTGTACAGAGGTAAAAGCTCCATCAGGTATTTCATGATGCCACTGGAAAGCCTTTAGGAAATACAGATATAACAGACATGACCTGGGGCCCCTGTTCCATGAAGTGCTTACTGAAAGACCCATTACCAGTTGTGCATGCCTTTAAATGGAATATTACAATGCATTGTCATTGTCACCACATTGCAAGGAGAGTATATACTCAAATCTTCTATTTCAAAAAAAATGGGAAATGCAATAACTACTGGCTTGCAGAAACATGTGAAATTATACTAATAATATTGTTTTCTTCAATTAAATCTACCTCTGTAAGCCAAGTTTACGTTTAAGCAAGTTCTGAAATATACATAATATTTATAAAAATAAGCAAGACATCAAAAACAATATATCAGAAAACAAATCAGAGGACTTCCCTGGTTGTCCAGTGCTTAAGATTTCATGCTCCCAATGCAGGGGGCCCAGGTTCGATCCCTGGTCAAGGAAGTAGATTCCACATGCCACGACTAAGAGCTGATGCAGCCAAGTAAAAAAAACTTAGGTCCACCTTAGGGGAAATAAAGGACATAATCTTTAACCAGAACTAGACCCAAGTTCCAAATTCCTGTTGCTGATCTTTATTGAAAGATAAAGTAATAGAACCATTTTCAATATAAGTATTCACATATCTCAACCCATATGCAAAGAAAATACAAAATGTAAAAATTCTGTTTTAAACGACAGTCTTCTTTTTGAGTGAAGTAAGTCAGAGAAGGAGAAATCTCATATGACATCCTTTATATGTGGAATCTAAGAAGAAATGATAAAAATGAAATTATAAAACAGAAAGAGACTCACAGACTTAGAGAATGAACTTATGGTTTCCCAGAGGAAGGAATAGTTATGGGGTTTGGGATGAACATGTACACACTGCTAAATTTTAAATGGATAACCAACAGGGACCTACACCTGTTTAGCACGTAGAACTCTGCTCAACGTTATGTGGCAGCCTGGATGGGAGGGGAGTTTGGGGGAGAATTCAGTTCAGTTCAGTTCAGTCGCTCAGTTGTGTCCAACTCTTTGCAATCCCATGAATCGCAGCACACCAGGCCTCCCTGTCCATCACCAACTCCCGGAGTTCACTCAGACTCACGTCCATCGAGTCAGTGATGCCATCCAGCCATCTCATCCTCTGTCGTCCCCTTCTCCTCCTGCCCCCAATCCCTCCCAACATCAGAGTCTTTTCCAGTGAGTCAACTCTTCACATGAGGTGGCCGAAGTACTGGAGTTTCAGAGACTAGATCCATGTATATATATGGCTGAGTCCCTTCCATGTTCACCTGAAACTGTCACAACATTGTTGATTGGCTATACCCCAATACAAAATAAAAAGTTTTAAAAAAAAAAAAGGACAGTCTTCTTTTAAGTAATAATAACAAGGTTATGCATTCCATGCGGGTTTGTGTTTTCATTTCAAATGAGTAAGGAAAAAAAAAAAAAAACAAGACTGTCCTTTCAATAAATGGCTTTGGGATAGTTAGATAACCATTTAGATGAAAATTATGTTTCATCCCTGTCTCACAATTCACCTCCAAAAACTGTTCCAAATGGGTTAAAATTCTCACTTGACATAATTTGACTATTAAACTATTAGAAGGAAAAGGTAAATATTTTAATATTCTTAAGGTAAATAAACAGGTTTATGCATGAGTTTTTTTAACTAGGAAAAATATTTGCAACACATATGGCAAGAATGAATTCTTAATACTAAATAGCTCCTATAAATTAAAAAGAAGGGACATCTTGGGTGGCCCAATGGCTAAGACCCCAAGCTCCCAATGCAGGTAGCCTGGGTTGGATCTCTGGTCAGGGAACTAGATCCCATATGCCACAACTAAGACCCAGGGAAGCCAAATAAATAAATATTAAAAAAGAAAGAAAAACCCCAATGTCAATGGAAAGAAATGGGGAAACTCACAAAGGAAGAAAAATAAGTAGCTAATGAACATGTGAAAATATTTTAAATTCCTTAATAACATCAAAATGAAAATTAAAACAATACATTTTTTAAACTTATCAAATAGGCAAAGACTTTTTCTAGAGTATGTGTTTGTTTAGCCGCTGAGTTGTGCCTGACTCTTTGCAACCCCATAGACTGTAGCCCGCCAGGCTTCTCCATCCATGGGATTCTTCAGGCAAGAATACTGCAGTGGGTTGCCATTTCCTTCACCAAGGATATTCACAACACAGCAATCAAACCCTTGGCTCCTGCCACATATCCTGCATTGCAGGAAGATCCTTTTACCACTGAGCCACCAGGGAAGTCCAAGATTTTTCTAAGGGGAGCATCAAAGCAACTTTTCTGGTGAGTGATATGGCAAGACATCAAAACCCTAAAATATGTTTTTTATTCCTCGATTTTTCTACTTATTCCACTGTACTCTAAGGAACTTTTTTAATCCATAGAAATATAACTATAAGGATACTCGTTTCACAGTTTTCCAGAGCAAAAGAAAAATTTTTCTACAACCAAAAGTGTTCATCATTGCCTGATTGAGATAATGTGGTTATAGTATCCATATGTATCTATTTAATGCCATGATGTAGAAGAATCTTTAATGATACAGAAGGATGGTAAACATAAAAATAGTTGCACAGGGATCTGCCTGGTGGTCCAGTGGCTAAGATTTCAAGCTCCCTATGCAGGGGACTCAGGTTCAATCCCAGGGAATCAGGGAACTAACTAACTTCCACATGCCTCAGCTAGGTGTTCACGTGCCACAACCAAGACCTGACATAGCCAAATAAATAAGTAAACAAATAAAAATATTTTGTTTAAACGTTGCATAAGAACACTTGCATATATGTTGCTTTCTCTCTTTATGCCCTAGCAAATCCGCTCTCTATTTTCTCTTCTTTAATTTTCTGTCCTAGAGAGCCGACCCTTAGGAATTGCTCCCTGGTTTCCAATATGGTTTGGCCAATGAAGGTCATGGACAGACGTGAGGATTGCTTGAGAAAGAGGTCAGGGTAAATCATCTGTGCTCCCTGCCTGCGCCCACCCAGTTCCCTCCAATGGAACAGCTTCCACTCTCAGGCTCCCTTTCCCCCGCAGGTCTAGGGAGCATAATAGCTTCCCACCATTGTAAGCACTGGCCCCCTCCTTGTGCCTTATTGACTTTCCAATACTGCCCAAGTTTCTCTTCAAAATCCCAGTTGGGTGCCTTCTGTTTGCTGCTAGAACTCTGACTGACAGAAGACACTCTAATCCAGTTTTTGGAAACATTTACATAGTAATTATCTATTGCTGCAATAACAAACTACCCTAATAACTTGGCAGCTTAGAAACATGTCCCATCTCAAGAGTTTCTGTGGGACTAAAATCTGGAAGTGGCATAGCTAGGCCTGGCTGCCTCAGAGTTTCTCATTACGCTGCAGTCAGCCAGGGCTGCAACCCCATCTGAGGGCTCAAATGGAGATCTTCTTCCAAACGCACTCACATGGTTGTTGGCAAGATTCAGTTCTGCAAAGAATGTGAAGTGAGTGGTTCAGTTCCTCAATGTCTGTTGACTGGAGGCCTCCCTCAGTTTCTTGCCCTGGAGGCTTTACATGTGGAAGCTTTCGACACAGCCCCTGGCTTCCATCAGAGAGAGAGCACCCGAGACAGAAGCCACAATCTTTTATAACCTAATTACACTCAAACGGAGGGGATTATACAAGGCTAGACTATAAGGCAGCGACAATCAATGGGAACAATCTTACAGGCAATATATCAATATACTTTACAAATGCACAGAAAAAAATCTGTGTGATGACTGGTTATCTTTGGGTACATTAAAAATGAGTTCTATTTTCTTCCTGCGTTACTGGCCATTTCTAATAAATAAACATTACTGCTGCAATTGTTACCATCATTTATTGTTTTTGACCCTCCAGCCGGCAGCCACTCACATGATATTGCTTAATTTCTTTGCCTTTTCCATGGGCCAATTTATATAAACCTGCCTAGATTTCACCAAGCATGAATCAGTTATCTCCCATTATCGGATTTTGTTCAGTATTTGACCCAAGAAGAAGCTCTGGCTGTGTTTCTAAAACATATATTAAAATAATCAGGATGAAATTTGCTCAGCTAATTTTTACATTCTCTGCCAAAATCTCCACTTCGTTGGACGTGGAGGAAAAAAAAAAAAAGTTGCTCAGAAATGGTGGTTGCGAAGTGAAGTGAAGTGAAAGTTGCTCAGTCGTGTCTGACCCTTTGTGACCCCATGAACTATACAGTCCATGGAATGCTCCAGGCCAGGATACTGGGAATGGGTAGCCTTTCCCTTCTCCAGGGGATGTTCCCAACCCAGGGATCAAACCCAGGTCTCCTGCATTGCAGGAGGATTCTTTACCAGCTGAGCCACAAATTATCCTAAAACCTTGCGCCTTGTGCATCTACTGCCCATCAATTTTTCAAGCCTCTCACACTGAAATACAACAAGGAAGTGCCTTTGCTGTAATTGCTCTCCTCTGTTCAAGTGGCAACTGATAATTATGTCACCTGTGTGATCCCTGACACAGATGACAACAGCAAATGATTTTTCTCAGCCACTCACTGCTGAAATTCAAGGACAAATGGAGCTTTTTTTCTCTCTCTCTGCAGTAGAGGAAATAATAGGAAAACAGAAATGGGGTCCATGATCTTCCCGTTTTAGGAATTTAAAACAAAAATGTCCACCGTTAAACCACAATCTTCTGGCTAATCACAAATAAGAACTTTATTAGTCTTCAAATTAATTCCATCAGCAAGTGCTAACTGCATTGGTGTCCATAACAGACTTTCTTCTTTCTAAACATCTGATCTTTCCAACTTCATTTTGTATCATGGTGTTCCTTGATTCTTACAATCTGCTAGGCTAAGAAGCCTGCCTCTTGTCCAATTTCTTAATTATCCTTGATGCCTAAACCATTGCCTAATTCTTTAGGGGAGTTCTTCCTCTCCTTTCTGCAAAACGACTTGGTTTAAGCCTTCATAAATCGAAATTTAATGACCAGAAAGGTCATAAAAACCTTCTCCCAATTCTGTATCCCCATTTCCAGTTCATCTGGACAACTACGCAAGAGTAAAAGAAAAAAAAAGGAACCATCTTATCTCGGGCCTTATGTAGATGATTGATTTCCCTATTTATTTTCTCAGTTAATTTAAGCTGCCGACCTGTGACTTAGATATTAAAATCAAGTCTGGGCTCCTGGTTTTTGAAAGGAAAACATTAAAACCCAAAAGGAAGTCATTGACACTTTGAAAGACAGTTTGGCAGTTTCTTATAAATCCAAATGTAGTCTTAACATATAATCTGCAAATTGTGCTCCATGGTATTTATTTCGTGTATTTCAAATCAGTCGAAAACTTACGTCCACTCAAAAATCTCCAAATGGATGTTTGTAGCAGCTTTATTTGTAACGGCCGGAACTTGGAAGTAATCAAGATGTCATTCACCAAGTAAATGGATAAATAAACTGTGGTCTACCCAGATAATAGAATGGTATTCAGTGTTGAAGAAAAAATGAGCTATCAAGCTGTGAAAAGACATGTTGGAACCTTAAACATGTGCTACCGTTTGAGAGAAGTCAATATGAAAATGCTGTATACTGGATGGTTTCCAACATTCTGGAAAAGGCAAACTGAGACTATTCTATGTGATGCTATAACGGTGGATACACGTCATTACGACTTGTCAAAACGGATAGAATGTACACTGCTGAGTGATTTACCTAATGTAAAGTATGGATTTGATGATAATAAAGTTTCAATGTAGACTTATCAACTGTAACAAACATACCCCTCTCATGAGGGATGTTGACAGTGGGGGCAGCTGTGGGGTGTGGGTGGACAGGAACCAGGGCGTATATGGGAACTCCCCAGTGAGTACTGCAGATGGAGCACTTTCTGCTCAGCTTTGCTGTGAATCTAGAACTGCTCTAAAAGATAAATTACATTGTAATAATTTTTTAAAAGGTAGTCATTGTACTATACCCTGAGATTCCCACTGAAAACAAACTGCAGTCTAATTCTATCCTCCTCCTACAGGGGTTGGGGCCTCCCTGGTGGCTCAGAGGATAAAGCGTCTGCCTGCAATGTGGGAGACTCGGGTTCGATCCCTGGGTTGGGAAGATCCCCTGGAGAAGGAAATGGCAACCCACTCCAGTATTCTTGCCTGGACAATCCCATGGACAGAGGAGCCTGGTGGCCTACAGTCCACCGGGTTGCAAAGAGTCGGACTCTACTCGACTTCACTTTCACTTTCACTTTCTACAGGGGTCTGGATTAGCAAGGAAGGAGAGAGTAGAGGGATGGGAGAGAGGGAGGGAAGGGGGAAGGAAGCAAAGAGGGAAGGAAGCAAAGAGAGTGCAAAGAAAGAAAGGGGATATAAAACTATATATGAAAAGAAAAATATCTTGTCTCTGCTCCATGGGCTGGAGATGCTTTTTCTCCACCCCAAATGTTCACTGACACATGAATAAACAAAATGCGGTGCGTACATACAGTGAAACCGCGTATGTATGCTCACTCACTAAGTCTTGACCCACTCTTTCGCAACCCCATGGACTGTAGCCCACCAGGCAAGAACACTAAAATGGGTTGCCATTTCCTTCTCCAGGGGATCTTCCCAACCCAGAGATCAAACTCACGTCTCCTGCATTGGCAGGCAGATTCTTTACCACTGAGCCACCTGGGAAGCCCCTTTGCTTATTACCTTATGTCAAACAAGCAGTCCTCCATTCAAAAGGGCATGACCTTTTACTCCTCTGAGTTACCAGCATGAGTCCTAAATGAACACTTCAGGCTTCATGCTACACACTGAATAGTAATCTTCTCCATCCAGCCCCAGGCGAACCAATTAGAGCTCAAAAAATCTCTTTAAAAAGGTGACTTAATACCTTTGTCATTTCTCAGGCCTGATGTTACTGACATTACAAAATGGCCTCTGTTCCCCCAAATAATCACAAGAGAGCGTTGTGTCACTTGGGTGCAAGCCCCATGTCCTCTGTTAACTTTTAGTTCCTCTTTGCAGGTTTTACTCCTCAACAGACATTTTATATTCTTACCGGAATCACTGGGCCCAAGGCTACTGCTTCAAGCTCCTGGCCTGCCAGGCACCTTTCTCTGCTCTTGATCCCCCAGGGAAGTTGATCTTCTCCACACCTTCTGCCTCAGGGCTTGTGCACAAACTCAACCCCAACTTCCGCACCTTTCCGTCTTACCTGACCTCTACTGACAGCTCAGCTTACTGTGGTTTCCTGAGACATTGTCTTTTCTGACACATCGCCCTCATCATATTATATTTCTCCTGTAGCTTTTCCCCCCGCACGTCTCATAACTTGTAATTCTATGTTTGTATGCTCATCTGTCTCCACCACTAGATTATGGAAACCATGAATGGGGACTTCCCTCTCAGTCCGGAGAATCCGCCTTGCAGTGCAAGAGATGAGGGTTCCATTCCTGCTTAGGGAACTAAGATCTCACATGCCACGGAGCAACTAAGCCGGCGCAGGACAACTAAGACCCGATGCGGCTTAATAAATAAATAAGAATAAAATCCATGAAGACAAGGTCCATGTCTATCAAGTTCACCACTGTACTCAGCACCAGACACATAGGAGGAGCTCAGCTGTTGGAAGAATGAAGGACAGGAGAGAGGACAGGAGGAAGGGAATGAAGGAGACCATAAGAAACAGTTGCATTTCAGGCATATAGTAAAGCTGATGTGCATTGGGAAGATTCATCGGGCAGCCAAGACTTCTGGAGACCAGTTCTAGAGGGTCTGTGATGCTATGTGAATCTTCAGGTGTCCTTTCCTCCAGAAAACTATTCCTTCTCTATATCTGAGGGTTGAAAAGCAAAGGATGTCAATTCAGAGCATGCGGTCCTGACAAAGGAGCATATATAATCCATACAGCAATCCCTAGCCTAATTTCCCTGATCCGTGCCCCTCCCAGAGTTCACGGTCATTGGCCTGCCATGGTATTCATTCAAGAAATGAGCTCTCCAGACTTCCCTGGGGGTTCAGTGGCTAAGACTCCGAGCTCCCAATGCAAGGGGCCTAGGTTTGATCCTGGTTAGGGAACTAGATCCCACATGCTGCAACTAAAAAAGATATCGCATGCCATAACTGCATGCAAGACCCACTGCAGCCAAAATAAATAAATAAATAAATTTTTTTTACAAAAGGAAATGAAATAAGCTCTTTCAGTAGCACAAGTGAATCCAACCAGTGCAATGAGACACCGGTTGTGCTGTGACCTGGTTGGAAATATAGAATGGCCATTTCACAAAAGCAGGTAATCATCTCTCTTTTTAAAAGTCATTGAGATGATTGATGAGATTGTGTTGCTTGCAGATAATTAAACAAGAAGACTAAAGAAGAACATAGATCTTATCTTAGTAAATCCAGAGAAAAAAATCATTGAAAATAAGCTTCAAAAAAGCTAGAATACAGTTGGCTAATCCCTCAGAAACAAAGTGATTTTTCTGTAGTGTTTTAATTATAAAGTCTTTTCCCATGCAATATATGGTTTACTCTCGGCAAGTACTCAGCAAGTACTCTACCTACACAAGTACTCATAGTATGCTTATTTTATGCTTGCATATAATGAATTTTTTTTAAGTTTTATTAAATTTGTTACAATATTGATTCTGTTTTATGTTTTGGTCTTTTGGCTGTGAGGCATGCAGGATCTTAGCTCCCCGACCAGGGATTAAACCTGCATCCCTTGCATTGGAAGGTGAAGTCGTAACCACTGGACCACCAGAGAAGTCCCTACAATGAATTTTCAATTCATTAAAAAAATAGGCAGAACCACCATTGTGCTGTTTCAACAATTGATCAATAGTAATCAGTTCAGTTCAGTTCAGTCTTTCAGTCATGTCTGACTCTTTGCGACCCCATGAACCACAGCACGCCAGGCCTCCCTGTCCATCACCAACTCCCGGAGTCCACCCAAACCCGTGTCCATTGAGTCAATGATGCTATCCAACCATCTCATCCTCTGTCATCCCCTTCTTCTCCTGCCCTCAATCTTTCCCAGCATCAGGGTCTTTTCAAATGAGTCAGCTGTCCCTATCAGGTGGCCAAAGTACTGGAGTTTCAGCTTCAACATCAGTCTCTCCAATAAACACCCAGGACTGATTTCCTTTAGGATGGACTGGTTGGATCTCCTTGCAGTCCATAATAGTGAAGAGGAAAAGTTAAAATTTTTACATAACTTCCTGCCCTTTCTGCCTCTGTAACTCAGCTCACTCCTTGCAAAGTCTAAATCACATAGGTTTCAGAAAGTGGGGACTCACAATACTAGGAACTGGAGCTTATCTCATTCACTCTTGTCCTACTCTTTGAGATCACCCTAGCCCCTACAAACCCTCAAACCTGCTTAATCATGCCTGTCCATGTATAAAAACTCTGTAACCCCTTTGTTTGGGGCTCAGAGAGTGGAGTGTTAACTCCTCTGGGTCTGCTGGCATAATAAACCTGAATTCTCCAATTCTCCAAGTGTGGTGCTTGCTTTCTCAAGTACTGGTTTTTGCAATAATAGTAGATGATTATATTATACTATCTTTCTTCTCTACTTGCATTTCTTCTCAGCTTCTAAATTAGTCCTCTAAAACAAAGCTTAGATGGACAAGAAAATTGGGACAGAACTTATGATCAAGATTTAATGTATATTATGTGCCTATCTTATTCTCTAAATATTTTACAATTAACGATGAGACTCATTTGTAATTTTTTTAAAAGGTTGATTTTAACTATGTATTTTTTTCTAATGAAAGTTTATATTTTTGTTGTTTAGTGGCTCATCATATCCGACTGTTTGTGACTCTGTGCACAGGGTTTCCCAGGCAAAAATACTGGAGTGAGTTGCCATTGCCTTCTCCAGGGGATCTTCCCAACCCAGGGATCGAACCTGTGTCTCCTGCCAGGTCTCCTGCATTGCAGGTGGATTCTTTTACTGCTGGGTCACCAGCGAAGCCCAAAGCCCATGAAAGTTTATAGCATTTGTCAATTGCTTTAGGCAGGAATTTGAAGATGAGGGCCAAGTTTCATATGCATTGTATGCTTATTCATCAAAGAATCATGCAAAATATTGCAAGCGAATCATGCACAATATTGCATCGGGCCCTGGGCTGAACCTAGATCTGCCTTTGAAACAACTTCAGAGTGTGTCTTCTTGTAGTTCTGTCTCATTGGAAATGACAAACTAAGATACACATGGAGGGTTTTATCTGCCTTGTTTGCTGTGAAACATCTAATTGTTGGGACAACACCGGACTAGAATGGTCTAAAGAATTGGTGGAAACCTGAGACTGCAAACTCTCAGAGCCAACATAACATACCTGTACCTTGTACGCATGGCAGCTGTACCTGTCCACATAGGTGAGGAAGGCCAGAGGACCGGGAATCTGAATAGCAGCTGGGTCCCTCAGTGAGGGACTGTGTGTGTGGTCTGTATCCATCTAAAAAGCTAAGAAAAGATGCTGTTAGGCAAAGCTTTCTGGATCTCCAGGGTCTGACGGCCATTTAGAACCTGTAACTACCACTGGGCTGATACAAACATATTAACTGAAGTCCCTTTTTTTCCTGAAATGTCTTCTGTCTGATGCTTTACAATAATTTATTCATCCTTGCAAAAATAATATCTACCCTTCAGACTTTTTTTTAATATAAAAGAAACTGTGTGGGGACTTCCCTGATTTAGTGGCTGACTCCACACTCCCAAAGCAGAGGGCTCAAGTTTGATTCCTGGTCAGGGAATGAGAACCCATGCAACTAAGAGTTCAGAAGCTGCAACTAACACTCCTGCACACCGCAACAAAGATAAGGCGGGGTGATGCAACTAAAACCTGGGGCAGCTAAATAAATAAATATATACATAAAGAGAAACTGAGTGTACAACTTTGCAGGTTGTGTGCCGCATGGCTCCAAGAGGTGACAGTCACAGAGTAGTTCTCATGAATGTTTCACGCAGCGCTCATTGCACAGCTCTGGGAGACAAACATTGCATTTCATTCCGTGTAACTGGCAAGCCTCGGAGCGGTAGTGCACAGCCTACCCAGCCTTACACGGCAGCCCTCGATCTACCTCAGTTTGAAGTTTGTTAGTTCTAAAACTGGACCTGCCTTGGAGTAGAGAAAGAGAGGATTTTGCACTAAATGATACTGCTGCTTGGCCCCAAATCTCTTTGGTTCACCGGCAGTTGTAGTAAACAGTCCCTGACACAATGACAACATCTCAACTCAGGAATCAGTGTCTCTTGTCCTCTATCTGAATTCTCTCCTGCTCCAAGAGCTTGGCGGGCACCATCAAGGAGTGAAGGTAAATCAATGCTCCACCCTTCACTCTTTAACAGGGACATTTTGGACATGTTCTACATCGTTTCTCAGAGGGTCCCCAGGATAACCGAGCCCTAGCTGCCCCTAGCCCTAACCAGCTATTTTATGCACACTTTATCACTTTTTCCCCTTTCCTGTCTCACTTTTTCCACTTCCTCGTTTGTGTTTCCAGGAAGTGTCTCCCCCCAAAAACTACCTGCATCCAAGTCTTTGTCTCAGGGTCTGTTGTAGAAGAAACTGAAATTGAGACAGATGCCCTTAGGAACAGATGACCTTAGTTGGTTCTGTATCCTGAGTGCTGGTCTGGGGCAAAATGCTCATTGGATGAATGAATGAATAATTCTCACACAGGGCAATGGACTGCCTCTACTGATCAGGAAGGTGAGAAGTGATAACAAATTAAGCAATGAGTTTTCATGCCTCAAACTGCATCTGCGACAATGTAACAGGAAACTCAGCTGCCCATCACAGAGCCAACAAAGCGTGCTGCATTTCAGATGAAAATGACTGCTTCTTGAGCAAGCACTGACATAGTTCACGTTGTAATTTTGAGTGGGGAGAAGTATAAGATCCTTTGTATTTATGCTATAGAAGTTCTTTCTCTACCCCTCAAATTCTCTTCAAGCTCTTAGTAAAATAGCTGCAGACACCCCCAATCTGATCTGGGACACAAAGCCTTGAGATAATCTAGCTTTGGAAAAATGACAAGTGCGTCTTCTTTCCAACCAGAGAAAGATATAAGACTCTGGGGACGAGGAATTATAAATCCATTTCTTTGTTCTTTAAAATCACTGCTTTATCTCTGATCCCCAACAATGCTTTTTTTCTCCCTCTCTAATTCGAGAAGGGATACGTGTGCAAAGGGTGTGAAATTAACAGAATGCACGCACAATCTCAATAAACAAACATGAAAACCTTTCCGTTGCACATCACTAGCTTCATTCAATTAGTATCATGTTAAAACACTGTTGCATTGCACAACCTTTTGATTTGTGGAAAAACTAAATAAAATAAACAAAAAGCTAGTGAATAAAAAAAAAAAAAAAGCCTAAAATTCTTCTATTTCCACCAGAGTACTCAGCCAAACATGGAAGCAGCAAAATCTGTCTTCCAGAATTCTCATTTCCATCTCAGAACCCCTTTAGTCCTCCTGGTTAATACACTTCTCCCATCCAGTACCACGGTCTTCCTCTTTGCAGTCAACTGACTGTCCAGAATGTTAGCTGATACCTAAGGCAAGGAGAGTGGTGTAACACATTCACAGCAAACACATTACAAAAATCCTCACTTTGCCTCATTTTGTACATGCAAACATTGCTAATCTATTGCTGAAACATCACACAGCTCAACAAATTGCTGCCAGCAGACAGCAGCTGGTAATAAGAATTGGTACCAGAAAATCACTCCTTCAACTAATCTTTACAGAACTCCAACTACGTTCCAGTCACTATTCTCACTCAAGGAATGAAAATGAAAATGAAAAAGCAATGTCCTTGATGACATGCTAGAGTGGTAACAGAGTATGTTTCTCTCTGTTGAGTATGAGGCATCAGCATTTTAATAAGTGCTTTTGAAAACATAAAACTCTGAACATCCAAAAGAGTGAACCTACAGGAGTAAATGGTGTGGGTGCTTTCGGCTGCATACACCATCCTGACATTTTCATTAAAGCTTCCAGCCAAAAGACAAGCAATTCTAGTACTGTATCATTAGGTCAATTATCTCATATTGATTACAAATTCAGACACAAAGGAAGGAGGTACATAAATTGAGTAGAGTGTCCCTTTTTTTCACTTCTTCCCAACACTCTGCATGAGGACTATTTGCCAGGTGCTAAACTATGCATGGACCTGACATTCCAGGTTCCTATGCAATATTGCTTTTTACAGCATTGGACCTTGCTTCTATCACCAGTCACATCCACAGCTGGGTATAGTTTTTGCTTTGGCTCCATCCCTTCATTCTTTCTGGAGTTATTTCTCCACTCATCTCCAGTAGCATATTGGGCACCTACTGACCTGGGGAATTCCTCTTTCAGTATCCTATCATTTTGCCTTTTCATACTGTTCATGGGGTTCTCAAGGCAAGAATACTGAATTGGCTTGCCATTCCTTCTCCAGTGGGCTACATTCTGTCAGACCTCTCCACCATGACCCGCCCATCTTGGGTTGCCCCGCAGGCATGGCTTGGTTTCACTGAGTTAGAAAAGGCTGTGGTCCTAGTGTGATTAGATTGACTAGTTTCCTGTGAGTATGGTTTAACTGTGTCTGCCCTCTGATGCCCTCTTGGAACACCTACTGTCTTACTTGGGTTTCTCTTACCTTGGACTTGGGGTATCTCTTCACAGCTGCTCCAGCAAAGTGCAGCTGCTGCTCTTTACCTTGGACGAGGGGTATCTCCTCACGGCCGCCCCTCCTGACCTTGAAGGTGGAGTGGCTCCTCTAGGCCCTCCTGTGCCCGCGCAGCCACCACTCCTTGGATGTGGGGTAGCTCCTCTCGGCCACGCTAAGTGCGCCGGTCGCAGCCGCCTGCACTAAGTGCTCCAGAATTGGAAGTGGTCAAACAAGAGATGGCAAGAGTGAACGTCAACATTCTAGGAATCAGCGAACTAAAATGGACTAGAATGGGTGAATTTAACTCAGATGACCATTATATCTACTACTGCGGGCAGGAATCCCTCAGAAGGAATGGAGTAGCCATCATGGTCAACAAAAGAGTCCGAAATGCAGTACTTGGATGCAATCTCAAAAACAACAGAATGATCTCTGTTCGTCTCCAAGGCAAACCATTCAATATCACGGTAATCCAAGTCTATGCCCCAACCAGTAACACTGAAAAAGCTGAAGTTGAATGGTTTTATGAAGACCTACAAGACCTTTTAGAACTAACACCCAAAAAGATGTCCTTTTCATTATAGGGGACTGGAATGCAAAAGTAGAAAGTCAAGAAACACCTGGAGTAACAGGCAAATTTGGCCTTGGAATATGGAATGAAGCAGGGCAAAGACTAATAGAGTTTTGCCAAGAAAATGAACTGGTTATAGCAAACACCCTCTTCCAACAACGCAAGAGAAGACTCTACACATAGACATCACCAGACGGTCAACACCGAAATCAGATTGATTACGTTCTTTGCAGCCAAAGATGGAGAAGCTCTATATAGTCAGCAAAAACAAGACTGAGAGCTGACTATGGCTCAGATCACGAACTGCTTATTGCCAAATTCAGACTTAAATTGAAGAAAGTAGGGAAAACCACTAGACCATTCAGGTATGACCTCAATCAAATCCCTTATGATTATACAGTGGAAGTGAGAAATAGATTTAAGGGACTAGATTTGATAGATAGAGTGCCTGATGAACTATGGATGGATGTTCGTGACATTGTACAGGAGACAGGGATCAAGACCATCCCCATGGAAAAGAAATGCAAAAAAGCAAAATGGCTGTCTGAAGAGGCCTTACAAATAGCTGTAAAAAGAAGAGAAGCGAAAAGGAAAGGAGAAAAGGAAAGATATAAGCATCTGAATGCAGAGTTCCAAAGAATAGCAAGGAGAGAGAAGAAAGCCTTCCTCAGGGATCAATGCAAAGAAATAGAGGAAAACAACAGAATGGGAAAGACTAGAGATCTCTTCAAGAAAATTAGAGATACCAAGGGAACATTTCATGCAAAGATGGGCTCGATAAAGGACAGAAATGGTATGGACCTAACAGAAGCAGAAGATATTAAGAAGAGGTGGTAAGAATACACAGAACTGTACAAAAAAGAGCTTCATGACCCAGATAATCACGATGGTGTGATCACTCACCTAGAGCCAGATATCCTGGAATGTGAAGTCAAGTGGGCCTTAGAAAGCATCACTACAAACAAAGCTAGTGGAGGTGATGGAATTCCAGTTGAGCTATTTCAAATCCGGAAAGATGATGCTGTGAAAGTGTTGCACTCGATATGCCAGCAAATTTGGAAAACTCAGCAGTGGCCACCGGACTGGAAAAGGTCCGTTTTCATTCCAATCCCAAACAAAGGCAATGCCAAAGAATGCTCAAACTACCGCACAACTGCACTCATCTCACATGCTACTAAAGTAATGCTCAAAATTCTCCAAGCCAGGCTTCAGCAATACATGAACCATGACCTTCCAGATGTTCAAACTACTTTTAGAAAAGGCAGAGGAACCAGAGATCAAATTGCCAACATCCGCTGGATCATCAAAAAAGCAAGAGAGTTCCAGAAAAACATCTATTTCTGCTTTATTGACTATGCCAAAGCTTTGATTGTGTGGATCACAATAAACTGTGGAAAATTCTGAAAGAGATGGGAATACCAGACCACCTGACCTGCCTCTTGAGAAACCTGTATGCAGGTCAGGAAGCAACAGTTAGAACTGGTTATGGAACAACAGACTGGTTCCAAATAGGAAAAGGAGTACATCAGGGCTGTATATTGTCACCCTGCTTATTTAACTTCTATGCAGAGTACATCATGAGAAATGCTGGGCTGGAAGAAGCTCAAGCTGGAATCAAGATTGCTGGGAGAAATATACCTCAGATATGCAGATGACACCACCCTTATGGGAGAAAGTGAAGAGGAACTACAAAGCCTCTTGTTGAAAGTGAAAGAGGAGAGTGAAAAAGTTGGCTTAAAGTTCAACATTCAGAAAATGAAGATCATGGCATCTGGTCCCATCACTTCATGGGAAATAGATGGGGAAACAGTAGAAACAGTGTCAGACAGTATTTTTGGGGGCTCCAAAATCACTGCAGATGGTGATTGCAGCCATGAAATTAAAAGATGCTTACTCCTTGGAAGGAAAGTTATGACCAACCTAGATAGCATATTGAAAAGCAGAGACATTACTTTGCCAACAAAGGTCTGTCTAGTCAAGGGTATGGTTTTTCCAGTGGTCATGTATGGATGTGAGAGTTGAACTGTGAAGAAAGCTGAGTGCCGAAGAATTGATGCTTTTGAACTGTGGTGTTGGAGAAGACTCTTGAGAGTCCCTTGGACTGCAAGGAGATCCAACCAGTCTATTCTGAAGGAGATCAACCCTGGGATTTCTTTGGAAGGACTGATGCTGAAGCTGAAACTCCAGTACTTTGGCCACCTCATGGGAAGAGTTGACTCACTGGAAAAGACTCTGATGCTGGGAGGCATTGGAGGCAGGAGGAGAAGGGGACGACAGAGGATGAGATGGCTGGATGGCATCACCAACTCGATGGATGTGAGTCTGAGTGAACTCTGGGAGTTGGTGATGGACAGGAAGGCCTGGCGTGCTGCAACTCATGGGGTTGCAAAGAGTCAGACCCGGCTGAGCGACTGAACTGAACTGAAACTATGCATGAGGATACAAAATGATTACGCTCCATTCTCTGCCGTTGTACTGGTCACAGTGTCACAGGGGATATGGAGGACATCTTCACATTGTTTCGGACCTCCCACCCTTGTAGCTTACCTGACATTCAACCTGACTCTGACTAACTATAGCCAGATCTTTACTTTGATGCTCACCGTAACCATCATACTACCTTCACCCTGAACCTGACCCTCACCCTACCTTGACTCTGAGAATGACCCTGATCCTGATTATATACACCTTCCTCTTGTGTCACACTGATACTAACTCTGACTCTGATCCTCACCCTGACTCTCCCCTAAACAGTGACCCTACATTGCCGCCTTGTCCTTGATCTTCATCCTCACCTTGTTTCTGAAGCTGAACTCAACTTTACCCCAGATTTGACCCTTATGTGGCCTCCCTCTGTTCCTGATTCCCACAGTGAACCCAAGAGTAACCTTGATCTCAACCCGCCCTCAACACCCTGACACTGCCTTACAGCACACTCGCCCTCCACCTGACTCTGATTTCTACTTTCACTCTGACTATAAACCTTGCATTGACCATGACTCTTAGGTTGACCTCGACACGCATTTTGACCCTGATTCTGAGCCTGATCCTTTCTGTGACCCGAAGCTCTCACTCACCGTAACAGTGACCCTGAACCTCACCGTCAAGCCTGTCTCTGATCCTCTTCTTGACACAAAACTTGGTCCTGACCCTCTTTATTAACCTCTCTGTGACCTGAACCCTACCCTCATCCTGAGCCTGACAGCCTCTATCATCATGAACTACTTAATCAATACCTTGACTTTTTCCAGAGCCTGATACTGACCCTGATTCTTATTATGACTGGGCTCTGATGGGAGCCTTGCCTTCATCAGGATGAATTTGAATATGAAATCTTGTACAATTATACTCTGGTTTTATCAAGATTCCTTGTAACTCAAGATAAGAATGTATTTTTGAAAACTAGGTATACTTTTGAAGTTGTGAATTCATACTACATGCTTTCAAATATGCTGTTTTGATTTGTGTTAAGACAGTCTACCTCAAAGTAAGAAAGTGCAGTTGAGAAGAACGTGTGGTCCTCGTTGATTTGCCTCAGAGTATCGGCTCAGTTTTGTTAATTCTAAGTCATTAAGAATTTTCTGTAGATATGAAGGTTTTCTTTTCCTTCGGCTAAATAAAAGTAAGTTTTTACTTTTTGGTAGCATCAAGACCATCATCTTTATTAGAGATGAAACTTTGATTCTGAGCTTGATTTCCTCTTTACACCTTGTCTGTACACTTATATACAGTTTTCAGCTATGTTTGCTTTAACTTGCAAAAAGAAGTTATTGTTGGAAACAATGCATAAATATGAGCTCTTTCACATACACAACTTAGGCAAGCCTTAAGCTTGAAGCTTGTTCAAACTCATAGGAAGAAAAAGCAGTTGAGAGGAAGTGCATTTGAGTTTTGTTTTTGTTTTCTCCTCACATAAATCTTGCATATGTCTCAGTTTAGGCAAACAAGAAACAGTATTGAGAACAGTTCATATTGGTGCAAATCGGCTCAGCCTCACACAATTCTTTCATAAGAAAGTCCTTATTTCTCCTTAGAGTAAACCGAGATAAACGTGAGGACAGCAAAACAGATTCGTTTCAAAGGTATACGCTTCCCCGAAGAAAAAAAGATATAAAACATTGTTTATAAACCATAATGACCCCGTATTAACTGACCCCTTATTTCTTAAACTATAAGTGAGTTAAAATATGCACAAACTTTTGGGTGACAATACATATATATTTGTATTTGTCTTATCAAAAATTTTAATTAATATGAGATAAACACCAAAAAATTACCTGGATGGCTTTTAACTTTCTGTCCTCTAGGTGTCACTTATGACTACAGAAAAAGAAAGAAAAGAATGATTACTTCAATTAAAAATAAGAATTAATGCAGTTGATTGAGAGAGTCTATTCGATTTTCTATGTGTTTATTTTAAAAAGTTGCTGCGGTTCATTCACATAATAAATGTAATATGATCTATATATTGCTTTATTTAGTAAACTGGCAATTACCTTACATTTTAGAGCTGTAAGTATAAACTTTAAATTACTACCTAATTACAAGTTTGTGTAGCCACAAAAATACTGCATTATAGAACTGGACCAGTTTTCTAACAACACCCAGTCTACAGCAAACCCTCCACTTCCCTAGACCTTCCCCAAATCACCCAACAAAAGACCAAATTCTGTAAGAGTTATTCGTAACAGTCTCCTATTGAGACACCCTGTGGTGCCCCGGAGCTGTGCATTCTCCCTCCACGCAACCAGTAATAAGCCCAAGTTATTCAATGACAGGTATGTTCCCAGGAGTCACTGATTCAAGGGCTCTCACAAATCAAATGCACACATGGGCACAGGCCTTGTGGGGTCAGCCTGCATAGAGTTAAAAGACCTTTTTTCTTGCCATTTCAAAAATGTTAAAATAATAGAAAATAAAGACTGTTTTCCGAAAAAAGCTGGATGGTTTTAAACTTTCTACCTTCTGGGTATCTTTAATGTTTAAAGAAGAAAATAGGAGTTGCTTACTTTAATTAAAGATACTAAATAATTAACAGTATTAACTAATTGATGCTAATTTATATAAATTTTAATGGAAACTATACTAGGTATAATGATTTCACAGACATACAGATACCATAAGGGTAATTTTATTTTAAAGCTATTATCAGAAACTTGAAATTATCTCCTATTTATATGTTTGCATGTATGGATGTGCTTGAATTCATACAAATAAATGTATATAAATAGACCCTTTACTAAAATGCATTACATAAATAATGTTAAGAAATAAATTTGAATTTAAGATTTTCATGTAAAATAATCCGGGATAAACAGAGGTTCCTTTTATCACCAAATTATTGTTAATTCTCAACGCTTTATGTATACTCTTCCACTATTCTGTTGAAATTCCCTTGTGTAGCCCTGACCGAATTTTACTTGTTAATGGTTAAAAAAACAGAAAAGTGCCATTGCAAACTTGAATCCATGCCTAAAATATGGACCACAGACCAGCAGGTGGAGACACCCAGCGCGTGCGTTCCTGCCGCTAAAGCGAGCCCGCTGGCCTGCCCAGCGCAAGCGCACTTTCTCGAAGGAACAGGTAATCACAATCTGATGTTTATCTGAGCCTCGACCCTCCCAGCTGTGTCGTTCTTCCTTTTGAGGAAGGAGGAAGACGCAACAGATCTCCCTGTAAACCTTTATCCTTGCCGCTAACGGGCACGCCAGGGGTTGCGTAGGGCTCCCTCGCGCTGGAATTTGCAAAGACTCAAGGGTTTTTGAAAGCTTAGTTAATTTTAGTTCTAAAATTCCTTTAGTCTTCTGCGTTGTTGTTGACTTGTAGGTGATAAGGACAGTGGAGTTTCTGTGTAAAAGCACTTAATTGCAGTGATAGTGAAATGAGTGTCTCAGTCATTAAAGGAGTAAGTGGGAATTCCCAGGGTGGGAAAACAAAACCCACACCCCCACCCCTACTCCACCCCAAGCTGGGGGATCACTCTCCAGCAAGGAAAAGCTTAGATGCACTCTGACAGTAAATATACAATGGAAGCAACAAATTCCCACTTTACTGCAAAAAGTATTTGTATTAAGTCCATTCGGAGGTATTTAAAGGACCCTGGGGCTCTTGGTTACTGTTCTGGGTCCACCCACCTTGACAGTTTAAAGGTTGGATGGTTGGCAAGTAAGACTTGTTTAAGATGTCCTTTTCATTATAGGGGACTGGAATGCAAAAGTAGAAAGTCAAGCAACACCTGGAGTAACAGGCAAATTTGGCCTTGGAGTACAGAATGAAGCAGGGCAAAGGCTAATAGAGTTTTGCCAACAGAACGCACTGGTCATAGCAAACACTCTATTCCAACAACACAAGAGAAGACTCTACACATGGACATCACCAGATGGTCAATGCCGAAACAAGACTGATTACATTCTTTCAGCCAAAAATGGAGAAGCTCTATACAGTCAGCAAAAACAAGACTGGGAGCTGACTATGGCTCAGATCACAAACTCCTTGTTGCCAAATTCAGACTTAAATTGAAGAAAGTGGGGAAAACCACTAGACCATTCAGGTATGACCTAAATCAAATCCCTTACGATTATACAGTGGAAGTGAGAAATAGATTTAAGGGACTAGATTTAATAGATAGAGTGCCTGATGAACTATGGACGGAGGTTCGTGACATTGTACAGGAGACAGAGATTAAGACCATCCCCATGGAAAAGAAATGCAAAAAAGCAAAATGGCTGTCTGAGGAGGCCTTACAAATAGCTGTGAAAAGAAGAGAAGCGAAAAGGAAAGGAGAAAAAGAAAGATATAAGCATCTGAATGCAGAGTTCCAAAGAATAGCAAAGAGAGATAAGGAAGCCTTGCTCAGCAATCAGTGCAAAGAAATAGAGGAAAACAATAGAATAAGAAAGACTAGAGATCTCTTCAAGAAAATTAGAGATACCAAGGGGACATTTCATGCGAAGATGGGCTTGATAAAGGACAGAAATGGTATGGACCTAACAGAAGCAGAAGATATTAAGAAGAGATGGCAAGAATACACAGAAGAACTGGACAAAAAAGATCTTCACGACCAAGATAATCACGATGGTGTGATCACTCACCTAGAGCCAGACATCCTGGAATGTGAAGTCAAGTGGGCCTTAGAAAGCATCACTACGAACAAAGCTAGTGGAGGTGATGGCATTCCGGTTGAGCTATTTCAAATCCTGAAAGATGATGCTGTGAAAGGGCTACACTCAATATGCCAGCAAATTTGGAAAACTCAGAAGTGGCCACCGGACTGGAAAAGGTCCGTTTTCATTCCAATCCCAAACAAAGGCAATGCCAAAGAATGCTCAAACTACCACACAATTGCACTCATCTCACATGCTACTAAAGTAATGCTCAAAATTCTCCAAGCCAGGCTTCAGCAATACATGAACCATGACCTTCCAGATGTTCAAGCTGCTTTTAGAAAAGGCAGAGGAACCAGAGATCAAATTGCCAACATCCGCTGGATCATCGAAAAAGCAAGAGAGTTCCAGAAAAACATCTACTTCTGCTTTATTGACTATGCCAAAGCCTTTGACTGTGTGGATCACAATAAACTGTGGAAAATTCTGAAAGAGATGCAAATACCAGACCACCTGACCTGCCTCTTGAGAAACCTATATGCAGGTCAGGAAGCAACAGTTAGAACTGGACATGAAACAACAGACTGGTTCCAAATAGGAAAAGGAGTACATCAAGGCTGTATATTGTCACCGTGCTTATTTAACTTCTATGCAGAGTACATCATGAGAAATGCTGGGCTGGAAGAAGCACAAGCTGGAATCAAGATTGCTGGGAGAAATATCAATAACCTCAGATATGCAGATGACACCACCCTTATGGCAGAAAGTGAAGAGGAACTACAAAGCCTCTTGTTGAAAGTGAAAGAGGAGAGTGAAAAAGTTGGCTTAAAGCTCAACATTCAGAAAACGAAGATCATGACATCTGGTCCCATCACTTCATGGGAAATAGATAGGGAAACAGTGTCAGATTTTATTTTTGGGGGCTCCAAAATCACTGCAGATGGTGATTGCAGCCATGAAATTAAAAGATGCTTACTCCTTGGAAGGAAAGTTATGACCAACCTAGATAGCATATTGAAAAGCAGAGATATTACCTTGCCAACAAAGGTCCATCTAGTCAAGGGTATGGTTTTTCCAGTGGTCATGTATGGATGTGAGAGTTGGACTGTGAAGAAAGCTGAGCACCAAAGAATTGATGCTTTTGAACTGTGGTGCTGGAGAAGACTCTTGAGAGTCCCTTGGACTGCAGGGAGATCCAACCAGTCCATTCTAAAGAAGATCAATCCTGGGTGTTTGTTGGAAGGACTGATGCTGAAGCTGAAACTCCAATACTTTGGCCACCTCATGCGAAGAGTTGACTCATTGGAAAAGACCCTGATGCTGGGAGGGATTGAGGGGCAGGAGGAGAAGGGAACGACAGAGGATGAGATGGCTGGATGGCATCACCAACTTGATGGACATGAGTTTGAGTGAACTCCGGAAGTTGGTGATGGACAGGGAGGCCTAGCATGCTGTGATTCATGGGATCACAAAGAGTCAGACAGGACTGAACAACTGAACTCAACTGAACTGATGTTGAAATGATACTGTTGCAGATTTATCTTTGCTTCCTGGGCAATGTCATGAAGAACTGGTGTTAAACTCCCTTCTGCAATTGTTTTGGCATAAGCAGCCATCCAGAAATGTAATGAACATCCCAAGTTGAATTAGGGATGTGTTTCTGACATTTTTTTAATTTCTCAAAGATTTCTCTTGTCTGCTTGATTATAAGAGTATTTATCTAGGTAAAAAGAATTTTTTAACATAGTAATCGTCTGCTGAAGCTTTGCTATGAGATTCTAAGTCTTAGTCTTTGACCTTTTATTTTTCATTACAGCTATTTTCTTAGGCACAACAAAGTACCTAAAAGTTCTTTAATGTGTTGTCCAATGGCACCCCACTCCAGTACTCTTGCCTGGAAAATCCCATGGACGGAGGAGCCTAGTAGGCTGCAGCCATGGGGTCGCCAAGAGCGACTTCCCTTTCACTTTTCACTTTCATGCACTGGAGTAGGCAATGGCACCCCACTCCAGTACTCTTGCTTGGAGAATCCCAGGGACGGGGGAGCCTGGTGGGCTGCCGTCTAAGGGGTCACACAGAGTCGGACACGACCGAAGTGACTTAGCAGTAGCAGCAGCCACTTTATTTAGATTTTCAAGGTTAGAAAAACCTTTTATATATATATTTATTTATTTAATTTGTTTGGCTGCACTGGCTCTTAGCTCTAGCATGTGGAATCTCTGACCTTCACTGTGGAATTTTTTGTTATGGCATGCAGGATCCTTTAGTTCCAACGTGCAGAATCTTTGGTTGCAGAATGCAGTCATTTGTTCCCTGACCAGGGATTGAACCTGGGCCCCCTGCATTGGGACCAAGGAGTCCTAGCCACTGGACCACCGGAAACACCTTTATTTCTAAGTAACTCTGAATTTGTGAGCTACCTCAAGAGCATATTTGTATAAATACTTGCACTTTTATTTTTTGAGAGTAGGCAACCACGAATGAGGACAATTATGCTAGTCATCTGAACTCATTTATTTGTGGAAGCTGTCCGTCTAAAGGATGACTTAACTTTGTTAAAAAGGATGGTTTTTAACTTTCAACAGATTGGGTCAAGGCTATCCAAGGGACTTGCTGAGAAAGTGGTTGAAGAGTATGCAAAAAACACAAGCGTTAATAGTTAACCAACAGTTTACATTTGGCGACAAAAAGGAACTTCTGTTGATCTGGGCATAAAACAATCATTTTACAGAAAAGGCTCAAAGTTTAATATTATTCCTTGGGCACTTCACTTGTGTAACAGATTGTAGAAAAGATCCATACCTATTCCGTGTGCACCAAGACATGTGTGCTCAGTTACTCAGTTGTGTCTGACTCTTTGCAACCCCTATGGTCTGTAGCCTGCCAGGCTCCTCTGTCCATGGGATTCTCCAGTCAAGAATATTGGAGTGAGTTGCCATTTCTTCCTTCAGGGGATCTTCCCAACCCAGGGATCAAACCCACATCTCCTGTGTCTGCTGCTTTGGCAGGCAGATTCTTTACCCTCAAACCACCTGAGAAGCTCAAGAAATACATAGACAGAAAACATATGAGTAGATAATTTAAAATTAATTTAAATATTAATTTTAATTTAAATATTTAATTTAAAAATAATTTAAATTGTCAGTATACTAAATAAAATATCATCTTAAATTTATTATGTGAATGAAGTATACAACTTTTAAAAACAAACAGAAAATCACCTCTTATGCATACACCTGTATCTCTGCAGTGCAGTAGCTGTCCACACCAAGTACTTTCTTTAAATAATCCTTCCTTTCTTTTTTCTCTGGACTTAAGGGACACCTAAAGGACAGAAAGTTAAAAACCATGTAGGTAATTTTTTATAAGCATTTTACCAGTGTTCTTGCCTGGAGAATCCCAGGGACGGGGGAGCCTGGTGGGCTGCCGTCTATGGGATCGCACAGAGTCGGACACGACTGAAGCGACTTAGCAGTAGCAGCATGTCATATTAATTAAAGGCTCTGAGAAGGCAAATACAAACAAAAATCTATTATTCATCAAAAATGTTTGCATATTTTTTAATCCATGGACATTTTAAGAATAAAGGATTAATTAAAAATTACTTAGTAAACAGTCAATTTTTATCTTTTTGTCTTTTTAATAAGAATGTGCCTTTTCAAGTGTTGTGCTGTACTTATATTTATCTTGCTTTACTCTGAAAAGCAATACAGAGTTATCTTTGAAAAGAATGTCTGACACTGAGCTTGTTTATACTAATACGGACTCTTTTCACTACTACTGCTTAGACTCTTCCTCATTAGCTCTAAGGGTGTGCCTTTGAGATGAACATCCACACTTGTGTTCATCTTAGTTTACTCTGAGGAGCACCAAGGAGTTTCTTTTTCGAGAAATATCTGAGACTGAGCTTTTTTCCATTAATACAAATTTTTTTCAATTCTCCTTTCTGTTTGCCTACGTGCAGACATATGTAAGATTTATATAAGCAAAAAACCCTCAGAAACTCACCCTCATCTTCATTGCATTTTCTTCCTGTGAGTTAGAACAAGAGGACTCTAACCCATATTTATGAAAATAAGTTCATATTCACACACTGTTCTCCATAGTAACTTCTTATCGTGAGTTAAGGCATATATCACTGAAATTCACATTTGCGAGAACAAACTAGCAGTACAAAAATCAGATGTTAATCTGTAAAGAAAACTCATTGCGAAATCAATGAGAACCACACAGTATCAAAAGTAGACCCTATTTACACATCAACACATTTGAAAACATATAATACAAATGTAAGAAAGCTCAGAACTATACAAAGTTCTCAAAAGTATGTTCTTATTGCTAGTTATAAGAAATCTAGGTGATATTAGTATGAGGGTGTACAAGATTTCGTGTTCAGACCCAACTTGGTGACGGTAGGTAATTGTTAGGGTCAGAACCATTCTGAAAAGCCTTATGAGAGTCAGAGTCACATTGCGGGTCAGGCAGGGTGAGGTTAGGGGTCAAAGTCACAATGAGAGTGAGCTTTAGGATCATAACGAGGGTCAGGATAGGTGTTAGGATCTGGGTCAGGGTGTATGCTGAGGTCAGGGTCAGTGAGGGAGTCAGTGTCGGGTTGAGGATCAGTGATCACCATCAAGGTCAGGCTAAGGGTCCTGATAAGAGTTAGGATAAACATGTGAATGAATTTCAGGGTCAAAGTGGAAGTGATGATGAAACTCAGAGTAATTGTCCTTCTTCGTGCGAGGGACAGGATGAAGATCTAGTCAGGCTGAGATTCCAGCCAGGCTCACTGTCAGTGCGAGGTAAAGGTCAAGGTATGATCAGGATTAGGGTCATGTTGAGGATCAAAAAAGTGAGGGTCAACTTCAGGGTGAGAGTAATACAAGGGTCAAGGTCAGGGTGCTAATCAAGTTCAGAATGATGAACAGGGTCAGGATCACCCAAGAGTAATACTGGGGGCATAAGGAAGTCAGACAGAGTCAGGGTGATGTCAAGGTCAGAGGCACTTTGAGGTAAACAAGGTAAACGTGAGCATTAGGGTCAGAGTGAGGATCAGGTTGATGAAGCAGGAATTCTGTGTACTTAGGGTCAAGGTTACCGAAATGGTGAGAATAAGGATGAAGTTCAGGGAGAGGGTCAGGGTCAGAGTCAGCATGAGAGTCAGAGAAAGGGTTAAGTTCAAGCCACACTCAGAGAGGTAGATGGTCAGAGTAAAGTTCACTGATGGTCCCGGTCAGGGTCAGCTTGAGGGATGTCGTGAAAGTCAGCCTAAAGCGCAGAATCAGGTCAAATCCAGTTTCCGGGTTGGTGTGAGAGTAGAGTCTGCATCAGGGGCTGCTTCAGGATCAGGGAAAAGGTTTGCAAGACAGGGTGATGATGCGGGTCCAGTTAAATGCAGGGACAAGTTGAGAATCAGTTCACGTAAGGCTCCAGGGTGGGAAAGTCAGAGGCAATGTTAAGGCTGACCTCAGAGGCAATTCCACTGAGAATGAGGGCCACAGTGAGGGTCAGGTCGAAGGTCAGTGTCGGGTCAGATCTGGGGACAAGGTCACTGTGGGGCTTGGGATTAGGGTCATCATTTATGCACAGAAAGCCGATAGCTACTTTATGACCCTCCACATTTGTACTGTCCAATCCATCACGTCAGGTCTTTGGAAAGAGCCACCCGACAATCCGCGGCCTCTTAGAGCACATCCAGAACAGCAAGAAGTAACCCACAACCTCCACTGCAAAAGCTTCCTTCACGCGCCTTCAGGCACAGCCTCCTCCAGGCACATTTTAATTCTCTATGGAAGAATTAGAGCGCAGCTGCTTGGAGGTTCCCTGGCTTTTCACCCACACTCCCCTCCCTGCAAGTGCTGGTGAGGCCCCCTAACCACTGGCCCTCCAGCCAGAGACTTCCCTCTGGGTCTTATTTGCCTCACCTGTAAAATAAAGAATTGGATGGTCTTTTCAGACTCCATGCGATCCTTTCAGGCACCAACTCCTAACTTTCAGGCCCCGCTTCTCTTCTGAAGACTGCAAAATAATGTCTCCCAGCTTTTCACATCCCACATAGCCCAAAACACAGGGTAACTATCACCTCACAATTCAGAGCCCACCTCCTACACAGCTGCAGGGGTCAAGGAGATTCTGCCGAGGAGATTCTGCCGAGCTGTGATTTCTATAGTTTGTGTTGTGAGAATAAGAGATATTTTTGGTGTTTTCCCAAACATGAACATCATAATGTGAGATCTGCTTTTTCAAGCAACGCCGCACCCTTCACTCCCTTAGAAGAGCTCGGCGAGCTCTCTCAGGCTGTCGTTTCCCGGTCTCTTTCCACCTCTCTTTTGGGAATCTCTGTTGTCAAATCATTGAAAGATATTGATTATCTGCTCTACCACGGCCGTGTTCTTCTTCTTTTTGTCCTGATTGCCACTGTTTGGTGTCAGTTTTCAGATAAGAAAAGAGAGTGCTGTTGAGGCTCTATTTATAATATGTCCTTGAAGGCTGAGTGCCGACTTCTTTGAGCTAGAAACTGGCAGGTTAGCAGCAGACTCAAGACGAAGGGTCGTCCTCAGGCATGTGTGTGTGCGCGCACACACACACACACACACACACACACAGCACAGCACACACTTAGCCTCCAGGTCAAAATGAATAAAGAGAAAAGAAATACAGATTCAGGGAAAGAGGGGAAATGCCAGGAGCATAATAGAAACTCCATACAAGTTTGGTGAAAAAAAAAAAAAAAAAACCAGAAGAGAGGGAATGAGAAGGGAAGGGAATAATTCAGAGAGATAGCAAATTTAGTTCCGAGAGCACAAAACTTGGCGTCAGGGGACTTACATTTGAAGCCTGGCTTGATTTATTAGATTTGTTAGGAAATCGAGCTTGGGAAAGTTTTTTGGCTGCTCTGAACTTGGGTTTCCTCTTCCCTCGAGTGGGTGTAACGTTTCCTTTCCAACGAATCTTGTAAGATGGCTATAAAAATAAAATGTAATCATAGTTTTGGAAGCTCTTTGTAAACTCAAAATATTGGGGGGAAAAAGCTGAAAATACACTAGGCTCCCAGCCTCCTTAACAGAGCTGCAATTTAGTAGAGCAAATTTGGTAGCAGCCTTTCTGACTTGCTCTGCATACATTAAAGCATCTAACCTCACAAAGATCTTGCAGGTATAAAGTACTACTATTCCTGTTCCACAGGTGAGGAGCCATGCAGAGGTCACTCCCTTAGGGGGCCATTAACTAGGATTTGTCCAGCAGCCACTTCCCTTAACCACCCGGCCGCCTCTCAGACACTGACGTGCATCCTGAGCCGTTTAGCATCCCCTTACATGTGCCTAGTCACTCAGTTGTTTATGACTCTTTGTGACCCGTGGACTGTAGCCTACCAGGCTCCTCTGTCCATGGGGATTCTCCAGGCAAGAATACTGGAGTGTGTGGGGTCATGCCCTCCTCCAGGGGATCTTCCCAACCCAGGGATCGAACCCAGGTCTCCTGCGTTGCAGGTGGATTCTTTACCTTCTGAGCCACCGGGGAAGGCCTTAACATCCCCAGGTGAGAGGAAATGCATCTTCCAGTGTTGGTTGACATTAACACTGTGTGAGTCAGGGTGGGCTGCCACAACGGAACGCCATAGACCAGGTGGCCTTCCACAACAGCAGTGTATTCTCCATGGTTTGGGGGTTGGAACTCCGAGAGCGAGGTGCCGATACCGCTGGTTTCCAGTGGGAGCTGTCTTCCTGGCTCGCAGATGGCTGCCTTGTGTCTGGGTCTGCATATGGCCTTTTCTCTGAGTTTGTGGAGAGCCTGGGATCTCTGGTGCCTCTTCCTTTCTTCCAAGAACACCAGTCCCTTAGGGTTAGGGACCCACCCTATGACCTCATTCAGTATCAGTTACCTTACTAAAGGTCCTATCTCCAAATACTGTCACATTAAGGGGAAGGGGTCAGGATTTCAACATACGAATCCAGTCCACACTTGACACATACTCCAAAAAATAAATACTCTGTCAACTTTTTCTCCCCAATGAGGAAATGTTTTAATCCCATCAGCTCAACAGCAGCCACTGCAGTAAAATTCTTGAGCTCTGAGTCCTGCTCAGACAACTCCCATAATGCTAAGCAGCTCTGCTGTCAAAGGAATGAAGCAGGTTTCGTGAAAAATACTTAAAACATTCCGGCTCACTCCCTCCTTCCTCTCAAGAGCATTCCGCAGAAGTGAAAGGTCTGTCCCTTGTTCCCCTCTTGCCAGGAGTTCCTATTTATAGTTTCTGGCACTGACGAGTCTGAAGGAGTCAAGAGTTCTCAAATCACTTCCAAGGCTTTACAGCATGCCACCCCTCCCCTATCCCCCAGGCCATTAGAAATTATTATTCCTTGTTCCCATAGGGTGGGAGTCGGGGGAGAAGGGAAAAAGAAAGGTTTGCAGTATGCAAAGCTACAAGTTCTTTTAAAAAGCAAAACAAAACAAAACATAGAGGAAAAGGCATTCTGCTTTGTAGCTCTGTAGTGCTTTCTGTTGGCTGGTGGTGGTTTATTCAAGTTGTGTCTGACTCTTGCGACCCCATGGACCACGGAGTCCCATGGAGCCCTGCCAGGCTCCTCTGTCCATGGGATTTCCCAGGCAAGAATCCTGGATTTCTATTTAGGTCTCTTCATAACCAAGCCCTCCCCATCTCTTCCTTAAAACTTAGAGAAAAATTTCCTGTGGACTTCATCCTTGAATCCTACTTCAGAGAGATGCCTGATGCATTCGAGGGGAGGGGAGAGAGACAAAGGCCAGAAAGGTTTGTTGCCTGGAGGCCAGAAGCCATTAAAGGGTTTTACAACTCATCTCCCTACTTGTGCCTGCACGTGATAAATTACCAGCATCCATCTATCTAACAGGATCAGACTTCAGAATTTGTGAGCCATATGCTCACGTCATTGCTTTGTGCAAATAGAGACTCTAAATATGCAACAACCTGGCACGTTTCATGCGTATTTATCAAAATGTTCTCTTGTCTCCCAACACATATTAATATATTAATAAAAAATAATACTGAATAATTCCAAGTGGCAGCTGTGCACATGATTCCAAATTGGAAGTTCAGTTTGCACATTTAATGAAGGTTATTTTTAATCATTCGAAGGGAAAAAAAATAGCCCAGCAACCAGAAGTACTTATAGAAGATAGAATGAAGCTCATATGTTTACAGTGTTTATAGATGGCTGCAGTCCATGGGGTCGAAAAGAGCCAGACACGACTGAGCGCAAGAACAACAGGGGAAGGATAGAAATGTGGTTGAACTTGGTTTATCCCCAATAAAAATTCTGGATTGGGGGATCATTTATGCAGGGCAATAGTAAACAGTCTTTACTTTGGGAACCTTGTCCAGGTGACAGGGAAATCGATCACGCCCCATCTTTACCCCCTTAGTGCTCATCTCACAAGATTCTGGAGAAGAAATTGACACATTTTAAAAATTTTCTGTTACCAATGCTTCCCCCTTGGTTACCATAGTCAACAACAGAAGTTTTGGGCTTCTAAAGAAAGCAAGAAAGTTGCATTTCAAGGCAACAAAATGTAAGTTAGAAAAAAATCTGGAGGAAAATATATGGAATTGAGACTACAGGTTGTAGCTTTGAGATGAATTTATGTAGGACATTTCAAATCCTTTTTTAAAGTTTGAATTCACTGGCTTCCTAGGAAACATGTAATACTGCTTTAACTTTCTAATCAGGGAACATTTTAAAGTACATAGTAAGAGAAAATATAATAAATGCCTGCATACTTTGCAACCAAAATAAACAAATGTTAATATTCTGTCCACTTCAAATCGTTCTTTAAAATACATTTAAAAAGTTACAGATTAAGTTTAAATCCTCTCTAGAGCCCTTGCAAGCTCCATCTTCCTGTTTACTTCCTCAGAGGTGGCCACCACTGTGAATTAAGAAGGCATCCTTCAGCCATAAGCACAGGAAGCCCATCAGTTACATAAGATGTTGCTTTGCATGTCCGTTGACAATTGTATACACATCTTACTGAATCATTCTTCAACCTAATTTTGCATTCTCATATGCATACTTGGGCTTCTCTGGTGGCTAAGTGGTAAAGAATCCACCAGCAATGCAGGAGCCACAGGAGACATAGGGTCAGTCCCTGGGTTGGGAAGATCCCCTGGAGCAGGGTGTGGCAACCCACTCCAGTATTCTTGCCTGGAAAATCCCATGGACAGAGGGTCCTGGCAGACTATAGTCCATAGGGTTGCAAAGAGTCGGACATGAAAACCCAGCCCAGCCAAAAGTAATAAATAAATGAGTGAACTAACTACTTAAAAAAAAAACCCTCCAGCACATAATAAATGCTCAATAAACATACTGTGAACCGTTGACCCCACTTTGTACCTAAAATGCCAACTTGACTTAGCATGACTCTTGAGGAAGGACAAGTCCATACCCTGAGGGTTTCATACACCATCCGGGTCACCCAGCGATCTCACTTATCCCCATCTCCTGGACAATCACAGGACGGACAGAGGATGGATACCTCAGAGACATACAGGGGACCATTGCATCTGTTCTATGTGGGGACAAAAGGTAACATGCAGATTCTATCTGAGATGGAGGGGACAGGAGATGCTTGCCAGGAGGGGTAGGAGCTCAAAGTGTGTTAGTCGCTCAGTTGTGTCCAACTGTTTGTGGCCCCATGGACTGTAGCCCTCCAGGTTCCTCTGTCCATGGGATTCTCCAAGCAAGAATACTGGGGTGGGTTTCCATGCCCTTCTCCAGGGGATCTTCCTGATCCAGAGATTGAACCCAGGTCTCCAGCACTGCAGGTGGATTCTTTACCATCTGAGCCACCAGGGAAGTGCTTGGTAGCTCAAAGCAGGGGAGCTGCTCACCAGGAAGTGTTGTGAATTTTACTGAAAACAAGTTTTGCTGGGGGTCCACTGTGATTCTCCTTTTGTCATTTATTCTAGTGGTTTTGGGAACAGTTGCTCTGTTCAGAGCCTCCTTGTTACTTATCATTATCACTAAGATTGCTGAAACCTAATCTACTGTGTTCAATCCTGCTATGTCAGCACTTCCAACATTCTGCAGGCTAGAGATCACATCATCTGATGTTCACTGTGGTACCCAGGGAACCGTCCATTCACTCAGTCAACAGGGCCCATCCTTTGATTAAACCTGCCAAGCTCCCAATGCCAAAGGGAAGCTGAGGATGACAGTGATTGACTGGATGACCCCCACCATCATCTCACTTTTGCCGAAGTGTGATCCTTACATTAATTGCTTGATGACTAGAGGGAGACTTTATTCTTAGAATTATAAAATTATAAGACTAGAAAGAGATCTAAGAAGGTCATTTATCTCCGGGACAATAAGCTCAGTTATGTGGTACAAAAAGATGTAAAGGACAGACTGTTGGACTCTGTGCGAGAAGGCGAGGGTGGGATGATTTGAGAGAATAGCATTGAAACATGGATATTAACATATGTGAAATAGATCGCCAGTCCAGGTTCAATGCAAGAGGCAGGGTGCTCAGGGCTGGTGCACTGGGATGACCCTGAGGGATGGGATGGGGAGGGTCAGGATGGGGAACACATGTGCACCCGTGGCTGATTCATATGAATGTATGGCAAAACCACCACAATATTGTAAAGTAATTAGCCTCCAATTAAAATTAAAAAAAATAATAATTTTTTAAAAAAGAAAACAGAAAGATATGAAACATTTCTTCCTTTCCACGCGCAGTGGATGGGGGCTCGGGAGGGGAGAGATCTGTTACCATCCCTGCCCTCATCCTTCCCAGGTGGCACAGTAGCAAAGGGCCAGGAGATTCAAGAGATGCAGGTTCGATCCCTAGATTGGGAAGATCCCCTGGAGAAGGAAATGGTAACCCACTCCAGTATTCTTGCCTGGGAAATTTCACGGACAGCGGAGCCTCGCGGGTGGTAGTCTATGGCGTGGCAGAGTCGGACACAACTGAGAACACGAGCATTCTCTCGCTCTCTCTTACCAGCTTCCACTCCTTCCCCAATAAAAGCAACCAAAAATGAAGTCCTCAGCAGATCCTACAGGTTATGAAGTGTCCCTTAGGAACAAAGGATAATGCAGTTGAGGCGATGGGTGAAATGGGTGGTGGTGGGGGGATTAGGAGGTACAAACTTAGAGCGATAAAATAAATAAGTCACAGGGACGTGATGGACAACACAGGGAGCAAAGTTAAAAACGTTGCGGTAACTCTGGTGATTGATGGCAACTAGACATAGTAATCATTTCACAATGTAGGAAGATATGAAAGCATTGTGGTATACACCTGAAACTAACATGATATTGTGTGTCAATTATAATTCAGTTAAAAGGAAAAGGACAGGGACTCCCCTGATGGTTCAGGGGTTAAGACTCAGTGTTTCCACTTCCACTTCCATCGATCCCTGGTCAGAGAACTAAAATCCCACAGGCTTCATGGCACAGACAGAAAAAAGAAAAAGGACAGTGTAAGCTGTCCTTTCATTCCTGTCTTCAGTGACCATTTATTTTGTTGGCTAGGTATAAGGTCATGTTACACTTGGAAATGGTGAATTTACGTATACTCAGACGCCTGAGAGCTTCTAAATTCCCACCCTCTGCTCTGGGCTGATATTTTTTCCTTAATAGTCTCAAATTTCTGGCAACATCCTGTAGCTGCAAATAGGTTCTAGAAGATTTGATTTCTTATTTAATCAATGAGGCTAAAATCTGCTTTTGGTTTACTAAGCTCCAAGGCGTCCTCTGAATTTATATTAGAGCAGCGAGCTACAGGCACAAGGACTGTCGTTTGTAAACAATGCCACCGTTCACCAGCTCTCTCTGTGTTTCGCTCTTCCGGCTGTAACAGCATTCATCATTCCTAGTTTCGGTTTTTCTTTTTTATGGTTATATAACACCTCAATCAGAGAAGGCAATGGCACCCCACTCAGTGCTCTTGCCTGGAAAATCCCATGGACGGAGGAGCCTGGTAGGCTGCACTCCATGGGGTTGCTGAAAGTCGGACACGACTGAGCGACTTCCCTTTCACTTCTCACTTTCATGCATCAGAGAAGGAAATGGCAACCCACTCCAGTGTTCTTGCCTGGAGAATCCCAGGGACGGGGGAGCCTGGTGGGCTGCTGTCTCTGGGGTCGCACAGAGTCGGACACGACTGAAGCGACTTAGCAGCAGCAGCAACACATCAATACTTTTCTCAGGTTTGATGGAAGATGCCAGAATATTTGCTCTTTCTTTCTTAAATAACTCTATGTAAGCATAGACAGCTTTTTGAAACCATTACTGGGAGGTGTAATTCTCTTATAACACAGAGTAAAAACAGGATGGAACACTCCCTTTGACACAGCACCTCCTTAATGACAGAAAAAAACAAAAAATCCAGGTGTGGGTTTTCAAAGATTCCATTTATCTAAACACCATAGTCAAGCCAAAGATTAAGTGCACTTATGGTATTCTAATGACAAAAGAAAAAAAAATTTTTTTTTAAACTTCATAGTGGTTGCCATTTTGCCAAGTGCTTTCCTTCGACACCATGCCTTGTAATCCCACAGGTTAATTATTTAATCCTCAAAGTGACCATAAGGGCCACATATATTTATTGCCATATTGTAGATTAAGAAACTGATGCTTAAAATACTCACCCAGTTACGTGGCCAGAAAGTAAAGTTGGAGCTGGGCTCAAAACCAGGTCTATTATGAGTCAAAAGTCAGGTATGCAGATAACCTTTATGCTCAGTGTATCAACTGTGTTTCATTTAACATAGAAACACGACTTACTTTCTGGATTAATTAACCAATGCAACTTACTTTCGGAATTAACTAAAGTGGGAAGCCAGGTAAACTGAAATGGACCCTCTGAACCTGTAAAGCTTCAAGCGCTATGTTCTGCATATCAATAGTCGGTGACTTTTCATAATGCATTTTTATATGTCTGACATCATTTCATTTTGGTTTTCATTTCAAAATAATGATGAATATTAATAAGTGCTCAAGGCACTGTCTTTTCTTATGAGAGCCTTAATCACACGAGTGGGAGAGCATCTGAAAGTTTGGTTCAAAATGGAAATGTGGATATAAACACTGAAGTGCTGAGATGTGGGGATTCTGGGCTGCATGACTTAACTACAACTCTGCAAACTGCTCCCTAGCCCTGATGAGGAGTTTGGGGCGACGGTATTTCCAGGGAGAGTCGTTCGTCGGCCGTAACTTTATACAGAAGAAGAAAATAACTCAAATTTGGTGGAATACTGAACAATGGCATCCTATCTGTTTTCGGCTGCTTGTTATTTCAAAGACAAAGACAGCCAGAAACCCACCTGGGCTGGGAGAGCGGCAGCCTCAAGAGAAACCAAAGCTGTTCAAACCTTGACCTTGGATTTCTATCCCCAAATCTGTGACAAATAAATAACTTTGCTTTTTAACAAAAATGTCCACCAACAGATCAACGCACAAAGAAGACGTGGTTCAAATATACAGTGAACTATTACTCGGCCATAAAAAAGAAGAATGAAATAAAGTCATTGACTGCAACATAAACACTGAGAATGATCATATACTAATTCAGGCAGAGAGGGACAAAGAGCCAGTCATGTCACTTAAAAGTACAATGGAAAAAACAGATACAGCAGTTCACTTTGTAAAGAATAAATTTACAAAAAAGGAAACACACAAAGTTAAACCACCAGGATTACACACTGGAAAGGTAAAGGGCAAAACACATTAGAAGGTCTGGATTCGCATATACACAGAAATATAAAAGTAACAGGAATTCACAAGCAATTGGCTTCAGACAAGAAAATCTACTCCACTTCCAGCTCTAACTGCTACGGGAAAATAATCAGAAAACTACTAGATGCACTGTGATATAGGTATAAATGAAATTATCAGCTGTACATAGAAAAAGCACACCAATGAAAACCAATTATTTTCACATCAAAACAAATAGCAAGTTTCAAAAAAAAAAAAATAATAAAGGAATGGGAATTATATTGGTCTCAGTCCTCGGGGACCTGGGCTGGAGACAGATCCCTAGGCCCTGAGCAGCCTTGACTCCCAAGGCTGGTCTGGGCTGAAGTACAGGGTGCTAGGGGATGATGGACTAGCAAGAGGAGCACAAATTTCAACAAAGAGAGCACTGAGGCCTGTGAATGGGACCTCAAACCACAGATCCTGGCAGTCTCTAGTACACCTCAAGTTAGCCTCATGCACCCCAAGGACGCTGGATCCTCTGGACTGAAAGCTCTTGAAAAGACACGTGGCCTCAGACTCCCAGTGATGGCGTTCCCCCCAGCAGTCTGTTTCTCCTGAGACTCTGGGCCCCTTCAGACAGGACCCTGAACATCGCTGTTTGGACAGGATTGAGGATTTTTCTGGGGGCGGGGGTGCAGGGGAAGGGGAAAAATGTCAAAAGACACAGGCCTTGGCACAGGTTTGCCACTCAAATCTATAACCCTGGAACGAGGCTCTGATGGCGGAGGGACCCCAGCAGGGCATGAGACAGTGCTGCCGCCTTGTGGACGTTTCTAGTAACAGCAAGAGGAAAACCAGTGCTTAAGGGCACTTCTATTCACAAAGCCTGAAGCGCTGAGAATGATACCTGACCTCAAGCAATGCCCAGGGTAGATAGTTGAAAACACCTCAACAGGGCAGACTTTCAAGGACCCAATCTCTTAGAATTCAATTAACAAAAGGCGTTTTGGTGTTTTCTTTTTTTAAAAAAAGTCCATGAGAGGCTGATCTACGTCCCTAAATATCACAAAAAATATAAAAGCTGCAATAAGGAATCACCTGGCAGCCCTCAGAACTGCCATCATGAAAAAATTAAAAACTGCAGTTTCAGGGAGAAAGGATATATGGGAATGGATGGCTGATTCTCTCTACTTTTCCCCTGAAACTCCAGTCTCAGTTCAGTTGCTCAGTCGTGTCTGACTCTGCGACCCCATGGACTGCAGCACACCAGGCTTCCCTGTCAATCACCAACTTCTGGAGCTTGCTCAAACTCATGTTCATCAAGTCGGTGATGCCATCCAACCATATCGTCCTCTGTCGTCCCCTTCTTCGCCTGCCTTCAATCTTCCTCAGCATCAGGGTCTTTTCCAGCGAGTCAGCTCTTCCCATCAGGTGGCCAAATTATTGGAGCTTCAGCTTCAGCTTCAGTCCTTCCAATGAAAATCAGGACTAATTTCCTTTAGGACTGACTGGTTTGATCTCCTGGCAGTCCAAGGGACTCTCAAAATTCAACACCACAGTTCAAAAGCATCAATTCTTTGGTGCTCAGCTTTCTTTATGGTCCAACTCTCACATCCATACATGGCTACTGGAAAAACCATAGCTTTGACTAGATGGACCTTTGTTGGCAAAGTAATGTCTCTGCTTTTTAATGCGCTGTCTAGGTTTTCTTCCAAGGAGGAAGTGTCTTTTAATTTCATGGCTGCAGTCACCATCTGCAGTGATTTTGGAGCCCAAGAAAATAAAGTCAGTCATGGTTTTCATTGTTTCCCCATCTATTTCCCATGAAGTGATGGGACCAGATGCCATGATCTTAGTTTTTTGAAAGTTGGATCTTAACCCAGCTTTTCGACTCCTGTATCGATGCTAATTGGCTCTTCTCCACAGAAAAGTAAAACGTTGAAGGGAAAAATACAAACAAACAAACACGGCACCGCGGGGTACAGGAGTAACGAGAGGGCATGTGAGAGGGCATGGAGGACTGATATCGCGACTACACTTCTTAGGGACTGTGTAGTTGTTAATAGTCAGGACAGAGGACAATAAATGCCGCATGACTGGTCCTTTTCACTCCAGGCCTCTTCTGGGAGAAAGCTGCGATTCTGGAACAACACAGGCACCGCAACGGTCACTGCAGCATGGTTTACACTCAGCAGAGAGCGAAGCACCCAAAAGTTCTACGGACGATGGATGGCACAAGAAGCCGTTTCCTATACCTACAATAATATGCCTCAGCCAGAGAAAAGAATGAGCTAAAATCTTGTCCAGTGGCATGGACGTACTTGCAATGATCATGCTAAGTGAACGGAGACTCAGATAGGAAAACAAAAGGTCTGGGATATCCCATAGGGGGAAATATGAACATCAATACACATGAACTGGTTTTAAAAAGAGAAACCGACTCTGAGACTTAGAAAGGAAACTTCTGGTTACTAAAAAGAACGGTCGGGTTCAGGGAGGTTTAAATACAGAGGTTGGTTTGAACATATACACAGTAACAGAGGCAATGTAAATAGTCCAATAGGACCTAAGGCATAACTCAGGGAAATCTACTCGATGCCCTGAAATAGTGCCAATGGGAAAAGAATCCCAAGAATACACATAGGTATCTCTATGACTGAATCAGGATACCGAACACGTAAGCCAACACTGCTTTTTAATCAGCTCCACTCCAGTATACAATGATAACTCAATTTAAAAAGAGAAAAAAAATCTCAGAAATAAATGTGTGGGGTATTGGCCTCAGGCCTAGGTTACCTGGGCTGCTGACACGTCCCTAGACCCTGAGCAACGGTGGGTGTAGAGGCTGGACTGCACGGAATCGGACGGTGTTAGGGAGCATGGATCAGCAAAGGAGCCCCACTTTGGAGGAGGAGTCCCTTGTGGCCTGTGGATCTTCAGATGCAGGCGTGTCCTCGGACACCTCCTCCTGAACTGCTGCTGCTGCTGCTGCTGCTAAGTCGCTTTAGTCGTGTCTGACTCTGTGCGACCCCATAGACGGCCTCCTACCAGGCCCCTGGACTAGTGCACCCAAAAGACAGCGGGGCTCCCACATAGTCTAGCGGTTAGGATTCCTGGTTTTCACCCAGGCGGCCCGGGTTCGACTCCCGGTGTGGGAACCAAAAAAAAAAAAAAAAAAGACAGCGGGGCTTCTGGGCAGAAAGCTCCTTGAAAACTCCCCTGGCCTCCGAGACTCTCAGTCCCGGGCGTCCCTGCTGCAGCCTGTGTCTCCTGAGACTTCGGCCCCGTTCCGAAATTACCCTGAGCATCACTGTTTGGGCAGGACTTGGGAATCTTCTAGCGGGGTGCAGGGGAAGGGGAAAAAAATGTCAAAAGACACGAGCCTTGGCACAGCCTTCCCACTCGAACCCGGGAACGCAGCTAGCTCTCTGTAGGGATCCAGTTAGCCTAGGAGCCCTAGTAGCTTATGAGACAGTGCTGCCGCCTTGTGGACATCTCTGGTAACAGCAAGAGAAAAACCGGTGCTTTAGGGACACTTCTGATGCACAAAGCCTGAAGAGCTAGCTGAAAAGGATATCTGACCTCAAGACCTCAGGTAACTGTCCAGGGCAGATGGTTGAAAAAACTCAACAGAGCCCATCTTCAAAAATCCAATCTCAAGAGTTCAATTTAACAAAGGTTTTGTTTTTTTTTTTTGAAAGCCCTTGTAAGGCTGATCCACGTCCCTAAATGTCAGAAAAATGAAAATGAAAACTGCAATGAGGCAACCCCCAGAACCACAGTCATCAAAAAATTAACAAGTTCTGTTTCAGGAAGAACGGCTATATGGGAATGAACAACTGAGCCTCTGGCTCTTCACCTTATACTGTCACATTCATGCTAATCAGCTGCTCTCCACAGTAAAGTAAAAAGTTAAAAAAAAAAAAAGGGCATTGGGGTATAAGGAGCAAATTCACGAGAGGGCATGGAGAACTGAACTGTACTACACTTCTTGGGAACCGTGTAATTGGCAACAGGTCAGAGGACAGTGCGCAATTTCCTTAAAAGACTGAAAATTGAGACGCCATGTGACTGGTCCTTTTCATTCCAGGTCCCTTCCTGGAGAAAGCCGAGACTTGGCAATGACACAAGCACTCCAGCATTCTCTGCAGCATTATTTACACTTAGCAGAAAGCAAAGCACCTAAAAGTTCCAGGGAAGACGGATGGATCCAGAAGCTGTTTCATACACCTACAGTAACATGGCTCAGCCAGAGAAAATAGAGAGCTGAAGTCACTTCCAGCAGGATGGACGGATGTGAGATGATTACCTTAAGTGAAGGCGGACCCCCAAAGGATGACAAAATGTCTGCGACACCCCGATGGGGGGAACATGAACAGCTACACAAATGAACTGATTTTAAAAGGAAAAACCGACTCAGAGACTCGGAAAGGAGATTTCTGGTTGCCAAAGAAGAACGGTGGGGTTCAGGCAGGTTTCAATACAGACCGTGGTTTGAACATCAACACAGTAGTAGAGGCAATATGCATTATCCCCAAGGAGCTGAGGCATAACTCAGCGAGCTCTACTCAACACTCTGTAATACCGCAGACGGAAAATATCTCTATAACCTTGATATCTCTATAACTGAAGCAGGATACCAAACACCCAAGACAACACCACTTTGTTCAACTCTACTCCAGTAGGCAATGATATCTAAATAAAACAGAGAAGAAAAACTCAGAAACAAATGGTTTCCAAAGTTGGGATTTACCTCTGGGGTGAGGGGTTATGGTGAGGAAATAATGAGTCCAGAACCCCTTGGGTTTTTTTTTTCCTCCCCCTTTTGCCTGGCAAGTGGGATTCTAGTTCCCCCAAGAAGAATTGATCCAGTTGCTGGATTAAATAGAAGCAAGGAGTTTTCACCACTGGACCACCAAGGAAGCCCCCTTGGGTACTTGCTCTAACACGTAACACTTGAATTTGCGACCCGGGAATGGAACTTTCCATAAAGCTCTTGTCTGAGTAACCAGAACTGGGTATGAAGAAATCCTGCCGCCTTGTGACCATTTCCCATAAAAACAACCTTAAAACCGGTGCTTTTGGACACTTCATGTTAACAAAGGCCTTCCCTTGGTAGGCTCAGATGGTTAAGAATCTGCCTGCGATGCAAGAGACCCAGGTTCGATTCCAGGGTCAGGAAGGTTATGGCAATCTACTCCAGTATTCTTGCCTGGAGAATCCCATGGACAGAGAAGCCTGGCGGGCTACAGTCCAAGGGGTTGCAAAAGAATCGGACACAACTGAGCAACAAAAACCTTCACTTCACAAGACCTGGGGGATTGTAAATGACCCCTGCCCTCAAGAAAGGTCCTGTGTGGCAGAGAATCAGAAAAGAATGCAAAACGCACAGCCTGTGAAAAAGTCAGTTTCAAGACGTAACTTTTACTCACACTGTTTAAAAATAAAATACATGACATGATACTCAACACCCATAATAGAGAGATGCAAATCAGAGCTACAACGAGGTATCGCCTTGCACCAGTCACAAAGGCCATTCTCAGAAATTCTGCAAACAAAAGTAGCTGGAGAGGGTATGGAGAAAAGGGAGCCCGCCTAAGCTGCTGCGGGAATGGAAGCCGACAATCACGGTAGAGAACAGTATGGCAGTTCCATAAAAAACCTGAAAGGACACCATCAGGTGATCTGACAGCCCCACTCCTGGGGGTTTATCCAGAGAAAGCCAGTATTCGAGAAGACCCTCAACCCCAGTGTCCACTGCAGCAGTCATTTACAAGAGACAAGACATGGAAGCAATGAAAATGGTCACAGACAGATGAATGGGCAGTACACGTGGCATGAGCATGATGGATACCGCAGATGGATATGTGGTGTAGACAGTGGAACACTACTCAGCCATTACAGACAATGCCATCCGCAGCAACACGAGTCGACCTAGAGATGATCACGCTAAGGGAAGAGAGGAGAAAGAGAAAGACAAACACTGCAAGATAGCACTGATACGTGGGCTCTGAAATATGGCCCAAATAAACTCACCTATAAAACAGAAACAGACTCACAGGCACAGCCAAGAGCGTTGTGGTTGCCTAGAGGGAGGGATGGGCTGGGAATTGGGGGTTGGCAGATAGAAACTCTTATAAACAGGATGGATAAACAACAAAGTCCTACTGTATAGCACAGGGAGCTATATTCAGTATCCTATAATAAACCATAATGGAAAATATGAAAAGAATATACACATATATCTGAATCACTTTGTGGTATAGCAGAAATTAACACACTGTTGTAAATCAACTATACTTCAATAAAATAAATTTAATGGGTCTATATACATATATCTCTATCTCTGTTCTCTTTGTTTAAAGCCATCCATCATGGAGTACTTTGTTAATGATAGCCCTAGCACATGCATACAGAGCCACTGACCAGTCTTGCCTGGACCTGATTTGCCCTAGAATTTTCAGTTTTCTGAGCCTCTGTGTGTGTGTGTGTGTGTGTGTGTGTGTATACATATATATTTTTTACTTAATTCAATATGATTGAGTTTCTAACACTTGCTACTTAAGATTCCTCACACATACTCCACTGAACTCTTATAGCATTGGTGGTGGGGGGGCTACAGGGAATAGGATGGTGTTGGGACTAAAACTGTGTCCACTAGGCGAGGTTGAAGAAGCTGGGGACATTTAATCAGCAGAATGACAATGCAGGGAGGAAGTAAAGGAAGAGTGAGGCTATTTTACGTGATCTCCAGGAGAGCAGCACCTTTTCCTGAGTGGTTCCCTGCTGTGTCTCCAGTGCTCGCCACAAAGAAGTTGCTCTATAAATATGTGATGAACAAACGCCATGAAAATGGCAGAGGACTTAGTTGCAAGAAATAGCACATGTTTAACAAAAATAAGGTGGGAAGGGTTTATTAACAGGCTACTGAACCAAATAATTGCTGGGATGACTAGAGAATCTGATCAGAGGAAGCACGCTGGATCATAATCAAAATCATGCTACCAGGCACTTCCTGGTGGTGGAGTGGCTAAGAATCCACCTGCCATTGCAGGGGACGCAGGGTGGATCCCTGGTCCAGGAAGGTCCCACAGGCCGCGGAGCAACTATTGAGCCTGTGCTCCAGAGTCCATGAGCCACAAGTGCTGAACCCGTGCACCTAGAGCCTGTGGCTCTGCAGTAAGAGAAGCCGCTGCAATGAGAAGCCTGTGCTTTTTCTCATCCAGCTGATATTCATTGAGTGTCCACCCTGCATCTGGCATAGTTTCTAGCAGCTGGTGATACAGATGTGAAAAAGACGACCAGGCCTGTGTCCTTGGGGAACTGAAATTCTAGGGGCAAGATTACCATAAAGACAAAAAGCAAGATACAGAACGAGATGGGATACAGTAGCCAAGAGTGACTAATAGGTGGCTGTTTTCATGGGTTGGGCAGGGTAGGTCCTTAGGAGTCTTTTGCGTTGATACCTAAATGGCAAGCCCAATGTTTAAAGAACTAAAAATTGTACTCCAAGGCAGAGGAAATACCAAGCGCAAAGGGCCTGTAGAGGTAATGAACGTGGTCTTAGAGGAATAGAGATGGGACCACTGTAGGTGGCATATAGTAAATTAACACTGAATTTGAGGCCCCAGTAACTCAATAGTGCAATAAGCTTAGTTTCTGACCACTTGGTAACTATTTAATAGGATTTTAGAAATAGAATCTGTGAGTACTAATGACAATTTAGGAAACCTGAGTACGTCAAGGCTGTATATTGTCACCCTGCTTATTTAACTCATATGCAGAGTACATCATGAGAAATGGTGGACTAGAAGAAGCACAAGCTGGAATCAAGATTGCCAGGAGAAATATCAATAACCTCAGATATGCAGATAACACCACCCTTATGGCAGAAAGTGAAGAGGAGCTAAAAAGCCTCTTGATGAAAGTGAAAGAGGAGACTGAAAAAGTTGGCTTAAAGCTCAACATTCAGAAAACGAAGATCATGGCATCTGGTCCCATCACTTCATGAGAAATAGATGGAGAAACAGTAGAAACAGTGTCAGACTTAATTTTCTGGGGCTCCAAAATCCCTGCAGATGGTGACTGCAGCCATGAAATTAAAAGATGCTTACTTCTTGGAAGAAAAGTTATGACCAATCTAGACAGTATATTCAAAAGCAGAGACATTACTTTGCCGACTAAGGTCCGTCTAGTCAAGGCTATGGTTTTTCCTGTGGTCATGTATGGATGTGAGAGTTGGACTGTGAAGAAGCCTGAGCACCAAAGAATTGATGCTTTTGAACTGTGGTGTTGGAGAAGACTCTTGAGAGTCCCTTGGACTGCAAGGAGATCCAACCAGTCCATTCTGAAGGAGATCAACCCTGGGATTTCTTTGGAAGGAATGATGCTAAAGCTGAAGCTCCAGTACTTTGGCCACCTCATGCGAAGAGTTGACTCATTGGAAAAGACTCTGATGCTGGGAGGGATTGGGGGCAGGAGGAGACGGGGACGAGAGAGGATGAGATGGCTGGATGGCATCACGGACTCGATGGACGTGAGTCTGAGTGAACTCTGGGAGATGGTGATGGACAGGGAGGCCTGGTGTGCTGCGATTCATGGGGTCGCAAAGAGTCGGACACGACTGAGCGACTGAAATGAACTGAACTGAACTGAACTGAAAAGTCGTTGTAAAAATTCAAGAAAGGGCTAGCACTTTTAATAATTATTAATTACCATTTTAGGAAGACCTATGGGCTATAGGTCAATTTTTAGAAATTACTTGACCTAGGTGGGTTCTGAAGGGCTCCAAACCACGTCTATCAGCTGGAAGCTCTAATTCACCAAATTTTTAGACTCCACTGCAGCCCCTCCCTTCATTTCAACCATTGACTCTTCAACATCTCTAAATTATACTCTAAAATGTCCTACTTTTAGGGAAAAACACAAAGTCCCATGTTTCTAGCAGAGATATTTCAAGTTTGGAGGAAAAAATAAGACTAATTATGGTTCTGACTTGAAGTCAAGGCTCCAAAAGGACTCCCTAAAAATGCTTTAGAAATGCAAGCTTTTGTAAAGAGCTCCTCACTCCAAAAGAGAGAGAAGTTAATTTGAGAGAACATCTGCAAAAGTTTTTCCCTCCCTCAGAATTTCAGGAATGTCACTGTAATAGATTCATCTTAGTGCAGATAAAATCAAAGGCAGTGCATGTTGGAGTGTCCTATCATCCAAAATGGCAGCCATTTCACTGCAATTTAAGCGAAACATTAAGGGAGCAATGGTTTCCTTAAGGTTCTTGTTATGCAAAAAGCTGTTTGCACTTAACTCTGAGCAGCTAAGCATTTTTAACCCATACGGAAAGAAGACAGAGCTCTATCAGGTTATTATGTAGTTCCCTGAGAAATTCAATAAATGAAACACATTAGCCTAATATTAAAGGAGGGGCAATTGAACATTTTCTCCACCATCAGGGCAACACGGCTGCAGGACTATATTGAAGGAATAATGTTTATTATGCACTTAAGGACACCTGGAGAGATTAAAGGATCAGCTCCAGAGAACATTATGGCAGTTTTTACACTTTCTGCTAGACAAAAGGTTTTCAGATATTTTTCTTGTCCTCATAATAACTCTTAGAGTTTGCATGTTAGTCAGGATTCTTTAGGTTGCAAATGAAAGATACATATCTCAAGCATGCTTAAGCATAAGAGGGAATGTATTAGCATATATGAGTGTGGGTTAGTTGCTCAGTCGTGTCCAATTCTTTACAACCCCATAGACTATAGCCCGCAAGGCACCTCTGTCCATGGAATTCTCCAGGCAAGAATACTGGAATGGGTTCCATTCCCTTCTCCAGGGGATCTTCCTGACCCAGGGATTGAAGCTGGGTCTCCTGCTTTGATTCAGATTTTGTACCTCTGAGCTACCCGGAAGCCAATTGGCATATATAAAATGTATTATATTCAGGTCTGGCTAGATCCAGAGGTCAAACAACCTCTCTCCCTCCCTCTCTTTCATTCTATCTTAACCCTTCCCTCTATGTATCTTGGTTTCATTTTTCTATAACACATTAGTGTGATCTTCTTCTATTGCAGACGGCTTCCTACAGGCAGCTAAAGCTTATGTCATCCTTGTAGATTGTAACTCCACATGAAGCAGAAATCAGATCATGTGGGGAGATTCTAATGGGCCCTGCCTCAGTCATGTACCCATCCCTTGAGCCAACCTCTGTGAACACTGGAGCAGTTTGTCACCATTAGCTGGGCTCACGTGTATGGTTACTATGGTGACCAGACAGTAAATGTGATTGACAGTCCAGCTACAGCCACATGGAATTAGGGCTGGGGGTACTATTTCTGCAGTGGAAGGAGGCATGCTAAGCTGTCAAAAGCTACAGATAGGCAGAGCCAATCTCGTTAGTTCCATTTGGCCAACATACAAATTTTAACAGTGGACTTGCCCAAATTAAAACATGTCTGTTAATCATGACCTCGTTAACCTTCATTCCATAAGACAGATGAGGTTTAAAGTGTATGGTAACACAGATAAGGTAAACCAACATGGAAGAAAAAATGCAAGATGCTGCTCTGAGAGTCAGTCTTATGTAGGAAGATGTATATAGTGTGTGTATAAAGGAGGAAGGAGGAAACACAGTAAAGAGAGTTATTTGAGTCCTTGTCACTTCCCCTCTAGACTGCAGACTTTTTTGAGGAGTCTGTGACTTCCCCCCCTTTTCCCCCCTGTAGGGCTTGGCAAATAATCGCAAGCAGCAGTAAATGTGCGCTGAATAAACAGAAATAAATTAGCACCTTCCCTTGTCCTCTTTTCCTTGGTAAATTGATGTGAGTTCAGTATATCAAGCTCAGCGCTACGTCCATCTGATAGACAAAGCTGACCTTCTACATTAGCAGGAACTGAAGGTGTTTGACAGGGATCTAAGAGCAGTACAAAGAAGCTGGAAGCATGAATTTTCAGATTAGAGCTGAGTTTTAAATAGCCTATGATTCAACTCCTCCAATTTTACATATCAGAGAATGGCTGCCAGAAAATGCATATCAAGCCCCAAGTTGCCTGTGGAGGGAAGTGGCAGAGGTGCGCAGGCTACTGTCCTTGGTTCTGAACCATTGCTTTTCCTAATGGTGGACACTTGTATCCCAGTCCAACCTCTCCTGGTCCTATGGGTGTTTCTGTATTTCTATCTTTGAGATGAATGGGGGAAAAAGATAAGTTATTTACTGCCTCCGAGAAAATAACTGAGACTTGTATTACAATATATAGGTTATTCTACAAGCATTTGATAGTTCTCTCATTTTTTTTTTCTGTCAACTATACCTTCTTCTTCCAAGATGAGCTTATGTCATCCCAAGAAGTGAGTCAGTTTGCCTCAAGTTCACAAATGAAGTAGAGGTCCCAGGCTTCCTGAGTCCTGGTCTGTTGGGTTTCCACCCTCCTCTCCCTACTACACCTTACTGTCTTACTAATATTTGAAAATTCCATTTCAAAAGTCTTAAGACTAAGGTTGGTGTTATCCATGGCTGTGTAACTAATCACCCCAAAACTAAGGGACTTAATCAATATGTATTGTCTTACAGTTCCTGTGGGTTGGGAATTCGGAAGCTGCCTAGCTGAGTTCTGGCTCAGGATTTCTCATGAGGTTGCCATTAAGATATGAACCAGAGCTGCAAGCAAGCCAAACGGTGTCTGGGTCTGGAGGAGCTGCTTCCAGGGACATTCATCCCACGGCTGACAAGTTGGAGCTGGTCGTGGGTGGGAAGCCTCAGCTCCTCTCTTTGTGGGCCTCTCAACAGTTCCTTACATTGTTCTCACAACAAGGCAACTAGTTTTCCCCAGAATGGCACTTGAAGAGAATGAGGGACAAGCAGCTGTGTCTTTTAGGACCTGGCCTCTAAAGCCATATGCCATCCCTTCCATTAGTCCAAAAAACCAACCTAATACAAGCAGATGAGTACTAAGAAGCAGGGATCATCGGGGTCATCTAATGGCAACAGCCTCTTTTATGCATTCTTATCCCAGCACTTGTCCTGAGATGTTGTAATTACCTTTTATTTGCACACCCTTCTGTAGCATACACAGCTGTCTGCTTACCAAGAGTCTTTATTCCCATTCTCCTTGATAATAGAACCCTGGTTTTGTTCAGGTATTAGAAAGCAATTTTTCCAGGTATTAGCAAACTATGACCCATTGAACTAAAGATAGTTTTAACAGTTATAAAAATTAAAAGAATGTGCAACACAGACCGTATATTGCACTCAAAGACTAGAATATTTTCTATATGATCCTTTACAGAGAAAGCTTGCTAATTCCTGATGGTAATCTCATTTCCAACTTTCCCTGAAGGGTTTAAGGACAGGTAGGGGTCCCAATTCTAGTCTGAAGAATAAAGAGAAAGCCTACTGGGCTTGGGGAGCTTCTGGAAAGATTTTTTTTCTTCTTCATAAGAAAGAAATGATATCACTAAAGGAGATCCCATATACTTTTCATCTATCCTGCTTTTGGGGTTGTTTTGCAGTCAGCAAAAAGAGACCGGGAGCTGACTGTGTCTCAGATCATGAACTCCTTATTGCCAAATTCAGACTCAAATTGAAGAAAGTGGGGAAAACCATTAGACCATTCAGGTATGACCTAAATCAAATCCCTTATGATTATACAGTAGAAGTGAGAAATAGATTCAAGGGACTAGATCTGATAGATAGAGTGCCTGATGAACTATGGACGGAGGTTCGTGGCATTGTACAGGAGACAGGGATCAAAACCATCCCCAAGAAAAAGAAATGCAAAAAGGCAAAATGGCTGTCTGAGGAGGCCTTACAAATAGCTGTGAAAAGAAGAGAAGCAAAAAGCAAAGGAGAAAAGGAAAGATATAGGCATCTGAATCCAGAGTTCCAAAGAATAGGAAGGAGAGATAAGAAAGTCTTCTTCAGTGATCAATGCAAAGAAATAGAGGAAAACAGAATAATAAAGACTAGAGATCTCTTCAAGAAAATTAGAGATACCAAGGGAACATTTCACGCAAAGATGGGTGCAATAAAGGACAGAAATGCTATGGACCTAACAGAAGCAAAAGATATTAAGAAGAGGTGGCAAGAATACACAAAAGAAGTGTATAAAAACGATCTTCATGACCCAGATAATCACGATGGTGTGATCACTCACCTAGAGTCAGACATCCTGGAATGTGAAGTCAAGTGGGCCTTGGGAAGTATCACTACGAACAAAGCTAGTGGAGGTGACGGAATTCCAGTTGAGATATTTCAAATCCTGAAAGATGTTGCTGTGAGAGTGCTACACTCAATATGTCAGGAAATTTGGAAAACTCAGCAGTGGCCACAGGACTGAAAAAGGTCCGTTTTCATTCCAATCCCAAAGAAAGGCAATGCCAAAGAATGCTCAAACTGTCACACAATTGCACTCATCTCACATGCTAGTAATGTTCAAAATTCTCCAAGCCAGGCTTCAGCAATATCTGAACCATGAAATTCCAGATGTTCAGGCTGGTTTTAGAAAAGGCAGAGGAACCAGAGATCAACTTGCCAACATCCGCTGGATCATGGAAAAAGCAAGAGAGTTCCAGAAAAACATCTATTTCTGCTTTATTGACTATGCCAAAGCCTTTGACTGTGTGGATCACAATAAACTGTGGAAAATTCTGAAAGAGATGGCAATACCAGACCACCTGACCTGCCTTTAGAGAAACCTGTATGCAGGTCAGGAAGCAGCAGTTAGAACTGGATGTGGAACAACAGACTGGTTCCAAATAGGAAAAGGAGTACGTCAAGGCTGTATATTGTCACCCTGCTTATTTAACTTACATGCAGAGTACATCATGAGAAATGCTGGGCTGGAAGAAGCACAAGCTGGAATCAAGATTGCTGGGAGAAATATCAATAACCTCAGATATGCAGATGACACCACCCTTATGGCAGAAAGTGAAGAAGAACTAAAGAGATTCTTGATGAAAGTGAAAGAGGAGAGTGAAAAAGTTGGCTTAAAGTTCAACAGTCAGAAAACTAAGATCATGGTATCTGGTCCCATCACTTCATGGCAAACAGATGGGGAAACAGTGGAAACAGTGTCAGACTTTATTTTTTTGGGCTCCAAAATCACTGCACATGGTGATTGCATCCATGAAATTAAAAGACACTTACTCCTTGGAAGGAAAGTTATGACCAGCCTAGACAGCATATTCAAAAGCAGAGACATTACTTTGTCAACAAAGGTCCGTCTAGTCAAGGCTACGGTTTTTCCAGTAGTGATGTATGGATGTGAGAGTTAGACTGTGAAGAAAGCTGAGCACCGAAGAATTGATGCTTTTGAACTATGGTGTTGGAGAAGACTCTTGAGAGTCCCTTGGACTGCAAAGAGATCCAACTAGTCCATCCTAAAGGATATCAGTCCTGGGTGTTCATTGGAAGATCTGATGTTGAAGCTGAAACTCCAGTACTTTGGCCACCTAATGTGAAGAGCTTACTCATTGAAAAAGACTCTAATGCTGGGAGGGATTGGGGGCAGGAGGAGAAGGGGAAGACAGAGGATGAGATGGCTGGATGGCAACACCGACTTGATGGACGTGAGTATGTGTAAACTCCAGGAGCTGGTGATGGACAGGGACGCCTGGCGTGCTGAGGTTCATGGGGTCGCAAAGAGTTGGACATGACTGAGCGACTGAACTGACTGACTGTGAGAATGGTGCTTTGGCAGCCACTTTGTAACATGAAAAGAAAGCCAAGAATATTCTGGAGAAGTTGACTCACACCTCACGTTGTCGAGTTGCTTAGTTAACCAATCCTAAAACAACCTATTTCCATATTTTTGTTACATGAGAAAATTTAAACTATCTTTAAGCCAATCCTTGGGATCTTGTTACTGGCAGCTTAAATCACACTAAATTATATATACCTTCCTCTAGACAGTGAATTTTTAGAGGGTAAAAATGCATGCTTATCACAGAATCTTTTATTTCTACCATAAGGCCTGGCATAGACTAAAGTCTAAAGTATCACTTGTATAAATCACAGTTTCTCATCCTCAGCACGACTGACACAGGGGCCAGATAATTCTTTGTTGTGGGGGCTACCATGTGGATTGTAGGATGCCTAGCAGCATTCCTGGGCTCCACCCAGCTAGATTTTTATTTTTTTGACAGCACCACTCAATATACAGGATCTTAGTTCCCTTACCAGGGATTGAACCCAAGACCCTTGCAGTGGAAGCACAGGGTGTTAACCACTGGTCCACCAAGGAAGTCTCTCTACCTACTAAATCTTACAAACACCCTTTCCCTTATATTGTGACAAACAAAAATGTTCCCAGACGTTTCCACATGACTCCTGGTGGAACAAAATCACTCCTGGTTGAGAATTACTGGTATTGTGGAATGATTCCTAGGATATTCGTTTCTAGTGTACATGATATATTATGCAAAACTTTACATTAAGTGTGGGGTTCAGCCACATTCTGGTCAAGGCAGAGAGGCCTTCAGGACAATGGGTACATTGAGAGAGGGTGATGGAACCATGAAAACAAAGGAAGAGGAGGGAGGTGGGCACAGCGAAATCCTGGCTGTGCCCCAGGCTGGAGGGGGCACAGGGATAACCACTCCCATCTCCTCTTCTGATCCTTTTTTTTGTTGTGTGGAAGTTATTGGGCATGATGACAAAGTTTCTTGGTCTGGGTCTTGGACAAAATGGTCCTGGTGAACCACAAAATTTCTGATGATAAAGATGAAGAGAAAGAAAGGTAATCTTGTTAACAGTATCCAGGCTTTAGGGAAGTCACGGCCCTTCGGGGCCAAGGTTTTAATAAAGAATGGGGTGGTGGGGTGGGGGGAGATTAAGTAGCACCCAGGACTTCCCTGGTGGTACACTGGATAATAATCCACCTGCCAATGCAGGGGACATGGTTCAGTGCCTGGTCCGGGAAGATTCCACATGCCTCTGAGCAACTAAAGGCTGTGCTCCACAACTGCTGAGCCCAGGTGCTGCAAGTACTGACGCTCGTGCACTCTACGGCCCGTGCTCCACAACAAGAGAAACCACTGCAGCGAGATGCCTGTGCATGGCAACGGGAGGGTAGCCCACAGGCAGCAATGACGACCTAGTGCAACCAAAAATAAATAAATAAACCAATCAATTAAAAAAAAAAAGGAAGGTACCACCTAAAAGTGGTTGAGAAAACATAACTTAGCAATGAGAAAAATCATTGTATCAAGAGTGGTTCCCAGCAATATGTCTATCTCTTTTGGAAACACAACAGAAAAGCTTCCAGCAAACTGTTTTCTGTCAAACGCTGGCCCCTGACAGATTGTGGCATATGGAGTGTGGTTTGTCTCTTAAGTCATTGGGGTTTTCTCACTCAACGTCACCAAATGGCGGCTGTAATTATGGCAATCAGTGCTTCTCAAATGACAGCTTTCTTTCTCCCTTAAAAGGGTGAATGTTTTTAACAAGGCTGTGGAGTAGACCACAAATAAACATGTGCTGCAGGGCTTTTTGGAAGGGCGGCTAGAGAATGCAGTTGATCACTCAGAAAGGAAGCTGATTTCCTAGAAAGAGCCTAGGGTGAAGAGTAAGAGAACAGAGTCCCAATCTGGGTCCCATCTCCACCTCACAGGCCAGCTTGGTGACCTTGGCTCGGCAGGTCCCTCTGTCTCTCTGAGCCATGGTTTTCTCAGCTGTGACCTTGGAGGATTGAACAAAAACATCTTCATGAAAGAGCTTCTTTAACTGCACCTACATATGCATATACATACCCTTATTACCTCCACAAATTGTATTCTACAAAAGGTGCAGGGGTTCTTCCCAGGTAGCACTTGTGGGAAAGAACCCAATGGCTGTGCAGGACCCACAGGAGGCACAGGTTCAGTTCCTGGGTCAGGAAGATCCCCAGAGGAGGGTATGGCAATCCACTTCAGTATTCTTGCCTGGAGAATGCCATGGACAGAGGACCCTGGCCAGCTATGGGGCATGCAGTCGCAAAGAGTTGGACATAACTGAAGCAACTTGGCATGCGGGAAAGGTGAACAGCCTCGTGACGGCTTGTGCAAATCATGCTATGTGAACATGCACTCTTGAGCAGCCTCTAGATACTACATTAATATAAATCTGGTGTTCAGCCTTTTGCTTAAAATCCTTCCCTGTACCTCACTGTCCCAATGTTACCTTGGATGGCTGGGCACAGTCTAGCCTTTCTTGTGCTCCAGCCTCAAATCTTATTGCTTTCCATCCATGTTACTTTTAGGCTCTGGCTACCCCTAAAGGACATGCAGTTTGCTGCAGCTGCCGTTTCCTCTAACTCGCCTTGATAAACAGATATATGTGTACCTTTGGCACAGAATGGTCTCCCTCTACCCAGCCCTTCACCTGACTGAATCCTACTTTTGCTTCAAGTTCAAGTTTAAAAGCCCCTTCCTCTGTGCTATGGGCTGAATTGTGTCAGCCCTCAAGTTCATGTGTTGAAGCCCTAACCTCCAGTGCTCTGAATGTGAGTATGTGGAGATAGTGCCTTTTGGTGGTCTACGGGGTCGCACAGAGTCGGACACGACTGAAGCAACTTAGCAGCAACAGCAAGGTGAAATGAGGTCTTATGCGTGCATCCGATCCAGTATGACTGGGGTTCTTATGAGAAGAGTTTAGGACACAGGCATACACAGAGGAAAGACCACGTGAAGATGGCTGTCCAAAAGCCAGGGAGTGAGGCCTTGGGAGAAATCAGCCCTGCCCACATCTTGACTTTGGACTTCCAGCCTCTAGAACTATGAGGAAATAAATTTCTGTTGCTTAAGCCACCTAGTCTAGGGTGCTTCATTATGGCAGCCCAAGGAAACTAATACACCCTAGGAAGTCTTCCATGACTTCCAGGAGACCAAACATGACCTTCTGTTACCACCCTTTATTCTTCTTTTCCAAACACTTATCATATTGAAATGTTCTGTCTCCTCAGTGTGTGAGTGTGTGGGCGTTGATGGCTTGGCTTGAGGGGTAGATGACCGAAAGTCTTGAGGTCAGGGATTATGCATCTATGTATCATCAAGACCTACCTGAATGCCTACAGGCATATAGAAGTCATGCAACACAGTATGGTTTCCATAGATGAACGGATGGACATGAATGGAAAACATCATGTCAGTTATCCGGTAATTTAGGTAAACAAAACCTCCCTCACTTAGGAAAAGACAGATTTGGAGCGGCATCTTTCTAGTTAGTTTACCTAAATTCAGGGATTTCTAATCAAATTATCTATACCTCACCAGATCTATGAAGGTATATATTTCAAATGTTCCCCAAATTTGGCCTGAGAATCACGAATAGTCAAAGAAAATTTTCTGGTGGGTTTTCCATTATTTATCTATTTATCTAGGTTCTGTGTCTCACCATGTCTGTTTCACTCACATTCCCCATAGGAGTCAGATTAAGTGACGATGGGAGGAGAAGATGAAAGAGAGAAGAATTTCTTGGTGCATTTGCTGCTGCTGCTGCTGCTGCTAAGTCGCTTCAGTCGTGTCTGACTCTGTGCGACCCCATAGACGGTAGCCCTCCAGGCTCCCCCGTCCCTGGGATTCTCCAGGTAAGACCACTGGAGTGGGTTGCCCTTTCCTTCTCCAACGCGTGCGTGTATGCATGCTGTCGCTTCAGTCGTGTCCGACTCTGTGTGACCCATGGGCAGCAGCCCACCAGGCTCCTGTGTCCACGGAATTCTCTAGGCAAGAGTACTGGAGTGGGTTGCCACTTCCTTCTCCACTTGGTGCATTTAGGCATCCACAATCTGGAAGCACCTTAGTATCTCCTGTGAGCTCAGTCACTCAGTCATGTCTGACTCTTTGTGATCCCATGGACTAGCCCACCAGGCTCCTCTGTCCATGGGATTTCCCAGGACAGGATGCTGGAATGGGTAGCGATTTTCTTCTCCAGGGGATCTTCCTGACCCAGGGATCGAACCCACATTTGTTGCATCTCCTGAACTGGCAGGTGGATTCTTTACCCACTGAGCCACCTCATCAGTCCTAATACCTCCTGCTGCACCTCAAATCCATTTATGCTGACTCCATAGGAAAGCAATTGGCCTCCACTTTCTATGTAACCACCAATCATAGCTCAACAAGATGAGTTTAAAGGAATAAATACAAGATTGGAGAAGTTCTTTAGAAAATAAAATCCTACTTTGCACTTTCAGTAATTGAAATCACCCAATAATACCCAGACAAGATCCGCTTTCTTGATATTCGGATAACAAACAACTGAAAGCCAAGACAGCCAGAGGGAGCAATTAGGGAGAAAAAGAAAATTAAGAACTTGCCAATACATTCTATTCTGTCAACTTCATCAGTGAAGTGTTCCCTTTAATTACTATTGATTTTCATAATAGTTTATTAACCCAATATGTTAATTTAAGTTTGTCGCAGGCTATTGTAGATGCAGAATAATGCATTTTTTGGTCTTGTTGTGGGGGGAGGGGGGCTAGTGTAATGAGAATAAATTTACCCCTCTTACACTTTTGTGTCTGATTTTTAAAAATTGTTTTGCTTGGGCAGAACTTTATTTTATTTCGGGCAGAACTGACCCAAATGGATCAGTCATCCTGACAGTGTTTTGGCTTCCAGCATTAGCTTCTGAAGCACTCTACTCACTCGCTGGCTTTGGAGAGTGGTGGCGGTAAAGAAATGGGAGACAGACTGATCTGACAAGTTAAGTCAATAAAGTGAAAGTGAAAGAGAAGTCACTCAGTCGTGTCCGACTCTTCGCGACCCCATGGACTGTAGCCTACCAGGCTCCTCCCTCCATGGGATTCTCCAGGCAAGAGTACTGGAGTGGGGTGCCACTGCCTTCTCCAATGCATGAAAGTGAAAAGTGAAAGTGAAGTCGCTCAGTTGTGTCCGACTCTTTGCAACCCCATGGACTGTAGCCCACCAGGCTCCTCCCTCCATGGGATTCTCCAGGCAAGAGTACTGGAGTTGGGTGCCATTGCCTTCTCCAGGGAATTAAGTCAATAAAACCATCTTATAACTTTCATTATTAACTTCTTATGAATGCAGCCTAGGACTTGTGTCGAACTGAGAGAATCACTGTCAGAACTCATTTGTTTTGCCACTGAAGACACTTTGTAAACCTCATGAGTTAAAAAATGGGGCTTCGTGAACTCCCTTGGTGGCTGAGTGGATTAGAATCTGCTGTCAATGCAGGGGACATCAGTTTGATACCTGGTCCGGGAAGATCCCACATGCTGCTGGGGCAGCTAAGCCCATGCAGCGCGACTTCTGAGCCTGCGCTTCTAGAGCCTGCGCTCTGCAACAAGAGAAGCCACCACGATGAGACATCATGCACTGCCACGAAGAGTAACCCTGCTCACCCCAACTAGAGAAAGCCTAAGTGCAGCGAGAAAGACCCAGCACAACCAAAAATAAATTTAAAAATAATTTTTTTAAAAATGGGGCTTCATGATACCTGCTTCATCCTACCTTCTTGAGTGGGCACAGGGCCCACATCAGATCGTGGAAGGGCTTCTTAAAGGTAAGAACACACAAAGAGAAGATGTTACAGGCTTCCTTGTTTACTACAGAAAAGTATCTTTAACCTCCAAACACTGAAGGACATAGCAGACTCTCAGAGCAAACGCCTGGAACCAAAAGCTCGAAAGATTTACCAATCTTGGCTAATAAAATAGAAATTAAACCCCAATTACTACAGAAGGGAAATCAGATTAATGGGGTGGTACCTTATCTGAATAATAATTATGAATTAGGAGATTCCATTACAAGGCCCAGGCAGGGCATGCTTTATTGGTTCATCAATAAGGCACGCATTCTAATGGACTGGCATAAAACATGCTCTGAGGATCTTCCTGCTGGATACCAGAAACTCAAAATAATTTACATGGTACAAAATCGCTTTTCTTCCAATCTGTAAAACACTCATGAGAAATACTGGGCTTTGTAGAAATATGAGGATTTAAAAGGTCACAGAGGCTTCCATCTTTCCTTCCTTCAGTAGGCTCACAGCTATTGTGCTTATACTTGTCAGGCCTAGAATTCCCTAAAAGGCAAAAAGTGACCGTGGATTTGAACAAGGGTCTTTGAGGTAGGGCCACGGGATGTGATCATGGTAGTTGTTAGCCTATGGGTTAAAGATTCATTCCCAAATCGTGCTGACACTTACCCCCCGAGCCTTCCCATGTGACAGTGTGTTCTCGCATCCTGGCCTCTTTGTGAAAGCCACTGCCCACCAGCTCATATCCCTCAGCCACCTCCTTGTTGGCCCTCATTCCAGCATCAGTATGGGGACACGGTCCCCACCATATTGAACCCCATCCTTTGGGTCCCAAAGCATCCTGCCAGGGCGCAGAGTATTATTACTAGGTGTTTCAGGAACTTCTTGAGCTCTTAACTATTTCCTGTCTTCCCTAAGACTTGAGATCAATTCATGAGACAAGGTTGTCTCTACCTTTCCCTTCTTCCCCTGCCTCTTCACATATAAAGAGATAACAAAAAACTACCTTATATAGTAATTGGTGAACAAAATACCTATAAGAATCAACACCCTATAACCAGCAAGAGGAACAATAGCACTTAGGTTTGTACTTAAGGGGATTAAAAACAAGCATCCACAACACTTCTACATACATGTTTGTTGGTAACAATGTTATTCATAATAGCCAAAACGGAAAGCTGCTACAATGGCTATCAACTGATGAATAGATAAATAAAATGAATTGCATCCACACAATAGAATAGTATGAAGCTTTAAAAAGGAATGCAGTACAGATACGTGCTACAACATGGATGAACCTTAAACATATGTTATGTGAAGGAAGCTGAACACAAAGACCACATGCGGATTCCATTTATATGAGACGTCCAGAACATGTAAAGTCAGAGAGACAGAAAGTCAGCAGGTAGTGGCCAGGAGCTAAGGGAAGAGGGAAGTGGGGAGTGACTGTGGCTTGACTTCCTTAACTGTAAAAGGGGGATTATAATTGTACCTCATAGCATAATTGTAGAAATTAATACATGTAGAGCTTTTAGAACGTAGCTGTGATACTTCGTTTTAGAACAAGAAATATATACTTGGTCTTCATCCCTATTTCTGGCACAGAGCTCCTAAAACCCTAAGAATATTTTAAGCGATGAGTGACAAAGGTGTCTTTTTATGTTAACAAGGCATGGGATTGAATTATTCACCGGTGGAACCTGGAGCTCTCTCTCCTTAGAGAGTGTCAGAATTGACTTGAATTGTAGGACACCCTCTGACCGTGTAGAGTATCCTCTCTTACTCTGAAATTGTTGACCAGAATAGTTAATTGTTTCTTATAGTTAAGTTTGCAGTAAACGTTAGCTGTTGCTGTTTCTAAGGATGCTGAGAGTATAGACTTGCCCATTGCTACATCCTTTCTGTGGAAGACTATTGGGAAAAGTCCACGAGACTTGAAGTTGTGATACACAGATGAACGTCTCTCCCATGCACTCCCCCGCCTTCCTCCTGATGCTGGCACTAGGGAGGCCCCCAGAGAAAGCAAAAATAGGTGGCTCTTGGAATGTGGCTTGTCCTGAGCCATAGAGGGCTAGAGAAGATGACTCCTGCCCCTGGTTCTTCCTAAACCAGCCCAAACTCCATTCCTTGCCCTGGATTGTTCTTCATATCATGACAAGCACAGAGAGAATTGCAAGGAACATTCTGGACTCTACTTTTAAGTCCTTCTTCATAAATAGAACAACAAGATCCTGGCACTATTTTGGATATTTTGGGCCATTAAGACAGACTAAAACACTGTAAGTGGCTGTTAAAAATAACTGCCTCACTCCTTGCCCTATCATCTTATATTATATTGCCATTTCCTCCATGCACTTATCTGAAGTTATCCTGCTAGTGTTCACATTCGCTGTAATGTACAATTGTTTGTCCTGTAGAATGAAGGTTCCGGGGGGACAAAGTTCCTGACTGTCTTCTTTCTCACTGCTGGATCCCAGCACCTGGAATAAAGACCAGAACATGGCAGGCATTCAGTGGATATTTCTTAAATAACAAATGAATGGTTCTTGCCCCAGCGCTCAACACAGTGCCAGCGTTCCAGACACAATAATCTCGATCGATAATCACCGCTGAGCCTCCATTCCCCCTCTGAGAGAACCAGTCAGTGTTTGCCCTCTGCCCACACTGGGGGTGGCTCAGAGGACCTCCCTCACCACACACACTACCTCTGGCATCACGGCTGGTTCGACCTAGGGTGGATTCCTTCTCTAAGCCGAGACATTCCTAATTTTGTTCTGGAAAATTTGGGCTTGGCACTCAGAGATTCTGATGATAAGAGTTGGTGCTTAAAATGTAAAGCTGGAGAGGTCTGGATCTCAAATATACTCAAAGCAGAAGGAGCTGTATGAAGGTAAAGAGAATAAAACGCAGTGTAGAGAGGAAGTGAAGGGATGGGAGAAGAGTGAGGAAGAGAGAGGGAGAGAGAGTCCGGGCAAGTGAACTCGTTGATTGGAGCATGCTGGTTTCCAGCTTTTCATCTTGCCTCTCAAGACTCAGTTGTGTTTCTAGCCTTGATTATTTCTTTCACTTTACATTAGTTTGACTGGGTTTCTGTTTCTTACCCACAAAAAATTCCTGACCACTAAACCCTAGCATGTGGGAGGCATTCTCAAAACCTGTGTTGACTTGACTTCATTTTTCATATATTTGTTCATTTGTTCACTTACTCAACAAGTATTTATCAAGCTGGGCACTGGGCTAGAAAATATAGGAAAACAGATGTGCAGAAAGTTAGACACTGCCTCTGCCTTGGTGGAATTAGGGCAGGGAGACAGCATTAATCAAAGAAGAGAAATAGTGAATGTTTGCATCATATACTGTCTGCTATGTGCCAGGAATGTGTTGGGCATCATCAGTATTAAGGGGACCACCATCTGCTTAGAATGGGGACCCACATATGGTTCTTTACCAACCAAAGAACCAAGCACTAACACACATTTTATCTGATTGGACGCTCAGACTGATCCCACATAATTGATCTTTTTTTTCACATAATTGATTTTTAAAAGGTATCCATTTTATAGGCATGTTTGTAAAACTGAGCCCCACCCATAAGGGTTAAGTGACTTATCCAAAGTCAATGAGGCTGGTCAGAGGCAGAGCCTGGACTTAACTGCTGTCTTCTGTCTCCAAAGCCCAGTACGGTTCTTTACCAGCCATCCTGCAAAATGCTGTCTCTACGAGGAGATGACAAGTGTGGCAGAACCATCACTGCACAACCCTGAAGAAACATCGGGCAGAAGGTATCCAGACAGGACTCTGCTCTGCTGTTTTTAGGATAAATTCTGCTAAACCTATGCAAGCAGCAAAGGGAAGAGGCAGTTAGTTAGCTGTGCCTGCTGAAGCAGTGTGTCTATGCCCAGTGCTGGATCTCTGACAGAGGCCCAGGGTCCCCCACCTCGGGAGGCAGGATGGATGGCTGAAGTTCACGAGGACTCCTCTCTCTTCCCTAAATCTCCCTGGCAGCCAGGGTCTGGTACCTGGGGGTTTCACATGCAGGCATCACAGTGAGATGATAAACACAGTCCTGGCCACAGAGCTTCTAGGAGGCTCAGACTAGGCTCATTGCAACTACATTAATGTCCATTAAACTGAACATTCCTCTGTGGGGGGGGGAGGGTGGTATCTTGTTTTTCTTTCTGACTCATCTCTCAGCACTCTCAGAAAGGAGAGAATTTACCTCCTCAGAGCTATAAAAACGAATGTCATTGAAACCTTCAGAACTTGCTTGGTGCACTGGAACCCTGTCTTCAGGCAATCTTTCCTCCAAAGAAGACGAGAGCTGGGTTTTTATTTGATTTTACAAGGCCAAGGAACATTCTGTTACTGTTTCTCGAGGTGTGCTCTGTGGAACACTGACATTCAAATCAACTTTATCAAAGTAAGTGTTCAGCTAACTGGACTCTCTTTTCAGATTGGATGAATTAATTCTTCAGAGCATGGGACCCAGGAAGTTTCATTTTAAACAAGTACTCTTGCTAATCCTTAAGTACAATTAGGCTTGAAAACAACCATTCTACCCTACATGTTTGCCTACCAGGGTGCCAGAACATGCTGCAAACAACTGGTTCTAAAATCTTGGCCCTCTAGGTCAAATGTTCTCCACTTCCATACTATCAACACCTGGCCCGGGTAGTTTTTTTTTGCAGTTGGGGGTTATCCTCTACCTTATAGAATGTTTAGCACCATCCTATTAGATACCTATAATGACTTCCCTCCAGTTGTGGCCACCAGAAACGGCTCCAAATGTCAATAGAATGTCAATGACCAGTGACAAGTGTCCTCTGGGGACAGAACCTCCCCTCCTTTACACCCTACTGAGAAGCACTGTTGTAGATAAGTGGGTTCCAGTCCTGGCTGAACATTGGAGTCACTCAAGGACCTTTGTTAAACTTGGATTATTTAACTTTACCCCAAGAAAGTCTTGTTTGTTTGAGTTGGGGTGGAAGCTAGGCACCATTAAGATTTCCCAAATGATTCAATATGGCAGAGCTGAGAATCCCTGCTCCAGGGAGATGCTGGACGCATGAGTCTACATGTATGTTTGTGACTTCATGGAAGCTATAAACACTCAAGTCACATTGATGGCATTATCTGAGCACCTAGGTATCATCAGGACCAGGCACCCAGACAGGATGACAAAAGCCATCTCTTCTGAAACTAACAAACACAGAGCTTCAGCCAAACACATTATAAATTCCTCCCATCTCACCCCACATATGATCTAAATCAGAATTTAAAACAGAACTTTTCTTGATGGCTAGGAAAACAGATAAATTTTTTTCTACTGGATGGTAAAATATAGAGAGATGACAGCTGAGAAAGTTGCAGTCATTATGCCACTATCAAAAAAGCTGACCAAAAATGGAAAGAGTGCTCAGAGGAGGGCAGCACCAAAAGAATCACAGAGCAACAGAGCTATAGCCTTGATCAAATTGTACCTGAATTCCATCCTGCCAAGTTATAATCAGTTACATGACAAGATAAACCATCTTTATTTTTAAAGTAAGCCAGCCTTTGACTGTGTGGATCACAATAAACTGCGGAAAACTTTGAAAGAGATGAGAATACCAGACCACCTGACCTGCCTCCTGAGAAATCTGTATGCAGGTCAGGAAGCAACAGAACTGGACATGGAACACCAGACTAGTTCCAAATAGGAAAAGGAGTACGTCAAGGCTGTATATTGTCACCCTGCTTATTTAACTTCTATGCAGAGTACATCATGAGAAATGCTGGACTGGAAGAAACACAAGCTGGAATCAAGATTGCCGGGATAAATATCAATAACCTCAGATATGCAGATGACACCACCCTTATGGCAGAAAGTGAAGAGGAACTCAAAAGCCTCTTGATGAAAGTGAAAGAGGAGAGTGAAAAAGTTGGCTTAAAGCTCAACATTCAGAAAACGAAGATCATGGTATCAGATCCCATCACTTCATGGCAAATAGATGGGGAGACAGTGGAAACAGTGTCAGACTTTATTTTGGGGGCTCCCAAATCACTGCAGATGGTGATTGCATCCACAAAATTAAAAGACACTTACTTCTTGGAAGGCAAGTTATGACCAACCTAGATAGCATGTTAAAAAGCCGAGACATTACTTTGCCAACAAAGGTCCGACTAGTCAAGGCTATGTTTTTCTAGTGGTCATGTATGGATGTGAGAGTTGGACTGTGAAGAAAGCTGAGCACTGAAGAATTCATTCATTTGAACTGTGGTGTTGCAGAAAACTCTTGCGAGTCCCTTGGACTGCAAGGAGATCCAACAAGTCCATCCTAAAGGAGATCAGTCCTGGGTGTTCTTTGGAAGGAATGATGCTAAAGCTGAAACTCCAGTACTTTGGCCATCTCATGCGAAGAGTTGACTCATTGGAAAAGACTGTGATGCTGGGAGGGATTGGGGGCAGGAGGAGAAGGGGACAACCGAGGATGAGATGGCTGGATGGCATCCCCAACTCGATGGACATGAGTTTGAGTGAAATCCAGGAGTTGGTGATGGACAGGGAGGCCTGGCGTGCTACGATTCATGGGGTCGCAAAGAGTCAGACATGACTGAGTGACTGAACTGAAATGAAGCCAGCTTGAGGTGCATTTTCTGTTACCTGCAATCAAAAGCACTCTAACTGATATACCACTCCAGACCAGTATCCTCTTGCAATTATAGATGGTCCTCAAATTACAGTGGTTTGACTTACAATTTTTCAACTTTATGATGATGTAAAAGAAACACATTCAGCAGAAACTGTGCCTTAAATTTTGAATGTTGATCTTTTCCAGTCTAGCGATATGATATTGTCTTGAGATGCTGGACAGGGCAGCGAGTGCAGCTCCCAGTCAATCACCGATCACAGGGTAAACAACTGATACACTTAGAACCATTCTGTACTCTGAGAACCACTCTGTTTTTCAGTCTTAGTATAGTATTCAATAAATTACACGAAATAGTCAAGACTTCATTATAAACTAGGCTTTGTGTTAGATGATTTTGCTCAACTTTAGGGTAATGTAGGTGGCACAGTGGTAAAGAATTTGCCTGACAGTGCAAGAGATGCAAGAGATTCGGGTTTGAATCCTGGGTCAGGAAGATCCGCTGTAGTAGGAAAAGGCAACCCATTCCAGTATTCTCACCTGGAAAATTCCATAGACAGGGGAGCTTGGTGGGCTATAGTCCAGGGAGTCACAAAGAGTCAGACACGACTGAGTGACTAAGCACACACACATACAGGGTAATGTAAGTGTTCTGAGCACTTTAAGGTAGGCTAGGCTATGGTAGACCCACTCCAGTGTTCTTGCCTGGAGAATCCCAGGGACGGGGGAGCCTGGTGGGCTGCCATCTATGGGGTCGCACAGAGTCGGACACGACTGAAGCGACTTAGCAGCAGCAGCAGGCTACAGTAAAACTATGGTATTCAGCAGGTTAGATACATTAAATGCATTTCCAACATAGCATATTTTTCAGTTATGATGGGCTTATCAGATGGAATCTCACTGTAAGTCAAGGAAGATCTGTATAGTAGATTACTTAGAGGTAATGAAATAATTTTTAAGGCAGGGCAAGAAAAGAACTTAACATAAAATTTTTTCTTATCTTTTGAGCTCTTACCCCTCTCCTTTTAGTGTGCATTGTACCCTAACTAGATCCCCTAAGAAGACTCAGGAATGCCTACTAGTCAAAAAAAAAAAAAAAAAAAGAAGAAGAAGAAGCAATTTCTTCCGGACACCAGCAAGATAACCCTTTGACCTTCCTTTCTCAAGTCTGTAAGAGGTTACAGTGACTAGTCTTATTTTGATGTATAACCCTTTGTCTCAAAAACTTATATAAATGTGGTTTGACCTCTAATGGGTGGAACAGTCCTCAGAAGTTTCTGAATGACTGTCTCCTGGGTTATAATCCTCTGGTTGGCCTGAATAAAATGTTCCATTTCTTTCTTAGATTGACTATCAATTAATTTTTTTATCAACAAGCCTTGACGAAGAATGGTCCTTGAACCAGCAGCCTCAACATCACTTAGGAACTTCTTGGAAATGCAGAATCTTCGGCTCCTCTTCAGATCTACTGAATCAGAAACTGTGCTGTAATAAGAACCTTGAGGGACTCATACGAACATTAAAGCTTAAAAAACCTGGACTTAGGTAACTGCTCTCCTAAGCACTGAGCTAGATAATAGGGACCCAAGGATAAGCAAAAAACAGACTTGGTTACTTGGTTCTATGACTTGGTTAAATGCCCTGTTTTATACTTGCCAGCACCTCAACTCCATCAGTTCATCCATCCTTTCACTCATTCAACAAATACATATTTAGCACTACGTTTATGAGTTTAAGGCTTCCCTGCTGGCTCAGTCGGTAAAGAATCCGCCTGCAGTGCAGGAGACTACCTGCGATGCAGGGACAAAATTAGCAGAAACACTAAAAAGTATGCTCAGAGAAGGGAGACGAGGCATACTCTGCCCTTTAAGAAGCTCCTTGAGCATTTGAGAAAACAGATATCGTAATCACACAGATAAATGTTAATGTGCCAGTGATATAAGTGCTACCCTGGAGAGGTCCTGTGGGGGTTCCTCCCATCCGGTTCCTCCGCGGGGGATATTTGATTTGATCAGAGTGGTCAGGCAAGGCTGCCCTGAGGAGATCTGAAGTGCGAGGAGAGAAGAGTGGGACACGTAAAGAGGAGAGTATTTGAGGCACAAGGGAAGACAATGTATAAGCTTTTCAAGCTGGAAGAAGCGAGTGAACACAACAGTTGCCAGGAACAGGGAGGGTCAGAATGAGACCAGACAGGTAACCAAGGGCCAGCGTCTTTAACAATATAAAAACCACATTAAGGATTCCTCCCTTAATCCTCAAACTAACAGCCATTGATGCATTTTAATATTTATTTCACTTTGATAGGAATACTTAATCTACCTTCTTACCACATATTTACATGTACATTATTGTTGACTTTAGGCTGACAATGTTATACAGCATTTCTAGAGCTTATTCATCCTCCTTAACTGAAAGGAAATTCCTGTTGATGAGTATTTCCCTATATCCCTCACTCCCAGCTCCTAGCAACCACCCTTCTTTGATTTTATAAATTTTACTATTTTACATATCTCAAATAAGCAGGATCATGTAGTATTTGTCTTTCTGTAGCTGGCTCATTTCATTTAGCATAATATCCTTGAGTTTCATCCATGTTGTTGCATATTACAGAGTCTCTTTTTATCATAAGGTGGAATAGTATTTCCCCATGTGTATATACCACATTGATTTTATTTATTCATCGGTCAATGGACTTTTAGGTTGCTTCCACACCTTGGCTATTGTGGATACTGCTGTTTTGAACATGGGAATGTTAATTTCTCTTTGAGACTCTGATTGCAGTTCTTTGGATCAGATACCCAGAGTTGGGATTGCTGGATCACATAGTAGCTCTATTTTTTTTTTTTAACTTTTTTGAGGAATCTCTATACTGTTCTCTGTAGTGAGTGCATCAGCTTGCATTCTCACCAGCAATGTGCAAGCCTTTCCATCCTTGCCACAACTTCCACCTCCTCGCCAACATTTGCCGCCTCTTTTGAAAATAGCCATCCTGGCAGGTGAGGTGAGATCTGATTATGGTTTTGATTTGCATCTCCCTGATAATTAGTGATGTTAAGCATTTGTTCATCTGCCTGTCAGTTGTTTGTATGTCTTCTTTTCAGAAAAGTGTCTTCAAGTCCTTAGCCCATTTAATCAAGTCTTCAGTTATCTTGCTATTGAGTTGTAGGAGTTTCTAATACACTTGGACATCAGATTTGTGGTTTCCATGTGTTTTATCCCATCCCATAGGATAGCGTCACCACGCTGATTCCTTTGCTGAGCAGGAAGTCATTGACATCTTTTAAATATAGTGCTTTCCACATAGCACAGCTTATCAGCTGAGAGTGTACACAATCTGAGCCCTTGTCCCAACACCTTTTGTTTTTGTCTTCCCCCTCCTTGCCTTATCACTCAGCAGAGTAGACCAGCACGGCCTAGCTTGTTCACACCACACTTGTTATTTGGGGCTAACAGACAGAATGGAGCTGTGGGTCAGGCTGACTTGACCCGAATCCATTTCCATATCTTCGCTGCTGTGAGGGCCACAATGACAGTGACTACAGGTGACAGCGTCACAGCGTGCTCAGCACTCCACCACACACCTGGGCACAAAGAAGGGCAGACTAGGGACTTCTCTGCTGGTCCACTGGTTAACGTACCGTGCGTCCAAGGCAGGAGGTGTGTGTTCCATCTCTGGTTGGGGAACTAACGTTTCATGGTGAAGCCAGGAAAAAAAAAAAAAAAAAACAGACAGACTAAATAATCATTAGGTGAATGGCTTAACTCAGGGAAGCTGCTGCGGGCTTCCCTAATCCTCACCCCTAGTGACTCTTTGCATCAAGACTCCCTGGAGAGCTGGCTCTCATGTCTACTGAGGGAGGCGCCAGGTGGATGTGCCAGTGGGGCACTCAGAAGGACCCCTGGCTTTGCAGAGGCAGCTCTGGGAGCCCAGGTCTATGGTCTAGGCCAGGAAGCCTTGAACTTGGGCCTGCTTGGTCAGGATGCATGTCCTCTCCCCAGGAGAACCTTCTTCTACAATGTTCTCCAGGTCTTCCCATGAGAGCCAGTCAGCCTGGTCCCCCACGGAGCGTGCCCGCACACACGCGGCTTTGGAGCCATGTGCAGAGCTGGTGTACCTGGGTATGTGTCTACTTCTGGAGCCAAGAGTGTCCTGAGCAGGACTGTCCTGAGTTCCCTGCTTTTGTAGACAGCTCTATGGCTTCAGAGGGCTCCCCAGGTGGCACTAGTGACGAAGAGCCCCATGCCAATGCAGAAGACATGAGCGATGTGGGTCTGATCCCTGGGTTGGGAAGGTCCCCTGGAGAAGGGCATGGCAACCCACTCCAGTATTCTTGCCTGGAGAATCCCGTGGACAGAGGAGCCTGGCCCAGCTATAGTCCACGAGGTTACAAAGAGCCGGACATGAGTGAAGTGACTTAACATAACATTGTTAAAAAAATGTGAAAATATAAAAAAGAAAAGAATCACACCTTATCTTACCCTTAGAGGTGATGATTATGTGCATTTTGGGATATACTCTTTCATAATTTATTTTTTGCAGGTAAATACATATGTACACAAGGCTGTGGTTCATGTGATCAGTTTGATTCAGTTCAGTTAAGCCGCTCAGTTGTGTCTGACTCTTTGTGACCCCATGGACTGCAGCACACCAGGTTTTCCTGCCCATCACCAACTCCCAGAGCTTGCTCAAACTCATGCCCATCGAGTCGGTGACATTATCCAACCATTTCATCCTCTGTCGTCCCCTTCTCCTCCCGCCTTCATCCTTTCCCAGCATCAGGTTTTTTCCCATGAGTCAGTTCTTCGCATCAGGTGGCCAAAGTATTGGAGTTTCAGCTTCAGCATCAGTCTTTCCAATGAATATTCAGGACTGATTTCCTTTAGGATGGACTGGTTGGATCTTCTTACAGTCCAAGGGACTCTCAAGAGTCTTCTCCTTACTTTCGGATCATCAAAAAAGCAAGAGAGTTACAGAAATACATCTACTTCTATTTTATTGACTATGCCTTTGACTGTGTGGATCACAACAAACTGTGGAAAATTCTTCAAGAGATGGGAATACCAGACCACCTGACCTGCCTCCTGAGAAATCTGTATGCAGATCAAGAAGCAACAGTTAGAACTGGACATGGAACAACAGGCTGGTTCCAAATCGGGAAAGGAGTACATCAAGGCTGTATATTGTCACCCTGCTTATTTAACTTCTATGCAGAGTACATCATGAGAAACGCTGGGCTGGAAGAAGCACAAGCTGGAATCAAGAATGCCAGGAGAAATAGCAATAACCTCAGGTATATAGATAACACCACTCTTATGGCAGAAAGTGAAGAGGAACTAAAGAGCCTCTTGATGAAGGTGAAAGAGGAGAATGAAAAAGCTGGCCTAAAACTCAACATTCAAAAAACTAAGATCATGGCATCCAGTCCCATCACTTCATGGCAAATAGATGGGGAAACAATAGAAATAGTGAGAGACTTTATTTTCTTGGGCTCCAAAATCACTGCAGATGGTGATTGCAGCCATGAAATTAAAAGACAATTGCTCTTTGGAAGAAAAACTATGACCAACCTAGACAGCATATTAAAAAGCAGAGACATTACTTTGCTGACAAAAGTCCATCTAGTCAAAATTATGGTTTTTCCAGTAGTCATGTATGGATGTGAGAGTTGGACTATAAAGAAAGCTGAGCACTGAAGAATTGATGCTTTTCAACTGTGGTGTTGGAGGAGACTCTTGAGAGTCCCTTGGACTGTAAGGAGAACCAACCAGTCCATCCTAAAGGAAATCAGTCCTGAATATTCATTGGAAAGACTGATGCTGAAGCTGAAACTCCAATACTTTGGCCACCTGATGTAAAGAACTGACTCATGGGAAAAACCTGATGCTGGGAAAGAATGAAGGCGGGAGGAGAAGGGGACGACAGAGGATGAGATGGTTGGATGGCATCACTGACTCAATGGACATGAGTTTGAGCAAGCTCTGGGAGTTGGTGATGGACAGGAAAGCCTGGTGTGCTGCAGTCCATGGGGTCACAAAAGGTCAGACACGACTGAGCTACTGAAGTGAATTGAACATATATACCTATTTTTTAAAACAAAGGTGAAATGATTATTCAGTTTTTAAATTAAAAGTTCTCAAAAGTGAAAAGTGCATACTAGTCTACATTTCCTATTAAAACAAATCATAGGAAGTTAATGTTCTCAGATTAAATTTCAATCATAGAAAAGATACATACAAAGATACATCTTTATCCTTGTAGAACATTATTATTATGATTATTATAATGTCACCTTTTCCCAAAACAATTACAAAAAACATATTTTCAAAGTTCTAGCTTATAAAGAAGTGACTTAACTTTCAAATTTTACTCAGGCTGGGAAAAATAAATGTGGAGAATATTCTTTTACTTAGCTGGTTTTCAGTGAATTTCTTCTATGATCATAGAGGAGAAAGGGGAAAAAAGAATTAAAATAAGATAGCACATTTTCTAGTTTCAATTTCCATCTGGAGAGGTTATACTTAGCTTAAAATGAGGATATAACATTTTCCCTAGGTACCTCACGTTCCAAGGGGAAAAAAAGCTACCAAATGATGATGAGTATTAAAAAAAAAAAAGGTATGTGTTTCACAATCTGAATGGAATGCTGAGTCAGCAAAGTCTGTCAAAAAGGCAAGAGAATTTGGAATTTTGTATATTACCAAGAACTATCTTGTAACTGGATGCCCAGACATGGCTGAAACCATGCAGAACGTTCTCACTGGTTGGTACTTCCACAAACGTAATGAATATGAAGTACACTTTGGAATCTAATACGGCCAGCAATGGGCTTCCCGAGTGGTTCAGTGGTAAAGAATCTGCCTGACAATGTAAGAGATGTAGGAGGCACGGGTTCAACCCTTGGGTTGGGAAGATCCCTGGAGGATGAAATGGCAACACACTCCAGTATTCTTGCCTGGAGAATCCCATGGACAGAGGAGCCTGATGGGCTACAGTCCATGGAGTTGCAAAAAGTCAGATATGACTCAGTATGGGCCCAAGGACATGATCAGCAATGAGCTACATTATTTGTATATAGACACCCCCACCACCCAATTCATATGTTGAAATTCTATCCTTAGTGTGATGCTATTAGTGGGGGGAGGAGGGACTTTGGGAAGGTAATTAGTTCCCAAAGATGGAGCCCTCATGAATGAGATTAATGTCCCATTTATTAGATCCTTTATAAAAGGGACCTGAGACAGCTCTCTCACCATCTTTCCGCCATGTGAGGATACAGTGAAAAATCCATCTTTCTACCTAGAAGAGGGATCTCACCAAACCCAACCATGCTGGCACCCTGTTCCTAGAATTCCAGCCTCCAGAGCTATGAGAAATAAATGTTTGTTGTTTAAGACATCCAGTCTGCGTTCGTTTGCTACGACCACTTCAAATGACTGAAGCAGTGTCCTTTAAAATGAATATGATCACATTTATCTGTCTGAGCATGATCTAAGATAACAAAGTGTTTATCTAACCAAAAAGAACAAGGAAATATTTATTCATGAAAATCCCATGCAGTGTTTATACTGCCGCCTGATCGTTTCTGTGATCTGATAGCATCATTTTCTCCTCCTAGATGATACTCATTGCTGTTCTCTCCTGGTTTCTAGCACTAGCAAGCTATGGGAAGACTTGGCACATACAGGTTTCCCACCACACCCTCAGTCTCCAACTTTATTAGCTCAGTTTTTTAAACCACTGATTTTACAGTAATTCCTAAAATATCCCTTCTGGACTGCATCACCTCTCTGAGTCACTCATCCTGCCCTCACGGTTCCAGAAACTTCTTGGCTTGGGTGTAAACCCTACTTCTTGGGCCAGGGCTTCCCCAGTTGCAGAAAGAACTGCTAGGTCAGCCAGATGTCTGACTGTTTCACCTACATAGCGCTTGTAAATGCTGTCTGGCATCACGTTCTCCACATTTTTCCCAGTTTCCAGAACTTTATGAGTACTGAACTTTTGAAGGCATGCTGTGAGGGATGAAGAGACACACAGAAGCCCTCAGTAGTGATGGCAGCGCAGCACCCACTCCCGTGTCTGGATGGTGTGTACGAGAGTGTGCACAGAGGTCACTCTATGCTCTGGGCCTCAGCTCACCCTCCTTCCCCCCACGACTCTGCACTTAGAGACTCCTCTTCTCAGTCCATCCTAGGAGATGGTCTTTGACCCTGGTTGGCATTACGGTATGCTTCTTAACATTGACTTGCATCACATTCTCCACACACACCACATCCTGCCACCCCTCAGCTCAGCACTCCTACAGATAACCACAAATTCTCTGTGAAGCAGAGTACATTTGACACATTTGGTGAAAGCTGACTCCCACCCGCGCCCCTGCCGAGAAGGACCTGGGGAACAGTGGTGTGCCACGGCCTGCTCATTGAGAATGATGGGTCCAGAGTTTAGTTACCATGCTTCACTGCCTTCACTCCAAAAACAGGTCCAGTTTTTACTGAGTAGAATTGTTAAAACTTGGGGCCCCTCTTCAGGGAACGTATGGTTAGAAATCATACTTCAACACATGCTGAAGTCACCAGGCTCCAGCCACAGTGGCTTGATTCTGTTGTTTTGGCTCTTTAACTACAAGAGCATTTACGCCCTGGGGCCTTTGTTCAGTCTGTTCCATTTGCCTGGCTGCTCTGCCCCTAGATGGAGATAAACTGTTTCCTTTTTATCATCCAGGTCTGAGCTTGAATATAACCTCAGAAAGGCCCTTCCCTACCACCTATACTAAGTAGCTCACACATTTCCTGGTTGTTGCTGCTCATCAAGTATCCCCATTTCATGTACTTGTGGGTGCTTGGCAGCTGAAATGACCATACTTACGTGTTTGTTGTCAGGATCAGCTTCAGCACGAGTGACAGTAAGTTCTCTTGGAATCCCGTGTTTAGACAGGTTCTTCATGTGGTTTAATGCTCTGTTGTCACTGTCTTGGGATTCTAAATTTTTTTTTCCAAGAAGATCTTCATTTTCATTTTAGACCACAAGTTATGCACCTCTCCAGCTTACTGTTTATTATCTCTTTGCTAGTAGGTACCCAGGAGAGCAAGGTATCTCCTAGGTTCAATATTGTGTTGTCAGTACTTAAGACACTACAGAGAATACTGTAGCTGCTCAATGAGTATTTGTTAAGTTAGACAGAGGATTATCATGTGACCCAGCAATTTCCCTCCTAGGTATATACCCTAAAGAACTGAAAAAAAGATGTTCAAGCAAAAACTTGTATACCAATGTTACAGTGGCACTATAACCAAAAGGTGGAAACAACCCAAATTTCCATCAGCTGTTGAATGGATGAACAAAGTGTGCTATATCTGTAAAACAGAATATTATTCGACCAGGAAAAAGAGTAAAACATTGATATGTGCTCTGATATGGATGAATGTTTTCCATAGCAAAATATTATGCTACATCAAATCAAATACAAAAGATCACATATTTATAATTCTGTCTTGTGAAATATCTAGAAACAGTTAATCTGTAGAAATGGGAAGTAGATTGGTGGTTGCCAGAGGCTAGAGGAGGCAGGCAAGGAAGGAGAGATGGAGAGTAACTGCTTCACGATGTATGGGGTCTTCATGGATGGAGCTGGATAGAAATGGTGGTTGCGAAGTGAAGTGAAGTGAAAGTCGCTCAGTCGTGTCTGACTCTTTGCAACCCCATGGACTATACAATCCATGGAATTCTCCAGGCCAGAATCCTGGAGTGTGTATCCTTTCCCTACTCCAGGGGATCTTCCCAACCCAGGGGTTGAAACCAGGTCTCCCGCATCGCAGGCAGATTCTTTGCCAGCTGAGCCACAAGGGAAGCCGTTGTTGCACAGGCTTATTATGGATGTTTAATACTAAATGTTGCAGAATTGTTTCTTTTAAAAGGTTAGTTTTGGTTTAACTGTGTATTGTATTAACTTTACCTTGATTTTTTTAAAAAAAGAAAACTGAAAAAAATATTTGTTAAAAGAATACATATTTATAGAACTTGTGACCAAACTCTTTCCAAAACCAAGTATAGCGTATTCTTAACTTAGCCTAGGGCTTCAGTAATTTCAGTCCATGAAGATAAGGACACATTCATACCTTTCTTTGAAAAAACATTTTAAGTACTTGCTTCTGTCAAGATGACATCAAATCTTGTTATCATTAAGATGCCAACCTTTTTCTACATTTTTCTTTTTGGTGGTTGTTTTGTTTGTTGGTCGTATGGTATCTTTATTTTTTTTTAATTGTAAAAGAAATTTTTAGATAATTATAGATGTATATGCAACTGTAAAAAATATTATACAGAGAGATCCTGTGTTCCTCCTCCCAATTTCTCCCAATGGTAATGTCTTTCAAAATTATAGAATAATCTCACAACCAGGAAATTGATATTTATACAATCCATCTACCTCATTTAGATTCGGTGGTTTTATCTGTACTCATTTGTGTGTCTGTGTCCTGTCTCTATACTGAAGTGTAACAACAGTTCCTTTTAGTATTACTGTAGTCTGTCAGCGAGAAAGACATTCCAGAGAGATTGTGGCACAACCAGAATAACCACAAGTAAATGACTCTGAGCACAAGTTAAAAGAAAGAAACATTTCCAAAGAAGTAACAGGGGCCTAGCAGTCTGGAACCTGTTAGGTCAGCCATGCCTTCTTTACATTCACTTGACCCTTTCAGCGCCAGGATTCTCAAAAGGGCTGGCACGTATTTTGGTTAATTCAACAGACTGAGGGATGGGGGTACTCTAAGATACTCTTCTTTCATTTGAGAAAATGGGAAACATAAAAGCCAGCAAACATTGAGCAGGAGCATAGAAAAGATGCCAGGAAGATTGTTTTTACCTGTTAAGAACACGTGTTATTTCACCCTGGTAGCAAACGTAACTTGGAACTCCTCAGGCAAATACGTAGACGTGAGGACATTTCCCAGTGTTGACTGTAGGCTCCATCCTGTGTATTAACTTAATTCATGTGAAGGTTCTAGTGAATGTTCCTTTCTACACTGCATTTGTTAAAGGGTCAGACATCTCTTTCGCCTTGTCAGCATCCCTTCACCATCATCTGCTGATAGCATGTAGGTTTCCCTTGAAGGGCCACTCACCTCCTCTCCTAGTCTACGTGTTTTGGTAGTGCTACGTACAAACCCTGTTTTCTCCCGCTTTGCCCCTCTTTCACCTCCCCTACCCCTGCCCTGACACACACGCGCACACACACTCATGGCTCAGTAGAAGGACTCCATCAAAACATGTTTCTCTTCCGGACACAATGATTGGTTCAGAAAACGCACATATTCAAAACTGGTCCAAGAGATGTAATCCATGATCTTGCCCGATGATTAGGACAAAGAATCTCTTTCCATTGGGTTTGAAGGTGTTAATACACAAACATGGAGTATCAGTGGAGACCATCAGGGATGTCACGCTGGAAAGGAAGCCAATAGGGAAGGGAGCAGAATTGATAGCCTTACCTAAGTGTCTAGAACCAGCTATATCTAAAGCTCTGAACTTCTTAGTTACATGAACTAATAAGATTAAAAAATTACATTTTGGGGTGTAAATTTTTGTTTTGGTTTGGTTTTTTGGTCACTTGCAACTCACTGAGAAGGACTGAAACACGTAACATTCATTAGGCTAAGCTTGGGGCCACAAATCCTTAAGCTAATTTTAGTCTTTGTCCTCTCATCATTCAACAGTTCCCTTATCTTCTCATGTGTCTGCATTACTGCCTGCAATAATTTGCCTGACCCAGGCTTTGGTGCTTACTGCAAAAGAAGTAACTCAAGTCGAGTGAATGAATGGCACCGGGAGTACATTAATTCTTCTGCCCCTACAATGTTGTCTTTTAAATAGGTTATGCATGCGTAATGCTGCAGCTGACCATCTGTACTGATTATTTAAGTTCTGTAATGAAATGGTCAGGTCTCTCACTGTTTATTTATGTGATGCAGACAGCCATTCTCTAAATCCTACTTCAATTTTCAGTCACTGTTTTGTAGGCTAGGCGCTCTAATGACTGCAAAAGAAATGTTTGCTGCTTCAGGTGGTGTTATTAAAAGAAAATTGCTCCCAAAGAAATTCTTATCTCCTGATGGGGGGAGCTAAATCACTATAAATTATGGAAAAGGAAATTGCAAATGTGTCTTGCTTTCTCTTTATTGGAGGCATTGTTTTATCACAACTGTCAAGGAGAGCACACACCTATTTTGAAAGCTTTTTACAGCTTTGAATTAAGCCCAAATGGAGAAATAAGAGGCTGCACGATTAGAGCAGCTGATTGGAGTTGTGCTTTGCAAGGCAAAGGCAGGGTTTTACCATTACTTTCTTATTCACAAATGGCACCAGCGAGGGGGTGGGGCGGGGCAAGGCGGTGGAAAAGCCGAGAAAAGCAACAGCAAAATACAGTTAAGAAAAACAACCGAAGAGATCACCGGAGACCTGGCAGGAGGATAATCAGAATCTTGAAAAGGAAAGGGGAGACCTTTAGAATTGCATTACTCAGGGGAGGAGGCGGGAGGGGGTTGCGGATTCTCATTTGTTTCAACCGAATAAGCGCAATCAGTCAATCCATCAGTGTTGCTGTAAACTTTGTCCTTATAAAGATTGCATAAAGGGTGGCTGTTTCTCGTCTGTCCATCACAGGCGATTTCAATGGACTCGGCTCCTCCGTGGTCACTGCTCAAAGCATCACGCAGCGAATGTGTTCGCGGAGGCCAGCAGAGGGAGCGCGAGATTAATGGGTGGGTTCCCAGCGTCACCAAGGCGACCGGCTCCCTGACTCAGGACTGCCCAATCTAGTTTGTGCAGATGAAGCTGTCTCCATGGCTCCTTTCCTCCATCTCCTCCATCCAAACTGTCTGATTGGTTCATCTGGGAACATTTCTACCCAAGGTTTCACAGGTTGCCGTTCTCTTGGCAGATCCCACGATGAGTGCAAAAACAAGGCCCTACTGCGGGGAAACATGAAAAATGGTGCTGAGTGAAAGGAATTCTGTAACACCAAGTAAAAGGCTGATGATATAATGTTAAGTGGAAATAACTGGTTGCAAAACTGTATACAGTAGTAGCCTAGCGGGCTACCGTCCATAGAGTCGCAAAGAGTTGGACGAAACTGAGTGCACACGTGCACTCACACACACACACATATATTTCTAATTATAGAAACACTGAATTTTGACAAGTTAAGGATGATTAGTGCTCGCTTCGGCAGCACATATACTAAAATTGGAACGATACAGAGAAGATTAGCATGGCCCCTGCGCAAGGATGACACGCAAATTCGTGAAGCGTTCCATATTTTTACCCAGAGGGATGTTGTGGGGAGGGAGGTGGGAGGGGGGCTCATGTTTGGGATCGCATGTACACCCGTGGTGGATTCATGTCAATGTATGGCAAAACCAATACAGTATTGTAAAATAAAGTAAAAATAAAAATTAAAAAAAAAGGAACCTTAAAAAAAAAAGAATGATTAACTTTGATGCGTGATGTGTGTGTGTGTGTGTGTGTGTGTGTCTGTGTACAGGGACGTGGAATTTGAGGGAGGCCTTTTTTAGTTGCTTTATAATCTTTTCGTATGTTTCAAATGTGTATTCTGGGCACAACGCATACAATGTGTACACTGACCACATACAGCTTTGGTAATTGTGGGGGGAATGAAAGACTGGAAATGCTTGTATGTATTTCATGTGTTCATATGGTATACTCTCTGCTGCTGCTACTGCTGCTGCTGCTAAGTCGCTTCAGTCATATCCGACTCTGTGCGACCCCAGAGATGGCAGCCCACCAGGCTCCCCCATCCCTGGGATTCTCCAGGCAAGAACACTGGAGTGGGTTGCCATTTCCTTCTCCAATGCATGAAAGTGAAAAGTGAAAGTGAAGTTGCTCAGTAGTGTCTGACTCTTAGCAACCCCATGGACTGCAGCCTACCAGGCTCCTTCATCCATGGGATTCTCCAGGCAAGAGTACTGGAGTGGGGTGCCATTGCCTTCTCCCAGTATACTCTCTACTTTATAATAACACAGGGAATCATGCGACAATACCAAGTGCCATCACAGAAAGAAGGAAGCAAATCAGGCTCCAATTAAGTCCTATGTGCTAAGGACTGTGTGAGAAGCTGAAGGATTAAAAAGATAAGCCAGGTATACTCTGGGGAGCTTATAGTCACCTGTATCATCTTATTTCTTTGTCACAATGACTCTGTGAGGTAGATGGTAGTGTTCTGAGTTTGATGGCTAGGTTCCTAGAGGTGGTAATCGACCCAAGGCCACTTAATACACAACTGTTTTTCATCTGGATTTTCACCTCCAAAGTCTCTTCTCCATCCTAAATTTGAGGCCTCGTAAATCTTATTGGAAAAGACCCTGATGCTGAGAAAGATTGAAGGCAAAAGGAGAAGAGGGTGGCAGAGGATGAGACAGTTAGATTTAATCACCGATTCAATGGCCATGAATCTGAGCAGTCTGGGAGATAGCGAAGGACAGGGGAGCCTGGCCTGCTGCAGTTCATGGGGTCGCAAAGAGTCAGACTCGATTTAGTGATTGAACAACAGTAAGAGTCATGGTATTTGCCATCTCCTAGTTCATCACTTCATGGGAAATAGATGGGGAAACAATGGATACAGTGGCTGACTTTATTTTGGGGGGGCTCCAAAATCACTGCAGATGGTGACCGCAGCTATGAAATTAAAAGACACTTGCTCCTTGGAAGAAAAGCTATGACCAACCTAGACAGCATATTAAAAAGCAGAGACATTCCTTTGCCGATAAAGGTCCATCTAGTCAAAGCTATGGTTTTTCCAGTGGTCATGTATGGATGTGAGAGTCGGACTATAAAAAAGCCGATAAAGGTCCATCTAGTCAAAGCTATGGTTTTTCCAGTGGTCATGTATGGATGTGAGAGTCGGACTATAAAAAAAGTTGAGTGCCGAAGAATCAATGCTTTTGAACTGTGGTGTTAGAGAAAACTCTTGAGAGTCCCTTGGACTGCAAGATCAAACCAGTTAATCCTAAGGGAAATCAGTCCTGAATGTTCATTGGAAGGACTGATGCTGACTGAAGCTGAAATTCCAATACTTTGGCCACCTGGTTCGAAGAACTGACTCATGGGAAAAGACCCTGATACTGGGAAAGATTGAAGGCGGGAGGAGAAGGGCACGACAGAGGATGAGATGGCTGGATGGCATCACTGACTCCATGGACATGAGTTTGAGCAAGCTCTGGGAGTTGGTGATGGACAGGGAAGCCTGGTATGCTGCAGTCCATGGGGTCACAAAGAGTCAGACACAACTGAGCAACTGAACTGAACTGAGTTCATAACTGTTATTGCAACCTATTTTTGACAGCAATCTATTTTAAGAGAAGTTTTATACTACTAATGTAACTTCAAAACAGAATAATTTTCCAGAAATAAAAGATAACCGTTAAATAAGTACAATAAAAACAAACAAAGAAACAAAAATAATTAAAAGTACTGACCGTGCTGGGGAAGCTCTGCAGCTCTCTTTGTTGTAAAAGAGTAGCAAGAATGAGAGAGATGTGAAAGGCACACAGCCACTTCATTGAGGTTTCTTCTCGACATAATCAGAAGGCCTGAGCAAGAACTGAGAGGGAGTAGCCACGTACGCAATTTAATGCATACCTTAAATGAGACCAACTGAAGCTTTGAGAAATATGGTATTATTTGATGCAAAGCCAAGAAAAACATCCCCACCCAAGCAGAACAGAGAAATAGTTTTCAAGTTGACTTTTAGCTCAATGGAATTTCTAGCAGTTAGAAAGACAAAGCTGGGGTCTGAGACTGTACAAATCAAATTTACTATGAATTTCAAGATTATGGGGTATCCTTTTTTTTGGATAACAAGTAATGACTTTGAATATCAGCATCAACTGGAACATAAAGCTAAAAGCAATCTTTTAATGCATAAAAACCTATTTCTCAATAAGAAGGCAATGCTAAGGGATAGAACAAAACAACAGTTTAGGAACTGAGTGGACATGGATTCAAGTCCAGGTTGGCAGTTTATTGCCTGTATATAATTCTCTGAGTTTCTGTGAACCTAACTCTCTTTATCTATAAGCCTAGGGAGAATGATAAGAGGTTTTCTCTGGTTCAGTGGCCATTTGTATAATATCTTAGGTTAAAGGATACTTTTCACAAAAAGGTAAAGGCATGACTCCCCTATAGATATGAAAGGTGAAGTGAAAGTGGAGGTTGCTCAGTCATGTCCAGCTCTTTGTGACCCTATGGACTATACAGTCCATGGAATTCTCCAGGCCACAACACTGGAGTGGGTAACCTTTCCCTTCTCCAGGGGATCTTCCCAACCCAAGGATCGAACCCAGGTCTCCCACATTGCAGGCAGATTCTTTACCAGCTGAGCCACAAGGCAAGGAATACCTTGTAAATATTTTATTTCATTATCAGTGAAATGTGACAACTCATTCAAAGAAGTCAAAGAGAAGAGACATGTATAGATGGGAATGCTAAAATAAATTTACAAATGGATACAGAGCTGTCTTCTTCTACAATGGGAGAGGAAAATCAATAGACTGTTTATGGGACACTCTTTGCTTGTCTATGGACAAGAATTATTTGCATTACTAGAGTTTCCTCATCAAATTCTGGATTGTTCTGGTCAACTGAAATAGTTTTCAAGTTGACTTTTAGCTCAATGGACTTGTAAAATAGCTTAGTCACAGATAAACATGTATGTTCCTGTAGGGGTACAAGATCCCCAGAGGTATCAGTGTTCTGCTGAAAGACTATCCAGTCCTCTTTTTTTAAAATTCCGAAGTCTTAAATTTTTCCCTATGCTTATGTCAAGACGTGACGTGCAGATGTTAACACCACTTTGAAAACAGCAGATTTATAATACAAAATAGATGAAGTAGGGGAAAAAGTGTGCTCAGAAGCTCAGTGGTGTCTGACTTTTTGTGACTCCATAGACTGTAGCCCACCAGGCTCCTCAGTCCTGGATATCTCCAGGCAAGAATACTAGAATGGGTTGCCATTTCCTTCTCCAGGGGATCTTCCTGATGCAGGGATGGAACCTAGATCTCCCGCATTGCAGGCAGATTCTTTAGTATCTGAGCCACCAGGGAGATGAGGTGGGACACCTGGGGAGGGAAGAGCAAGGGCTTCCCGGGTGGCTCAGTGGCAAAGAATCTGCCTGCCAAGGCAGTAGACAGAAGAGATGCTGGTTCAATCCCTGGGTCAGGAAGATCCCCTGGAGGAGGAAATGGCAGTATTCTTGCCTGGGAAATCCCACTGAGGGAGGAGCCTGGAGGGCCACAGTCCATGGGGTCATGATTGGGTGATGGAGCACACAGTAATCATCTAACTAGCGGCAAAGATGGGACAGAAAGGGCCCTTTCCAAATCTCAAATTTTAGGGTCCCATCCCCTAGCAGGTTATAATGTTTATTTACATTTTACAAAAAGCTAGTTTTAAAAAGGCTGGGAGTAAATTGAAAATCAACCTGATGTAGCCACGGTGGAAAGCAGTATGGAGGTTTACCCAAAAACTAAAAGTAGAGCTACCACACATTCCAGCAATTCCACTCCTAGAATATACCAAAACCCACCAAAACACTAATTTGTAAAGATACATGCAATATCATCAAATTCACTTTAAAACATCAACTTGAAATAAAAATAATTGCTGAAATTAAAATGTAAGTCAAGAAAAAAGAACTGCTTATAGGAAAATAAATAACTTTCAGTAAAAGATGTTATATAATCCCAGACTTTTCCTTATTTAAGAAATACTGACAAAGAATGACACTATCAAAGATGAAAGATGACAGAAGCTCTAGCTCAGTGTTCTGATCAATACAGAAATTTATGGTAAAACAATTTCCAAGACTTTCTTCAAAGTGACCTACATAATCATTTTAAACTCATTCTTTTGCAAAGCTCTCTAACACTGTTTCAGTAACAAAGAGTATCATTTTTTAACACAGTAAAAAAGGTAAATCAAGCTACATTTTCTAACCAAATTAAGGTAGCTTGTGAGCATCCGAAAGTTGATTTCCTAATTCATTAATTTCTTAATTTTACTGTGAACTCAGATTTCCCAGGAAGCTCTGTAAGTCTCTTAAATAATTCACCACTGCCCCTAAATGGACTGGTTCTTACGGTCAGTTCAGGGGCCGTTCCCAATGACAGATCCACAATCCAATAATTCTCTCTAAGCCTTTTAAACCACCCAAGCCTTCAAATAAATTTAGTGAACAAAGCAAAGGAGTTCAAGTGACATTTCCTTCTATTCACAAAAACTTCAACTTTTATGTTCAGTAATTAATGGCACTGTTTAACCAGGAACGACATTACAAAATGGGGGCAGTTGTTATTTACCATCACCGTGAAATAGAGTGTCAAAGGTTATCACAACAGGATATCTGTGTTTAAATGGAAAGAGATAAAGAGACAAAGTCAAACTAGTTATGCCTGTTTTGTTTTCCAACTGGAGGGAAGTCTGCTGAAATAGACTTCTGAATACCTACAGCTGCCATCTCAGCACCAATGGTAATTTTGATGTTCTAGCCCTTCTTTCCTTTCAAACTGGGGGTGACTGAAACGAACATTAGAATACAGCAATTCTGAGTGCCTGCAATGTGAATTATTTTACTGGCATCTTCTCTTGATCTGGATGGAGTATGCATTCTCATTCTCACATTATAGAAGGAGGGTAGGTAGGTTCTAGAAGCAGTCTGGAAACACAGTGAGCCTGTGCTGATGTTGGTTTGCGGAGTGTAGACATCCCCATGTCTTCACTTTAACTGTGAGAGATTGTGTTTTCTCACAGATTCCCCTGCCATCTTCTTATCGGGATTCATTAACAACTGTCATTTCGACCCTTCATCTTTATTTTTATTGAAAAAGGCACAGCTTTAGAGAAACACTCTTCCCTTTCTCTGAATTTATCCAGGAGAGACGCTGAAGCTTGGAGGTTTAGGTTGCATGTGCGATCAGTAACCCACTGGATTCGAACCCACATCTGCTCAGTTCCTAAGCCGATGTTCTTTCTTCTTCATGCACTCTGTCCTCGTTGAATGTGTATTCATTTAAAAATTGCTTTTAGGAAATTCCCTGGTGGTCCAGTGGTTAGGATTCTGCGCTTCCAGCGCAGGGGGCATGGGTTCGATCCCTGGTTGGGGAACGAAGACCCCACAAGCCTTGGTTCCACAAAAAAATAGAAAAAACATTGCCTTCACCTGTTCTTTGTAAAAATAATTTAAACTTTGCAAGTAAAAGCAAAATAAGAAAGTAAAAATAACTCAAACTTCCATCCTACAATGGTTAATACATAAATATAGTGTTTTCCTGGTTTTTTAATGCATCTTAAAAAACTGGAATCGTTCAGTAATTACATGATTCCATATCTTCCATATTTTTATTCAAGACATACTAACACCATATTAATGTTTTTCAGAAAGTGGTTGCTAGTACTCGCAAGTAATTCCTTTGTGTTCATGGACCAGTTTCTTCAAACCATTCAAGAAACATTTAAAAATCATTTTGATTATCCAAATCTTTCATCATAAATCTTTATCCTATAAGTAGAATTATTACATCAACAAGCTACGGAATTCAGAAATTGAGAGCATAGGGTTTTGTTTTCAGCAGTTTCAAATACAACTGAATAAGCAGCTGGGACTTCCTCTAAACAGATTATTAGCAAAAAAAGTTTTAGATGACAAAAACATGAAAAGGTCTGAATCTATTATAACTCAGATTTTTCACAGTTAAAAAGAAAAACTTTTCACTTAGGCAGCATTTACACAGTAGCAAAACATCCAGATAAAGAATGGAAAACCGTCCGGATGTGGCAGTTTTGTAGAAGCGTTGAATCATCTGGGCAATCTTGGTAATATCAGGGGTAAAAGAGAGCATCACACAGCACAACACTGCAACCAAAAAGTGAAATGCAATGGAAAGCGTTTTAAACATCTGTATGCAAAGCATAGGACTTCCCAGGGGCTCAGGGGTGAAAAATCTGTCTGCAATGCAGAAGACCCAGGTTCGATCCCTGGGTCAGGAAGATCCCCTGGAGAAGGGAATAGCTATCTATTCCAGTATTCTTGCCAGGAAAATCCTATAGACCGAGAAGCCCGGCAAGCTACTGTTCATGGGGTTACAGGACTGGACACGACTGTGCAACTGAGCACACATACACACAAAGCATAAAAAGTCACTGGTGAATGTAACAGAAGGTAGCATATTATATCCATGTTACAGTCCCAGTGTTCACTGACATTGTTCCACGCTTCTCCTTAATGATTCTCTTGAAAGTGGACTTGGATGCACCTGCAGATTTGGGTCCAGGCAAGAGTTTTAGGAACCATACTTGTCAACTTGCACAAAGGTGCGATTCTAGCATAAAAGGATTGGGAGAAAAAGAACCGGCAGCAGGAGCCCACACATTAGCCCAGTCTCAAGAAAAATAAATCCGACAGCATTCGAATTTGCGATTATGGTCAACAAACTTTCTAGATGCAAAAATAACGTTTCTGCTTAACTGTCTTATAACACCTGAGCACCTGAGAACCTTTCTAAGGCTGTATGTGAATCAGAACACAACACAAAGTTTCACCCAACACAGCAGCCTCTTGATGCTTAAACAGTGAGCTCTCAAAATGCACCTTCTTTAATATTAACCTACATTCAAGAGGATATATGTATACATCTAACTGATTCACTTTGCTGTACTGCAGAAACTAACACAACAGTGTAAAGTCACTATACCCCAATAAAATTTTTTTTAAAAATTAGTACATTTACCAGATGGGCTCATGGGTTGAACAGAATGTCTCTAAAATTACTCCCTCTCTTATAAATTGCCCGCATCCAGTTTATTTTCTGGAAATAGTTTTTTTTCTTGCATTTGCCTATACCAAGCTTTAAAAAAAAAAAAATGCCCTCTGACCCCTCCACCTCATGATCATTTACCATTATTTCCAGGAACAATATCATTTTTGCTCTGTGTGTCAGGGAGAAGAGAGGAGAGAATTTTTAAAAGCATCAAAAAGGAGAAAAGGACTCATCACAGCTGTGAAAGAATGTTTAGGAAAACTAAGGCTGATTTATCCTACCTCTTGAAAGCTGGATTTTATAGAACTAGGCAGACATGGTTATACTGCTTCCTTGTCCTGGATTAAATTATAACCAACAAAGGATCAGTAAAAGTGCAGTTGATCTTGGCAAGATTGCTTGTTTCCTGATTGAGAATTCAGCTGAAATGTCACCTCTTTGGACAGCTGCTTCCCTAACTTCCAGGTACAATGTAGCATCTGAGTCACTCTAATGTCTCCCCTTATTTTACTACTGCAGCTGTTTCGGACTGTTGTTTTCTGGCAAGTGGGTATGTATGTACTGATGGGTGTGTGTTTGCTTTCTGGTTTGCTGTTTGCCTTAACTACGGTGACAGGTCCGAGGGAGTATTGTTCTTAGAAGTCTTGGGGCAGCTGGCATTGCTAGCTGCTTATTCAAGGATGCCTTTAATTGTACTCTTTCCCCAGATTTTGTTTATGAAATAACACAGCCGACCAAAAGAAGCAAACAAAAAATGCTGTGTTTCTTAATATTGGTGCTAGGTGGCCAAGAGATGGGTAAGAAGAAGTAAGTGGAGATAGGAAGAGATCGATCACAGGCTGAGGAATCCTCTGGAACACACATTTTCCTTTGGCCATTCCCCTCTCCCTGCTTGGAATGCAGACACTGATGGAGTTGAGGCAGCAAACTTGGGACCACATGGAGGAGGCAGAAGCAGACAGGGTCCCTGGTGGCTCCCTGGAGCCACTGTATGCGCCCTGGACCGCCTACGTCTAGACTTCTAATTATACGAGAAAAATAAAACCAACTCAGTTTAAGCCTTTGCTTCCAGTGTTTCTGCCTTCCAAAAGCCATTCCTAGCTACTATAAAGTGATGTTCCTGGTATTTAAACAGTGCCTGGTATGTAGTTGACAGTCAACATTTTTGAGAGAGCATGAGGGCCATTGAAGCCCATTCATAATCAGGTCCTAATGGGTATATGTTAGCATGTGAGATGTCAATTAATCATATTTTTTCATCTCTTGGGGATTATAAGTCAATTGATATATAGACACAGGACACTAATAGAGACTTTTTAAAATGACCTTTCATTCATTCATTTCATTCATAAATATTAAATGACTTTTCATTTAATACTTATTGAATATCTACTATGTACCAGCCACCATGCTAAGCATTTCAGGTAAAGCCACAAACACAACAGACCAAAATTCTGCCCTTGTGGTGCCTCTGTTAAATGGGGTAAGAAAGACAGTGAGCAAGATACACGTGTATGTTAGAAGTAGAGAGGCAATTTAAACACGGTGATCAGGAAAGGCCTTGCTGAGGAGTCATTCGAGTATAAACCTAAGAAGTTAAAACTCAATCATCAGAGGGAAAAGTGTTGTAGGAAGAGCAAATGCGTGGGGCTGTCGTGGACATTTTCAGGGTCTTGCCCTTATGCCTCAGGCTTTATTAGTGGAGGGCCAGCCTGACGTCAAATTACCAACATTTTTATCCTTTCTGCCTGTAGGCTTTCTCTGGGCACTGGAGCCTTCTGTGTTCACACAGGCAGATAGATGGACATACACACACACGACCAGCTACAGGAGAGACCTGGGGCATCACCTCCAGGCCCCTTGCCTCTCGGGAGGGCTGGCCCTGCCATGTCTGTTCCACACTGGCTCCCACACTTTGCCAGTGGAACTGAAATCAGTGGTCCACGGTGACAGCTGCCTCAGCAACATTCCGTATTAGGAGACTTTGCTTTCCAATCTCCCTTCCCAATGTCCTGTGGGTATTTCCTTCGCTTCCCCAGCTAAATAACTGACACTCAAATCCTTGTCTCTTGAGTCTGCTGCTGGGGGTGTGGGGGACACAAACAGAAAGGCCCTGAGTGTGGGCATAGGAGGAGGCCTGTACTGCTATACGGAAGGAGGCAGGGGAGTGACAGGAGAGAAAATCAGAGAATAAGACAAGATCACGCCACAAGGCCTGGAGGATGCTCAGATCTAGTAAAATGGGCTTCACAGGTGGTGCTAGTGGTAAAGAACCTGCCTGCCAACACAGGAGATAGAAGAGACGTGAGTTCCATCACTGGGACATGAAGATCCCCTGGAGGAGGGCATGGCCACCAACTTTAGTATTCTTGACTGGAGAATCCCATGGAGGGGCCTGGAGGGCTACACCCCACAGGGTCACAGAGTCGGACACGACTGAAGTGCTTAGCACGCATAAAATGGGAAGCCATCGGAGAGTTTTATTTTTTGGCTGCACCGCACCACTTTTGGGATCTTAGTTCCCTGACCAGAGATTGAACTCATGCCCTCAGTAGTGAAAGTGTAAAGTCTTAACCCCTGGACCACCAGGGAATTCCTGGGGTGACCTGTTCTGACTTATACTTTAAATGCTTGCTCCAGCTGCTGTGTGGGGAACAAACTGTAGGAAGAGACCATATTAGAAACAGGGAGACTTAGCAGGAAATTATTACAACTAACACAGATAATAGATGATGAGAGTTTGGACCGGAGTGGAAGCTTTATCGTCATTAAAGTTGGAGGGAAGAATACTGCCAACACAGAGCCAAAATAATCTTCCTGTCTCTCCTCGTCTCAGATGAATTTATTCTCCACATAGGGCAGCTGGAAAACTGCAGACCTCCCAGCACCGGGCAGGTCAGCGTTCAGTAAGCTCCACATCCCTGGGTTTGAGTCCTGGCTCCACCACTTGCTATCACTGCATATTGTACAGGTTACCCAATTTCTCCAGGGCTAAAGATACTACCTTCATTGAAACATGTATACTATCACGTAAGAAACGAAGTGCCAGTCTATGTTCGATACAGGATACAGGATGCTTGGGGCTGGTGCATGGGGATGATCCAGAGAGATGATATGGGGTGGGAGGTGGGAGGGGGATTCAGGATTGGGAGCTTGTATACACCCGTGGTGGATTCATGTCAATGTATGGCAAAACCAATACAGTATTGTAAAGTAAAATAAAGTAAAACAAACAAACAAACAACAAAAAAAGATATTACCTTCCCGGCTGCTGTGAAGATCAAATTAAATGAGAGAATGTTTGAAAATTGCCGAAACTGCCTGGACCAATAAATTACAGTTTTAATATTATCATTCAGTTACCAGATTTCATCAAAATATAAGACACCATTATTGGTAAATGCATTGTTATTTATCTACCTCCAAGGAAAAGTAAGGATTTCCCAGGTGGTTCTAGTGATAAAGAACCTGGCTGGCAATACAGGAGACATAAGAGATGCGGGTTCAATCCCTGGGTGGGGAAGATCCCCTGGAGAAGGGAATGGCAACCCACTCCAGTATTCTTGCCTGGAGATCCCATGGACAGAAGAGTCTGGAGGGCTACAGTCCATGGGGTCAACAGTCCAAGAGTCAGATATGACTAAAGTGACATAGCATGCTAGGAAAAGTAAAAATGCTGCCAAATGACAACACAAGGCTTTAATGACAATCCTGCCTGATGCCTGAACAAGGTAACGGCAGCTTCTCGACGCTTTAAAATTTCTTTCATCTATTTCAAGGCATTTGGCCATTTCTCCTTCCTTCAGCTGCATGACTTGACATGAGATGAGAAATACTTTCGCATATACCTGAGAAACAGCATGAACTCAAGTATGATTGGCAGTTTCGTCTCCTTGAGGAGGTCTGTGTTCTTAGGTTTCTTCTACAAATATTTAGAAGAATTGAAGTAATCCTCCCTTGATGAATATTTGTATCAATCACATAATTTGCACCCTGCTACTCTGTTTTTTAATTTTCCTGGTGGCTCAGCAGTAAAGAATCCTCCTGCCAATGCAGGAGACGCAAGATTGATCCTTGGGTTGGGAAGATCCCCTGGAAAAGGAAATGGCAACCCACTCCCGTATTTTTGCCTGGAAAATCTCATGGATGGAAGAGCCTGGTGGGCTACAGTCCACGGGGTGGCAAAAATATCAGATACGACTTAGCGACTACCAACAACAACAATTCTTGTTTCTATATCCATGAAAACTATGGATATAACTTTCCATTTTAATGCTAAATCATTATGTTCTCTTTTCTCAAGTTTATCAAACATCAGTTAAACCCAATGTGTGTAACTTTAACCATGTACAAAATGTCATCGATACAACAAAGATGAACAGCCATGACCAAGTTAATTAACAGGTCCACAGGTAAAATCACCTACATCACGACCCAAAAGAAATGCATACACGCATGCACCAAAACTCATATACTAAAATACTCACAGTCACCCTCTTCCTAAGAGCCTCCGACTGGAAACTTCCCAAAGATCAGTGGTGGAATGGACAACGTTCAGTCTGTGCATACTGTGAGATACACAGCAATCAATAAGAATAAATAAACCACTGTCAGCAATGACAAATATAAATCTCATAGACACAAGGTGGGAAAAAGAAGGCAGATACAAAATGTAATTTTATTTATATCAAGTTTAAGAATAAGCAAACCTCACCTATGAGGCTATCAGAAGACAAGGGAGTTACTTGTTGAGGGGAGTATGGGGATGGTGGATGGCTGGATTTAACCATGAGAGGAGCATTCAGGGTGCTAGCAAAGCTCTGTTCCTGGAGCTAGGTGCTGACTTCCTGGGTGTGAAGAGTTTATGAAAATGAAAACTCATTGAGCTTTACACTTAGGAGTTGTGCGCTTTTCTGTGAGTACATTATAGACCAGAAAAGTTTAAAGTTTTGAAGCTCTGGATCATTACACACATACACAGGTATGCGTATACGAAAGCAAAACTGATCTTTTTTTGTATTAGGCTAAAAAAGTGGCACTTGAGTTAAGGATGACGTGTCTTGCCCTTTATCATAAAATTTTATGTGTGAAAACTTTATGCCAAGCAAAACAATAAACACTTAATTCATGCTTTGCCTCTTGCATGTCGTTGCCATCAGAAACAACATTTTATCGAGTAAGAAATCATTTCTTTTTATAATTTCTTTCAAGGTCAAGTCCTGCTAAGCCTGCTCTCACACCAAACACACATCCACATTAAGCACTGAAGTTTGCACCTCATTTGAAGTTTTGATCCAGTGCCAGGGACCTCTTGTGAGTATAAAATACTGCAGGGACACAGCAGGACAAACAACCACTTCTGCCTGGAGGAATCTGGAAAGCATTTCCCAAGAAGTATGTGTAACAGTGGCTTCTGCACAAGGATCCATAGGTCACCAGGTCAAGGCTCAGTTATTAGATGAAATGAGAGTGATGAGCTGGAGGATGGGCTGTGCTCCGATGGGATTCTGGTTTCTTTGTACATGAGTAAGTTTGTCTCTTCTTACTTACGCTGCAATTTACCAAACGCCTGATCGTTCCTCCAACTTCTTTAACAGCCTTAGGGTCTGGGGAGGCTTCAGTCTTCTCTCCAAGACTGTCCATCCTCTCTTCCTGAAAAATACAGTCTCACTTATTTTTATCGGCTCTTACCTGCTCTGCTGCGAGAGTCAATTTACATCTCTCCTCAATGAATGTATTAGTTTATCCCCTAGCTAATACCATGGATAGACCTCCAGCTACCCCCATAAAGATCAGAAGAACTACTCAGCCCATATTCTGCAGCCACAAAAGCAGGAGACATAACAAAATGCTGGGTTTTAAAAAAACCTTTTACTGGAGAATAGTTAATTTACAATGCCATGTTAGTTTCCGGCGGTGCGGCAAAGTGGATCAGTTATACGTTTATCTACTTGCCATTGCAGAGCACTGAGTAGAGTTCCCTGTGCTGTACAGTAGGTCTTTGTGGGTATTTTTTATTTAATTTGGCAGCACCTGGTCTTAGTTCCAGCATGTGGCATCTTCAGTCTTCTTTGCAGCATGGGGGAACCTTTAATCAGCGCATGAGGGATCTAGTTCCATGACCAGGGATCGAACTCAGGCCCCTTGCTTCGGGAGAACAGAGTCTTACCACTGGACCACCAGGGAAGTCCCAGTAGGTCTTTGTTGATTATCTATTTTATATATAGTAGTGTGCAATGTAAATGCCAACTGCCCAATTTATCCCTCCCCCAATTCCCCCTGGTAATCACAAGAATGTGTTATGTATCTATAACTCTAAATGCTGGTGTTTTATGCCACTCTTTTGGTGAAGCGTGGTATACAGCGAGAGATGACTGGAGCAGTAATAACTGGATTCAGATGATGAATAATTTAAAGGAAATACACTGAATTTGGGGAAAGACTGAGAAACTTATTAGCCCAATGAGGATAACAGAATAAGACGATAGAAACGAAACTTAGAGAACCACTGGGACAAACTTTTACTTTTTGGTGGTCCTGAAGCTCAGTCCTTGGCCCTCTGCTCGTCTCTAAATAAATACTCCCTGAATGATTTCTTTCAGTCCCATGACTCAACATCATCTATATGCCAGTAACTCCCCAGTGATATCTCTGGCTCAGATCTTTCTCCTAAAGTCCAGACTCACTGTTTCAACTACCTACGCAGTTGCTTCTCATGGATGCATATCTAATAGACACGTGGGAATTAACATGGCCAAACTCTACACTCAATCCTCCACTCCACCCCTCACTTGTTCCCTTTGCAGTCTTCCGTATCTCAGCAAATTTCCACTTCCTCTCTCCAGTCGCTCTGGCCAAAAACCTGGGATTCATCCTCATCTGCAATCTTTGTCTCACTTTCCGTATCCTATCCATGAGGAAATCCTGTTGGCTCTACCATCAAAATGCATCTATGCTCTGTGCTCTTTTATGAGACAGTCAGACGTGGCCATAAGAACAGACACAGGAGTGGCTCAGGCAAACAAGTTTTAATATCCTTACAGACCTTGGAAACAGGAGGCAAGACAGGCCACCTAGGGCCGTGTGAGGGACACCAGGTTTGGGTCAGGGGAAGGAAGGCAAGAGGAGGGGAAAATCTAGGTCAACCTTTACTGAAGTTTCTGCAGGAACTGCAAAGCAAGGCACAGCTGGGTAAATGGTTTAGGATTGGCTATTTGGAATAATTCTTTGGAATTTAAGCTCTCAGGGTGGTCTCTAGTTACCTGGTCCCTGGCTTTAGGGTGATTAAGGCAGAGGAATGGGAAGCAGAAGTCAGGGAGAGGATGTCTGTCTCTGAATTGGTTAGTCTGCAAACCAAAGGCATGCTGAGCCCTTTCCTATCTCTAAGAATAGCCTTGGAAGGGGCAGTCTTTCTCTAGCCAGAAAGGTGTGGTTTTTTAAAGATGTCAAAACATCACAACATAAAGGAAATTAAAAAATATAAACAATGGAATCCAGAATCTGATCCCCTGTAACACTTTTGCAGACAATACCATGGCCTAACTCATCATCTTCCCTCACCTGCATTAAGTCAATGGTTGCAGCCTCTGGAGGACAGATAAAGGCAAGCGGGGCAAGGCACCAGCAGTACCAATTCCAGGGACATCACACAGAGTTGCACTTATGACCCGTGTCATCCGGCTTTCCAAGTTAGAGTGCTTCCAGCACAGACACGTACAGACACATACTCATTCAGTGAATGTATCATGAGTGCCTGCCCCACGCCATGCACTTTTCCGGGCACTGTGGACACAGTGGTGAGCAAGGCAGGCAAGTTTTGTGGAGCTCATAAATGCACCCCTTCTTGTTCCAGAGGAGGCATTAACAAGCCTGGACTTGGCAGTGATCAGATTGATTCATTTGCCTTATTTACGTATGACCAAGATTTAATTCAGATTCTTCCTTCTTACTTTATATATCCAATTGGTCTCCAATGGTGGGTCTTCCCACTTCAAAATATTTCAGGGACTGAGAGTGGATCCTGGCCTAGCCCACCATCTTTTCTTCTTCCTTCACCTGCTCGCTTCTCCAGCTGATGTCACTCAGTCCCATGACTTTAAAATACACTTACTTATTTGTGGACCACCCTTGGTTAAAAAAAAAAAAAAAGAGGAAACACAGTCAGGGAACTGCTTACTACTATGTTACTATGTACTGGCAGTAAAGGAGATTGGCAGCTCAGATTTCACTCAGGAGCACATTCTTAAAAGTACTTCTTGGTGAACTTAGAGCAGAAGTTATAAAGTCTTTGTCTAAAGCAAAGGCTCCACAAAGAACAAGAGGCCCGGAGTCTGAACCTGATTTCCTATCTTTTTCTATTACATATGGACATTTCCCACTGGAAGACTTTAAGAGTATAAATGTGCTCCCCACCCCACCGTATGTAAAACCAGCATCTCCAGCCTAAGAAGCCTTTAGACTTCTGCATCGTAACAGAACCTCTAAACACCACTGTTCTCAGCCGAGGGCTGCTTTGTTCCCAGGGGACATTTGGCAATATCTGGAGACATTTTCGGTTGCTGTGCCAGCCAGAGGATAGGTGCTAGAGGCATTTAGTAGGTGGAGGCCAAGCATGCATCCTACAGTGCACAGGATGGTGCCTACAGCAAAGAATGATCCAGCTCCAAGTCTCTAGAGTGCTGAGGCTAGGGATGAGTACCTGCCCTCCTTCCTCCTCACCCTGCCTCACTCCATCCTTCTCTGCACCTCTCAGCCCTTCAAGGATCAGCTAAATTCAATAGCTATAACTCTAGCAGCTTAGACCACCAGCCTTCACAGTCTGGCTCTCAGTTTCTGAGCAGCGAATACACACTGTCTCCAATAAAGCACACTTGCTGATGTGCATGCCCTTGGGTAGTCCTCTGAATCTAATTTAAACATATTGGCCATATGGGATGTGGGGATCTTAGTTCCCCAATCAGGAATTGAACCTGTACCCCCTCCCGTGGAAGTGTGGAGTCTCAACCACCAGACCAGCAGGGAAGTCCCCTATCCTTGAGTCTAAACATCCCTGTGATTCCCTGTCACCAGTAGGTATGTGCATACTCAGTTGCTTCAGCTGTGCCTGACTCTTTGTAACCCCACGGACCGTAGCCCACTTGGTTCCTCTGTCTGTGGGATTTTTCCCGGCAAATATACTGGAGTGGGTTGCCATGCTCTCCTCCCAGGTATCTTCCTAATACAATGATTGAACCTGTATCTACTGTGTCTTCTGCACTGTAGGCAGATTCTTCACACTGACCACTGGGGAAGCCCCACTGTCACCAGCAGAATGTGGCAACTGGGACACTGTGCGTGATATCAGCCTAAGCCTTTGGAAGGCCCGGTGGCATCTGCTTTTGTACTTGGGAATTCCTGAGGTGCCATGTAAGAAATCCAGCTACCTGATTAGAGAGACCAAATGGACAGGCAACATGGAGAGGCCATGTGGGGAGGGAGAGGCTCTGAGATGACATGTAAAGAGAGAGAATGGCCCAGTGTCCCATGTGAGTCAAACTTACAGGCATTCCTGTCAAAAGAGACAAGCTCACTGAGCCCCCAGGTAACTGTAGCCCAGGAGATGTCATTAGGAGCAGCAGAACCGCCTGGCTGAGCCCAGCCAGCTCACAGAATTGTAGGAGACAACAAAAGGCCTTTGTGTGAAGCCTCTATGTTCGAAGGTACCTTGCTCTGCAATGTTAGACAGTTACAACTTTTTCCTTATCTTTAAGATGAGAAGAGGACACAAGATCACGGCGCTTCAAATTCTTTTTAGTCTCAGACTCCTAATCTAAACAAAATCTTACCTGGAAGCACCATGTTTGTATATCTGTCAGGAACGCCTTTTTGAATGCAAGTGAAACACCTGGAGTAACAGGCAAACTTGGCCTTGGAATACCGAACGAAGCAGGGCAAAGGATAATAGAGTTTTGCCAAGAGAATGCACTGGTCATAGCAAACACCCTCTTCCAACAACACAAGAGAAGACTCTACACATGGACATCACCAGATGGTCAACACCAAAATCAGACTGATTATATTCTATGCAGCCAAAGATGGAGAAGCTCTATACAGTCAACAAAAACAAGATCAGGAGCTGACTGTGGCTCAGATCATGAACTGCTTATTGCCAAATTCAGACTTAAATTGAAGAAAGTAGGGAAAACCACTAGACCATTCAGGTATGACCTAAATCAAATCCCTTATGATTATACAGTGGAAGTGAGAAATAGATTTAAGGGCCTAGATCTGATAGATAGAGTGCCTGATGAACTATGGATGGATGTTCGAAACATTGTACAGGAGACAGGGATCAAGACCATCCCCATGGAAAAGAAATGCAAAAAAGCAAAATGGCTGACTGGGGAAGGCTTACAAATAGCTGTGAAAAGAAGAGAGGTGAAAAACAAAGGAGAAAGGGAAGATAGAAGCATCTGAATGCAGAGTTCCAAAGAATAGCAATAAGAGATAAGAAAGCCTTCCTCAGGGATCAATGCAAAGAAATAGAGGAAAACAGCAGAATGGGAAAGACTAGAGATCCCTTCAAGAAAATTAGAGATACCAAGGGGACATTTCATGCAAAGATGGGCTTGATAAAGGACAGAAATGGTATGGACCTAACAGAAGCAGAAGATATTAAGAAGAAGTGGCAAGAATACACAGAAGAAATGTACAAAAAAGATCTTCACGACCCAGATAATCATGATGGTGTGATCACTCACCTAGAGCCAGATATCCTGGAATGTGAAGTCAAGTGGGCCTTAGAAAGCATCACTACGAACAAAGCTAGTGGAAGTGATGGAATTCTACTTGAGCTATTTCAAATCCTGAAAGATGACGCTGTGAAAATGCTTTACTCAGTATGTCAGGAAATTTGGAAAACTCAGCAGTGGCCACAGGACTGAAAAAGGTCCGTTTTCATTCTAGTCCCAAACAAAGGCAATGCCAAAGAATGCTCAAACTACCACACAATTGCACTCATCTCACACACTATAATGCTCAAAATTCTCCAAGCCAGGCTTCAGCAATACATGAACTGTGAACTTCCAGATGCTCAAGCTGGTTTTAGAAAAGGCAGAGGAACCAGAGATCAAATTGCCAACATCTGCTGGATCATGGAAAAAGCAAGAGAGTCCCAGAAAAACATCTATTTCTGCTTTATTGACTATGCCAAAGCCTTTGACTGTGTGGATCACAATAAACTGTGGAAAAATTCTTAAAGAGATGGGAATACCAGACCATCTGACCTGCCTCTTGAGAAACCTATATTCAGGTCAGGAAGCAACAGTTAGAACTGGACATGGAACAACAGACTGGTTCCAAATAGGAAAAGGAGTACGTCAAGGCTGTATATTGTCACCCTGCTTATTTAACTTCTATGCAGAATACATCATGAGAAATGCTGGGCTGGAAGAAGCACAAGCTGGAATCAAGATTGCCAGGAGAAATATCGATAGCCTCAGATATGCAGATGACACCACCCTTATGGCAGAAAGTGAAGAGGAACTAAAAAGCCTCTCGATGAAAGTGAAAGAGGAGAGTGAAAAAGTTGGCTTAAAGCTCAACATTCAGAAAACGAAGATCATGGCATCCAGTCCCATCACTTCATGGGAAATAGATGGGAAACAGTGGAAACAGTGTCAGACTTTATTTTTCTGGGCTCCAAAATCACTGTAGATGGTGATTGCAGCCATGAAATTAAAAGATGCTTACTCCTTGGAAGGAAAGTTATCACCAACCTGGATAGCATATTCAAAAGCAGAGACATTACTTTGCCAACAAAGGTCCGTCTAGTCCAGGCTATGGTTTTTCCAGTAGTCATGTATGGATGTGAGTGTTGGACTGTGAAGAAGGCTGAGCACCGAAGAATTGATGCTTTTGAACTGTGGTGTTGGAGAAGACTCTTGAGAGTCCCTTGGACTGCAAGGAGATCGAACCATTCCATTCTAAAGGAAGTCAGTCCTGGGTGTTCTTTGGAAGGAATGATGCTAAAGCTGAAACTCCAGTACTTTGGCCACCTCATGCGAAGAGTTGACTCATTGGAAAAGACTCTGATGCTGGAAGGATTATGGGCAGGAGGAAAAGGGGACAACAGAGGATGAGATGGCTGGATGGCATCACGAACTCGATGGACACGTGTCTGAGTGAACTCCCGGAGTTGGTGATGGACAGGAAGGCCCGACCTGCTGCAATTCATGGGGTTGCAAAGAGTCGGACACGACTGAGCGTCTGACCTGAACTGAACTGAAATGAATGAAAGCCCAAATGAAGCAGCTTAGACAGTAGGGGGTTCCTTTCCTCACATGGCAAGAATTCTGGAGCCAGATGTTTGCTGGCGTTGATTCAGTCACTCATCGATCGAATTCCATGTCTGTGCGATTCCAGGCATTCCCATCATGCTTATGGACACATGGTGACAAGACTGCAAGTGGAGAAGCAGAGGCAATGCTGGCCTTGAAGGCAGGCAGAGGAGTAAAGGCAGGGTCAGAAGCAGCCATACACGTCCCTTAGTGCTCAGGAAATCACAGTCTCCCCGAAGCTTCAGCATCAGGGTCCTCTCATGTTTCCATGAGAAGCCATAGCTGGGTCACATGTCAATCCATAGCTGCCAGCCAGACAGGGACTGAGGGACAGGATTGTCGTGAATGACTTTGATCAGACCCCACAGCTTGAAGTTGGGCCCACTGCCACTGCACACAAAATCAGGGTGTAGGAAGACAGTGGGGGAAGAGGACTGAGCAGTAAATAGCTAGTTTCTGAAACAGGGCAAGAAGCACAAAAATGGAGTTGATCAGTCTGGATTGGGGAGGAAGGGCATGAATTCCTGGCACTTCAGTCTTCATTTATTACGATTTCCCGTTTACCACAGTGAGACTCCAAGGGGGCTTCCAAGAAGACCCCAGGACTCTAGAAATTCAACTGTAAAACTCACTTGATTAGAACTTGTTATTTATTTCTGCTTTAACTTTCTAGAATCTGTACAGTCAATCGATGTAACTTCTTGAGGTAGTAACTTCCATACTTTTTTTTTTCTGAGTGGGATAAGCATCTTACATTTTAATCATCTCAAGTGGTTAAAACTCTCCACTTTTCATAATATTTCATTCATCCATTCACTAACCTGGTCCTTTACAAAACCCTGGGATTTCTCCGCCATGTAATGATAAAAGGTTAAAAATATATTTTCAGGATCATTGTTTCAGTGATCTTCACAGGTACTCTGTGAGGTAGGTATTATTATTCCTTTTTACAGGTGAGGGAAGGAGGTTCAGAAAGATGGGGGAATGAGTGAAAGTTGCTCATTGTTGGAAATGCCACCCAAATCATCTGACCCCTTGTCAAGTGCTCTTTGCACCTAGTAAGTACCACAATCTCTTCCAGAAGCTGGGGATGGAGTGGTGAACAGGGCAAGTGAAGGTCTTGCTCTCATACACCTTCTGTGGAAGATAGAAAGACATAAAATACGTGAACTTGTAGGGCATTCCCTGGCCTTTTCTGGTGGCTCAGTGGTAAAAAAAAATATATATATATATATATATATATATATATATATATATATATATATTTATGCCTGCAAAGCAGGAAACTCAGGATCCACCCCTGGGTCGGGAAGATCCCCTGGAGAAGGAAATGGTAATCTACTCCAGTATTTTTGCCTGGGAAATTCTATGGACAGAGGAGCCTGGAGGGCTACAGTCCACGGGGTTGCAAAAGAGTCAGAGAGGACTTAGTGACTAAACAACAGCAACAAGGGAATTCCCTGGTAGTCCAGTGGTTAGGACTCTGCACTTCCTTTGCAAGGAGCACGGGTTTGACCCTTAGTCAGGGAACTAAGATCCCATAAACTGCACAGTGCAATCAAACAAAAAAGAAAAGTGAACTGGTAAGTGAATAAGCAGTTATTTCAGAGAGTCCAAAGGATTAAGGAAACAATAAGATAGGGTGACGTGTTGAAAGAATATTGCTGGGGTAAGCTGGAGGGGTTTTTTCAGTGAAGTAATGAGGAAAGCTACTCTGAAGAAGTGATCCTTGAGTTGAGAAAGTGCCAGGCATGAGAAGATCTGGGAGGAAGAGCTCCAGGTCATCATGGAAAAGCTTACATATTTGAGGGGTTGTGAAGAGACCACTGTGGTTGGACTGCAGGGTGGAAGAGGCATTGATTGAGTCAAGAGGAGTGGTCTGAGAGAAGCCAGCCCATTCGTTGGTCCACAACTTCGTAAAGTCTCGAAATTTATCATCCCCATCATTCTCTTTACAAGACTCTGGTTTCACTTTTGTCTTCTTTGAGGGTCAAAAGCTAGAAAAGTCAGATCCACTGATGTTGATTCTGGAACCCAGTGGTTTTATAAGAGTAGGCTTGGAGGAGAAATGGTAAGAGAGAGCCTACAGGTGAATCTTCCTAATGCTGTTTCTTTTTTTTTTTTCCTTCTCATTTGGAAGCTGGCATTCACCTGACCAGATGAATCATGGTCTTTGCAGCTAAGAACTGCTGAGTCAAGAAAAGATGACGCTTGGCTTTATGGAACGTATGCTATATCTGTAATACATCTATCCTGAGGTGGAGGGATGGGGTGCCACTGTGATGGTATATACTCCAAAATATGAAGGGATAGCCCTAATGTCCTTAGTTCCACTGCTGCAGAATTTATGGGATAAGCTCTTGGTATCTGTTAGAAACCAATGAACAGATTTTATAACTGCCAAATTACCCTAGACCAAGTGTAAACAAATTGATTAATGACATCCGCTGGCAAAGAACAGTTTCACAGGATTATTGCTCTAACAAACTCTGTTCACATGAGATAGGAGTTTTTGTGTTTAAATAAGATAAAGAGTGGAATTTGGATGTTAGGTGAGGTCCTGTTGAGCCAGAGCATCAGGAAGCTTCCGTGGACAAGGAGAACCTTTCACCACGCAGGGATGATTTGGCATCTTCACAGAGTTTCAGCAATCCCCAAGTACTATTTATAAGGGTTCCTAACAAGACAATGGGAAATAAACTTGAGGTAACTACATTTGCCCTTTGACATGACAGCTAAAGTGACTTTTAAAGGAAGCGTAACATAATGGTAGTATAATCTGTAACCAATCAACAATTGACTGAGGCTACAAGCACCACCCTTACGTGCTTCATGATTTATGACAGTGGTCATTATCCCTTTAACAGAATGAAAGGCCACTAAAAAAAACCTCAAATATTAACAACAAGGATATGTCAGTGAATGGAACAAGAATGAATCAATCATACCATAAAATAATGTCGATGATGACAACAATGATGACCATGATAAATTTTGCCATTTATTAAGAGCATATTATGTGGCAGGAACTTGGCATGTTTTATCTCAGTTCTTACAACGTCCCTGTGAGGTAAGTACTAGTGTAATGAAAGCTACTGTCATAATACTAGATGCTCATTAAACAGAAAATAAAACTAGTCTAAGAATTTGGTAACATGCACTGAGATACTTAATTCTAGGTGTTCTGATTCTATAGGAAGTGAACTCAACGACGAGGCATTCCGCCCCTTAAGCAGCGTTTGTGCCAATTAGATCAGATTTCTGTTTTTAAAGATCCTTTGAAAACAGGTGTTTCAAAACCCACTGAGCCTGTTGCTCCTTGGCGAGGGGGCTTTTAGTTATGTTTTGATTTGGCTGTATTTCTAAATTCACCGATTCACAGTAAACAAACATGTCAAGCTCAATCAAAGACAGCTTAAAGTATATACTGGTTTGGTTGGCTAGCCATCCATGTTCTATGTCATTTGAAATGTTTGGTTTGCACACTTGCTTGTTTGCCAGGAAAAATTCCATGATGGAGTTGATTCCATGAAGGATTTTAAACTTCTTAACAAAACAAAGGTAGTCACACACAAATCTCCCTTTGGAAGGAAGGGAGGAGGAAAGAAAGGTGGAAGCACAGCCTCTTATAGCATTCTAATTGATATCCATGAGGGGAGAAGAGCAACGAGAGCAAATCATCCTTCAGGTTCCTGAGACGCCCGGCAAACCCCATCCCTATGTCAGGAGAGTTATTGGCCGAAGATGAAGGGAGACTCCCCTCTCCCTACCAGCTTCTGATCAGTAGTTTATTTTGTAAGGTAGTGAGCAACAGGGTCAGAACTCCAGGAGGTAGACTTCAGTTCGAATAGCTTTCCAAAGAAATTCCTTTTAGTGTCTACTCAAAATGCTAGTAAATCATGTACTAAAACACACATTTTCTCGGATTCTAACGGCCCCCTTTTCTCTCCTGGTTACTGCCTCATTCGTGGGTGGCCATTCTTCTACTTCAGGGAGAGGGTACCTGTTTCCTGAGAAGTTGCCAAGGGTTGAGTGATACAATAGGAAGAGAGGCAAATTAGTTCTCCATGAGGGTAAACAACTTTGACAGTGGGGAATGGGAAGAGGGAGGGAGAAGAATCGATAAATCCCCTTCCTTTTCTCCTTCCATGAACCACTCCCAGGCACAATGCTTTCTTGCAACCCAGAGAAAAGCACTATGTGCAAAGCCTGAGGAGGGGTTCATGCGTCTCTTCATGACTGACTTGTAAAGCTAAGCATCTCACTGCTTCCCATCTTGCCTTGTCTGGCTACAGTTCTTCCCTCACCATCACCTCCCTGGGTTTGAACAACCAAAACCCAAAGTCTTAGTGCTGTATTCATGGCTTCACTGAGAGACCAGACTCTTGGATCTGGGTGTGGCTGTTTGACTAAGTTCTTGCCCAAGGGCTATGAGAAGTGGAATATACAAACTCTAGGTCTTGCCCTTAAAAACAATTTAGTAAATGCCTCCCTCCCAACCTTTTTCTATCATCCCACTCCCTACTGGCAGGGAAGTAGTACTGATTTGAACAGTTTTGAGGCTACAAATCAATGATAGCTGAGCTTCCTTGCCAGTTCTGGACCATTCATCACTGGGTCTGTACATGAGAGAGAGAAACTTTGATCTTTAGAATGAAAATGTATTAAGTGTCTCTATCTTTCCTCGGGTTCTACTTTCTAAAGAACTCAAGCCAAGGCCAGTAATAATCAGGTATTATCTGTATTTCATTTGCCAGCTTTCTTCTGGTAAATATTTTCCCCTGAATTATACTAAACTTCCTGGCTAAAACAAAGGTGCTACTCCCACTCAGGAGGTTAGATACATCTGAAAAGAAATGCTTCCATGCTCAAGCATCACAGCTGTTAACTTGGATCCAGCTTTTCCCCCTGTAGGGGGACCTTCTTTCATACCTGAAATGATTGACAGATGACATCCAAAGGCAAGCACTGATCTTTGGACCACTGAACAGTTGGTTTGCTTTATTCTCAAATAAAAGTATGACAAAGATAGAAAGCATGCTCAAATTCTCATAATGTAGAGAAAGACAGAAAGACTCAAGAAATTCCCAGGCTTCCATTCACGTCCCTGAGTAAAATCACTAAATTAACCCTTACAAATAAAATAGTCTGTGCCACAATCTTTAGTGCTCAACTCTTTGAACGTGAAGGAGTAGCCAAGGTCTTGTCCTGCTAAGTCAGGGTCACCCAAGGGCCCTCTGACAAAATACCTAAACCTAAGGACAATGTATCTGCAAGTAGATTAGAGGGATTTTGGGAATGAAACCGAAGGGAAAAACCCGCAAATATCTCTCCAAATGTCAGCAATTCTACTTCTAGGAATTCACCTTAAGGAAATCACTCAGTGTTGTAAATGCTTTATGTTGTTGTTTAGTCACTAAGTCGAGTCTGACTCTTTGTGACCGTATGGGCTGGGGCCTGCCATGTGATTCTCCAGGCAAGAATACTGGAGTGGGTTGCCATTTCCTTCTCCAGAGGATCTTCCCTACCCAGGGATCAAACCCGTGTCTTTTATGTCTCCTGCATTACAGGTGGACTCTTTACTGCTGAGCCACCAGCGAATCAGGAGTTAGTTCTTGAGTTAGTCAGGACTACCATAAAATGATACTTATGGCAGGATTGTGCATGTTAATATAATAGTACAACTCCCCGCCAAATAGAAGTATCTATTATCGGAGAAGGCAATGGCACCCCACTCCAGTACTCTTGCCTGGAAAATCCCATGGATGGAGGAGCCTGGTAGGCTGCAGTCCATGGGGTCGCTAAGTCAGAAACAACTGAGCGACTTCCCTTTCACTTTTCACTTTCATGCATTGGAGAGGAAATGGCAACCCACTCCAGTGTTCTTGCCTGGAGAATCCCAGGGACGGAGGAGCCTGGTGGGCTGCTGTCTATGGGGTCACACAGAGTCGGACACGACTGAAGCGACTTAGAGACTAGCGATTATTAGTAGCATGGTTTTGCAAGTTCTGATATAGCTAATATAATACTAGGTAGTCACTCAAAAAGATGATAAAGATCTGTACTCACTGACATGAAAAAGAAGTTCATGAAAGATGTGAGTCTTAAAAGCATGTTGCTAAATACAGTAAGATGGTGGGCTTTCTTGGTGGCTCAGTGGTAAAGAATTTGCCTGCCAATGTAGGGGACGTGAGAGTTCGATCACTGGTCAGGGAAAACCCCACATAACTAGAGGCAAATAAGCCCGAGCATCACAACTACCCAGCCTGTGCTCTAGAGCCTGGGAGCCTCAGTTAACGGCCGCAACTACTGAAGCCCGCATGCCTGGAGCCCACGCTCTGCCGTAGGAGAAGCCACTGCAAAGAGAAGCCTGAGCACAGCAAGTAGAGAGACGCCCCTGTTGGCCACAACTAGGGAAAAGCCCACAAAGTCATGAAGACCCACCACAGCCAAAAATTAATAAATACATACAAGTTTTAAAAAGAAAATTAAAACAAACAGATACATGCAGTAAGATGGTGTCTAAATACTAGAGCAGCAGCTCTCAAAGAGTGGTCCCAGGGCCAGCAGCATCAGCACCACTCGAGAAAATGCCCTATTTCAGACTTACTGAATCAGAAGCTCTTTAATAGATTAAGGCAAGCTGTTTTAATAGCTTTGTAGGTGATTCTAACACCTGCTAAATATTGAAAGTCACTGGTCTATAAGGGATGAGTAAGAGCATCCCTTTGTTATTTTAACACAGCTTAATACCAGGGGTATTAGTTACAGTGTCCAGTAAAAAATACTCAGCCAAATGGTCTTAAACAATATGTAAATTATTACTTCACATGAACTTGAATAGGGCAGGTTCTAAGACCTCTGTTTAAGGCTCCATCTCCATTTCTTATCATTCTTTCACATATGTGCTTCATTTTCAGTCCTGGCTCTTGCAGTTCCATGCATCACACACCACATCCAGAGGCAAAATGGACTGTGTCTTCTGGAAGCTCCTTCTTAATAGTAAGGAAACTTTCCTAGGAGCCCCTGTTGCCCTCAGCAGACCTTTATTCCTTTCTCATTGACTAGACATGGTCACAAGCTTATTATTACTTAGTTAATTACTGGGGAAAGTAATAGGAAAACCAGGATTAACTTAGTTATGATTTGCCCCTGAGCTGGTCATCAGTTCACCTCTCCTGAAATATGGCCACTGAACAAAGCTGAGGTCCTGCTAGTAAGAGGGCAAACAAATTTTGAGTTGAACAACAAATGGTATGCTACCTTAAGTCTGCATTAATAACTGCTTTTTCATATTTATTGGGCCAAATAAATCCGAATGAACTTGTGGGCCAGCACCATGCTTTTCTACAAAACTAGAATGGGTTACCATTTACTTCTCCAGGGAATATTCCTGACCCAGGGAGTGAACCCACGTCTTACGCATTGCAGGCAGATTCCCTACTGCTGAGCCACCAGGGAAGCCCTATTCACCACTGTTGTGAGTTAACTTGTCAGGTGTGATGAAAAATGGGGTCGGCTGTGTGTTTTTATTTTGTATTTCTAGGGTCTTCCTTGCTTTGGAAATGGCTCCTCAAGCTCCAAGAAAATGATTTATATCATGCAAGGTTTTCCTTTTTTCTTTCTTTTCCTTTAAGGCAACTTAAAAGACTAACAGTATCACAAGCTCTGCGGTTGTGGAGCAACTGGAAACCACATACTTGGTCGAGTATAAATTAGTACAAACACTTTGAAAAAAAAAAACAGTCTTATTCTTTGACCTAGCAATTTCATTCCTAGAAATGTGTATAAACATGCATAAGAATAGTCATAGAAGCTTTCAAACTGGAAACAACTTATATGTCTATCAACTAAGAGATGGATGAGACAATTGTGGTACAAGGCATAGAATGGAATACTACATAACAATGAAAATAAACAAGCTACTGATACTAACAACTTCTGTGAATGCATCTCACAGAATTAAGATTAAATGAAAGAAATAAGACTCAAAGTAGGACACACTGTAGAGTTGTATACAAAGACTGAAAGCAGGCAAAATTAATCTAAGTGATGGAGTCAGAATAGTTTTTACCCACACTAGAAAAGAAAAACTTTAAGTGTGGTCTTGGTCTATCAAATAAATAGCCTTTAAAATTAAAACAGTGTTGTATTTGCAGATGAAGACACACTGACCTGTGCAATAGGAAGCCTCAAATAGACTCAAGGATATATGAGAATCTAGCATATGATGAAGGTGGCATCTCAAATCACACAAAGAAATATTCCTCAGCCATTAAAAAGAATGAAAAAACGCCATTTGTAGCAACATGGATAGACCCTAGAAATTATACTAAGTAAGTCAGAGAAAGACAAATATGTGATATCACTCACATGTGAAATCTAATTTTTTAAAAAATGATCAAATGAACTTATTTACAAAATAGACTCAGATTTTGAAAACAAATTTATAGTTACAAGAAGGGAAATGTAGAGGAGGGGAGGGAAGGATAAACTAGGAGCTTGGGATTAACATAAACATGATGCCTGTGCGCATGCTCAATGGTGTCTGACTCTGCAACCGCATGGACTGTAGCCCACCAGGCTCCTCTGTCCATATCATTTCCTACTCCAGGGGATCTTCCTGACCCAGGATTGAACCCAAGTCTCTTACGTCTCCTGCATTGGCAGGTGGATTCTTTAGCACTGGGACACCTGGAAAGCCCATAAACATTGTACTATTTATATAAAAGAGACAACCAACAAGGACCTACTATATATTCTGTGATAACCTATATGAGAAAAGAATCTGAAAAAGAATGAATATATGTATGACTGAATCACTTGGCTGTACACCTGATACTAAGACAATGTAAATCAACTATACTCCAATAAAATTTTTTAAAAAGCAGATAATAAAGGGTCATGTTTAAAGGACACAGGAGGCAACAAGAAGGGACTTCCAATGGCCTAAAGCTACCCAATGGACAATTTGAGAAAGAAATACTGATAGTAATGAATTATAACGCATAGAATAAAATAAATCTCCATGAGTACAGACTAGTATTAATAAATAATCAAGCAAAGAAATAAATGTAGGAGAAGGGCCAGTTCTCCCTTACAGGAGAGTTTCAATTCATAAGTAGGAAAGGAATGGTAAAAATAGAAAAGCACCAATTTGGCAAATAATGGATGCTAAAATTAGTCAGTAAATGCCTGATGAGTAATAAGGTATTTGCATGGTCTCAAAATATCTCCCAAGATAATTATTAATCAGAAAGGGGGAAAATATCTTTACATTTGAGAACTCTGGGAGCTATTACCTTCATTATGTGAGCAAGGCTAAAGTCAACAATATCGAGACGTTATCATACGTCTCCAGTTAGAAAGCACTAAGCCAAGCACATCATCTCTGAAGCATTCTTGCCGAAAACACATAACCTGAATGTAATCTGGGGAAACATCACACAGACTAAACTGAGGGACATGCTGCAAAATAGTGGAATGGTCTCTTAAAATGTCATGAAAGACAGGAAAGGCAGAGGAACTGTCCCAGACTGGGACAGACTCAAGAGAGAAGAAAGCAGGATGCAATGTGTGAGCCTGGCTTGAATCCTGGATCAGAAAAAGAACTCTGGTGGAATAACTGAGATAAGGTCTCTACAAGAGTTAGCAGTATTGTATCAATGTTAATTTCTGGGTTTTGAGAATTGTCAATGATTAAGAAATATGTCACCACTGGGGAAAAGTGGGTGATAGGTAGACAAATTCTTTGTCCTACTTTTGCAACTTTTTGTGTTGGTAAAGATGAGATGATTTCATAATGCAATGTTACAAAAACACAAAAGAATATTGTTCGCTTCCAGGGAAGTATTGACTCGGAGGGATATAAGGAAAGCTGGGGCACTAGATATTCTCTGTCTTGATCCTGGTTCAGGGTACATGGGTGCATATGTTTAACTTCCCCTGAACATTACGCTCAAGATTTATGCATTTTACTGTAGGCATGTTGTTCCTCAATTTTTAAAAAGTGTTTTAAAAAGGGATCAAATCAACTTAAAGTACAAAGTATGAGCAAGCTCATCAATGCTCAACCCTGCATTAGGCTGGGCTCTTAATCTTTATTGGTCGCTCAGTCATGTCTGACTCTTTGGCCTGTAGCCTGCCAGGCTCCTCTACTGATGGAATTCTCCAGGTAAGAATACTGGAGTGAGTAGCCATTCCCTTCAGGGGATCTTCCCGACCCAGGGATCTAACCTGGGTCTCTCTCATTGCAGGCAGATTTTTTATTGTCCGAGCCTAAACTTTTATAGTGGCTCATCATGGCGCTCTCCATGACTATGGCAAATCCCAGAGAGACATCACATGTTAAATTCACAGCCCAATTCAGCTTTTCATAGGTGCTTGTAATTGGCGGAGATTATGTGACATGGTTTTTATTTTACAGATTTTTCACAACAAAACATTGAAGGAGATTTTAGGACCTACTTCCAGCCTTTTTAAAGATAAGGAAACCAGGTCTCAGAGAAACAAGAAGACATTGACCACTCAGGCAGAAACTGGCAAAGCCAGTCTTTAAAAGCCAGATCCATCTAAGTCTTAGGTGTTTCCTGCTATTCCATACCGCCTTAAACAGGAAGATTTTTTATTTGTATGTTAAAAGAATGAATTCCAAGACATTTTATAGTTACAGCTCTTAGCACCTGAATTATGGTCATGATTTTAGCTGCACTCTAACCCCCACCCCAACCCCCCCCCCCACACACACACACAAAATAGCTAATTTAATAAGGGTTTGGACACTTGACACTTGATTAAGAAATGTGACTTCAAATGTTTAAGAAAGAAATTTTTCCAGTTTAGCTTTTTATCAGTTTGATTTATTTTCTCCTTTTGCTAACTTTCAGACTTCACTTCATTAACTTTCCCTTGAATTTAAGTTTAATGCCGATCACTAATTATAATAAAATGAAAGAACAAGTTGAGACAGGCTCATCTTCAAGTCAATGAACAAAGACTAAGTGCAGTAATGCCTTCTCACAATGCTTCTTTGTATCTGTTTGCCACACATACTAAAGACAGGTCTGCTGCTGCTGCTAAGTCGCTTCAGTCGTGTCCAACTCTGTGCGACCCCATAGACGGCAGCCTACCAGGTCCCCCCGTCCCTGGCATTCTCCAGGCAAGAACACTGGAGTGGGTTTCCATTTCCTTCTCCAAAGACAGGTCTGCTGCACCTCAAATACCTCTTATTCCCATGAGTCCAAGGAATCCTGAAATCATCTCTATCTAATCCACAGAATTCAGCAGGCCCCTTTGTGGGTAATACAGGCATGCTAAGTTGCTTCAGTTCAGTTCTTTTCAGTTGCTCAATCGTGTCCGACTCTGTGACCCCATGAATTGCAGCACGCCAGGCCTCCCTGTCCATCACCAGCTCCCGGAGTTCACTCAGATTCATGTCCATCGAGTCCGTGATGCCATCCAGCCATCTCATCCTCTGTCATCCCCTTCTCCTCCTGCCCCCAATCCCTCCCAGCATCAAAGTCTTCTCCAATGAGTCAACTCTTCGCATGAGGTGGCCAAAGTACTGGAGTTTCAGCTTTAGCATCCTTCCTTCCAAAGAAATCCCAGGGCTGATCTCCTTCAGAATGGACTGGTTGGATCTCCTTGCAGTCCAAGGGACTCTCAAGAGTCTTTTCCAACTCCAATTCTTTGCGACCCTATGGACTGTAGCCCACCAGGCTCCTCTGTCCATGGGATTCTCCAGGCAAGAATACTGGAGTGGGTTGCCATGCCCTCCTCCAGGAGATCTTCCCCACGCAGGGATCGAACCTGCATCTCTTATGTCTCCTGCATTGGTAGGTGGGTTCTTTACCACTAGTGCCATCTGGGAAGCCCTCTGTGGATAATATAACCAGTGTCTGAGACTGAAAGAAAGTGTTAGTCACTCAGTGGTGTCCGACTGCTTGTGACCCCATGAACTGTAGCCCACCAGGCTCCTCAGTCCATGGAATTCTCCAGGCAAGGATACTGGAGAGAATAGCCATTTCCTTCTCCAGGGGTTCTTCCAGACCCAGGGAATGAACCCGGGTCTCCGCATTGTAGGCAGACTCTTTACTGGCTGAGCCACCAGGGAAGAGCCCCTCAAATCTGAGATACCTGGGTCAAGTCCTCGCCTTTTTTCCAGTGATATGACCTTGGGAAAGTTACTGAACTTTCCTGAAGTCCAGTTTTCTGATCATTAAGATGAGATTGACTGCTGCCAATACTACCACCCGTAGACCTTGAATTTGGGGTAGGTGGAGGAGGTCAAACATGTAAAACACTCTGCATATCCTTCAGGACAAAATCGTTGTTAACTATTATTATTTTCTGGCATGGACACCAGCTGACAGATATTCTGTTCACGGTTCAAGCATTCACTCTTGTTATTTGCATTGAGTACTTACTAGGCACAAAGAAAGACACAAAGATGAATCCTTTCAGTATGTCAAAGCTGAAATAATTTAACTCTGGAATTCATTCTAAAGACAAGGAATGGGTATCTACAACATGCCAGCCATTGTATTAGGTACGGGACAAACAGTGGCAAATAAAGTCCCCAAACTCCTAAAGCTTATATTCTATTGGGAGGAAACAGGCCATAAACAAAAAGGTGAAAGATGATTAAAGCTTGTGCTGAAAGTAAAGCAAGTTCATGTGACACAGTGTGTACCTGAGGGGGTCACCGGGTGACTGTGCAAAGCCTCCTCTTCTCACCCTTCCAGCCCTGACCTGACCTTTCTGATCGCTTAAATACCCACAGAGCCAGAGCATTCCCATGTGGGGCTGGATAGGGGACCTGAGACAGAAGGAGCCTCCATCCTGGGTGCCAGGCTGCCCCCAGTTCCCAGGCGGGGCTGGACAGGGGACCCGAGACAGAAGGAGCTTCCATCCTGGGTGCCAGGCTGCCCCAGCTGCTCTTCTCTGAGCTTCCATGAGTCTGTGTTTTTGTCACTCCCAGCAAAAACAATGACTTCCTCTTGGCTGAGGATGTTTCTGCTTCCCATTTTATCAAATATGTAAATCTGGAAGAAACTCATAATTTGAGTCACAAAAGTAGAGAGAAGGACAGAGACTATAAACCAGTAACAATTTAGACTTATTTTGTACTTTTTTTTTTTAAAGTATTTATTGAGTACTAAAGAGCTTCCCAAGTGACTCAGTGAGTAAAGAATATGCCTGAAGTGCCAGAGACACAGGTTTGATCTCTCAGTCAGGAAGATCCCATGGAGAAGGGTATGGCAACCCACTCCAGTATTCTTGCCTGGAGAATCCCATGGACAGAGGAGCCTGGCGGGCTACTCATAGGGTTGCAAAGATCTGGGCATGACTGAGGCAACTGAACATGCATGCATTGAGTACTAATTTGTGAAGCTTCATTCATACTCACATGTGAACATCACAGTAACTTTGCTGATTATCTACATCAATCCTCATTTGAAAGATCAAAGCAAACACAATCCCAGTAGTCAAGCACTTACACAGGTGACTGCGGCAAGAGTTAAATCCAGGTGTGAACTAGGGTCAAGGCCAAAATTTTACCCCCTCCCCTTGCCCTCTCCAAGGTCAGCCAGGAAAGAACAGAAAGTAAACTGAAAAGATAGAGGCACATGACAGAAGGATGAAAATAAAGAATTGGTTTTAGACCCATTTCCAGAGTCCTCTTGGTGGTATCCAGTATTAATTGTGGCAATCACCACTGAGGCAATCACACATTTACAAATTTTTATAACTTGAAGGTACTGCCCAGAGTAAGATTTCCCATGCAGGAGAAGAGGGTCCTCATACTCTGCTTTTTGGCAAGCTTAGGTATGGCTCTCAGACCCAACCCTATCCATTGCCTGTTTTGTTTTGTTTTTAATAAAGTTTTATTGATGTAGAGCCACTCTTGTTCATTCAGGTGTTGGTTTTGGCTGTGGTTGCTTTCATACCTCACTGACAGAGGTGAGAGGTTGTAACAGAGCCATTAAAAGCCTTAAATATCCTCTACTCAATACTCTATAATGAACTGTATGGAAAAGAATTTAAAAAAGAATGGATATATGCCTATGTATAACTGATTCTCTTTGCTATAGAACAGAAAGTAACACAGCATTGTAAATTAACTATACAGTCCAATAAAAATTAAGTTTTAAAAAGCCTTAATATTGACAATCTGTCTTTAGTAAAGTAAAATAAATAAATAAGCAAACAGAAGTGAAGTGAAAGTGAAGTCGCTCAGTCGTGTCTGACTCTTTGCGACCCCATGGACTGTAGCCTAACAGGCTCCTCTGTCCATGGGATTTTCCAGGCAAGAATACTGGAGTGGGTTGCCACTTCCTTCTCCAGGGGATCTTCCCCACCCAGGGACTGAAACCGAGTCTCCCACATTGTATGCAGACGCTTTACTGTCTGAGCCACCAGGGAAGTAAACCTCAGTTAAATAGAGTCAGGAGACCAGAAGGGGGAGCCCTCACACCCTAGGAAGAAAGACTTTTCTTTCCTGGCAAGGACTCAGCCAATGAACAGTCATGGAGCCTTTGTTTACTCTAGCCCTCCCAACTTCCTTTTCCCCTCTATAAAAGCAGTTTCCTTCCCTGGCTGTGCAAGGATTGCTGGAGTTGCAGATTCAAATTGCAATTCTCTACAGATCCCAAATAAATGACCCCCACCTCTTTTTTTTTTTTTTTTTTTGCTGGAGAAATATCCAGCGGTCTACTTATTTCAGGTCAACACCCTTTACAGAAAAGTTTACCAACCTTTGCTCTCTGATGTGGCTACAGTTCAAAGATCTTCCTATTTATACCACACCAGCTCCATTGCAACATTAAGCTGAAGCCTTGGGACCAAACACTAAAAATCTGTTTCCATGGATTTTTCCACCGCTGAACACATGGATTCAGGGCTAATGCTGGACCTCTGTATCATAATGAAAACTTTAATTAAATATTCAGCGATACAAAACCCATTCAGACTCCCACTCTTTTGTGTGACCAGTCTGTACACCAGGAGACACCCCCTGAACCTTGTTAACACATGCCCTTGTGCACGCCTGTTACCTCGATGAAAAACGTGACAGTAATCTTAATTAAGTTTAAATCCACTGGATTCGTATTCTATCGAGTCACAATAAATGAATGTGAAAGAAAATGAAGACAGTCGCCTTAGGGAAGATGACTTTTAGAACAGGGTTGGGAAATAGAGGGAAAATGGGCATCTTGGCTGTCTTTTTGAACTGACAGAAAACTGTAGTGATTACATTATTCAGCAAGTAATGAAATGTTCCTACACACTTATTCTCAGAGGGGAGAACCTGGGGTTTTAATCAGTTGGTAATGCACTTCCCTCAAATCTTACAGATTTGTCAAATGCTGTAAATGAACCACAGTTTTCTCTCTTTTCGTCTCTGGGGCCCAGCTCTAGTTTTTCAATCAGCACAGGCAACTTTAAGCAGACAGGACAGCTGGGAAGGGAAACAACCCTTCCCAAGAACGGCTGAGCTCCACGTGCTGGCCCCAGCTGTGTGTGAAGGGCTGCCGACCCCACCGATCCCTCAGGTTTTTCTGAAGCCTCCTTTAAGGCGGCAGAGGCAGAAGGAGCTGCAACATTTAAAAATTTTCTGGGCTCCTAATGGAAAAGCACTCTTGGTAGGTAAAGTCTGGTTTCTGTGCTCGGTTCACAGCGACCACACAACGTGCTTTGATGCCTGACTCGGCGTGATCCTTTTCCTGTCTAATTTCAGCCACTTGTCATTTCTGTTTCCTCTTGGCTTCAAATGCATTGTGGCAATCCTTTCCTGAGGGCGGGGGTGGGGGGCTGTACCATCAATCTTCCTGTGGATTATTCACTGGTTGGATTATAGGAGGCATGTTTCTAATCCTAGCTGGGCTTCCACATGCCACCCAGCACGATCTCAGCCAAACCCTCTGCCATCTTACATGCTGGGGAAAGGAAAGCCAGTTTGAATTAGTTAATTCTGGTCTCTGCCTAAGAGAAACAGTACTACCGGAAGATTAAGAGGAAAGGCTTTTTCAGGGAGATGAACTTAGTTCTGAGCATCGGTTTTGCCTCTTCCTGGCTGTGTGACCTGCAGTCAGTGTCTTAACTGTTCTGAATCTGTTTTCTCATTTTAAAATGGGGTGGCAATACCCGATTCCCAAGCTTGTTATGAGGATTAAATGAGTACATGTATAAAAAGGACTTAGATCCTTAAAATAAATGTTCACAAATAAGAGTAAATCCACCTAGAAACTGTGAAGGAGAAAAATATCAGCAAAGCAATAGAAATACAACTGGAACACTGACAGGTCACAGAAAAATAAATATAAATGGCTCTCACACATTTGAAAAGATGTTTGACCACCTCACTTATAGTAAGAAAACTGCAAGTCAAAACTGCACAAGGATATCATTTTTCACCTATCAAGTTGGCAAAAATTCAATTCAGAAGTTTTACCCAGTACATTCTGTAATAAATAGCGGAATTGGGCATTTTCACACATTGCTGGCAAGAGTGAAAAATGGCCCACAACCCTTTGGGGAGCTTATTGGCAATCACTATTGAAGTTATGAATGCATTTACTTTTTAACTCAGCAATTTCACTGCTGGGATCTGTGCATGTGTGAGCAAGTGGCTGCAAATACCCAAGTGTCCATCTAAAGAGGAGCAGATAAATAATCCATGGTACTTCCACACGGTATCAGTGGCTGAGCAAAGGAGAATGCAATTCTCCATGCCCTGTGGAAATATCTCAGGGAAACGATTAAGTGAAAGAGGAAGGATGCAAAGCAGTGTATATAGCATTTCTATGTAAACAGGGGGCAAATAAGAATATATTTGCTTACATCTGCAGAGATACAAACACCAGAAGGTTACACAAGAAATTAATGACTGGGTACATATAGGAGGCTGAAGGTGGAAAATTAGGTAGGTGGAGTCAGGAGATAGAATAAGACTTTTGACTGCAATATATTTTTAAGTTGTGTGACTATATGACAACTCCAATAATACAATCAAAGTAAAATAACATCTTCTAAAATGAATACAGACTTCCCAACTCAGATCCACATTTGACTTCTCTGTCATGTTGAAAACCGTGATGGCCCTGTGCAACGTTGTATGCAGCGCCTATAAAGCAGCTAGCCAGGTATGTCTCTCACTCTCAAGCAGAGAGTTTAAGGCATACTTTTTCCTGAACAAATGAACGAATGAGCTTGCTGCTTTCAGCTGCAGAGAGAATGATCATTAGCTGACTCTGTCAAAAACTATCAAAGAACCAAGGAATGGCAGGAAAACAATGAAGTTTTCAGTTTTCAAATGGAAAGTAGAAAACAGACCACTGAAGGAAGAGCTTAATGACCTTAGATAGAAAAAAGAAAACTATAAATGTATTCCTTCTCTGAAGTTGATGGAAGGCTTTAATCCAGCTTCCTTTTGGAGGATTTACATTTGAAATTGAAACCCCAGTGCAACAGCGCTGCTGTCTCTACAGGCTGGAAAAGCAGCGCTCACCTACCCGGTCGTGTTAAACCTGGAGACTTAGGTCAAAGAGGATGCTCCTCCACAGAACTTTCAACTCTTTCCTCATCATCAGTCCTCCAGGAAAAATGGAGGGGAAGATCAGCTCAGACAGACGACCAGTAAAGTGACTTCTATGCCAAGAAGCCAGCAAAAATTTGTTCACCCATGATTTTCCTTCCTGGATCCACAATAATTTATACAAAAATGCCATCTCCTTACCGCAGGGTGCCTGATTTATAAGATGGGGCATCTGTTTCATATCAAGGGCCCCTGAATGGAACAACACTCCACGTTCTAACAAAACAGAGAACTCATTTCATAAATCACTTTCAACCTATCAGATATCTCACACTGAACTTCTTTTAAATCCAGGCACATTTTTCTTTGCCTCAGAGTTTAACCTGCATGTTGCTATCGAGAACACAAAAACACTTGAAGCTTTGAAAAGACTCCAGCAGAGCAATAGCAAACCTAGCAATTGGTCTATTTCTTTTGTTTGAGCCTAGAAGAACCTGTTATAAATGTTTTCAGGAAGAAATATTTTTTTAAAATTACTGTCCTCGGGGAGCCCAGAGAGTCCAGGAATTTGCAAACAAATGGAATTTATTTTGTCACTTCCTGTTCCTTTGCCCATAGCAGACATTACTATGGGCAATGATCGACTCCTTCCCACTGAGTTTGTTTGAAGTCCTGCTGTCCTTCTCAGGCCCCAAATGCCAGGAAACCTCTGTTAGGGAGCAGCAATTAACACGCAGGGTGAGATAGTCCAATTCCATCACTTAAAACAAACAAAAAATTTGTTAAATTTATTTTTGGCTGTGTGGGTCTTCGTTTCTGCACAGGCTTTTCTCGAGTTGTGGCAAGTGGGGGCTACACTCTAGCTGCAGTTCGAGGGCTTCTCCTTGCAGGGTCTTCTCTTGTGGAACACAGGCTTTAGGGCACACGGACTTCAGTGGCTACAGCACATGGGTTCAGTGGTGGTGGCTCCCAGGCCCTAAGAGCACAGGCTCAATAGTTGTGGCGCTTGGGCTTAGTTGCTCCAAGGCAAGTAGGATCCTCCCAGATAAGAGATCAACCCTTGTCTCATACATTTGCAGGCAGACTCTACCTCTGTGCCTCCAGTGAAGCCCCTGATCACTTTTAAGATAACAGAACTGAACCCCAGAAGAGGAAAGAAATTTTGCTACAGTCACACTGTTAATCAGTGATGCACCTGATACATATCCCTGAGTACTGATCCCCAGGGATCTCCTTTATCTGCACCAACACATGACTTAAATTCAGAAGATCAAGTAGAATTTTGGTGTATGTGCATTGGGAAAGTACTGTGGGTTTTGTTTTTCAACAGAGCTTTCTTCAGAAGAAGTCCTTTTACACCAAACCGATCCCAGTTAGCCATGCTTTTCAGATAAAGAATTTACTAATCATTCTAATACAAATGATTCAGAAGCTCCTGGAAGCCTGCTGCTCTAAATATTATTTTGTTTCAGCAATAATCTTCTTTTACCATCAAATATGCTTCCTCCTCAATGCAGAAGAGATAATTGTTATTAAACAGGAAATAACTTTCCATTTGGGCTAACACAAAGGACTATGCAACAAGCTTGGATGCACAGGCACTGTTCTCCATCACAGTTATGCAAGGACGTGGTAAACCTGCAGTAGCTCTTTAATCAATTGATTACAGAGTTTACTCAATCTCAACTGGGTTTTTTGTTTTGTTTTGCTTCACTGAAATTTCTTAGAATTACAGAATGTCAGAGCCAGAGGGGACCTTGCAATTCATCTGATGAGACAACTAGGAGAAAGCAGAAGGAGAGTCCTAGACATGACTTGCCCAGGGTAGCACAGTGAGGGCCCAGGTATCACAATTCCAAGCTCCCTTTAACTCAGCATCTCACAGTTCTGAGATCAAAACAAGCAATTCCCCATGTAGCAGACAATGCAAAACATACTGAATTCTCTGATCAAGCTTCTGAAATTGTAATGTGTGCATAAATCACTTGGCGATCTTGTTAGAATTATAGATTCCTCTTATGTAGGTCTAGGATAAAGCCTGAAATTCTGTAGTTCTGACAGCTCCCAGGGGACACTGATGCTGCTGATCCCTGGACCAGTCCTCTGTTCAGTCTAAGATAGCCATCTCAATAGAGAAACTTGACTTAATCCCAAACTTATAAGTCACATATAATTATTGGGTCAATCAGATTATCTCAGGTTGTAAAAACTGAATCACAGTTTACATAGTAATGTGAGAAACTGATTAATTAAATGAATTGAACTTGATAAGAGTTCCTTGATAAGGAACCAAATTAATTTCCCCCATTGCCCTCTTTAGATCTTCTCTACTGTGTTTGTCTCCTCAACCCCAGGTCAATATCTAGGCCAGATTCCATGGCTTGTTCAGGAACATCTGAGTATTAACAATCTCATTTTCAGGTATTAGAATGTCCAGTGTAGTGTAACTATCAAAACTTCAGTTTCTCATCCATTCCAGAATTCTTTCCCAAGTAGCTCAGACCCAAGTAGCTAGATGGTTAGAGCAAAATGCTTTGATGCTTCTCTCCTTGTTGTGCCTCCAATTTTAGCCACTTTGGGGTACTTCTGGATCACAAAGAGCTGAGGCTGGGAGAAAGGGAAGAGCTTATGGTCTTTACTGAACCTCAGATATGGTCCTGTGTGTGTGCATGCTCAGTCACTTCAGTTGTGTCCAACTCTTTGCAAACCTAGTGTGCCAGGCTCCTCTGCCCATGGGATTCTCCAGGCAAGAATACTGGAGTGGGTTACCATGCCCTCCTCCAGGGGATCTTCCCGACCCAGGGATCAAACCTGCGTCACTTATGTCTCCTGCACTGCAGGCAGATTCTTTACCACTGAGTCTCTGAGGAAGCCCCAAATATGATCTTCAGTTCAGTTCCGTCGCTCAGTCGTGTCCGACTCTTTGCGACCCCATGAATCGCAGCACGCCAGGCCTCCCTGTCCATCACCAACTCCCGGAGTTCACTCAGACTCACGTCCATCAAGTCCGTGATGCCATCCAGCCATCTCATCCTCTGTCGTCCCCTTCTCCTCCTGCCCCCAATCCCTTCCAGCATCAGAGTCTTTTGCAATGAGTCAACTCTTCGCATGAGGTGGCCAAAGTACTGGAGCTTCAGCTTTAGCATCATTCCTTCCAAAGAAATCCCAGGGCTGATCTTCAGAATGGACTGGCTGGATCTCCTTGCAGTCTGAACACCAGAATTAGGGATTTCTGACACTGCCCTATTTCCTTAGTTAATGTACATTTTCAGAAACAGCCTGTGTTTCCTTCCAGCCTACTCGGGTGAGCCAGCAATGCCACATTTGGCTACTCTCCTCTTCAGTGTGGGGGGATCTTCAGAAAATCAAAGTTACCAATGCCAATGAAATGTCCACACTCTCGGTTCACAGCTCACTCGGACGGACAATCTCTCAGCTACTAATCTTCAGGCTATTCTGTGTAAGTCAGGTTCTGGGCCCTCCAAACTCCAGGAGAAATTAGTCAATCCCTTCTTCGAACCTTTCCATTGTACTCCGGTAGGTGACATTTGCCTTTTTAAAAATACTCTCGACAACTATACAGTATTATAGAATGATAATCTATGGACCTTAAATCCCTAGAGCTGTATATTTGTAGACTAAAGCATGTTTCTGAATAGAGATGGTTTTAAAGGTCTAATAAAATGGTGCTAATTCTACTAGCATAATGGTTGGCTAAATGGCATTGAATATTTCTTCTACTTCCATTAATTATAGCGATTGAGCACCTACTAATTTCTAGGCACTCCTTGAAGACTTAAAATCCTAAAATTGCTATGAATTAATGATAAAAGTACTATTAGAATTCTAGCAAGTGACATTTTTTTTCTCCTCATGAAAAATGAATCATACAGAGAACCTTAATCTCCTGGTACATTCACACAGTAAAATATCTACCAATGTATTTCTATAGAAAGACATCTATGATAGATTTAGTGAAAAAATGTTTATAGAAGAGACTATACATAGTACGTATGTGTAATTACAGTTTACAAGGGTATAAGCCATCATGTTAACAAAAATGATGATTCAGTTTGTGGGAGAGCTTTTACTTTCTAATTTATTCTTTCCTGTACTAATTTTTTTCTTTTTTACTGTAATACATTTACAAACAGAAAAAAACATTATTAAGAAACAAACAATGATGCTGCGGAACTAAATCTCTAGTTTTTTCCTTTCCAGGTATCTTTTGTGAGACTCTGCAATAGGTTAAATTAGCCTACCCAATGGAAATAAATATATACGAGCTACAGATAAAATTTTATTCTGTTGACTAAAAAAGATGTACAACTTGAGAGTTGTGAGTTAAGTTTCATTTGTGGCAAAAAGAGAACTGCAGCCCGGGAGGCTGCATCTCAGATAGCTCTGAGAGTCTCTAAAGTGGCCGTGGGGGGAAAGTCAATACCTATAAGGTTTTGGTGAAGGGGGAGCTCATGAAGCACTCATTTTACAAAAGGTTTTTGTTAGGCGTGAAGATTTGATATCACCTTGAAGGGATTTAGTGCTTCTCTAGACATGAGGAGATGCAAGGATTAAGATGATAAAATCTGTGCCTAAAAACATCCAACTCTCTAAAGACCTGTCCCACCAGATTCCCTGGAGCACAGAGTGCCTCACTCCACCCTGAACTCCCTCAGGAGTTGTTGATGGTCAACAGCTATAGCAGCATGGGGTTCGATTCCCTAGAGGCAGATGGCAAGTGCCTTTGAGTGCTCTTGTTAAGTGCCAATTTGTAGTTGACATAGTAATAAAATATTTTAATCTACTATATCCAAAAGATTGTCATTTTAATATATAATCGATATAATGCCATTGATATATTCTTTTTTTTTTCCCTAAGCCTTTGAAAGTCTCTGTATTTGACATAGGACATCTCAGTATGGCTAGAGTCTTGCTGTATAGAACAGAGTGGTTTTAGATGGGCATATACCCTCATTCTCCATAACAATAGGGTAGCCAGTTCTGTTATTGGTAACTTTCCGCTTGTATTTTTTTAATTTAAACTGATCATTTAAAGAAACCAAAGCAAAATAAAACAAAGACCTGCTGAAGAGTTAACGGTGTTTATTTTTAGAAGGAGAGTCTTTAATCCACAGGTTGTTTATGTTAAAATTCTATTGTTAAAATATTATTACATATTGAGATTATATCAGTAATATTTATTTATTTCAACTTCCCTGGTGGCTCAGACCGTAAAAAATCCGCCTGCAATGCAGGATACCCGGGTTCAGTCCCTGAGTTGGGAAGATGCCCTGGAGGAGGAGAGGGCATGGCAACCCACTCCAGTATTCTTGCCTGGAGAATCCCACGGATAGAGGAGCCTGGTGGGCTACAGTCCATGGGTTCACAAAGAGTCAGACACGACTGAGCAACTAACACTTTCACTTTCAATGTATATTTATTTAAATAGAAAGGAAAATATGTTTAACAGGTTTTAAAATGTTTATTATAGTTATGTATCAGTATCTTTAAAACAGAGTTGGTGCTGGGTTGTTTGTTTGAAGAAACTGCTGCTGTCAGGAATGCCTTTCCCTGCACTAACACAACTTGGGTGAAATCCTACCTCTACTTTCATTCTCTATTGTTGACAGGTGGAGTCAAAGCCAAAATCTTCAGAAGCTACAATTTTTGCTTACCCCTGGAGGAAGGAAGGGCAGGGAGATAGCAAGAAAAGGCCACACTTAGCAGAGATCACTCAACTGCACCATGAGAGAAGGACTGAAACTATCTTCAAACTTCTCTGAATAATCAAAGTGACATCGCAAAGGTCTGATTCCTTCTAAAGAGTAATCCTGTTCCCTCTTTTGCAGTAACACCAATCCCATGGGGATATTTTCATTGCCTGATACACTGGCTACAGTGTATCCAGGTAGGCCTGGGTTTGTATGTCTCTGGGATTCCTCAGCTGTAAACATCATAATATATAACTTACTTCATAAGACTGTACCATTATTTGATGACTCTTTCATAACATTTTCTCGCTATTCTATAACAATATACAAAATACAGGAACTTCCTTGGCATCCCAGTGGTTAAGAATCTGTCTTCCAACGCAGAGGATGTGGGTGCAAGTCCTGGTCAAGGAACTAGGATCCCACATGCTGCAGGGCAACTAAGTCCACCCACTGCAACAAAAGATGCCACGATGAAGATCCCACATGCCACAACTAAGACTCAACAGAACCAAAAATAAATAAACAAAATAAAAATTTTAAACATATATACAAAATACAAATAGAAAAGTACACATATCCTAAGTATAAAGCACAATGAATCGTCACAACTTAAAAATATACTGGTACAGGAAATTCTCTGGAGATCCAGTGGTTAGAATTTGGTGCTTTCACTGCTGAGACCCAGGTTCCATTCCTGGTTGGGGAACTAAGATCTTGCAAGCCTCAAAGCACAACCTACATATATATGAGTGAGTGAATGAAAGTTGCTCAGTCATGTCCAACTCTTTGTGACCCCATGAACTATAGAGTCCATGGAATTCTCCAGGCCAGCATACTTTTAGCCTTTCCCTTCTCCAAGGGATCTTCCCAACCCAGGGATCGAACCCAGGTCTCTCACACTGAAGGCAGTATCTTTACCAGCTGAGCCACCCGGGGAGCCCAAAAATACTGGAGTGGGTAGCCATCCCCTTCTCCAGTGGATCTTCCCGACCCAGGGATAAAACCGGGTCTCCTGCATTGCAGGCAGATTCTTTACCAACTGAGCTACCAGGGAAGCCTACACACACACACACACACGCACACACACACACTCACACACGCACACACGTGTAACCATCACTTTGATCAGGAAACAGAACACTCTCAGTGGCCCAGTAGCTCTTTCCAGTCTCTATGGTCTATATTAATTTTATTTTGCTATGTAAAAATCCAGTTTAGTGCCTTAAAACAAGATACATTGATTACCTCAGCTTCCATAGGGCAGGAGTCAGGGTGTGGCTTAGGTAGATCCCCTGCTTAGGTCCGTGGTGAGAATCAAGGTGTCACACAATGCTTGGGTCTTATTTGTGACCTGAGCTCATTCATGTTGTTGTTGGAACTCAGTTTCTTATTGCTCAATAACTGAGGTCCCCTCTTTCATTAGCTGTTGGCAGGATACCAGTCTCAGCTCCTACAGGTTGCCCACAGTTCTTGCCATGTGGCTTTCATCCAGTTAACCCTGTTGCTTTCTTTCAGTCTAGCAGTAGCTGATCTCTCTAATTTCTATCTCTGACCTTTAAATGCTCTTTCAAGAGCTCGCCTGGTTAGTTCAAGCTACCCAGGTCAATCTCCTGGGTGATTAAGATCTTAGTTACAGGAATTACATCCCATCAAATCACAGGTTCCACTGTATTAAAGTGGCAGAGGTTATGCCAGGGAGTAATACGACTGGCATGGATCATGTGGCTGCCTTGGCATTCTCCTACCACACCCTTCTCTAAGGGTAGCTACTCTCTGATAGATGTACAACACAGGAGTTTTGCCTATTTTTGATCTTTATAAAAACGGAATCATACAGTATGCCTCTTGTGTCTTGTTTCCTTGATCCAACACTATGGTTGTGAAATACACTCAAGAGGAGCTAAAAACCCTCTTGATGAAAGTGAAAAAGGAGAGTGAAAAAGTTGGCTTAAAGCTCAACATTCAGAAAACGAAGATCATGGCATCCAGTCCCATCACTTCATGGGAAATAGATGGGGAAACAGTGGAAACAGTGTCAGACTTTATTTTTCTGGGCTCCAAAATCACTGCAGATGGTGACTGCAGCCATGAAATTAAAAGATGCTTACTCCTTGGAAGGAAAGTTATGACCAACCTAGATAGCATATTCAAAAGCAGAGACATTACTTTGCCGACTAAGGTCCGTCTAGTCAAGGCTATGGTTTTTCCAGTGGTCATGTATGGATGTGAGAGTTGGACTGTGAAGAAGGCTGAGCGCCGAAGAATTGATGCTTTTGAACTGTGGTGTTGGAGAAGAACTCTTGAGAGTCCCTTGGACTGCAAGGAGATCCAACCAGTCTATTCTGAAGGAGATCAACCCTGGGATTTCTTTGGAAGGAATGATGCTAAAGCTGAAGCTCCAGTACTTTGGCCACCTCATGCGAAGAGTTGACTCATTGGAAAAGACTCTGATGCCGGGAGGGATTGGGGGCAGGAGGAGAAGAGGACGACCGAGGATGAGATGGCTGGATGGCATCACGGACTCGATGGACGTGAGTCTGAGTGAACTCCGGGAGTTGGTGATGGACAGGGAGGCCTGGCGTGCTGCGATTCATGGGGTCACAAAGATTCGGACACGACTGAGCGACTGAACTGGACTGACCTGAACTTCTATATGTAATTGTAGATGGTTCATTTGCATTGCTGCAAGTGTGAATATAACACAATTTACTTACCCATTTAAAACTTGATGGGTATTTGGGTACTTCTTCTTTGGGGGCTATTACTAACATTACTCCTATGCATATTTTAGAAAATATCTTTTGGTACGCACTTGTACACATTTGTGTTGGGTATATATATACTAAGGAGTGGAATTGCTGGGTCATAGGGTATGCATGTGTTCAGTTTGGGAGAGAGTGCTAGTTTTCCAAAGTGGCTTTACCAAGCTGTATACCCACCAACAGTATACCCACGAACAATGTTAGAATGTTCCATAAGCCTGTTTTGAAGGATGTAAAATATGATCATGATAAAGAACACAGGACAGGATCTGGGATATATTAATAGTAATGACTAAATAATAGTATTCCCAATGGAAACTAATTAATGCCAGGTGTTATCTTCTGTTACACTAGTTTTTGAGATATGTGTGTCCTGCTTATTGATATACCTCTAGTGCCAAGCCAAAATGTATTAAATAGCCTAAGGAATATATCTGTGTAGAGTAGTTTCCTGATCAGAAACAACTTCTTTAGATTTGTATTTACTTTCCTTTTCCTTCGTCCCTGCACCAAGGCACACAATAAGAAGATACTGAATCTCCTTTGGTCAGATCTGAAAGTTGTACAGGACTCACTGAGAAGGTAGTTTCTTCAAACTACAAGCCAGCCAGCAAAATTAAAATTAAGGACCACGGTGATTTTTCATACAGCATCTATCTCTAGAACAAAACTACTCAGATTATGTCTTGCAGGACAAGATTTAAAGAAAGATAGTTCAGTTGGTGGGATCACCAAACCAAAAGAAATATTTTGTTTTAAAACCTAGCCTGGGGACTTCCCTAGTGGTCCAGTGGTTAAGAATCCACCTTGCAATGCAGAGGACATGGGTTCCATCCCCCACCTGAGAGCTAAGGTCCTACATGCCAAGAGGGAACTAAGCCACAACTAGAGAAAGCCTGTGGGCCCCAATGAAGAGCCCATACATGGAAACAAAGACTTAGGGCAGCCAAAAAGAGGAAAACATAGTTTAGGGAAAGACTTTGTCTCACTTTGCATGGGATTAAGGGCTTCCCTGGTGGCTCAGATGGTAAAGCATCTGCCTGTAATGCGGGAGACCCAGGTTCGATCCCTGGGTTGGGAGGATCCCCGGGAGAAGCAAATGGCAACCCACTCCAGTATTCTTGCTTGGAGAATTCCGTGGATTGAGGAGCCTGGTAGGCTACAGTTCACGGGGGCCGCAAAGAGTCGGACACAAATGAGTGATTTCACTTCGCTTTGCTTGCATGGGATTAAGACTTGAAACAGGACACTTAGCAGTAAAGAAATGCTAATCTTCTGTACTGGGTTATCTTTTTATCCAAGGGCTCAAGCATACCGGCTCCTCCTAATTGTTTGTCCTTACTCCACTCTTAATAGTCTTCTAAGACTGCAATTGCATGCCTTCGAAGGCCAAGTCAAGTCAAAGGGAGTAGTATCAATAATAACCAGCTCTGGAACACCAGTCTTTCAGCAAATTAAAGTTATTGGCTAGACCAAAAGCTCTTCAGAAATTGGTCTGACTTTAATTAGTGGTCACTTCGCTCCTCTAAACTTCTAATTCCTCATTTGTAAAATAGGGCAAATAAAGGCATCAACTTTAAATCACTGGTTCAAGAAAGATTTCCTTTCTATTATATGCTAGATTCTGCTTCAGGCAATGAATAAGTTTATCAAATGCTATTCATAAATCAGCTATTGTTTAATAATAATAGTAATAATCATTAAATAATTATTTGCAAATCAACTATCAACTTGGTGAAAATGTATCTGAAAAATATGGAGTCTTATGTGCTGTGTGCTTAGTTGCTTTAGCCATGCCCAGCTCTTTGTGACCCCACAGACTCTAGCCCACTGGCTCCTCTGCCCATGGGATTCTCCAGGCAAGAATATTGGAGTGGGTTGCCATTCTCTTCTCCAGGAGATCTTCCTAACCCAGGGATCAAACCTGCGTCTTCTGGGTCTCCTGTATTGGCAGGATGGTTCTTTACCACCAGCGCCACCTGGGAAGCCCATGGAGTCTTGGGCTGGCTTAATTATTATCAACAATTATTTGCATACCAACTCTTCACTGGGTGGGAAAGTATCTGAAACATCTAGAGTCTTAGGCTGGCTTCCTAAACCACCTAACCCCAAACTTACACCCACCCACATAAATAAATCATATGCCCATTGATGACCACAGTTAAATCCAACTCCTCAAGCCTGTATCCTCCAATTATTGTGAACCAGGAATGACAACTAAGTTTATTAGCAGCCTAAGAGCTTCATAATTAAAAAAGGGAAATTTGCCACATTTCAAAATTATAGAAAAATGTGGGGATTATCTGCCCCACATTTCCCCTCCCATTGGCTAAGAACATTAGGGGGCAGATCATGAGATGGGTCTGAAGGCAGACAGATTCTCATTCTCCTCTATTTTCTTAACTTCCCCACCTTCAGTCCCCTCCTGAGTCCCATCCCCACCTCCTAGAACAGTACAAGAAACTATCAGTGAGAAAAGTTTCCAGAGTGCCTTTTTCTTTCCTCTTAGAGAAGTGTTCAAATTTGCTTATGGCCTTATTCATAAGATTAAAGAGCAAATACTAAATTAACACTGAAAGGGGAACAAAACCACAGGAAGAGAATGGTACTAAACAGACTATTCATCTCTGGAGGGACTTCCCTGGTGGTCCAGGGGTTGGGAGTCCCCACTTCCACTGCAGGGGGGCATGGGTTCTATCCTAGTTAGGGAACTAGGATCCCAAATGCAGTGGGAAGTGGCCAAAAAGTAAAAATTGAAATTGAAGAAAAAAAAAATCCATAATAAATAACAACAAAAAATAATCTCTGGAGCCAAAATTCTTAGGTTCATATCCTGGCCACTTCATTTTAAAGCTGCCAGATAAAATACACGGCAGCCAGTTAAATTTAATTTTTAGATAAACACCAAATGCCCACTTAGCAAAAATACAGAGATATTTGTATTTACACAGTGGCTCTAGTGGTAAAGAACTCGCCTGCCAATACAGGAAATACAAGAGATGTGGGTTCAAATCTGGCCCAGGAAGATCCCCTGGAGGAAGGCATGGCAACCCACTCTGGTATTCTTGTCTGGAGCAATCTCATGGACAGAGGAGCCTGGAAGGCTACAGTCCATAGTGTTGTAAAGAGTTGGATAGGACTGAAGGTGACTTGGCACCCCCACACATACTAAAAAATTATTTGTTGTTTGTCTGAAATTCAAATTGAACCAGATGTCCTGTATTTTTATTTGCTAAACCTGGTCATTCTACTCTGTTTACTGTTTTTATGACCTGAGGCAGGTTCCATAAATTCTCTATGCTTCAGTTTTCTCATCTGTAAAGTGGATGAGAGATGGGTGTAGTAAAAGCACATTCTTCACAGAACAGTTGCAGAAGTTATTTTCCTTGTTCAATAAATTTGTGTTTTTCTTCCAGAAACACAGGTAGGGCAGTACTTTCTTGAACTCCTCAAGTTAGGTGAGGCCTACAATCTGCTTTAGCCAATGAGAGGTGAGCAGAAGGAAGGCATTACTTCGAGCAGAGTCTTAAGTACTGCTGCACAATCTGCCACCCTCTGTTTCCTTGTCAGAGGGGCCTGCAATTTTCCAGGTGCAGCCAAGGTAGACAGAGGATGATGTGGAGAGGAGCCTCCCACTTACACCCACAAGGACCCAGAAAAACTTAAGTGTGAAGGAGAAATAAACATATAGTTTTTATTTTATGGAAGTATAGTTGGGAAAGGTCAGTTTTTGTTCCAGGCCCAAAGAAGGACAATGCCAAAAAATGTTCAGACTACCACACAATTTTACTCATTTCACATGCTAGCAAGGTAATGCTCAAAGTGCTTCAAGCTAGGCTTCAACAGTATGTGAACAGAAGACTTCCACATGTACAAGCTGGATTTAGAAAAGGCAGAGAAACCAGAGATCAAATTGTCAACATCCGTTGGATCATAGAAAAGCCAAGAGAACTCCAGAAAAAATTCTACTTCTGCTTCATTGACTACACTAAAGCTTTGACTGTGTGGATTATAACTAATTGTGGAAAATTCTTCAAGAGATGGGAATACCAGATCACCTTATCTGCCTCCTGAGAAATCTGTGTACAGGTCAAGAAGCAACCATTAGAATCGGACATGGAACAACGGATTTTTTCCAAATTGGGAAAGGAGTATGTCAAGGTTGGATATCGTCAGCTTGCTTATTTAACTTATGTGCAGAGTACGTCATGCGAAATGCTAGACTGGCTGGAGCACAAACTGGAATCAAGATTGCTGGGAGAAATATCAATAACCTCAGATAGGCAGATGATACCACCCTTATAGGAGAAAGCAAAGAGGAACTAAAGAGCCTCTTGAAGAAGGTGAAAGAGGAGAGTGAAAAAAACTGGGTAAAACTCAACATTTAGAAAACTAAGATCATGGCATCTGGTCCCATTACTTCATGGCAAATAGATGGGAAAAAAATGAAAGTAGTGACAGACTTTATTGGGCTCCAAAATCACTGCAGACATTGACTGCAGCCATGAAATTAAAAGACACTTACTCCTTGAAAGGAAAGTTGTGACCAACCTGGATAGCATATTAAAAAGCAGAGACATTACTTTGTCAACAAAGGTCCATCTACTCAAGGCTATGGTTTTCCCAGTAGTCATGTATGGATGTGAGAGTTGGACTATAAAGAAAGCTAAGCACTGAAGAATTGATGCTGTGGTATTGGGGAAGACTCTTGAGAGTCCCTTGGACTGCAAGGAGATCCAACCAGTCCATTCTGAAGGAGATCAACCCTGGGTGTTCATTGGAAGGACTGATGTTGAAGCTGAAACTCCAATACTTTGGCCACCTGATCCAAGGAGCTGACTCATTTGAAGAGACCCTGATGCTGGGAAAGATTGAGGGCAGGAGGAGAAGGGGACGACAGAGGATGAGATGGTTGGATGGTATCACTGACTCAATGGACATGAATTTGGATAGACTCCAGGAGCTGGTGATGGACAGGGAGGCCTGGCGTACTGTGGTTCATGGGGTTGCAAAGAGTCCGACACGACTGAGTGACTGAAATGAACTGAACTCATGTAAGTAATTATTAGCTTTAAAAAAAGTGCGCAATACTCTTTCAGTACTGAACAGGGATTGAGATAGGCCTTGATTGCTGTCCCAATTTTGGTAATAAACATGTATTGTCCAATTTTCTGTCTCCAGGCCAAAGAAATCTGATCTACCCCTTCCCCACAGTGTTTGGTAATAAACTCTGTAAAGTCAGCAGCATTGAGCTCAGGAAGTTTCTTTAATCATTAGACAGAATTTTCATGTCGAAAGCACTCCTGATATAGGTCCACTCAAATTGCAGCATCGGTTCTAACTGAACGGCGGACTGGATCGCAGATGACCCGGGCTAAATCTGCGGAAGTGAACCATGTGCACAGTAATTCAGAGAGGGCAGAGCCGCAGGATCCAGGGGAGAAATCATGGGCAGTTAATGAGAATCAGATGCAGTGTAATTCTGACCGCAGCGCTCGTCCTGATCTCTGGGCACAGAGAATTACATCCATAAACAGACCAGACTTGATTTTATACAGCACTTTCATCCCCCAAAGAATTCCAAAAGCGTTCCAAAAGAATGCTCTGGTTGCTGGTAGCTCAGTGATGGGGAAGACAAACAGGGAAATTGTTGTGTTCACAGCCCAGGCTCTGAACCTTCATTAAAATCTCTGTCCTCCAGAATAGGCTAGCTTGAGAGACCAGGAACCCTTTCCTGTTATGAAAAACATACTCCCTCTGTCCCTTTCAAATATAAACGTGCTCATAAAGGAAATCCAAGCATGCATTCAAGAGGCTTTCAAACTCTAAGAACCACAGTACAAGTACATAGTTCATGTCAGATTCAATGATTCACTGTATTGATTTCTATGTATACTTGGATATATACATATTTTTAAATATACAACTTAAATGAAATTTCACTAAATACTGCTTATTCTTCTCTTCTAACGTGATGTATTCTGATGTCATCTATTCTATTTCATTTATAAAAAGCTGACCACTCTCCATAAGTTAATACTGTTATTGTTTAGTCGCTAAGTTGTGTCCAACTCTTTGTAAACCCATGTAGTGTAGCCCTCCAGTCTTCTCTGTCCATGGGATTTCCCAGGCAAGAAAACTGGAGTGGGTTACTAGTTCCTTCTCCGGGGGGATCTTCCTGACCTAGGGATCAAACCCGCGTGTCCAGCAGATGGATTCTTTACCCACTTAGCCTCCTGGAAAGCCCAAGTTGATATTACAATCCACATATACGCAGGATCTTACATTTTGAAATTTGTTTCACTAAAAGATAGTGAGAGTGGAGGACTCTAACGTCACGGCACTTCAGTTACACCACAACAGACAACCCTGGGACAGCAGTAACTTCACCTTTTTAGGTCACAAACTTTCTGGGATTCTTTCTGGTTTAACTTGCCAAAATTTTTATGTATGGCACTTATGTAGAATGTGAAAGTTGCTCAGTTGTGTCCGACCTTTTGCAACCCCATGGACTTACAGTCCATGGAATTCCCTAGGCCAGAATACTGAAGTGGGTAGCCTTCCCCTTCTCCAGGGGATCTTCCCAACCCAGAGATCGAACCCAGGTCTCCCACATTACAGGCGGTATTTTTACCAGCTGAGCCACAAGAGAAGCTGAACCTAAATTCACATGCTGAGACTTTTCCCCAAATTCCTTTGTTGATTCAGAGTTGGGGTGGAAGGTATGGAGGAAGTCCACTTTCTTTTAGTACTAAACAGTTTTGGGTGACTCCTAAATCAGAACGGTGAGGTTTTTTTTTGTTGTTGTTTTTCTATTGCAGGTAACAAAATCCTCCCTCTATCCAAAAACATACAAAGGAAATTACTGGTTCAAATAGTAGACTAGTCTAGAAGCTATAGATTTTAGCACAGATGGACACTATCTTCCCTCATCTCTGGGTTCCACTTCTCTCAGCTATTATTTTGTCCTGTTATAGATAGGATTGCTCCTTGAAACTAGAGAAGATATTTATCAGCACCTCTAGACTTAAATTCTTCCAGCCTAACAATCCAAAGGAAAGAGGGCACCTCTTTCCTGACTGTTTAAGCAAAAGTTCTAGACTTCTCATCAGCCCAGCTTGGGAGGTCACATGCCCATTCTTGAACCCAATATTGTGACCAGGTATATGGATTGTTCCAAATGGTCACGACTGGACCACGTGTTTACCCCCAGGGCATAGTGATGGTCTCAGAACAAGCAAACTAGGTGAACTTGAGAATCTCACAAAGGAAAATGAATGGGCCATATCCAGAAGTCAGAGACACGAATTTCAAGTAGATGATGAAAAAAAAAGGTTGTTACTGACCTCTGTCCAGATATAACTCCAGTCTCTGCTTCCTATTCAGTCTTAAAGTACAGAGACAAAGCTGGCATTCTATCACTCCACTTGAAGAGTACTTTTCTCATCAAGAGAAATCCTGACATTTTCTCTCTCCAATCACTTTGAGAAGTTAGAAGCTGTGGCAAGGGATTCTCTTAGCTTTCAAATGGAAAAACTTAATGTGCCATGAACTTCTGGTCATAAACTAAGAAGTAAAAACTCTCTTTGGGCCTTTTAGAAATCAGCTCTCCAACTTTATGTCCATGGTTTGTAATGTCGTAATTACCTCCCTGGTTGTACAGCAGCTGCCTTTGCAAACAAAGTTGAAACCTGCAGGTCACCTTGGATTAACCAATGTATTGTGTCCACAACTGCCAGGGCCCTGAATATGTGCTCTGTCTTGAACAGAAAAGCGCTTGAAGAGGGAAAACACACAGGCACACAAAACAACTTTGGCTAAATCTGACAAACAGGAAGAAAGCATACTGGAGAAAGATGGCTTGGGTATGATTATTTTCCTGCATTTTGCTAAACACCATTTATCTTCTGGGAAGCAGTACAAACAGAGCTGTGGCTTTCAGACTGTGCAAATATTATTGCTATGCATGTGAAGAGATTAACTCACGGAAACATGGAAAAACACAGACTCTAAGGAGTAGTATAGATTCTTTCTTTTGACTTGTGCCTTTCTCTTGTCAGATTATCATGGCCAGCATTTTGGTTTTTCGTTTGCTTGCTTTTTTGGGGGTGTTTGTTCCTTGCTTTAGTTTGGGGTTTTTCTTTCTTCTTCTTTTTTTTTTCAAATGATTTCTCACAGAATAGTTCAAATCAAACTGAGAAAATGCACCCTTACTGTGATGTAGGCTCATTTATCACCTTCAAGAAATTGACAGCTTTTCTTCGATAACACTCTTTTGCCTTGGGTTTAAGATGCAAAATACAATAGTTATTACTTTATAGGTATCCCATCAGGAATAAAGAAACTGGCGTTTTACCCACTGCCTAGAACATTGTCCCTTCCTTTTTCCTCGGCTCTTTCTTTTTTCATTTTCATATCTTTGCTTAAATGTCAGGACTTAGTTTCTTAAAAATTAAACATACTCCAAAGTAAACAAAAGTACCACAACAACTGAGCAATTCTATTTCTAGGCATGTGCCCAAGAGAAGTGAAAACATCGGCACAAAACCTTGTGTATGATTGTTCATAGCGACATTATTCTTAAGATCCCCAAACTGGGAAATATCCAAAGATTTGTCAACTGGCAAATGGATAAAATGGATAAACAAAATGTGATATATCCACAGATCAAAATATTATTTAGCTGCAAAAAGTACTGGTGTATGCTACAACACTGATTAACCTAAAAACCTTTATGCTAAATGAAAGCAGTCAATACAAAAGATCACATATTGTGGGATCTCCCCTTGTATGAAATGTCCAGAAAAAAGCAAATCTGTAGGAAGTACTCAAAAGGTTGCTTGTGACTAGTGACAGAAATAAAAATTAACTGTACATGGGAATGAGGGACTTTATGGGGGTGATGAGAATGTTCTAAATTATAAATATAAATTATATTTTGATGACAGTTATACAACTCAGTCAATTGAATGAAAATCACTGAATGGTACAACAAAAAAATTTTAATAATAATAAAGCCAGGCCTTTTTTAGCCTGAGATTAAATAAAATTCCCTTGCTGTACCTTCCCTTGGCTCCTGCTTTAGATAGCCTCATTCCGTTTGAAAGTACCTGGATTTGGTCTCAGATACACATGGATTCTATTCTCAACTGTGCTATTTACTGGCTTGATCTTGCCCTCCTTAAGAGCTCAGGGTGCAGGTCTGTTTGTATTGAATTATTTGTCATAGCATCAGAATGTTTTTGTGTTTGTGTCCTTTTACCTAACTAGACCATGCACTTGGGGCCTGTTCTTCTGTCTCTCTTGTACTATGCCCGGTGACACAGATGACATCTCTGGGCAGAGCAGTGTGGTGGGTAAAACCTCTGCAACCAGGGTGCTTGCATATAATGACCCACTCTCTAGCTGTGTGACCGTGGCCAAGGTATTTAACCGCACTGATTCACCATTCTTAAATGTTTTGTGTGTGTGTGTGTGTGTGTGTGTGTGAGTTATTAAGGTCTTCTGAAAATTAAATGAGATGATACAAATTACATGAGGTGAAGCATGCTGATATATATACAGTGATCAGAACAGTGCCTGAGGGCCCATCAGAAGCGCTACATGCTAGGTATAATCTGTATACTCCATATCTGGACAGATACAAATAACACACATCTGCTTGGCTTTTCACTTCCCAGGAGTGTTTGGATCCACTCTCGAAATGCATCACCACCAACCAGCCTTAGTAACACTCTTCAACAGAAAATGCTCACCTAGACCTCTGAACAGCCTGGGGGTTTATGGTTCTCCTTTAATCCTCTGCCTCAGTTTCTCATCAAAGTAGGTTGTCTTTTAGTAAAAACTTAACAAATGTTTTTGTACTTGAATTTTGTACTAGCAAATTCCATTAATTCGAAGAATTGTGCACTTAGCATAGTTATTGAATGCTCACTGAGTACCGGAATTCTAGGAGGTAGAGACTAAAATACTTGTCCTTGAGAAGTTTGAGATCAGCATTAGAGATTCCCAAACTCCCTGGGTATCAGTGACCTCAAGAAACAGTAGGTGATAAGGTGTGGCAGGAGGAAGGAAGGATTAAAAATCACTCCTCTACCCCATTACCTCCAGAAAGTTACATCTAACTAAAACAACTTTTTTAAGTAATGTAATATCTGCAGAAAACCACCTTTAGAAAACTTTGCTATTTTCATTGATCTGTAACATGCAATCAATGTAAACATAACATGTTTGCTATGCAAACACAGTCTCAGGTAAGTCCTCTATGATATTGTTCCTTAAAACGAACTTCTGACATACTCCTATGTTGAAATTTTGGAATTGTCATGAAAGTATTAAGTTTTGTTTGCTCATTTACTTATTTAAACCAGTATTCTGGTGGATTTAAAAAATACAGATCCACTGGACTTTCTGACTCAGAATCTCTAGAGGTAGAACCCAGGCATCTGTTCTGTTAACTGTCCCCCAGGGTCCAGTTAACAGATCTGTGTTGGGGAACCACTGCTCACAGGTGGCAGAAAGGGAAGATGGGTTACACTAAAGACAGGGAGACCAGTGAGGAGGTGAGAAATGAGGAAAAGGTGAGCAAGGCAAGAAGGATGTGGGGGGCTTAGCCCCTCAAGATGTGCATGTCCTCATCCCTCACCTGACATGGCAAAAAGGACTTTGTAGATGTGATTAGAGACCTTGAGAGAGGGAGGTTATCTGGGTGAGCTCTTAGTGTTATCACAGTATCCTTGTAAGAGGGAAGGAGAGGGAGATTCAGCTGTAGAAGAAGAAGAAGTCTTTGGCAGGGAGAGGAAAACTGTTGTTCTTGGAGGAAGCAGCCATTAGGCTTGAACAACGCTGGTGTTAATCCACATACAATTTACACTTGGGCCTCCATGTCTGTGATTCTTCTGCAGCCATAGATTCAACCAACAGAGGACCATGTACTGCTATATTATTTACCATTGAGAAATATCCCCATATAAGTAGAAACATGTGGTTCAAACCTGTGTTGTTCAAGGGTCAACTGTACAGAAATATATAGGAATGAAACCATTAAGAGCTGGCAATTGTTAGATTATGCAAAGTTTAAAAACAGAGTGAGAAGGAAGAATCAAAAATGAGTCAAGATTTCTAATTGTTGATGGATGAATTGATTCCTGACCCCCCTCAAAAACAAACAAACAAAAACCCAAAAAACAAAAAAGGAGGTTATAAAAAAAAATAGAAAGATTTGTTTGGGCTTTTACTCAGGGAAGGTACAGGTGAAGATGGCCAACAGATAGTTGGATATACAGGTTTAAGATTTGGGTTCTATCATCTGCAAAAGGGAAAGCTGAAATATAATCCATGTCTGCTGATTGCGGGGACTAAAGGAGACAGTGTATGTCGAAGTCTGGTGTGTGAAGGTACTCAACACATCAGAGGAAATACCTCCACCACAGCATAGTTCCATGATCTGGGGTCTGTTTCCAGGCAAAGGAGGCTATGAGACTTTGTCCCTTATCCCACCCTCACCCCATTAGTCTATTTGGCAGAATGCAAAATGCTAACTGGAGTGGTCATTAAAATAGTCACGAACATCAGCTAAGGTTTAAGTGCCTGGTGAAAGGTGCCTCTGTTGACCCCAGAGGAAGATGCAGGCTAATGCAGCCAGCCAATATTTCTTAACTGAGTAAAGCTTCATTAATTGGGACACAGAATGGCTCAACTCTTAACAGAGTTTATGTTTTCCCCCTTTTTAAAGAAAAGGGAAGCAAAATGAAGAGTTTAACAAGATTTCCAGAGGGAATATTTAAACACCTTACAAAAGCAAACTGCTTTTAATCACCTTCGAACACTTGAGAAGCACCATTGGCCGTCCAGCTGATTTCTGAATGGCAAATCATTTCTAATTTTTTATTAAGCAAGTGCTCGAGGGAAGATGAAGGAATAATTTTATAACCTGGTTCTATTTCTTGGAAATAATGAAGCTGTTTCCTTTAAAATACGTCACCATTCTGACCTCCACTCATTCTAACTGGCTTTCTTCTAACAAGGAGTAGGGGCGTCCCTGGTGGCTCAAATGGTAAACAATCTGCAGACTAGGAGATGTGGGCTCGATCCCTGGATTGGGAAGATTCTCTGGAGAAGATTTAGTGAAAGCTTTGGTTTTTCCAGTAGTCATGTACAGATGTGAGAGTTGGACCATAAAGAAGGCTGGGAGTGAAGAATTAATGCTTTCGAGCTTTGGTGTTGGAGAAGACTCTTGAGAGTCCCTTGGACTGCAAGGAGATCAAACCAATCAATCCTAAAGGAAATCAACCCTGAATATTCATTGAAAAGACTGATGCTGAAGCTGAACTTCCAATACTTTGGCCACCTGATGCGAAGAGCTGTCTCATTTGAAAAGACCCTGATGCTGGGAAAGAGTGAAGGCAGGAGGAGGGATGACAGAGGATGAGATGGTTGGATGGCATCATTGATTCAGTGGACATGAGTTTGTGCATACTCCGGGAGATGTTGAAGGAAAGGGAGGCCTGGCATGCTGTAGTCCATGGGGTCACAAAGAGTCGAACACGACTGAGTGACTGAACAACAAAAACAAGAAGTGAGATAAATGAGGGTTTCATAGATCTTCTCCAGAGCTCTTTCTCCACCACCTGTCTTAGCCATGTATTTTGGGGTTTCTGGACTCAATTCCAGTGTATGAGTGTGTGTATAGGGGTGGGGCTCCTTCCCATATCAGCAAGCAAGTCTCAGGACACCAGGTGGCGTCCTATGATTCAACTCAGTTCTGTCACTGCACACCCAGGGATAGCGTCAGGTTTCAGAGTCAGGGTTCAGTCCCACAGGAGTGCCCACATCTGCTCCCTGCTGTCCCACTTCAGTTATCTCCTGTGCTTGTGACCACCCGGCTAGAGACTGGAGGTTCTGATGATTCTCTCTAATTCATGATGCCAAATGCAAGTCCAGGTTATCACCTGTGCATCTGACCAACCAGCTATAGACTGAAGGTTCCCACAGCCTCCTTCCTTAATTTGCTAGAGCAGCTCGCAGAACTCAGAAACATTTATTTACTAGGTTACTGGTTTATTGTAAAAGGATTTAACTCAGGAATAGTGAGATGGAAGTCAATAGCCAAAAACCAAAAAAATTCAATTAAAAAAGAGGTTCGGTTTAGTTCAGTTGCTCAGTCATGTCCAACTCTTTGCGACCCCATGAACTGCAGCACTCCAGGCCTCCCTGTCCATCACCAACTCCTGGAGTTCACCCAAACTCATGTCCATTGAGTCGGTGATGCCATCCAGCCATCTCATCCTCTGTTGTCCCCTTCTCCTCCTGACCTCAATCTTTCCCAGCATCAGGGTCTTTTCCAACGAGTCAGCTCTTCGCATCAGATGGCCAAAGTATTGGAGTTTCAGCTTTAGCATCAGTCGTTCCAGTGAACACCGAGGACTGATCTCCTTTAGAATGGACTGATTGAATCTCCTTGCAGTTCAAGGGACTCTCAAGAGTCTTCTCCAACACCACAGTTCAAAAGCATCAATTCTTCAGCGCTCAGCTTTCTTTACAGTCCAACTCTCACATCCATATATGACTACTGGAAAAACCATAGCCTTGACTAGACAGACCTTTGTTGACAAAGTAATGTCTCTGCTTTTTAATATGCTGTCTAGGTTGGTCATAACTTTCCTTCCAAGGAGTAAGCATCTTTTAATTTCAGATATGCTGAATAGATATTTTTCCAAAGAAGACTTACAGATAGCCAACAGGTGTACTCAAAGACATTCCATGTCACTAATCATAAGGGAAATGCAAATCAAAACCACAATGAGATGTCCCCTCACACCTGTAAGTAGGCCTATTATCAAAAGACAAAAAATAACAAGTGTTGGCAAGGATGTGGAGAAGTATTGGAGAGAATGTAAATTAGTATAGCCACTATGGAAGATAGTGGGCTTCCCGGGTAGCCTAGCTGCTAAAGAATCCATCTGTAATGCAGGAGACCTCAGTTCGATTTCTGGATCAGGAAGATCCGCTGGATTGTGGGCTTCCTTGGTAGCTCAGATGGTAAAGAATCAGCCTGCAATGCAGGAGACCTGGTTTCGATCCCTGGGCTGGGAAGATCCCCTGGAGAAGGGAATGGCTATCCACTCCAGTATTCTGGCCTGGATCATTTAATGGACAGAGGAGCCTGGCAGGCTACAGTCCATGGGCTTGCAAAGAGTCAGACACGACTGAGTGACTTTCACACACATGGAAAACAATATGGGGGTTCCTCAAAAAATTAAAAATGCAACCATAATGTGATCCAGAAATTCTACTTCTGGATATTTATCTAAAGACCTCAGAAACACTAATTTGAAAAAAAAATGAGCCCCCATGTTTTTACACATACAGACACACACACATCCAATGGAATATTATTCAGCCATAAAAGAGAATTAAATCTGGCCATTTGCAACAACGTAAATGGACTTTGAGGGTATTATGCTAAGTGAATACCATATGATCTTACTTAAATGGGGACTCTAAAAACAAAAAACCAAGATGATAGATATAGAGAAGAGCTGATTGGTGGTTGCCAGATGTGGCAGGTGAAGAATGGGAGGAACAAGCAGATGAATGGATAAGAAAGCTGTGGTACATATACACAATGGAGTATTACTCAGCCGTTAAAAAGAATACATTTGAATCAGTTCTGATGAGATGGATGAAACTGGAGCCGATTATACAGAGTGAAGTAAGCCAGAAAGAAAAACACCAATACAGTATACTAACACATATATATGGAATTTAGAAAGATGGCAGTGACGACCCTGTATGCAAGACAGCAAAAAAGACACAGACGTGTATAACGGACTTTTGGACTCAGAGGGAGAGGGAAAGGGTGGGATGATTTGGGAGAATGGCATTGAAACATGTATACTATCATGTAAGAATTGAATCGCCAGTCTATGTCCGACGCAGGATACAGCATGCTTGGGGCTGGTGCACGGTGATGACCCAGATAAATGTTATGGGGAGGGAGGTGGGAGGGGGGTTCATATTTGGGAACGCATGTACACCCATGGTGGATTCATGTCAATGCATGGCAAAACCAATAAAAATTAAAAATAAAAAAAGCTACAACACAGAAAAAATAAAATAAAATAAAGACACATACACACACACACACACAAGAATGGGAGGAACAGGTTAAAAGAAAGAAAAGATTAATTAAAAAAAATTTTTTTTCGTCCCAGCTCCCATCATCTTCTACCGGGACTCCTGCAACAGTTCTTCCTCTAGCTTGTTGAATCTACTCAATAGTCTTCTAATTTCCCCAGTGACAAGTGCCAGTGAGATCTACCCAAAACAAAGTGTAGTCTCTGGAGTCAGACTGAATGGGATCATTAACCCTGGGACTTTTGCTCATGCATGGTGTTTCCTAGCCTCATTGTCTTCATCTACAAAACTGATAGCAGTCACTGCCTCTGAGGTTTCAGGTGAGGATTAGGTGAAGGTGAAGGGCTTTCCTTGGCACCTCCAAATAACAACTGCTAAGTAAATCTAGGTTCCATGACTGTGACCACTTGGCCTGTCCACCAGCCAACCAGTTTGGACAATCTCACCATAGTTATTACAAAGTAGCACGTGTTTATTCTGCAATAGTCATATATCAGTTTATGTAAGCCAAGTGCAAAAGGAGGTTTATGCCTTGTTTTTTTTTCCCATAATTTTTGAGAAGCATAATTAGGAGAATATGCATATAACTTAAATGAAACCAATCATGCTTATGAACGGTCTAAGTCATGGATATAAAACGAGCATTTAAAATATGAGTAGATGGATCGGTTCATTATTCTTTCTTTAAAGTGAATACAATACCTTTCATACGCCTAACAGACTCTTCCCACAACTTATCCCCTGTAGCTCCCAGTAAAACATCAAAACATCTTTAAAGAAATTAAAAAAACAACTCTGAGTGAGCCATTAAATATTCAGAAGGACACTTAATCTATGAAGAAAGAATGCAATCCTTAGCTGACTGGAGATAAACAAAGAAAAATTAGAAAATAATGCTACTCTGAAATCTTCATTGTAATTCTCTCTAGACACAAATAACGTGTTTTCTATCAGGTGATTCCTTTTATCTCAGGAGCTGTTCTAATTGCTTAAAATTTGCTCCGAGTTGGGTAATTCAAAGTGTCTCACCATCATATTTTGTTAGAAAAGCTCATTATCTTAATGTGAAGGAAGCTTTCTCTAAAATGATGAAAAGAATATATTTAAATGAAATGCCATTTTATTCTTTTTAAAGGACTTAGGGCTGCAGTTTGTACTTTAAGAGGCTCTAAAGACTGAAGACATTACAATGGCTACTCTCTACACCCCACCTCGTATTTCAAAATAAAAACAGCTCTAAAATAAGTGGGGGAAAAGGCCAAAGTTCTACTTTTCCCGCAAGGACTACATTGTTGATTTCCTTCAAATAGCATATACTTAAATTCTTCAAATTTTTTCTTGGTGAAGTTACCTGATCGGCTTAATTTGCCTAGTACAGACTCAGCATAGTAGGGACCCACAGGACTCAAAGTGTTTGGGCACAGAGTAGTCTAGCAAAGGTGAGACTTGAAGACCTGGATCCAAATCCCATCTGAGCCACTTACTACCTGTGTGAACCTGGGCTAATTCCTTCTCTCTGAGCATTAATCATTTGGTCTATGGTTGAAGCATGGTTGTGTTGGGATAAGAACGAGTAAACAGATGCACAGTCCCCTAAATCTGCCCTCTCAATTTGCTAACTAAATAATAGTATAAAGCGCTTTGCAATTAACCCATCACTTGTACGTAAACAGTGCCTCAGCAAAGCACTATTGATTTCCTTAAGTAAACTAAATGGGCACCCTTACAGTGTTTATTTATTTTAAAAATCTGTTTAGCATGTTCAGACAGCAGAGAATATTTCAAAAACTCCACAGGTTTCAGTTGATCAGAATTTGAGTTAATGAGTTTTTGGTAGGTAGCCTAACATGTGGAGAGAAGGAATGAAAAAAGAAGAGAAGAAAATTGTGTACAATTGCCGTTAAAGATAACAGAACACAATCTTTCCAGTGGATTTTAAGCATCTGGGGAGTAAACAAAATATTCTTTTGTAGGAATATGCTTGATACCTGCTGAGAAACCCATTTTCCTGAGAAGGTGAAGGCTTTCAATACCTGCTCAATTACTTTGTGCCTTGTCACTTGTTAGGTGACTGAAATTTTAAAGAAAAAGATGGTACTAGTTAACACCTCATTGCTGCAGGAGTCATTCATTCAACAAGCAAACTTTTTATTGAGTCTATTCAATATCAACCCATGATCTTAGATAATTAGGATGAAATTACCAACAAGACTCATATATGACCCTCGTCACATGGAACATACATGTTTGGAGAGTGGAAGAAAGCTACCCTTGAGAACATTTATTTTCTAGTAACCATGTGCCAGGCACTCCTTTAGCACATTACATGTGAATGCATTTTTATGAATTTCACTGATAGGACTGAATTAGAAGCTATGCAATTCCTGTCTCTTCTTGCAGTTACCACCAAAAGTTGTTCAGCAGGAATAAATTAATGGTTAGGATTAATACACACACATTACTTTACATAAATATATCTATTATCTGTATATGTACACATAATAGATAACCAAAGAAGATCTACTGTATAGCACAGAGAACTATACTTACTATTTAGTGATAACCTATAAGGGAAAAGAATTTGAAAAAGTATATATATATGTAAAACTGAATCACATATATTTATATATATAACACAGTATGCATGCATGAATGCTGAGTTGCTTCAGTCATGTCCAGCTCTTTGCAACCCCATGGATTGTAGCCTGCCAGCCTCCTCTGTTCATGGGAATTCTCCAGGCAGTAATACTGGAGTAGGCTGCCATTTCCGCCTCCAGGATATATATATATTATATATATGTAATATATATAATATATAACATGTATGTATATGTTATATATATAACTGAATTACAGTGTTGTACATATGAAACTAACACAGAATTCTAAATCAACTATACTTCAATTTTTTAAAACTTTGTTAGCGGAAAAATTAAAACCACCATCATTAAACCTATTTCTCCAAAAATTTTTTCTATGTAATTATATTTAAAAAGGGACCTACGTTCTTCAAAAATGTCACTGCTGTGGAAAAAAAAAACAACAAAACCTGAAGAACTGATCAAAATTAAAGGAGACATAGTAACAAAATGTAATAAGCAATCTTGGTCTGAATCCTGTACTGTTGGTCTGAATCCTGTACTGTAGAAGAAAAATACAATAAAGATCCTTATTGGATCAGTCAACAAGATTGGAATGCGAACAGTAGATTGAATAGAAATATTGATTAACGTTTAAGTACCTGAAGTGGGTAACTGTAGTGCAGTTATGTAACAGAATGTTCTTATTCTTAGGAAGACACAGTAAAGAACCTAAGGATAAGGTGGTATAATGAATGTAACATAACTGCAGATGGTTTGGGGAAAATATTCTATATATGACAAATGACAAAGGAAACAGGGCAAGACATTAACAATTGGTGAATCTAGGTGAAGGGCATTATGGAGTGTTTTTATACAATCTTCGTAATTTTTTTTCTTGATGCTTGTCATTCCTTGCAAATAGAAGTTTAAAAATACTGTAAATCTAAAACATAGGCTCCCTAATAGCAAAAGGTAGGGATGAAAATTCCAAGTACATACTCTCTGCAGCTGGGGATCATTAAGAATGATGTCCTGTTGTGACCAGATATTAAAAGTCTGATCTACCATGGTGAATTTCTATGGATCTGGGCAATAAAATGGAACATTCTCCCAGCCTAGGATTTTATTATCATTCCTCTGAGGATGTATTCTTGGTCAGATATTCTTTATTTTGGCTCCAGATCACCTACAACTTCAGGATGTGTTTTGAAGTCAATTAATCTCTAAGGCCTTCCAAATATTGAAAATGTCATTAAAATATGAAGTAGAACTGAGCAGATTTTTGTGTTAAAATTCTCCCAATCTATTCCCATTTCCACTCATCACTGTGTGTGTGTGAGTGCGCGCGCGAGCACACACACACACACACACACACACACACACACACACACTCCATCATGTCCTACTCTTTGTGTCTCTTTGGACTATAGCCTGCCAGGCTCCTCTGTCCATGGAATTTCCAGACAAGAATACGGGAGCTGGTTGCCATTTCCTTCTTCAGGGGATCTTCCCAACCCAGGGATTGAACCTGCATCTCTTGTGTCTCCTGCACTGGCAGGTGGGTTCTTGACCAGCTGTGCCACAAGGGAAGCCCTGAGCCACCAGGGAAGCCCACTGCGGAAGTTTTACTGAAATCTGAAATCCCTAAGTAGCTTAGTCTCTTGATAGCTCAAATATAACTTTTTTTGCCCTGATTTAAAGTTTTCTTTAACAATGTGATTTATGTGCTAACTTAGACATTTCTCAGGAGATGAGGGATTCAAAGAGCAGCCATGACTTGGGACTCTGGGAAGGAATAATTTTATGGAGGCTCAGTTATAATGGGGAAAATAATTCTTACCTCAGAGGGGATGATGTAAGAGATAATTGTCATTTGCAAAATGCCTCAAGGTCTTGAGATAAAAGGGGTCATTTTGGTGTATCAGGCCGTCATTTTTATTATGTGCTTTCTTATTTTTCTTTTACAGATTATGGAGCAAAATCATTTTAAATGAATTCAAAGTGGTTGCCTTACTTCACCGATTAAACCATCTACTTGCCCTTGGCCACAGGCAGAGTTCTTATCAATGGAATGAAGAAGAATAAAGTAATTCCTAGCTTTGTTGCTTCTCCTTTTATTTTCACTGGCTTTCTAAATGAGCTACTTTATTTTCAATATATTATTCCGCTTTAATTATTTCCATATTATTATTTTAGTTTAAATTATACAAATGACGCTTGCCTTAGCACATTAATGGTAAGTGTACAGCCAGGGAAATTCAATTTCACTGTCTTGGTCTAATTGGGCTGCATAGACTGTGACTTCTAAACAACAGAAATGTGTTTCTCGCAGTCTTGGAGACTGGAAGTCTGAGACAAGGATGCTAGTATGGATGGGTTCTGATGAGGGTCCACTTCTGGCTTGTAGATTGCCCTCTTCTCCTAGTACCTTCGGATGGAGGAAAATGGACAAAGGAGTACTCTAACCTCCTTTTATAAGGGCACTAATCGGTGGCTCAGACAGTAAAGGGTCTGCCCACAATGCAGGAGACCTGGGTTTGATCCTTGGGTTGGGAAGATCCCCTGGAGAAGACAACAGCTACCCATCCCAGTATTCTTGCCTGGAGAATTCCATGGACAGAGGAGCCTGGCAGGCTACAGTCCATGGAGACACAAAGAGTCAGACAGGACTGAGCGATTTTCACTTTACTTCAAACCCATTTACCAAAGCTTCATCACATGACTTAATGACTTCCACCTCTGAATTCCATCACATTAGGAGTTAGGATTAGGGGTGGGGAACACAAACATTGAGTCCATAACATCCACCAATATTTACTGAACACCTGGCATGTGTTAGGCACTGAGAGAAAACTGGTGGACCCACTTGCAGAGTTTATGAAGCTTCGAGTTTAGTGGTGCAGAAGCACAGGGAATAATCATAAAATAAATAGTCCATTTTAAAGTTTGACGAAAGACATAACCAGAGGCTTGATACTACTAGGATAGAGCCTGGTATAAACTTCTAATAGATCTTCCTAGTTCTGTTTGTAATAAATGTGATTGAAGATGTCCTCAGACGTAAGACATTTTAATAACACACTAATTTGTCAGAAACAGTGTATCTAGGTCAAAGGAAGAGCTCAGTCTCAATTGTTAGTGATGATTTTGGTTTTCTCTGAGTTTTAATATCTTTGAGGATATGATGGAACATTGCAACTGTAGAAAAAATTGCAGACACTGAGCCAAAACTGGTTCTTATATAATTGACTGTAAACATCAAGAGGAAATTAAACTTTTTTAAAAAGAAAAATATGAAATAAACAACATTGCAGTAATGAACTTAGGGACAAAATATTTATGAGTCATTGCAATTCCCTAGTGGAACATCTAGTTATCATTTATTGAATGCTTTCTCTTTGTACAGAGTAAGGACTCAATAAATAATACCTATTACTGCGTTCTATTTTGGAGGCTCATATTGTGGTAAGGACTCACTCAGATTAGCTCAAATAATGTGGAGACATCAAAAGGACCTGAAAATACAGGCAATCAGGAATTTCAGCTCTGGTGTAAATGATCTCACAGGGACCCAGAAAATGAAATGTTCTATCTAGCCTAACAGTAAGAGGAGGACCCATCTTACTTCAAAGAGATTTGAATGTATCGAATATTTCTGTAGAGTAGTGGTTCTCAAAGTTTGGTCCTTGGAGCAACAGTATCAGCATCAACTAGGAATTTGTTAGCAATGCAAATTCTTAGTGTCCCAGACCCACTGTGTCAGGAATCTGACTGTGGAACTAGTACTATTTTAACAGGCCCTCCAGGCAAGGAGAGAAGATTGTTTTTCGATTTCCATCACCTTTACCATCTGGGATAATTGGGACATCAATCACCAATTAAACAGAAGTCTCAATTTAAACAATAAGTGGAATTAGGGACTGACCTAAATTAAAGATCCAGAAGCAGGGACTCTCTGCCCAAGTTTGAGGAAAACTGCCCTAGACCAGACCTGCCCTGGTTAACTCTGGCTTGTCACTGGGTATGAAAACCTTGGCTACAGGATTTCATGACTTGACTATATGACTCAGCCTCTCCTCTCCTTTGGGTTTTGCTTCCTTAGCTAACACTTATTTTATTTTCTCAGTATCTCAATTTGAGGTGGTCTGATTAGTCCAATATTGTAAGCACTACTTCTATTGGACAGAGCTCTGGAGCCAGGCCAGCCTATCGGTCACCAATCAGCTTATAAAGTGGCTGCCTTAAGGTCCCATGCCCACTCCTGGTCCAGTCAGCCAAGGCCAGAGAGCTGGGCCTATAGGGAAGCACCTGTAGGTGGGGCTACTGATGCATAATGAATGGCTTGGAACTGTTTCTAGAAGTATTCTATGGAAGGCTCTCCATCAAAAGGGACTATTGGTCCTTTACTTTTATCACCTAGAAATATTGAATGACCTAACATAGACATGACTTCTGATACAGGTCCCAAAATGAATTGGTTTGTACTGAAATAACTGTGAAGCTGTTATAACAAATCCCTTAAATACTAACGTGTCTAAATAACTACAGATGACTGGACATTCATCGGACCTATTACGTTTTTCTTCAATGAAGATCCTTGAGGTAAGGATCAGTACCCAAAATACTCCCTGGCACATAGTGAGTGCTCAATAACTATTTATTGAATAAATGAATGGATGGATGGGTGAGTGAGAAAAAGGAATCTATCTGGACCTACAGATTACCATATGAAGTGAAGTAACCAGAGAAAGACAAATATTATCTATCACTTATATATGAAATCTAAACAAATGATACAAAGTCATTTACAAAATGGAAATAGACTCACAGACATATAAAACAAACATAAGATAACCAAAAAGGATGCGATGGGGGAATAAACTGGGAGTAAGGGATTAATAGATACACACTATTCATAAAGTAAGAAGTAAAGATTTACTGTGCAGCACAGGGAACTATATTCAATATCTTGTAATAGCTTATAATGGACAAGAATCAAATAAAAATATATGTAATATATATGTAATATAATATAGTATAATTTAAAACTGAATCACTTTGCAGTACACCTGAAAATATCCTAATATTGTAAATCAATTATCCTTCAATTTTAAACTCTTTGTGAAAGGGAAGGGTTAACACACACAAGCAAAAAAGCCAACAAAAACAAATTTTTGAATTCTTGTATTCAGAGTCTCAAATTTAAAACTTTTGATTCAATAGCCTATATTTATACAGGCTGTTGTTGAGAACATTTACATAGCTTTCAAACAAAGGAGCATACATAACAACATTTGCTATAGCTTTATGTAAAATAGCTAGAGGTTATAGTCTAAATGATTCTCTAAAGGACCTTGGTTAAATAAATCACAGAACCAAAAACAGAGAATAGTTTGGAGCTGTTTCACAATTTTAAATGAATTTCTTCAGAAATGTGCAACAGGTATTTGCTACAGTTGCTTGATTTCACTGATTCAACAAACAAATTTACTCACCCTTGTTTGCAGGTAGCAGTGAAATGAAGAATGAAAAATTCCTAGCCGTATTGTCATGTTTAAGAAGCAATTTTCCCATTAAAAAAAACAAATATGGTTGTTGGTTGCCCATCAACCACATTTCAATTGAAATAAAAAATAAAGAAGCAGCTTAAACATTTTCTGATATGGAACAACCTCTGAAAAATATTTGTAAGCAAAAAAAGCAAGATGCTGACAGCATATATTAAGTTTGCCAAAAGCTTCATTTGTGTTTTTCCATAATGTCTTATAGAAAAACTCGAACAAACTTTTAGGCCAACCCAATAGTACCATTTGTGTCAACTAAAAGGAAGATCTTTGTGCAGAATATCTTTAGAAGTATACTAAGAAGCCCGTAAAGGAACTAAATGTTGCCTTTGTGGAGGAGAACTGAGGAAAATGGGATGGAGACACCCTCCTCACTGTCTATTCTTTCATAGCGTTGCCATTTTTAAGAAAACACATGTATTCAAAATGTTATTAACATATTTAAGGTGTTAACACTTGGAAGATTTCACTTTAAAAAACTAAGAGAAAATAGATCTTGCAACAATTACAGCTGCATTCTGATTTCCTATACATACTACTATATTTTTAGAGAACAGAAAAGTGTTTCTGGATTTCCGTCACCCTTACCTCCTAGGATGTTTGGCCAGCGAATCCAGAAGTTTCAGTTTGAGTAATGGAACATATAGACTTTGTGGAAGAGTCCAGAAACAGGGCCAGATTCAGTTGCGATCTGATTCATGTTATGGGGGCTCCACTGCTCTTTCCACTCAGTTCTGTCATCTCTGGCCTCTGAATTAGCACTGGTCTCGGGCTGGTTACCCCTATCAGTGGCAAAAAAATGTCACTGCTGTTCCAGGGGTGGGCAGCACCACCACACAGTCCAGCATTAGGGGAACCGCTGTCCCAGCATTCCAAGTGCAGCGCCCGAGGTTCACGCCTGGAACCAGCCTAGCTCACAGGTGCAGAGCCTGGCATCCGTGACTGTGGCCAGGTGAACCAAATGGGCCACACCTGGGTTCCCTGCTCCTACCCATGGGAAGACAGAATTCACTTCCGTGGTACCATGATGTAATGGGATGCATGCATGCTCAGTCATGTCTGACTCTTTTCAACCCCCTGGACTATAGCCCTGCCAGGTTCCTCTGTCTATGGAATTTTCCAGGTAAGAATGCTGGAATGGGTTTCCCTTCTTCAGGGGATCTTCACCACCCAGGGATCCAACCCTCATGCCGCCTGCATTGGTAGGTAGGTTCTTTACCACTGAGTTGCTGGGGAAGCCTCCCTGGTAGCACAGGTAGCCTCAAATGCAAGATGAGAATTGTTGGGAAGCAGGAACCGAAGAGTGGAGGCTGATAAGAAATATCAGGAATTCTCCCCTGAAAGTTGATTTCAAGTTTGGAAAAGTGAGGGAGGGGTTGGCCAGCTCTTCGCACTTTGTCCCAGAATCATGCTATACCTTTTGTTTGTTTGTTTTTTCCTCGCAGATGAAATGCCTTGGCAATCCATCTACTGGATGGGCAGTGGTATCTTAGATACCACCACACATTCTTGAAATAAAAGAACAATATTGTCTTCTCATCTGACAGTTTGATTCTTCAAGACTATGCAGTAAGCACCCACCGTAGACTAGAAGTGCACTATGGCTAAGTCAAGATGAGAATGTCATCTTGGTATGACAAAGGGAGAAAAGTGCCGCTTGGACTCTTTCTCAGAGGGAGGATATCTTCATGGTCACAATCAGCTTTTATCTATGATTTTGAAACAGAAGTCACAGCTTTGAATACTACCGAATTTGCTGTGCTGTTCTAAACCCAGAATGTGGCATCGTCTACTCACAAAACTCTAGTTGCCTGTTACCACTGAGGCTTTCAGCTGGTTGTGAGACTGCTGGAGCTGTTAGCCAGTCAGCCAGCCAGTCCACAGATAAAGCCCCTGCCCTTGGGACTTCTCAGCTTGTCCAGTGGTTAAGAATCTGCCTTCTAATGCAGGGGACATGGGGCTCCATCCCTAGTTGGGGAACTAAAAGCCCACATGCTGCAGGGCAACTGAGCCCTCACACCACAGCTACAGAGCTCACATATGCTCTGAAACCAGCACGTACCACAAGTGGAGAGAAGCCCATGCGTGTGCAACAACTGTGCCCTTGAACTCTGGAGCCTGTGCTCCACAACAGATCCCCCGAGACTGGGGCTGGCGCACTGCAATTGGGAGTCATCTGCAGCTCTCTTACCTCAATGGAAAGATCCCATTTGACACAGGGATGATCCTGAGGGCTGCCTCCTTTCCCCTCAGTTCACCCTACTATTTATTCCTAAGGGAACCCCGTGTTCAGATTTGATCAGGTATCTTTTCTATTTTCTTTTGCAGGGGTGTGGGAAGGGGACATAGCAAACAGGCAGGATCTTCATTTCTTGGCTGTGGCAATTTATTACTTTCTTTAAATATATATATATATAATTTAATTTGTTTATCTTATTTGGGGCTGTGCTGGTTCTTCGTTGCAGCTAAGGCTTTCTCTAGTTGCAGTGAGCAGGGGCTACTTCCTCGTTGTGGTTTGTGGTTGTGGTTCACGGTCTTCTCACCTCCGTGGCTTCTCTTGTGCAGAGTGCGGGCTTCACTAGTCGTGGCGCAGGGGCTTAGTTGCCCTGAGGCAGGTGGAATCTTCCAGAACTGGGGATTCAACCCATGTTTCCTGCATTGGCAGGAGAATTCTTAACCACTGGACTACCAGGGAAGTCCATTTCTTAAGATAACAGTGAAGTTTGCCACACGGATTGACTCTTCCTTTCACAAATTATTTCTCTTTAGCATGCAATTTGATAGCATTACCCATAGTAGGACTTCTTTCAAATTGGAGTCAACCGTTTCAAACCCTGCTGCTCCTTTATCAACTAAGCTTATGTCATATTCTAAATCCTTTGTTGTCATTTCAATAATCTTTACAGTATCACCTCCAGGAGATGAAGGAACTAGTGATCTCAAGAAACCATTTTCTTTGGTCGCGTCCACAAGAAGCAACTCCTCATTTGTTCACATTTTATTCTGGGATTGCAGCAATTTAGCCACATCTTCAGGCTCCACTTCTAATTCTAGTTCTCTTGCTATTTCTACCATAGCTGTGGTTCCTTTATTCACTGAAGTCTTGAAATTTATATAGTTATATATATATAACAAAGTTATATAGGAGGGTTGGAATTGACTTCTTCCAAACTCCCATTAATATTGACATTTTGACCTCTTCCTATGAATCTTGAATATTCTTAACAGCATCTAAAATGGTGAATCCTTTCCAGAAGGTTTTCAATTTCGTTTGCCTAGATTCATCAGAGGAATCACTGTCTGTGGAAGCTATAGCCTTAGGAAGTATATTTCTTACTAATAAGACTTGAAAGTAAACATGACTCCTTGATCCACAAGCTGCAGAATGGATAATGTTGCTAGCAGGCATGAAAACATTAGTCTCATTGTACATCTCCGTCAGAGAGGTTAGATGACAAGATGCACTGTCACTGAGCAGCAGTAATATTTATTTTTAAAAATAATTTATTTATTAATTTTTGGCTGTGGGGGTCTTCATTGCTGTGTGGTCTTTTCTCTAGTTGCGATGAGTGGGGGCTACTCTGTAGGTGCGGTGCACAGACTTCTCATGGCCGTGGTTTGTCTTATTGGGGAGCACAGGCTCTAGGGTGTGGGGGCTTCAGTAGTTACAGCACGTGGTCTCAGGAGCTGAGGTTCCTGGGCTCGAGAGCACAGGCTCAATAGTTGTGGCACATGAATTTAATTGCTTCATGGCATGTGGGATCTTCCTGGACCAGGAATCGAATTCATGTCTCCTGCATTGGCGGGAGGATTCTTTACCACTGAGCCCCCAGAAAAGCCCAGTGAACAGTAATATTTTACAAGGAGTCTTTTTTTCCCCTGAGGAGTAGTTCTCAACAGTGGGCTTAAAATATTCAGTTAACCATGTTGTAAACAGATGTGCTGTCTGTCATCCAGGTTTTGTTGTTCCATTGACAATGCATAAGCAGAGTCGATTAAGCATAATTCTTAGGGGCCCTAAGATTCTCAGAATGGTAAACGAGCATTGGCTTCAATTGCAAATGACCAGCTGCAATAACCCCTCACAAGAGAATCAGCCAATCCTTTGAAGTTTTGAAGCTAGGAGTCAACTTCTCCACTCTAGCTACCTCTCTAGTTATGAAAGTCCTAGAGGACATCTTCTTTCAAAAGAACATTGTTTTATGTATATTGAAAATCTCAGGATAGTCACCTTGATAAATTATCTTACAAAATATTTTGTACACCTTGCTGCAGCTTCTACGTTAGCACTTGCTGCTTCTGTTTGCACTTTTATGTTACAGATATGGTTTCTTTCCTTAAGCCTCATGAACCAACCTCTGATAGCTTTAAATTCTTGTTCTGCAGCTTGCTTACCTCTCTCAGTCTTCATAGAATAGAGGAGAGTTAGGAACTGGCTCTGGATTAGGCTTTGGCTTAAGGGAATGTTCTGGCTGGTTTGATCTTCTATCCAGACCACTAATATGTTCTCTATATCAGCAGTAAGGCTGTTTCACTTTCTTATCATTTCTGGATTCACTGGAGCAGCACTTGTAATTTTCTCCAAGAACTTTTTCCTCTGTGTTCACAACTTGGCCAACTGGTGCAAGAGGCTTGACTTTTGGCCTGTCTAGGCTTTTGACCTTCCTGCCTCACTAAGCTTCATCATTTCTAGTTTTTACTTAAAATTAGAGACATGAGACTCTTCCTTTCACTTGAAAACTTAGAGGCCATTTTAGGTTTATTAACTGGCCTAATGTCAATATCATTGTGTCTCAGGGAATAGGACAGCAGGAGGAGAGGGGTCGAGACAGGGCCGGGGGAACGGTCAGTTTGTGGAGCAGTTGGAACACACACAGCATTTATCAGATAAGTTAACTATTTCCTTACACAGGTACAGTTTGTGGTACTGGAAAACAATTACAATAGTAACATCAAAGATCACTGATCACACATCACCATAACAGATACAATGTTAATGAAAAAAATTGAAATACTGTAAGCATTACCAAAATGTGACACAGAGACCAGGAGTAAGCAAATGTTGATGGAAAAATGGAACCAGTAGATTTGCTTGAGGTGGGGTTGCCACAAACCTTCAATTTATAAAAATGTTAATACAATATCTGCAAAATGCAGGAAACTGAGGTACGCCTGCAGGTCAAACATCAGTTAGACTTTGTTATATTTGTTGGTAAGACTAGCATGTTTGAACAGGCATGGAAACTGTTAAACCTTTCCCTCCCTAGATACCCATCAGACCCAGCTCCCTGCTCTTCACATAGTCACTCAGTTGGCAGTTTTGTTGGCCTATAGTTTCTTGCCAAGAATGGAGATCGAAAATCTCCCATAGAGCAATTAGCGTCAGGGTTGACCAAGTGGAAGCCAAACCCTGCAGCTATTTTTCTCCCCGCATTCCTCAACTCCCAGGAGAGCCCAAGAGGATGAGGAACAGGAGTTAGAGGGCAGGGTTCTAGAAGTTTCTTTTTCTTACTTTAGAAATGCTGAGTTGTGTGGCTGGAAGAATTGTGTACGGTGTAGAACAGAGAGTGCTGTCTGAATCTTTGGGAGATGAATTTCCTCTACCGCGGTAAATTTGCTCTTTCAGTTACTAATGACACTAAAGGAGCTACATGGTTTCTTCCTGAGCTATGCCAGGATTTGCTCCATAAATTACCTGGGAGGATGCCATATGCAAATCCACAAAGAAACAGCAGTCTTGATATTCATGGTGACAGCTTAGTTATCCTCAAGGGGAAGGGAAGGAAACGTAGGTATCTTTTCTTCCTAATAAAGTCTTTCCTACCAATTCCCAGATTCCATGACTATTCTTTTGTAGAAACAGTTGGAAGCAGCCTAGAAATTTTAGTAATAGCAATTTAGCCTAAATTTCAATATAACCTCACATAATCATTACAGTGAATTGCTGGACTCCTTTGGATGCCATTTTAAAGATCTGTTCACGGGATACTTTTCCTGGGATGTAAAAAGTCACATACGGTGATAAAACTATGATTGTTATCTCCCCAAACCCAGATCACTTTCCTTTTAGTGAAATTATCATTAGGAAGACTAGTAACACTCAATAAACATATATACAAAGGTGAAAAAAAAAACAAAGCATATATTAATCATCATCATTATTTTTAGGCTAGGTGACAACTTATATAAAAACTATTTCATTATAACCAGTAGCAATGACATGCAGTTGACGAATGAGGACTCTGAGTCTCAGACAGGTTATAAAACTTGCCTAAGGATAACTAGTCATTATGTGAGAGCACAGGGCTTTGATTCTACAGCTGCCAGTTTTGAAAGTCCATGCTCTAAATCAAGATGCTGTGCTGAACGCTGATATTTCATGTAATATTTAATTTTTTTTCCTTTTTAAGTTGTATCATATCTCCCAGAACATTCTATTTCAGTATACTACCTTTTAAAAATGGTATCCCAGTGAGCTTTTAAATTGAGGTAAAATTCACTGAACATAAAGTTTGCTATTTTATTACTATTATTATTGACATATGGCTTTTGGGACCAGGGATTGAACCTGGGCCACTGCAGTGAAAGTGCCAAGCCCAACTACTGGACTGCCAGGGGATTCCCTATCTTATCCATTTTAAAGTGTACAATTCAGTAGCATTTAGTACATTCAAAGTACTGTGCAGCTATCACCATTATTTAGTTCTAGAACATTTTCATCATCCCAGAAGAAAATCCCATGATCATTAACTAGCACTCCCTCATAACATATGTCAGTCCTTTGTTCCATTTTACAGCTGAATACTGTTCTACTGTATGGAAAGCTACATATTCTTTAACATAATTTTTGATGGATTTTTGGGTTATTGCCATCTTTGGCTATTGTGACAACTGCCGCTATGAACATCCACATACAAGTTTTTGTTTGTACGTCTGTGTTCAATCCTTTTGCATATATGGATATACATCTAGGAATTTAATTGCTGGGTGATACAGTAATTCAACATTTAGCTTATTGAAGAGCCATCAAACTGTTTTATAGTGTATGCATCATTTTATAGTTCCAGCAAAAATGCAGAAGTGTTCTAATTTCTTTGCATCTGCACCAACACTTGTTATCTTCCATTAAAAAAAAAGTGTACCCATCCTAGTGGAGGTATAGTAGTATCTCACTGGGGTTTTGGTTTGCATTTCTCTAACAACTAATGAAATTAGACATTTTTTCATGTGCTTCATCGTGTTCTTAAAAAATTTATTCTAGAATAATTTTAGATTTACAGAACATTTGCAAAAAATATAACACAACATTTTAATAACAATTTCCATATCAGATGTACTGGAAGGCATTTCTCTGCCTTCTCTACTTCTTCTACCTTGAGTTTTTAACTTTTTGGTAGAGAAATATGTCATTGAAAAATATTATAGTTATTAATGAAGGTTCTGATACATTGTCTATTTTGGTTACAAAATTATAGGGGTAGGTATTACCGTGATATTGGAAATTAATAAATGGAAGTACATAGCATTGTAATTAAGAAGATCATCTGTCTTAGTCACACCAGATCTAACTATACTAGTCGCACCATCTTAGGTAATGTACTTAACCTCTCTGGACCTCAGTCCTTCCTTCTGTAAAACAGGGATAGCATCTAACTCATAGTGCCCTTATGAGGGTTAACTGAGTAAAGACACTGAAAGCAATTACATAAAGTAGTTGTTGGTGGTGGTAGTTTAATTGCTAAGTCATTTCAGACTCTTGTGACTGTAGCCCGCCAGGCTCCTCTGTCCATGGGATTTTCCAGGCAAGAATATTGCAATAGATTACCATTTCCTTTTCCAGGTGTTCTTTCTGACCCAAGGATCGAACTTCAGTTTCCTGCATCTCCTTCAATGCAGGTGTGTTTCTTTACTGCTGAGCCACCAGGAAAGCCCACTTGAAGTATTTAGCACTTAATAATCATTAATCCCTCATGGGATTTACTTTGTTTGTTTGTTTGGTTGGTTGCTTTTTAAAGCACCAAGCAATCACCTAATTTATCTGTGTTCTCATAGTTGGTCAGGGTCTATGGGATACCATCAATCTATCTCTGCATCCTTCATTAATTCATACATGTATTCATTCATTCTTCAAATATACATTGGGTCCATATTATGTGTCAAGCTATGGTCAAGAAGCTGAAAACATCAATAGTATTAAGAACCAAAAGTTTGGAAGCAGAGAAACCTAGGGTTAAATCCTAATTACCACTTCCTAGATGTGTAATCCTGTGCAAGTGATATAGCCTCTGTTTTGTCATCTATTAAGTGTGACTACTAATATCCCCTGCCTCATAGAGTGAAAGAGAAAATTTTGGTCGCTTAGTCATGTCTGACTCTTTGTGACTCCATGGACTAGCTTGCCAGGCTCTCTGTCCATGGAATTCTCCAGGCAAGAATATTGGAGTGGGTTGCCATGCCCTTCTCCAGGGGATGTTCCGAACCCAGGCCCCTCTCATTGCAGGCATGTTCTTCACCATTAGGGCTACCTGGGAAAGCACTTACCAAGGCATCCTGCACACTGAGCACTCCCTCAAAATATGTTAACCACTAAAGATTTAACAAGTCAATAAATGCAAAGGCTCAGAAGAGCACGTGACATATTGTAAATGTCTCTCATTATAATTTGTTTGTTTGCTTTTTAACCACTGAAAAACATAAAACCATTCTTAGCTTGTAGGTAATCCAGGGAAAGGTTAAGAAATATGGCTGTGGGCCATAACCCAAGGCATAGTATATCATATGCAGAAAGGATAAATACGGTTTCCTGAAATTTCTGTTTCAATCATATATATGTGTGTGTGTTTATATATGTTTATGTGCTGTTTCTTATTCTAAACAGCAATCATAGAATTTGAAAACATTAATCTAGAGAACAGTCTCAGCTCTCTGGAGAGCAGTGTCAAAATGCCAGCTTGCCTTAGCAGGTGGGTCACATAGCTTTACTAGTTTTAGGTTTTAGTGGTATCAATTCAAAGTGTAATGTCATACCAAGAGGATAGATTTTAAAAAAATTAATAACTGGAAGGGAAGTTGGGTCTAGTTTAAAACAAAGTAGCCTAAGATGTAAGCAAATAAATAAACAAAAGAAAAAGAGAATTGCTATCTGTCTAGTTTTGCTCCCATCACTCAGCTGTGACTGTTCCCAGGACTCTCAGGATTCTAGAGGAAAGGTCACAAGATCAAGGTCAAACATTTTAAAAATGCAGTTGCTGTGAGTTTGGAAACAGAAACATTCCCAAACATATGCCAACTTGTGCATTCACTAAAGCAGGGGGCTAACTTAATAATTAAAACTGCAATGTCTTCCAACACTAAGCTTAATTCAGTAGTTCTCTGCTGCATGTAAAATCCTTGGGGTACCCAAACTTAGGCAAGCTGAATTTCTCAGCCAGTATTGTCAGGAATGTTCAGAATACAAGCACTCCAAATTTGGGAACTGACTTCCTGGGGGATGGTGCTCATAACTGTTCCTGGCTTGGCTAAGCCCCCCTCACCTGGGCAACAGTCCATAAAAATGAGCTTAAAATTCTAGGAATGCGCTAAATCTGGAAAGTGAGTACTGCATCTTTGGGGGTCCTCATTCATCTGGCTACAAGATTTTATAGGGAACAATTTTCCAAAGATAGTACAGTTCAAGGAGCAAGGCTGCTCAGATTCCAGATTGCTGAGTCATTTTCCAAAACTCCACCTAGCGTTTGCTGGATCATTTTGTGGCAAGACAGAGTTGTCCTTTATGGAAGCACATATTCACACTATATTTAACTGTAACCGTCTGGGAACTCAGTGAATGGTTCCATGAAACATATCCTCAAGTATCATAATGTGATCATAAAACTGGACATTCTCTTTCACTTATTAAAAATACTATTAAAATAAATTATAGGTAGAGGAGGCAAGAAGTTCTAAAAACTGCACCTTTAATTTCTGAAGCCATGTTTGCAAATTATAATTTTCCTAAAGAGATGTCTACCAAGATGACCCTAGCTCCTTGTCATTGAACTTACCCAACACAGTTGAACTTGTTTTTTTTGTCTGTGAATCCAATTAGGAGGTAACCTTCCTCCAGCCAAAAAAAAAAAACAAACCAATAACAAAGCCTAGTGAGTCTTTCAGTTCTATGCCATCAGTGTCTAGTGCAAATTGACAAAATAAGTATTTAATCAGCATTTGTTGAAGGAACAAATGAATGAAAACAATCTAACAATCTACCAACTGTCACGGATCATCTTAAAATATTTAACTTTCTATTTTTTGGTTTAGCTTCAGAAAAACTTAAGACTCACTTCAGAATATTTGAAATTGATGTTATGTAAATAGTTTAACAAACCATCTGTATTAAATAAGTATAACACTTGACTGGCTTCCTTTGTAAAGGGTACAATCCTGCACTACTGCCAGCTTCAGAGTTTATTCAAAATAGCTACCAATGTGTGGGCCAACCACTGCAGCTTTGATTGAAATCAAACTCCCACTGTATTTGTATTCTTGGAACTCTTAGTTAACTGCGTAAGAGGCAACCACGATAGGAGCTTGTAGAGAAACGTACCTTAATGACCGTTCCCTGAGTCTCAAGTCTACACACACACTGCCAGGCTTGATTAGGTAGCCAGTCATGTTTGTGACTTACTTGTGTTTATTCTCAAAGCTGGTGAAAAGTATACAAACCCCATCTATACGCTCCACAATTGAAACTGAAAGCTTTAATACAGAATGAAATTTCTCTCATTGCTTTTCGCATCTGTTAGTGAAAATCTTTCTTTTGGGATTACTAAACCTAGATGCACGTGGTTGTCTTTCCTGGATTTTGGAAGAAGGTCAGTCCATATGTAGTATGAGAGGATGAGGGCAACTAAGGAAAAAAGAACCAAGAGATGGAGGGATAAAGCTGACAGCATTGATTGAGCCTCTTAATCTAGGCTTGCTGAAAACTAGTTTCATCTCTAGTCTTGCCAGTTATAATGGATTAATACATTTCCTTTTATTCCTGTTAGTTCAACTAAGTTTCTGTCCCTGGCAACCAAAACATCCTAATACAAATAATTACTTTAGTTTCATGTAGAACCCTAAATGATCATGAATAGGGCATTATTTTAATAAATTTTGGAACATTTAAAGAATGGAATATTATTGAGCTGATAAAAGTGATAGATATAGGTTTATATTTAACAAATAGAAATTTGAGGATATATTGGTGAGTAATAAAAGATAAGGGGCTTACCAGGTGGCACAGTGGTAAAGAATTTACCTGCCAATGCTGGAGAGGCAGATTCAGTCCCTGGGTTGGGAAGATCCCCTGGAAGAGGACATGGCAACCCACTCCAGTATTCTTGCCTGGGAAATCCCATGGACAGAGGAGCCTGGTGGGCTACAGTCCATGGGGTCTCAAAGAGTTGGACACAACTGAGCAACTGAGCACACAAACACACACACACACAATAAAAGGTATAAAGGATTATTTTATTCCATAAACTAACTATAAATCCTAAATGAGGAGAGAGACAACTAAAGAAAGTAGATTGTGTCAATGTGTGTATATTTGTATTGGCCAAAGTCCAGGAGGAGATAAACCCAAATATAAAAGTAGGCAATACAATCTTGAATTATTTAATTCTGCCTTTTTATTTATCTATTTTTAAAGTTGTTCAGCAATAATTTATACTATGGGGTATTTTTTAAAGTGCCCATATTGCATCCTTGATTTCAATGTGTAATTTCCTCTTCTTTCATTCAGTTCTGCTTCAGTGCAATAAAAATTGTTAAAATATATAAGAAGAAGACATACACAGAATGAATACCTTCACTAATCAAATTATTATTTAAGCATCTACCATGTTCCAATTACTAATTTTCATAGAGTTGGTGGGAGATAAAAGAGATACAAATATCTATTATGAAGAAAATTGCAAATATCCTGTTCATAAGGAAATTTACTGTCACCAGGTATAGTTTCAGTGGAATCATGCAGGATGATATGCTACAGTATAGCTGAATATTTGGGAAATTTTAGGAGAGATTCCCATAATAAATTCTTGGGTTTCTCTTGGTTCCTCACAGTCAACATTGAAATTTCAAATCTTCCAGTTACCAGTATTAACTTTTTCCCATGGAAGTGAACTAGAACATTAGCCAGGATTAAACTCTCTTCCTGGAGTCCTTCCTCTAGGATATGAAAATAATAGTTCACATGCGATTGCTTGGAAGATCATGAGAATTAACATTTTATTTTTTCTTCCCTAGCTGAAAGGACTAGGGGGTCCTGTGGTCAGAAAAAAACCTGTCTGCCTCCCTGTGAGGAAAAGAACATGTTATCAAGTGAATCGTAAAAGTGCCCCCAGGAGATGACTCAGAAAGTGGTCCTCACTATCTGTTTCCCTCTATCTGAAATAAGGGTTTTAACTGTCTTTGTTGATCTGCTCTAAATTACCAGTTTGGAGTTAGTTACCTTATTGAATATGAAGCATTTACCTTGATATCTATAATATATACTTCTTGATGACATTCTTCAGAAACTGAAAGATAACCAATTTATATGTCCTCTTTTGCCTCACAGTCAACCAACTTATCTCCTGTCTTCACATTTTCAGAAAAAGGAGGTAAGTTACCACTTTAGATTGAAGTAATGCTTTCTTTACTCACAACTAGAAACCTTTGAAAAGAAATGTCTTTGGAAGAAAGAAATGCACAATTTTACATTTGTGGATTTGCGTCTTCCTTTGAGTGGAACTAGCTATAGGAAAATAAGACCATCGTTTTTGCAGTTTACTTCTTAATCACGTTTATTAAGATTTCGTTGTTGAACTGCTTCTGCAGTAACAGTATATTGGCATGTCACCTGTACCAGAGCCCATAGATCTCTAGACACTTCAGAAATGTTTGCAAATTAATCCTCTTTACATTCCAGCAAATTATTTGATCTTCAGAGCCCACAGAAGGAGGATTGCTGATTGGATTCCAGAGTGGAACACTGTGTTCTTTCAGTTTAAAAGGAAGAGATAGGAGAGTGTCTTAACTGATATGCACACACTATGTGGTGGATACTGGAGCCAAAATACGCTGGTACCCAAATATGCTACATGGTGGATGGCCACATCCCACCCCTCCCATAGGGCTGTAGTTCTGAATGTGGGCCTTGGTTCAGGCCTCTGCATTCATATCCTAGCTCTATCATTTCCAGGCTCTTGAGCAAATTTCTTTACTTATCTAGCTTTACTTTCCTTTAAAATAAAAGTCACTCATACAAAATCAAGGCCATACCTACCTCACACAATTGTTATAGTGATTAAATAAAATAATGCACATAACTCTCCTGGCATACATGGTAAACCTCAAAGTTAGGTATTTTATGGCATTATTTCCCCCACTAGAATGTATTGTCAAAGTCATAATGTAAGTGAGGGAAGCCAGAATACAGGGTTCTTCTTTATATATATTCAAGAAAAATCTACTTCAAGATAGCTATAAACTCTTAAGAAAACAATCTATAAATATCAGTTTTAGCCACAAAATCTAAATGGGTTTCATGTTTTTTTTTTTTAATTTTACTTACTTAATTTTTTGGCCATGCCACGGGGAACTCACGCCCCCTGCAACAGAAATGTATAGTCCTAACTAACCACTGAAAGGCTAGGGAATTTAAATGGGTTTCATGCTAAAGGTCACATACTACATAGTTTAAGGTCACACTTCACCCATGCATTCACACATTCATTCATCAAGTATGTATGTGCATACTCACCTCGAGGCATGGGTTTAGGTGCTGAGGATTCTAAGTTCCGGGTAGAATAAATATGATTTCTGCCCCAAAGCTCCTTCCAATCTGGGACACAGGAACTGAACCAGGAGAAACAGAACAAACAGAAAGGTTCAGAGGAGAGACAGAGAGTTTGGGAACATCATAAACTTAATGTCTGGAAATTGGCAGTCTTAGCTGTTTTGAAAATTCAAATTACTTCTTTTTAAATTCCTGGATTTTAATATGTCTCTCTACACCTCTCTCTACCCTGCTGTCTGTGCCCTCACTTTTCCCTTCTTTTTTGGGGGGGTTATTCCATACCTAGAATCTGAAGTAGGCTAAATTCCAAGTCCATTCCTCTTCTCTGCTTCAGGGTCATGTGGAACCCTGGAGAGGGAAAACGGTGCTGCTGCCAGTAACTGCCAACCACTTGATCTTGTCTATTGTTCGGAATCCTCTAAGTAGGTGACCGCTGATTAGAGGCAAGTGGGAGAATTCCTCATAAGTAGGCACCCATAGTTATAAAATATGGAGTGTGGGAGGTGGGAAATATAGGTCAAGCTCACCAATGATCTGTAGGGTAATCTGTGATTTCACTCTTAAGGTGGTATGCAAAACCGTGCATTTGGGAAGAGGGTTCACTCACTGAACACTTGAACATTAACAAGATACCAGATACTGTTCTAAGAACTGGGTTTACTGGGACATCAGTAAACCAAACTGCCAAACTCCACTGCCTTCCTGGAGTATATGCTGTCCAAGGAGATGTGGACATAGATTCTTACCCTAAAAGTGTCTGTGAGCTCAGGAATCAAGCTGACTTCTGGTCCTCAGTGTTGTGTACTAGCACCATGCATGTAAAGGCAACCTTAAACATCCAGATGATAGAGCCTATCCTTAAGATTCTGACTGGGTGGATCTTTATTTTGTTTTGGGGCTGAAGCTTTTTAATTTCTCATTCATTTTGATCCAGTCAAGCTGGAGACAAATGGATATCTTCTGAGAAAAGAGGCTGAAGATGGTTTCCCTTATCAAGAAGAGCCATGGAAAACTGGTCACTTTCTTCTTTTACAAATACTAGAAGGCAATAGGATTTTTCAGTTTTGGAGATCTCAAGAGAGAAGTAGCAATGTTCTTCTCTTATTTTTATTGGCTTAGAAAAGTGCCCTATAAGCAGTGCTTTAAAATATTTAAATGTATGCCTATATATTTTAAGTTTTAGCGAGAAGAAGAGGAATTACCATGTAACTTGAAACCCCGAATGATTCCTGTTTTCAAATTACTACTAGTATTACTACTAGTAAGCTTTTATTATATATCCCCGTAATACTCCCAAGAATCTTGTCAGGTATTGTTACACTTACTTAAGAAACTCAGGGTCTGAGGGGTCCCAGCGCTTGGTCAAGATCACACGGACACTGGACCGGTGAGAACCTAAACCTCAGAGCCCAGCTCTCAACCGTGACCTCTGCGGCACCCCGTCCTTTCGGAATCCTTTACACTCACCTCCCTTATTTAGCACTTGAAATCTCTCTTGTGACCCAAGATGGATAAATAAGTTATAAATCACTGAGGAAAAGAAAATGTTTAGGAGACTATCGCCCAGGCCGATTGGGGAGTATTTAGGGAGGGTAGCCTTGCCGGTGCAGGATATTCTTTCTGTCCGCAGCCCCCGAGCACGTTCCGAAACCTAGCAGGGACATTAGCTGGCTCTACCCCCGCCCTCGGGCGGTGCCCGAGGCAACAGCAACTCCAGGCTGTGAATTCCGAGAGGTGGCTGCCGCGCCCACGCCCCCGCGGGCGCCAGGACTTGGGTGCAGATCCCAGACCCAGGAGTGATCCTTATCTCCTGGCCCCGGGGCGGGTCCAAAGGCTGCCCAGCTTAGCCAGGAACTTGAGTCCAGGACAGACGCCTGGTTCCAGAGGTCTCTGGCCGCCAGTTTTAAAGAGCTAGACCCTTTTCGGTTGAAGACCCCAAGCCTCTCTTGCTTTTAGGCTTCTTTCCCTCGCCTTATACTTTATCTGCGTCCAGAAAAGTTGGCCCTAAAGTTTAAGGATGCAGATAAGTGTGTGTATACGTGTGTGGGCGTGTGACGGATCCCATTTGGGGGACCACCACGGCCCCCCCTCCCCAGGGTCGCAGAGGCTGGGGCACACCCTACTCAAAGACCAGAACCCGCCCTCACAGTGCAGGTTGGGGGGAAGCCGGGCAGGCGCACTCCTCTGGGTTGGGGTCAGGGTATTAGAGGGAACTGCGGCGGGGGGTGGGCTGGGTGACGGACAGCGTGGCCAGCCACTGGCCGAGGGCGGTAAGGAAGCTTAGGCCGGCGTGTGTGCGTGCGTGTGTGCGTGAGTGTGAGCGCGAGGGTGAGTGTGCGCCTCCCCAACCCCCACCTGTTTGAAATGGTTTTAAAATACCCAAGCAGATTGCCCATGTTTTTAAGTTGCAGTCAGTTGGAGTAAAACACTTCCTCCTCTCCCAGACCCCCGAAGGGGCTATGCAGAGTCGTGAGCACTGAAATAAAAGTAGGAATGAGAAGGGTGTGTGAAGGGGGAGAAAAGTGGCTGATCCTGGAGAAGTCGGACTTAGGACCCAACGGGAAGCACATTGGAATCTCTCACTTCGGGAAGGCGGGGTGGGGCGGGCCGGCCGGCAGGCGGTCGCGGGGCGCATGCGCGCGCGTCTCCTCTTGCCGGCCGCTGCGCTCGGCGGCGCGGAATAGAATGAACTGTAACAAAACAAGCCGAGCCTTTGTATCTGCTTAAAGGGGACGCAGGCACTTCCCTCCTGTCCCCCCCGCCCCCGCTCAGCTACCGCGTCTCCAGGGCTCCCAGCAACTGCCTAGAAGGGCTTCCCTCACCCTCAGAAACTGCCCGCCAGCGAGGAAAGGCGACCCAGGCGGGAGGCAAAGAGGAGACACCGCATTTCTAAGAGGCAAGAAAGAAAGGAAGGAAAAAAAAAAATAATCCAAGCTGCGCAGAGTGGACTCTGGTCCCAGAGAGCACGGTCGGGCGCCGGAACGTGGACCGAGAAGCACCGGAATGCAAACAAAGCTCGCGGGCGCCTGTGCAGGGCTCGCGGGGAAGCCCAGAAAGTTTGTTTTATGATGGCTTGAGTGAGCGAGTGTGTGCAAGGGAGCGAGGCTGCCAAGTTTCTCTCTCCCGCTGCGTTGTTTGTGGGGGGAGATGTCTCTCCCATGAACCAGCAGGGGCTTGGGGGCTTGTGCTGTGGGGGGCACCTGTCTCTCATTTTATCATTATTTTTTTTGGCGGGCGTAGTAGGGGTGTAACTCATCATGTCGAAAGTGATCCAGAAGAAGAACCACTGGACTAGCAGGGTTCACGAATGCACCGTAAAACGGGGACCCCAGGGAGAGCTGGGGGTGACGGTGCTGGGGGGCGCGGAGAACGGAGAGTTTCCGTATGTCGGAGCGGTGACGGCTACCGAAGCGGCGGGGCTTCCCGGCGGCGGCGAGGGCCCTCGGCTGAGCGAGGGCGAGTTGCTACTGGAGGTGCAGGGGATCCGGGTGTCCGGCTTGCCCCGCTATGACGTACTGGGAGTCATCGACAGCTGCAAGGAGGCCGTCACCTTCAAAGCCGTCAGACAAGGTAAGTCGGGCCGCGCCTCCTGGAGGCGCCCCCAGAAAAGAACCGGCCTGAGAAGTCTCCCCCCCGCCCCCCTTCCGATTTCCCGCTTTTCTTCTGCGAACGCGGCGTAGGGGCGATGTTGAGGCCGTGTGCCCAGTGATGGTGAAATACACCAAGTTGTTGAGAGGCTGTGGGTTGCTTGCCCACCTGCGTTGGGAAGAGGGGCTTGGGTTAGCTCGGGGAAGCGCAGAGATTTTTCCCTGGCCCGGTTTGCTAACCTGTTATCTCTGCAACCAAGCGCAGCAGTGGCTTGCCTGCACCGGGAGGAGAGTTGGGGAACTGAGGCAGGGGCAAAGTGGACGCTCTCCTGGCTCCCTGGGCGAGTGTTGCAGCGGGCGCAGCTACTGTGTTCTTTGATCTCTTATTTGTTTTCAGACCTAGAGAATGGGTATGAAGGAGGTGAGGGTCTTTGATTGTTGGACATCCTTAATCAAAAAATCAGCATCACCCCGTGACCGGCCAGGTGGGCTAGGGCATCACCACCTTTCAGTCCTAAAGCTTGCAGCTTGAAGATCTTGCATTCACCCCACAGCTGGATGACGCATGTGTCTCAACCCGTGTGGCCTGGCCCCAGACTTTTGGGTGGCGTGGGGGGAGAGAATAGAGAGGGTATTTCAGCGCCATTCAAGCCCGAGTTTATACTGCCACCAACATCACCACCATCCCCATCACTGCAACCATCGTCATCATCCCTGTGAAGATGATTATAGCTGCTGTTTCTTATTCACTTATTATGTGTCAGGTTCTATGTAAAATGCTTTCCTTGCACTCTTTTGTTCTGATGCACAACAATTCTGAGAGCGAGTGTTTCTTCTAAACCCCCTTATGTTACCGATAAGGAAGCTGGGACTGACATTGTTTCATTTACTGATATTGGTTCAGTTACTTGCCCAAGGTCACACAGATGCCAAGAGTGAGGGTTTGAAAATCCTTGCTGCAGAGCCTTAACCACCAAGGAGGAAGAGGATGAGTGTGGGAGACCTGAGGGGTGCACTTAAGAGAAGGGAGTGGAAGCAAATTCACCTCTGGGAAGCTTGGAGAGGAGTGATATGGCTGCTGGTTGCGGGGAGTCCCTTGCATCTTAGTTTGGTATAGGCTCAGGGCTGTCCCTGAGTAGAGAAGTAGAGAAGGAATGGATTCCCTTAAAGGGGTCCCTTGTATGACCAAGCACCGTGATGCAGGTTCTTCCCTGGTTGAGCCCTGGTGAAAAGTTCACACATGTGCCTGCGTGCTTGAAAGGGCAAGCAGCAGCTGGAGGACTGTGTCAGAGGAAAGGAGGGCTAGGCTGAGCTAGTCCTCTTTTGGAAACAGGCCTGTTCCAGATGAAGTGGAGGAGGGGGACAGGGAGAAGAGACGGGCCTTTTGGTAGCTTTGGGAGCTGAGGGACTGACAGTTATGGAAATCTCCTTCCATTTGTGTCCTCATTATCTGCTTGCACACCTCCTCCAAGAAGCCTTCAGGCACCCTGCCAGGATGAAGAAATCAGCGTTCCTCTGGACTCTCCTAAATGTGTGTCTTGTCAGTTTTCTGCTTATTCTGAACTATGCGTTAGATCCCTTCCCTTCTTTCCATACAAGGTGGTAAGCTCATTGAAAGGAGAGAATATGCCTCATTGACTGCACACCACCTCAGCTTTGCTTAAGGTCCAACACCTTGTCTCACCTGGAAATATGTCTCCCGTTATCTGTAAACTGGCTGTTTTGTATTACATAAACTTATAAAGGGTGCAGAATAGTGCCTGACACATAATAAGTGCTCAGTAAAGACCAGCTATTATTGTTATGTTTCAAGTGAAGTTGGGGCAGTTATTTATTTCTATGTCTAGCTTTTAAGTTTAGCTTTAAAAAAAAATATTTTAGCACTTTATTTGTTATTAGGTATAGAATGATAATAAACCAGTGTATTACCATTACTCCATTAAAACAGGTTCTGCTTACTCCATATATCACCAAACATTTTGAGACACTTATGTGCTATGTACTGAGCTGGCAATGCTAGAGATAAAATGAAGTTTACAAAACAGTCCTCAATCTCTAGGAGCGTCCAGTCTCACGAAGAAAATAATGCCTATGTACAAACAGGATCTTAAAGTGCGATGTATATGATACTTAAAAAAATGAACATTAGCATTTAGGAAACTAGGAACTAACTTCCAGTTGTATGATCAGAGAAGGGTTCCTAGAGGACTTTGTTGTTGTTCAGTCTCTAAGTCATGTCTGACTCGGGCTTTTTTAGTGTCAGGAATCTGAATTATGAGGTAAACACCATAATTCAGGTTCCTGCATTACTAGGACTTGATACAACTGTAGAGAAAATACTGCGTCATAGCATTTGATGGGATCGGCTGTGGGTCACCATGCAAGGGCATCTTGAAGACATGGCTGGTAGAGGATGGGCATGAGTTCCTGACTATCCTGGAGATTATGGGGGCAGGGAGCGTTTTACTAGTGTCTAATTGATCGATGGGAGCTCATTCTCAGTGTGCGAGATACTATAGGTGGCAGAGCCTCCCTCTACCAGTTACCAAAGATTGGGAGGCTTTGTCCCAGTGTTGCATCATCGTGAAACCTTGGAAAGGTCAATGAGGTAACCAAGGGTGTTTGGAATCAGAGGCCTCTGTGTTTGAAGGAAGCTAGTGTATCCCCATCTTATTTCCTTTCACCTGGAATTACTCTGTGCTATGCAAGAATGCTCATAGAAAGTGTGTGTGCATGTGTGTGTATGCAGATCTACTTGTTCTTCTTTTAGTGGGATAAAGTTACGGATGGGGACATTTGAATGGCTTCAAATCCACCACAATGTGAAAGCTACTATTTCCTGTCATGATTACCCAGGCGCAGGCAGCTCTTCTAACATCTTCATTAAAGAAGGAAGGCACTGGAAAGCATTTCACCAGCCTTCTCTCTCTCTCTTTTCTTTTGGTAGCTTGTAACTTTTTATTTTGTATTGAAATATAGCTGACTTAACAGTGTTGTGGTAGTTTTAGGTAAACAGGGAAGGGACTCAGTCATACATATATATGTGTATCCATTCTCCCCCAGACTCCCCTCCCATCCAGGCTTCACCATCACCAGCCTTCTCTTTCATATTGAGAATATGATTGAAATTATACGACAAAATTGTTCTTCTTGTGTTTTCATTACTGTGTTTTAATCATATTAAATAGGCTCCTACTTGGTAAAGGAAAATAATACTTTTGAGTTGTCTCCACCTTAAACTCGCTACTCCCAGGGCCATGGGTCACTCTTATGGAAATGTCATGGTCCTCTTCTGGGAGAGAATTCTGCTCTATTTCACGGCAGCTCTCTGGAAAGTTGCACAGACCAAATTAGTCTGTTGTAAATGGTATATGAAATAGGAAAGAATTTCTGGTCTGTGAAAGAATCAAGCTAAATGGATCTACTTGGTTGGGGTTGGTTTATTTGAAATGAGGGATGACAGTTTTTTGTCACAAAAGTGCCTTAAGAAATTTACATATATATGCTATATAAAATAGATCACTTCATATATATAATAAGATATATATACATGTACTATATATACTATAGGCTTATATTTACCTGTAGTAAAATGCACAGATCTTAAGTATATAGTTTGATGGGTTTTGACAAATGTATATGCTCATGTCTGCTTCACCCAGATCAAGACACAGAGCGTTTCCTCAGAAATTTCCCTCCTATACTTTTCCAGTCAGCTCCCTCCACCTCTTCCAGAGGCATTGACTGTTTGATTTCTCTCACTTTGGTTAGTCTTGTCTGTCATTGAAATTCATATCAATGAAATAATGCTCTATGCACTCTTTTGTGTCTGGGTTTTTTCCCTCAACAAAATATTTTGGAGATTTCATATTGTGTGTATCATGGTTGTTTTGTATTGTAGAGTAGCATTACATTGCATACATATACCAGATTGTTTATATTTTTATTTCTCAATGGACATTTGGACTGTTTTTTCTTTCACCAATTATGAATAAAGCTGCTATAAATGTTCCAGTTCTGCCATATCTTTTCCGATCTTTGATCTTATCTATCTTTTGAACTTTAACTATTCTAGTGTATGTTGAGAAAGGAGAAAAGTGAAGTATTTTCAAATGGTACATTCCAGCTTAGGCACAGTGAGAGATTAACAACAACACGAGAAAATAGAACAAATTGTAACTGTATAGTGTAATAAAAGGTATGTGACTGTGGCCTCTAAAAATACCTTACTGTACAAATTTAATGCCTTTTCTATCTTATTAATATCAAAGCATTTATTATGTACTGCAGCTGCAACTTTGCAATTTTAAGTATGAAAGCAAAACTAGCATGTATTTCTTTTTTCCTTCTTCATGATTTTACAGATAGAAAATTCATTCTTACTGTAGATCTTAGTATCCACAGCTTAATGATTTTTTTTGGTTGTGCCCTGTGGCATATGGGATCTTAGTTCCCGGATCAGGGATCAAAACCTTGCCCTCTGGGGTAGAAGTGCAGTCTTAACCAGGGAAGTCCCCACAGCATATGATTTTAAGTTGAGAACTTGCACCTTTTCACTTCAAGGAAGTACTTTATGGCTTCTCTTTGGCAGATCTGAACTACCAGCATCTCTCCTCTTGTGCTTTCGGGCCATTATTGAGCACAGTAAGGGTCACTTGAATACAAGAACTGCTATACCTGGACAGTTGATTTGATAATGGGACTTCTAAGTGACTAATGGGCAGGATACCCTGGACAAAGGGATGATTCATGTCCTGGGCAGGACAGAGCAGGAAGGTGGGAACTTTCATCATGTTACTTGGTGCACAATTTAAAACGTGTGAATTGTGTATTTGTGGGATTTTCTGTTTAATATGTTCAGACTGGGGTTGACGGTAGGTAACTGAAATCACAGGAAGTGGAATAGCAGATAATGGGGAGCCATGATGATTAAGGAAACGTTTCTGTATTGGGATGTAACTAGTATTTTTTGAGCACTTGCTTCTAAAAGGCCTTACTCTTGGCTGAGCTAGAGCTATATGGGCATTTCTTTATTCCTCCCAGCTGGACTTATGTGTCAGAGACTGAAGTCCAGAGGGTTTGGGTGGCTTTTCCAAGGGTCATCCAAGTGGCTGAAGTGGAGCTGGAACTCAGCTGTGTTAGGTTGCAAAACCCATGCTTCCAGTTCTTGGGTCAGTGAATTTCAAGTAGGGTCCCCAGACTAGTGGCATTGACATCACCAGGGAACTGGTTATATGTGCAGATTCCTGGCCCTTACCCCAGCCCTACAGATACCTAAACTCAGGAGCGTGGAGCCTGTGGGTGTTTTGAACAAGTCCTCATGTGATTCTGATGCATGCTCAATTTTGAGCACCACTGTCCTAGGATATAGAGTGACATTGGAAATATGGCGTTGAACTTCCCTGGTAGTCTAGATGTTAAGACTCTGTGCTTCCAATGCAGAGGGCATGTGTTTGATCCCTGGTTGAGGAACTGAAATACCATATACTGCACAGTGAAGCTGAAAAAAACAGAAGAAAACAAATATGGCATCAAATGAAACAGATAATCGTGAACAAGCTAGGTGACTAGTGCTGTTATCGCCAGTATGTTACCTATTTGGACCTTTCTTTATACCTAAAATAAGTGGATATGCCCCTTCAGTTCCTTTGCATTCATAAAATGCCAAGATTCCCTGAATAACCCAGACTCCAAAAGTTTAAAAGGGTGTGATTGTAGTTTCCCAAACTGGTAATATTATAGGTCACGCTTACATATTTTTGTAAGTGAATTTTGTGGTTTTGCAAATTACCCAGGAACCAAAACTGTCCTTCCACTTTTTTTTTTACAGACAGAATGGAGACAATAAATAAGACACAATTTAAAAACCACAACACCACCACCAGACCCTTCCCCTCGCTGTAATGAGGGACTTAGGACCATTACACAATTTAATATAGCTCTTTGTGCTTTTTTGAGTTTTGTTTTGACATTGCGTGTTTATTTTGACCAATTGGAATGTATTACAACATTTTAACAAAATAATTCTGTTCTTGTTTTAAAACAGTGCTTTATCTTGCTTGGTTTCCTGTGAATTCTGCTTTTGGGATCTCTGGGCTTGCTTCCTCCCCCACCCCACCCAAGATGGTCACAAGATTGACTTGTCTATTTAGTGTCTCTTCAGAAAGACCTCCTCATCTGGTGGTGTGCTCCTAAAGGCTTAACAACTGGCTCTGGTGGCAGGGAGACACTGATTTGTTGCATCACTGGAGTTGCAAAGAGATGGATGTAATTGGTTCTCCAGAGCCAGTCTGAGGTGGCCCCAGTGTTCACACTGATCCCCATATAAGAGAGCTCCCTGGATGACATGCCATCTCCCCATTTTGGTTTGTGTCTTCATAGCCTTGATATAATTTCACATTATCTTCTTTTGTTGCTTTTATATTGTCTGTCTCTCTTCCCACTGGAATGTAAGGTTCATGAAAATAAGAAGTTTATCTCACGTGTTCATGCCTCGGTTTTCCAAAATTAGTACCTGGCAAGTCATCAATTCAGTACAGTCGCTCAGTCGTGTCCGACTCTTTGCGACCCCATGAATCGCAGCACGCCAGGCCTCCCTGTCCATCACCAACTCCCGGAGTTCACTCAGACTCACGTCCATCGAGTCCATGATGCCATCCAGCCATCTCGTCCTCGGTCATCCCCTTCTCCTCCTGCCCCCAGTCCCTCCCAGCGTCAGAGTCTTTTCCAATGAGTCAACTCTTAGCATGAGGTGACCAAAGTACTGGAGTTTCAGCTTTAGCATCAGTCCTTCCAAAGAACACCCAGGAATGATTCCTTTTAGGATGGACTGGTTGGATCTCCTTGCAGTCCAAGGGACTCTCAAGAGTCTTCTCCAACACCACAGTTCAAAAGCATCAGTTCTTCAGTGCTCAGTTTTCTTTATAGTCCAACTCTAACATCCATACATGACTCCTGGAAAAACCATAGCTTTGACTAGACAGACCTTTGTGGGCAAAGGAATGTTTCTTTTCAGTATGCTGTCTAGGTTTGGCATAGCTCTACTTCCAAGGAGCAAGCGTCTTTTAATGTCATGGGTGCAGTCACCATGTGCAGTGATTTTGGAGCCCAAGAAGATAAAATCTGTCACTGTTTCCACAGGTGCTCGCTAAAATTTGTTGGCTGCATGAATGGATTTTCTCTTGCTGCTGCTTATTAGGATGGTGAATGTAGATCAGGCCATCCACAACATGTTTCCTCTTTTTCTCTCTATTCCTCTTTGATTTCTTCTCAGTTTGGATCCTAATATGTTCATTTTCTCATCACTAGGCATTCTGATCAGCTGGTTCTCTGTCTAATAATTTATACTGAGCTATAAATAAATAAATAACTGACAAGGCTGCATGAATTATACTTAAGTGTTTCTGCCTGTGGACTCTAGGTGGGGGTTAAGAGGTGAAATTTCAGATGTTCACTCAACAGGATGATGAGGAGCTGTCCTGTTTTTTGTTTATGTGGGACCTGGTCTATGTCAGCATCCAGAAGAATGACACTTTACCTCTGTCTTCTTGTAGCCTTGTCCCTGGGTACAGTTTTTCCAGCCAAGAGCAAATCGGATCTTTGCTGCGGAAAACAGCCTGACTTTTTTCCTCTCTTGCTCTTAAACTGAGCTTTGTGTTTATGTCTTTTTTTTTTTTTTGTAACTTAAACTTTCAAAAACCAATCTGTTTTTGTTCGTGGTGCCAAAAGACCACTCTCTGAAGGAGATATTTAGGTTTTACTGTGGAACATTCTACAGCTTTTACAAAAAATAATGCAAGGACAGTGAACCCAACATGTCCATTGTTTCTGGTGGCTACTCTTTGCCAATGGCCGTGTTATTTAAAAATAGAATAACTTTTATGATGCCTTGGCATACAGTGGGCTCACTGCATTTGTTGGCATTCATTACCCAGCTAGTTTCGGATGGCAGAATTGATGACATCCACCAAGGGGAATTAAGTGGTTTATAAGGGAAAACATTCTGACATCTCCTTACCACAGGGTTTACATGAAGGATGTTGCTTTATAAACGATGATTATTTAATGCAAAACACCAGTCTCTGATGTTAGTGGTCCCTTCCTTAAGTTTGTATATACGTGTAACAGAATATACTGATTTTTGTATACACTCTGAATAAAGGCTGTCAAATTCGTTAAGGGCTGACATTCATATCCTAAAAAAAGGAGGTTACTGCCTTCCTGCCTGTCTTCATGGAGCTCATATGTGAGATCTATAACCTTGAAAAATCCTTGGCAAACACTGGAGCTTTGCTCTACTGCGCTCCTGTGGATGTCAACATCCATGTAGTATGTCTGGGGAATTTGTTTTGGTGTTTTTCACAGCTGAACCGTCATGGATGTCAAGGACAAGCAAGTAATGCTGACTTTTGCTTTAAGGTGGAGTAGTCTGTGGAGGGTCCAGTGTATTCTAGATGTTATCCTTTCTGAAAGCACAGAGCAAACCGAGAAGATGGAATTTGAACAATGACTCTTATGATTAAATAGTAATCTCTTTTTATAGCTAAATAATTAAAGAATGGCTAATCTATAACACAGTTGTTTCTCTAGTCCTATCTTGAGTAAAAACTGAAATCCTCCTGGTGACTCACAAGACCCCCCAGCTCCCAACAACCTGGCCTGTGACTTGTCCTCTGTCTCCCTGGCTGTGGCCTGATGGTCCCCACCTGGTCACCTGGGAGGCTTACTCCCTCATAAACTTCAAATCTTTCCCACTTGTCTTGTCATTCCCCATTCCCGTCCTCTGCTCTATTTTACTTTATAATATGTTGAGTATTTAAAAATGACTAAGTTCATTACTTTGTCTCTCTCAAATATAAGCTCCAAGACGGTAGGCTGGTTGTGGATCTGTTTCCTGTTGCATCCCTGATACCAAGAATGGTGCCTAATGCATAGTAATCACTCAAGCATTTCTTGAGTGTCCACTGTCCACTTTAGAGCTAGAAGAATTCTCTCTGAGCTTGGTTGCCTCTGAAAATTCTGATATTTGAGTCTCTGAAAATGTAGGTACTTTGTGATAAACTGCATTAAACTTGATTTAACTTTTGCTGTCTATAACTTGGGCTAAATAGAGCTTCACTGATTGATTTCAGAGTAACCTTGAAGACAGGGAGCCTTGCAGGTCTTCATTTTAGGGATTTAGACCAGCACCGTGCTGAGTGTGCCAGATAACTTTGCACACTCTCTCACCCTTCAGTGGATGGTGGAGATGTTCTGGGCACCGTCAGTTGTGTGTATAGACTTTTCCCGTTCCATCTGCAGTGTGGTGAGAATGAGTTATGTAAGAGAATTACATCCTCCCGGCTAAGGTGTCAGCCCTGTTCTTACTGCCAGAGGAGGCATTAGTGTGTGACTTTAATGGGATGCAGTTATGTTTTCCACAACAAGGCTAATCTTTCAGTCCATTGTGAGGAGAGACTCGAAGCTCTCTTTATGGACAGTGGCATGATGGTGCAATTAAAAGGCCATTATGCCCTGATTATAAGCCATGTTTCGCAGTTATTGCCATATACAGTGTTAACAGGACTGTATGCATTTATCGGTGTGTTGTAGATTGGCAGGTTTTGGACTCAGTCTGGCCTGGGTTAGAAGTCAGGCTTTTCAATGTAATACCTGTGTGTCTTAGGGCAAGATACTCTACCTCATTGTGCCAGGATTTCCCCTTCTGAAAATGGGGATAATAATACCTACTACCTGAGGCTGATGGAGGGATCAAATTAGGAGATTGAGGTAAACCACACGGCCCAGGGCCTGGCACGTGGTAAGTGCTCACAAAATACCGGCTTCTGTTATTGTTTGAATGTTCCCTGTTGGAAAGCACATGCGGGAGAAGAAAGGATCTCTTGAGAGATAGCAATTGTGGTACACAGTTCCCTAGAGAGCTTTTCAAGTCTAGAAAAGCCCTCATTTTTTTTTTTTTTGCCTGATTCAGATACCACTATTTAAAAAGGCTGAGACTGGATTAGTACAGACAAAGAAGAAGGAAACCTCTGGATCTCTGCCTGAATTGCTTCCGTGTTGTCACTGGTGAAGAATTAATTCTAATGAGTGTCCTCAGGACCCTGGTTCAGGAAGGTGTAGGAAGGATGGATCCTCTCCCAGTTTCCTGGGGGTCCTGGGTAGGGCAGTACCAGCGAAAGTGATCCTTAAGAGCTTGACCCTGAGGTCCTCTGGCCTTCCTGGCACCATACCTGGGTTCCTGAATCAAGAAAGGCTGGAGAGGCAGTGGGACTTGGTGTTACAAGCTTTTGAAGTCAGCCTGGTTGGGTCTGACTCCAGCTGAAGAACCACAGGCATGTTAACCTCCCAGAACGTCAGTTGTCCCAGTTGAAAATGAGAATAATGCCTACCTCATAGGGGTGGTTGTGAAGATTAAATGAGAAAACATATGCAAAACACTTTATCCTCTGCTTGGCATGTACGGTATGTAGTCCTTACCTACTTAATAGCAGCCATGATAATTTTCAGTTCAGAAATGAAGACCCATCAACAAAGACCCAACAATCCATCCTCTGAAGAAGTGGTTTTTCAACTGAAGATGATTTTGATCCCCAAGGGACATCTGGCCATGTCTGGAGATGTTGTTGGTTGTCTCAACTCAGGATGGGTCAGTGCTAAGTGGCATTTAGAGAGCAGAGCTCAGAGATGTAACTAAACATCTTACAGTGCACAGTATGTCCACCTGATGCGAAGAGCTGTCTCGTTGGAAAAGACCCTGATGCTGGGAGAGATTGAAGGCAGGAGGAGAGGGGGATGCCAGAGGATGAGACGGTTAGATAGGGTCACCAACTCAGTGGACATGAATTTGAGCAAACTCCAGGAGATAGTGGAGGCCAGAGGAACCTGGCGTGCTTAGTGACTGGACAGCAACAACCATCGCAGAGAGAGATCGAGCCCCAGAGGGCCCAGAGACTGAGTCCAGAAGCTCTTCTCTCAGGTGTAGTTTCATGGTTGAGACTGAGAATCTGAATTAGAAGCAGTAAACTGAGCATCATAATTACTATATATTGATCTTCTGCCACATCTCTGAGACCCCGGTTAGGGTTTTGCCTGGGTGGATGATGTCATTTCTCATTTTAGCTATGAGAAAAGTAGCTTGAGAGCTCAGGTAATTTATCCTGGTCTGCAGGTAGCTTACACAAGGGAGATTCAAGCTCAGATCTGCCTGGTTCCAAAATTCTCATCCTAGGTTTTTCCACACTAGAAGTGTGTTTGACCTCTGTTAAGCTGTACCATTGCTGTCTGAGATAGCAAACCATGCCTGGTAACCTCACCTATCCCCAAAAAGAGTCCCAGAATTAATAATAATAAAATGGATTTGCAAAGTGTTCATTGGTCAGAACACAGAGGGTGCTGCTACGACGGAGTTTCTGGCAATTCTGCTTGTTTGCCTTCTCTTTTCCCAGATCTCCATCACCAACACTGTTGATTCTTTCCTCCTCTGTGCTCTGTCTTCCCCCATGCACATCATGATTTCAAGAGTCACAATAGTGTCTTGAACGCAGGTTTGCTTGTCTGTTTCCTGCACTGACTGGGTTACGTGTTTCTCACAGTCTTGAAGGCAGCATCCCTGTTTTATGTCTCTTTGTAATCTCTGCCCTCTCTAGGTACTCAAGCAATCACCTTTGAATCGAAATCTTTTGAGGTAACGAGTAGGCATAACTTTTAAATAAATAAGAAAAATTCTTGCCTAAGATCTTGTTGGCTCAAAAATCTGTGGCTTATTTTTAAAGCGTATTAAATATACTTAGCCATATGTCTGACTTTTCCGTGATGATTTAAGATGGTTGTCTGCCAGTTGTCGTGGCATTTTGAACTGTCAGGAAAATATTGAATTAATTGTGTTGAAGGTCTTAGAGGGCCTTTATTCTGACCAGATGTGTGCAGCAGTGGAGCCTATTGCTTATGTAATGTGGCCACGGAAGGCATCACTTTGGCTTGATTTAAATAGAGTCAGTATTTTACCACCTGGATTCTTGGCTAAGCGTTGGAATTTACATCTGATAGGGAGAGCCTGTTCATTTCCTCCTCCAACTATCAGCCTGTTTAAGTCTGTGTGACTTGGTTAAGAATTCAAAACTCAAGATCAAGTAATTAAAAAATGACTTTCTTTGGTGTTGGAGCATGTAGTTTTCTTTCTTTTTTTTTTTTCTCTTCCCAGAAAGCACAGGCATGTAGATTTTTTTGGTTTCTAATTTTTTAAAAACTCAAAGTTGTGATCTTGGATGACTGTCAATCACTCTCCATTGTTGTTCGGTGCTTCCATAGCTTATGGTTTTTTCATGGTGAAATTCAATTTGTTCCCTCTTTTAAACAGTGTGTACAATACAGAAAGATGTGACTCTATGAAAGGAAAATGTACCCACATTGCACATAATCCCATCTCAGAGAAATACATGTGTTACTCTATTTTTACCCAGACATTTATATGTATATATAAACATACATAAATACACATACTTTTTTTTTTGGTAGACTTTTTTGGCAGGGTCTTTTTCTTCTGAAAATTGAATAGTACTGCACATAGTTTTACTGTGATTTTTCTTTGTGCCTAACGACATATCACAGACTTTTCTCTTACACTTATGTGTAGATCAATTTTACCATTTTGATGGCTGTGGAATCAGTTTTTAGTTGTGCTATAATGTGTTAAATCGTGTTTTCAGAAGGTCGTTTTTAGTTCTTGTTTTATACAACACATTGCTGAATATCCTTATATATACATTTCAGTGAACTTCTTCAGCTATTTTCTTTGGATAGATGTCTAGAACTTCTTGTCTCACTTGAATTTTATCTTTTTAAACCTTAATGCCTTGAAAAAACCATTCAGGCTGCTTATCAACTTAACTCCCTGCTGCCTGGGAGTTAAGTCCTGTATTTTTCTTAACTTAGCTCAGTTAGAACAGATCCTGCCTAGCACTGGAATTGTTCCTTTGCAATAGTCATCACAAACGCAGATAATGAGTGGATATTTTAAAGGGCATTAGGGAGTGGTGGGGACTGGGGTAAATTGGAAGGAGCTGTTTTGTTCAAAGAGAGCAGTTGCCACTCAGCTTCAGCGGGTTGTTGACTTGTCTGGGCGTTGCCCATTGATGCCAGATTCTTTTAAAGCTTTAAACAGAAATGCAGAATCTTTGATTGTTAAAAAAAATGAACTTCGCCAATTTGAAAGTGTTAGTTCAAAAATTTTCTAAAGCATGGATAAACCAAGCAACACATCTGGGAGCCATATTTGGTCCTCAAGCAACAAGCTGCAGCCTCTGGTTGACCTATTTGTCTTTCTCACTTGATGTCTCTCACACTGTTTCTTCAAGAGCGGTTATCACGTTTCTTAATCATCTGTGTTCTCAGGGCCCAGGATAGCCACTGGCTCCCAGTGAGGGCCCACAAGCGTGTGGTGAAGAGAATAATAAGTTCCAGAAGTGGTCAGGTTTGTCTCTTTAGACCGTGCTAGTTTATTGGTTGCTTAGCTGGTGACAGCTCTCTCATTCGAGTTACAAGAAGATGGGGAGAGGATATATTTTGACAGCTGATCTTGAGTCTTGGACTATTTTATTTCAGGGTCCTGATCTGCTGAGTCTTAGAACTGGGTGCAAAATAACATCTTGATGATGACATTTATGTGAGTATGTACTGGGAACAGTATATATTCTCTGCCCTGAGGTTACTGCACTCTAAAATTTGTAGTTTCCCAAATTAAAGAATGAATGACTTTTATGTGTATTTCTTAGGGAACTTCTAAATATGGCAGGAAAATCCCTAATAACATGTCTCGTTTGGCTATTCTACAGGTAAATCAGGACCCTGGCCTTTAGCCCAAGAGCAGATGCTTTCAGAACACGATTCACCTCTGTTCTCCAGGCCAGCATTATCTGGTAGAATTCTAGTTTTTTGAAAACCAGCGCAGTCCTTCTTGCTTTCCTGCCTGCATCATGGATCATTTTGTGCTGCAGGATTCATGGTGGGCACCAGGCTTGCTGACCTAGGATGGGGAAGGGCACTTGTGTAAATCAGATTTGAAATTTAGGGAGTGCAGTTTTTCTAATCATGGAGCCAACCAAGGACGGGCCTCTGTAAAATGAAAACTAGAGTTGGCAGTGAGAGCCCGACATGGAGCTCAGATTGTGCCAGGTGTGGATTGGGACTGTGTTTCTATTCTCTTCTGCTCCCGTTGCCTTCTTTCTCTCCATATCTGTATCAGAGTGAGAACATTCCAAGAGACTGTCTAGGAATTCAGATTTTAGATAAGATATACTATATGTAATCCAGGACTTTGGGTGTGAGACAAAACTAAGGAGTGTTTTCAAGTGGAGACTGCTATATGCTCTGATCCGCCTCCTTCAGTATGAGCACCACTTTTGGGGCACCCGTGATTTCCCCAAGTCAGGATGAAATTTGGCTTCTGTCCTACTTTAAAATGCCCAAGGATAAGATGGAGCAGGAACAGCTTATATTCTGCAGTGTTTTAACTGTTTTTATTATTTTTTTTTAATTTTAATTTTTTGGCTGCCCTATGCCGCATGCAGGATCTTCCCAGACCAGGGAATGAGCCTGTGCCCTCTGCAGTGCAGTCTTAACTGCTGGACCACCAGGGAAGTCCTCTGCAGTGTTTTAGGCTGGACAGACATTGGTAAACTTCCTGAGCTTTGGTATTTGGTAAAGAGAAGAATCCAGCTATGAGGAATCATGCCACAGTGCAGAGTCACCGTTCAGTACCTGCACAGGGTCTAGGAAGACTCTTCAGAAAGCACACAGTGTTGTCTCAATATTGATATATTGTACACATATCATGATTTGAAAGGGGAATGTCAGAGAGATAGGATGCCCAGCAGAGGAAAACTCAGTGCAGCTCTTGGCTATTTCTGTCTCTGTCTGTGGGAAAATACTGCCATAAGGAAGAAAGGCCTAGGCTTTCTAAAGCAATGTGAATCTGTTTCTGAGACATTTTAGCTAAAAATGTAAGCTCAAGCTATTCTGCGTGAATTATCTCTGAGCAAGGCAATTGTTAGAAGACAGCGTTATTGAGGAAGATGATAGCTGGTTGTCACTGTTGGAATCTGTTTTGGTGGAAGGCACCCGTCCATGGGGTTTAATAAAACATGATGAGTCACCCTATTGCCTGGATTCCTGAGGGAAGAAAGACATTCTGGAAGGGCTGTGGGGAAATTTGAAGCCCTGGGTACCTGTTACCAGGCACTTGTAGTCACCTGGTGGCTGCCAGCAGCTTGCAGGCAGAGCTGCTTGGAGAAAATCAACTTCGGAAACAGGGGCCCGCAAATTAGGTTTTGGGTAAATGGAAAGTACATCAGAATTACCTGGGAGAGTTTGTGAGCTCTGGACATCTGTGGGCGAGTCCATTAGTGGACTTGCCCTGCCCAGTGGAATCCTGATAACCCCAGCTCCAAAGAGTGGTTCATAAAACAGTCACCGTTCAGAATCATCCAGAGTGTTTATGAAATTCACGGGTTACTCGGCCCCATCTCAGACCTGTGGAATCTAGAATCCTAGGGGGTGGACCCTGTGAATCCACACGTTTTTTATTTTTTTTTAAATTTTGGCTTATTGTGGTAAGTTTAAAGCTTGAGACTCCAGGCTCTAACATGCTGGCCTTTTCAAATCCAGTTCCCTAATAAATGACGGTAGCAGACCCCACTCTACATCTAAACGAACATTGATTGGGGAACGGAGTCAACAATAGAAATACTAATTGAGTTATTTGAGCTGCTGGTTCTTTTAGGGTGATACGTACTGACTGTGTGCAGATGCGTACGTGGAAGGTCATTTTTTAGCTTCAGGATCCTAGCATTAGCCTGGTAATTTAAGACACCTCTTCCTCATCACCACGCGTGCCTTTTTGTAAAATAGAAAATAAACTCTGGAGAAGGAAAGTATTAATACAACCCAGTAGAATTTTTTTTGCAGTGATGGAGATGCTCTTGACCGGTGCTGACTGCTAAGGAGATTGTGTACTTTGGTTGGCGTGGCTACCTCTCACCAGCCAAGCTACGAAAAAGGTTTTTTTTCCTTTTTATTTACATAGCATTAATTTAAATTTAGCCGTAAGTAGCCACGCGTGGCTAGAGTCTGCCAGATTGAACAGCATGGGAGACATTGCTATCACAAATGGTGAGGGCAGTCATATTTCTTTAGTGACACATTTATCTGCTCCAAGAAAAAGAGGCTGAAGTGACCCTTTGTGTTGATGTTTGTTAAATGTGGAGGCCTGGGATAGGTAGATTTTAAGTGTCCTTTTGACCGTTTTATCAATATATTTACTGGTGACAGTTTTCTTAAAGAAGCTCAGTATGGCAGTATGCTGATTGTCTCCAATGGAGTGGTTTACGTAGAACAGATGAATTCCATGAAGCTAGGGGTGATGTTTTTCCTGTGGACTGCTCAGTTTCCAGCACCTAATATAATAGATGGTTGAATAAATTACTTCAATTTGAGTATTTTATGCAGGGAGGGAAACTCTAAAGTTACCTGGGAGTTGCATAAGCCATTTTATCACCTGATGCTTTTGGTTACAAATCATAGGAAAAAACAACTCAAGTGGCTTAAACAGCAAAGAGGATTAACTGATATATGTAACCAAGGATTTCAGAATAAGAAGGGAGCTTCAGGTAGGGTTTGATCAGGGCATGGGCCATGTTTTTCTGGTTTGCTTCAGAGCTGCCACTAGCCCATATGATGTCTTTGTTCAGAGTAGAAATTCTCTCTCTGCTGGGCAAACACATCCCTGGGTGGCGTGGAGAGCAGAGAATGGATTGGATTTCAGCCTGTACTTAGCAGGTGTAAGGACTGTAAAGGGAGGCCTTGATTCTCTCAGTGCTCTCTTCACAATGCTGGCTTGACCTTAGGATGGCTTCTCTTGTTTGTAGACAGGTGACCGTGGCAAAAGGGGTGACGGGCCTGCTTATTTATAGCCAGGGGGAGAGAGATGGGGAAGAGTGCCACATACTGTGTGTAAACCAGTCCTTGAGGCTTAAGCAGATCATTGGCCACTTGGCGTAGGAGTGAGTTTAGCCTTCTGGGTCCTTTGTATTGTACCAAGATTTAGAAATCCTGGTCTAGACTCGTGTTGCCTTCTGAAAAAACCTTCCTCTCCTCCAGTCACTCACCGCTTCATCACTCTACTTTTACTTTTGCCCTCTTCGCCATCTGAAATGAACCCCTTTATTATCTGTCCCACCAGAGTGTGATTACCTTAAGGGCAGGAACTTGAATCATATACTTTGTTATTCGTCTTTTGGCTGCGCAATGCAGCTTTCAGCATCTTAGTTCCCCAACCAGGGATCCGCCCCAGGCCATGGCAGTGAAAGCACTAAGTCCTAAGCACTGGACCACCAGGGAATTCCCTGCTTTCTTATTCTTGTGGCCAGGCAGTTTCTGGCACCTGATAGCTGAGCAGAACAAACCAATGAATTGGTCCATTCATTCCACGGACCAACGAATGAATGAAGCCGAATGGCTGCCTTCTCATGGTGGGTAAGTACTTTCAGATATATACATGGCTTAGGGAAGAGATGAAAATTAACCAGGAATTTTGATTGAGCAGTTCAGGAGAACTATGGAGACACACCATGGATTCCTGAAGGGCAGAGTGAGAGATGAGCAGACAGATTTTCAGTCTGCTGGCAAAGCTTGACAAGCACTGACTTGAAGAAGGAAATGGAATTAAGTAAGCAGAACAAGTGTGTGTTGTGCTGAGTGAGTTAACAGCCTGAGCACTCAAAATGCAAGGGATGTGAAGAAGGTCACCAGCCTCATTAGCTGTAGCAGATATTGCTGGAATACATATATAATCAGGCTATAGGGAACCATGAACTCTGTGAATCAAAAGAGCTAGGTGGTTACAGTGGGCTGCCCTGATTTCAGTTCCAGTCCATTCTTTACCAGCTGTATGGCCTTGGGCATGTGACTTCACTTCTCTGTGCCTCAGTTCCCTTGTCTGTAAAATCCAATGATAATTTTAGTTCCTGGCTGCAGGCCACATAGCTAGCTTCTTACTTAAGAGTTTTGGAAATGCAGAGTGGGTTCACATGCTGGCTCTGAATACCCTGGTAGATGGGTGTAGGAGGGGGATGCCATCTTTAGGGAAAGATAGTGTGGCCAAATTCTGTTACCCAAGCACACAGTTTTTGGAGGAAAATAGTCTTCTTTTACATCTCCCAAGTGGTGGTAACAGAAAGTTGCAAATGTGAGAATATGCCTCGGTTGCTCCTGTGTGTATTGTGTGTATGAGAAGTACAGCCAGCAATAATTAGGGACCCCATCTCTGACCAAGATAAGAGGAGGAAAGTTAAATGAATCCCAGATAAGAAAGCAATTGGCAGATTTTTAACTCCCAAAGAGGAGTAAGGATGCTTGCTTCTCCTTTATTATGTTGGCTCCTGGCATTTCCACGGTTCAGCTCAAATGCCCTTCTGCTTTATTGCGTGAGACTGTAAGTCTGTCTTTCTTGTCAGAGTCGGGAAGCCTTCTGGCCCCCACCTCCTCATACTTTGTCCTGTTGTCTGCCTTTTGGACTTCACGTATGGGAGTGAAAACCCAGCAGAGAAGGCTAGTACCAGTGAGGCCCTCAAGAGCAGAACTAGGTTCAGTGCTGGGCGGGTCAGGCTGTGCTCTGAGGGCTGCCCAAGCCTGATCTTTAATCCTCAGCACAAGCTGTGAAGTGTGTGTGGTGGTGGAGGTTGTGGTTTAGTTGCTTAGTCATGTCTGACTCTGCGACCTCATGGACTGTAGCTCACCAGGCTCCTCTGTCCGTGGAATTTCCCAGGCAAGAATACTACAGTGGGTTGCCATTTCTTTCTTCAGGGGATCTTCCTGACCCAGGGATCGAACCTGGGTCCCCTTTGTTGCAGGCAGATTTTTTACCAACTGAACCACCAGGGAAGCCCATATATCCCCTCCAGTCACCATCTGATTCAGCCTCAACGCAGAAGTCACATCTGAATAGCAGAAAGGTCCTGCCTAAAATTGAAGCGTGTGTGCCATCCTCCCATATTTAATTAATTAAATTAATTATTTTTAAAACTTTTAATTTTGTGTTGATTAACAGTGTTGTGATAGTTTCAGGTGAACAGCAAAGGGACTCAGGCATACATAGACATGTATCCATTTTCCCTCATACTTCCCTCCCATCTAGGCTGCCATGTAACACTGAACAGAGTTCCCTGTGCTATAGTAGGTCTTTGTTGGTTATACATTTTAAATATAGCAGTGTGTACATGCCCATCCCAAACTCCCTAACCGTCTTTCTAGTTTAGAGGTTGGAGCATTGAGGCTTGAGAGGTCATTACAGACCTAGGTTTCTCCTCCGATTAAGTGACAGCGATGGCATTTCTGCAGGCTTCCACCAGGATGCTGCATTATTGCCTTGTGCCATGGATGGAGGAACCTGGTGGGCTGCAGTCCATGGGATCGCGAAGAGTTGGACACGACTGAGTGACTTCCCTTTCACTTTTCACTTTCATGCATTGGAGAAGGAAATGGCAACCCACTCCAGTGTTCTTGCCTGGAGAATCCCAGGGACAGGGGAGCCTGGTGGGCTTCCATCTGTGGGGTCGCATAGAGTCGGACACGACTGAAGCGACTTAGCAGCAGCAGCCATGTGGTAGGATCAGCTTCAGATGGCACCACACCACTGTGTGAATTAGGGTATGGAGACTTCTGGAGTGTAGTCTGGGGAAGGCGGGGAAGGCCGGAAGCCAGGCACCCTTTCTTGTGCTCAGGGAGTCTACAGTCCTTGTGTCCTCTCTGGGGAAGGAAATGTCAGTGCCTGAGGGGTGGTTTGCGGTGAGTTTGCTTGGACCATCGCAGCTCAGAGCTTCTGTTTGTCTGTAGCCGTGCCCTGCGTAGATCCTGACCCAAGTGCCTGCCTTTCCCAGCACTTAGGCACAACTCTCTTACGGTTCCAGGCAATGGAACTTGCTCTTTATGGCCATAGCAAGGTTGTATTTGACTTTTTGAAAAATGGTGGTAAAATATGTGTAACATAAAATTAATTTAACCATTTAAAAAATGTACAGTTCAGTGGCTTTAAGTACATTCACATTGTTGTGCAGTCGTTAGTCATCTGTCTCCAGAGCTCTTCCATCTTCCCAAACTTGCTGTCCATTAAGCACTCAGTCCCCATTCTCCCCTCCCTTAGTGCCTGGCAGCTACTATTCTAGTCTCTGTCTCTATCACTCAGACAACTCCAGGTACCTCATCTGAGTGAATCATACAGAGTTTGTCCTTCTGTGTCTCGCTTCTCTCACTTAGCATACTGTGCTCAAGGCTCATCCATGTTGTAGCATGTGGCAGAATTTCCTTTTAATGGCTGAGTAATATTCCATTGTATGGATATACCACCATCGTGTATCCATTCTGCTGCCAATGGGCATTTGGATTTTTACCTTTTTCTATTTGGCTTTTCCCACTGCCATCAGAAGCACGTGCAGTTAGATTTTCTTGATATCTTGGCCGAATCTGTTCTGCTTTTTCTTCTTTCTCATAGCTTTGCCTGACCTTCCCAGGTATGTCAGGAACACCATTTGCTTGATGTCTCTGGCTCAGAGGATGGGGAATTTGTTGTCTGGGTTTGCCAGCTTTGCCATCAATACTTCCTCATCATCTCTTTGGCACTTAGAGGGGTATGTATGATTGGTCACCAGGTTTTTTTTTTTTTTTTTTTTAAGCTGTCCCTGGTCAACTAGACTGGGAGGCTTCAATCCTGCCATCAACTTTGATTTGGCCAACATTTCTTGCTGGGTTTGAGGCCATAAGCTTAGAAGTGATACTCACCGACTTTGCATTTCAGATGTGTATGTGTGCACTCCGTCTCTTTCGTTGTGGCTGACTCTTTGTAACACTATGGGCTGTAGCCCGCCAGGCTCCTCTGTCCATGGAATTCTGCAGACAAGAATACTGGAGTGGGTTGCCATGCTTTCCTCTAGGGGATCTTTCTGACACGGGAATTGAACCTGGGTCTCCTGCATCTCCACTGGGTTCAAATCCAGTCCCACTGCTTGACTGCTGTGTGACCTTTGATGCATGGTTTTACTTCTGTGACCTTGTATGGTTGCTGCAAGGATTAAAAGAAATGTTGCAATGAAGCTCTTATTGTGGAATACAGAGCATTGAATGAATTATATTACTATATTACATTTGTCAGCTTCTCTCTTTTGAATCTGATTACTTTTGATTTTAGGTTTATGGAACCACTGAATTTACTGCATAATTGACTTAAAACACTTCTGTTTAACACTCTGCATTTTTATATTCTTCCTTGGCACTAACACCTCGTCTTAGATTTTATGGAGTTGAATTTGTTGGACCAAATTATATGGAGCAGATTTGATAGAGACACATTCTAAGTATACTGTCTTTATGTCTTCATGTTATTTTTCTTAAATCTCTCTCTTGAGGTCTGAATTTAGTCACCACTCTGTGGAAGCTACAAATGATTACAGAGCAATTAAGTGATTCCTGAGTCTTTAGAATTCTAGACTAATTGGTATAAAGATAGGCATTTTCCAATAAACTTGATGCAAGAGTAGTTACCTAGTTCGGTCAGTTATTCTTGCAAATGTTTATTCCAGCTATGAATGGGATCATGAGGGAACCACTAGACATTTATTGCTTATTAAATTTTTTGTATACTTTTCTCTCATTTAATCCTTCTTAAAAGTACTAGTTAGAGTTTGATTGTGTGCTGTGCTTTGCTGTCAGTGCTCTGTATTATTTCATTTACTCCTCAACTCTGTGGAGTGTAGGTACTATAATCCTTCCCATTTTATGGAAGAAAAAAATTAGGGCTCGGAGAAGTTAAAAGTATCCTCTGCCATTGCTGTTAACGGCAGACCTGGAATACAAAGTGAGTCCAGGAATGATGGATGCCCTTCTGAGCACTGGGAGGTGGTTGGCATCTTTAATTGTTGATCAAGAAATGGACCTCTCTGAGGATCAGCAGAGCCCATACAGGTCTTTTTTTTTTTTTTAAAGTATAGTTGATTTACAGTGATGTGTTATTTACAGCTGTACAGCAAAGTGACTCATTTATTTATATATATATACAAACACACGTACATTCTTTTTCATAATTGTTTTTCATCGTGGTTTATCATAGGATATTGAATATAGTTTCACCCATCCAGGTCTTTGATGCTGTGTCTTGAGCTGATTTTGATTTACTACACCAATCTTCATTATGTACATTACATCTTGCATTTCTCCAGGTCCAGAAAAACCACTGATATATGACAAGGGCATTTTGGACAAACCCTGCGAATGATGCAACAGATCAGCAAGGTTGTTGAAGGGAAAACTGCACTTCCCCGCTATTCCATTTTATTCCTACTTTCAAATGATCCAGCACTCTGCTACTTTGTACTGCCAATGCCTCAGTTTCTTTGTCTATAGAAAGAGTACTATGCTGTATTTGTGGACGTCAAGACATATTTCTAGAATTCAGTGAGGTTACTGTTTGCGTGTCTGCCAAGGTTGAGTATCTATCCCGAGAACATGGCTTCTTTGCACCTTACGTGCTAGCAGTGGCTTTGGCTGTGCACTCCTCCCCCGTGGAGCTCAAAGTTGCTCATATGTGCAAGTCTCGTTTTGGAATTGTTCCCCAGGCTGCTGCAGTGCCCAGGCCTGTTTGCTGTCCTGAGGCTGCAGGCTGCAGCAAGGCTTTATGAATATGTCTTGGGCTTGCAGGGTGCAGCGTGGGGCAGCTCCGGGACTGGCGAGACTGAAAGAACCCCTGGCTGAGCCTAGCTTCAGAGACCTGGCTTTCTCCATCCACAGAAGTGTTTCATCTGTCCCTGATTTATATTTAAAATAAATATTCTGTTTCATTGAAAGGGAGAGCTGGTGACAGATGGGTGATTCAAGGTCAGGGATACCTGAGTGATGATTCCATTAAGCAGCAGATTCCCCCCGCAACCTGAAAATCGAGGCGCCATGCATATAAAGATATTTTATAATCTAGGAAATAATTCATATGTAACTACGGCAAGGAGGTCTTGGGACTCCGTTGATTTCCCTCTCTAGTGGGATTTTAGATGCAGTGTGGGGTGTAACACAGGGACACAGGGCCACTGTGTTAGGTACAGACTCTGGGGTCAGGCAGCTGTGAGTCTGAATGTCTGATTCGCCTGTGGCTTTGGGTGAGATTTGTAACCTCTTCAAGTCTTAGTTTTCTTACATGTTAAGTACCTACCTCATAGAATTATTTGTGAGGATTAAGTTATGATAATGGATGAGAAATATTCATCAGAATGCCTTGTGCTTTTGTAAATGCTCAATTCATGTGAGATACCATTGTTATTAGTATAATTTGATCCATTGAGCAATAACGTTAATTTCCATTCAACAAACACATATATTGTATGATTTCTATGTGTGATTGAATGTGCTAGATTCCAAAGGACTCACAGTTGAATGAAACTTAGCCCTCAAGGGCATTCTCTCATTAAATAGTAATAAATTAAATTGTTAGCATTTCTTTCTGTTATCTTATATGTTAAGTATTTGCTATACACTTGCTCATATAATTTTCAAAATAAACCTTAGGGTAAGTTCTATATAAAATCCCCATTTTATGGATGCAGAAACTGAGGCATGGAAATTGGGTAGGGCAGGTCTTTTGCCTGTGTGTGCCCATTGACTCTTGTCTTTGAGTTCCCATGATTTAGTGGTAATTGTGGACTCTAATTCAGGTTATGGGAAAGGGGTTGCAGTGGGGGGGATTAGCATGGTGGGCTTTCGTAGAAGGAAAAGATGATGTGAAGACAGTTTGTAGTTAGTCTGGCTCAGGACAGGTCTTATGGAGGTTGTATTTATTGTTGGTAGCATATTTAAAGAGATGGGTAGAATGTTATTCTAAGTGGAGGGAGCAACAGAGTAGAGGCCTGGTGGCAGGAAAATTCCATAAACACTCACGGCCCAGATTGTCTGGAGTTGAGGGAACATATAAGGAAATCATGGAATGAGTTAACGTCCTTTTTTGTTTGTTTGTTTTGTTTTCAATTTGGCACAGTTGATCAGGGTATGAGGATAGAAATGCCTTTGACATCTCATCTTCGATCATTTGGTCAAGCCTTCTGGGGCATGGTCTCTGACCCCTACCAAAAGGTCACTTATTGCCTATTCTTTTTTTCTCTCTCTAATTTTGTATGCATTTGCTTTAAAAAAATATCAGAAGATTGTTTACATTCTGTAGTGCTTTACAGTTTTCAGAAGTATCACACACATGATTTCATACAATTCCATAATAACCTTTTTCATCTCCCTTACCCCTATATTGTCCCTCTCACCGCTGGTAACCTATTTCTGTGTATCTCTGAGTCTTCTTCATTTTTGTTTTATTTGCTAGTTTTATTTATTTATTTTTAGATTCCCCATATAACTGATGTGGGGCTTCCCAGGTGGCTCAGTGGGTAAAGAATCCACCTGCAGGGCAGGAGATGCGGATTCAATCCCTGGGTCAGAAAGATCCCTTGGAAAAGAGCATGGCAACCCACTCTGGTATTCCTGCCTGGAGAATCCCATGGACAGAGGAGCCTGATAGGCTACAGTCCATAGGGTCACAAAGTTGGACACGACTTACGAGTAAGCATGCACGCACATAAGTGCTATCATACAGTATGTGCCTTTCTCTGACTTACTTCACTTAACAGAATGCTGTCCAAGTCCATCCATGTTGTAAATGGAAAAATCATTCTTTTTTTATGCCTGAGCAATATTCTATTGTGTATTTATGGCCCATCTTCTTTATCCATTTGTCTGTTGATGGACACCTAGATTACTTCCATTCTGTGGCAATTGTAAATAATGCAGCTATGAACACTGGGGTACGTTAGCATGCTTCCTTTATCAGCTTGGCAGAAACTCAAAAACTGTCAAGGAACTGTCTTAATATGACCTGGGAAGGCATTTGGGGAAAACCCTTCAAAAATTGTAACCTTTGATTTAGCATTTTCACCACCAGAAGCCTATTCTCCGGTAATACACAAGCCCATAAAAGATGTGTTTAGGGTTATATTCCCTGTAGCACTACTTATAAGGACGAAAATATGAAGTTGCCTTACCTGTGTTTGAAAAATTATGGTACCTTAGATCAGCCCTGGGATTTCTTTGGAAGGAATGATGCTAAAGCTGAAACTCCAGTACTTTGGCCACCTCATGCGAAGAGTTGACTCATTGGAAAAGACTCTGATGCTGGGAGGGATTGGGGGCAGGAGGAGACGGGGACGACAGAGGATGAGATGGCTGGATGGTATCACTGACTTGATGGACATGAATCTGGGAGTTGGTGATGGACAGGGAGGCCTGGCTTGCTGTGATTCATGGGGTCGCAAAGAGTCGGATACGACTGAGCGACTGAACTGAACTGAACTGATACAGTAGTATATTCTGCATTAACAACAACAACCAAAAAAATGAGGTGATCTCTGTTTTCTGACATGTAGACACATCATATGTTAAATTAAAAAAAAAACAACCCTATAGGAGACAGCAGAATTTATAGGCTCATCCCGTTAGTGTGACTCAATTCACAGTTGACCTCATGGGTGCCTGTGTGTGTACCTTAAAATTGTGAATGACAGGTAACTATGAGCCATGGCTACCTCTGAGTGGGGTGGCCATCCGTCCCACTTTGCTGCAGAAATACCTGGTCCACAGCTGTTGCTGCTGCTGCTAAGTCGCTTCAGTCGTGTCCAACTCTGTGTGACCCCGTAGATGGCAGCCTACCAGGCTCCCCCGTTCCTGGGATTTTCCAGACAAGAACACTGGAGTGTATCCATGCCTGTTAACCCGGTATAATTATTCTCGTGCTCCCTTTCAGCCTTGAGTGGCCTGGTTGGGATGATGAATTACGTGGTTACTTTACCTTCCTCTGAGGATTAGAAATGGGGCAAGAGGAAAGGGAAATTGGATGTCACACACAGGACTTGGTATAGTTTATAACAGGCAAGTATTATTTTTATAAGGTAAACTGAGGATATGCTCCTAAGATATTATGCATTGGTGTTCTGCTTAGCCACAACGTGAGGCCATTACTAAAAGATAAGTTACCTTTTTTTGGTTTTGTCTGATATCTGAGCATCTACTTTGTTCTGCTTAAATAAGCCTTGGGTCCACTCATTGAAGATACTCCTTTGTCTGAGAAAAGTGCTTATTAGGCTTCCGACTAACAGGCTTTTTCATTGATCTAGTGGGGATTTTTGCACTTCCTTCTTTCATTTGGCTCCTAGGCCATTAAATTGAAATTCTCTTTTGGAAAAACAACACACCTTAAAAAAAAAATGTAAAAATTGTGGCCTTCCTCACCCCTGGGTTTCTCAAACACAAAAGACACAATAGGAGTCAGAATTATTAAATGAGCTAGATGCAAACTCTTGACCCAGAGTGGGCTTCAAAGTTGGCCGGGTTCCTCTTTTCTTTGCTTCCCAGTAAAATCATAGAGGAAATAGAGATGGGTGGGAAGTAGCTGCAGTTAAAAAATAGCAGTGATTCAGACTGCCCAGACATCATGGGCACCTTTGATGTGCCGGGCAATGTGCTGGGTCATTTCTCACGTGCCATCTCATGTGTTCTTACCAAAACTCTTCAAGTGTGTTATAGGCCCCGTTTTAAGCCTTTGGAGACCGAGGCTCAGAAAAGCGAAGTTCCTGGCCCAGGTAACGTGGGATTCTACTTGGGTTCCTTTGACTGGGGATTCTAGAGCTGCCTCCACTACACTAGGATTTTCCCTCCTCAGCACTATTAACATTTTGTGCTGGATAATTATTTGAGTGCCACTTTCTTGAGTAACTTGACCAAGAAGATACATCTGGAAAGTAGACGTGTTTGGATTTGAGTTCACACAAAAAAATTACTTTTTATCTTTTGGCTGTGCCACTCATGTGAGATCATAGTTCCTCGACCAGGAGTGGAACCAGAGTCCCCTGTGTTGGAAGCTCAGCTTCTTAACCCCTGGACCGCCAGGGAAGTCCCCTGAATTCACATTTGACTAGTCCCCAAACCTATACCGAGACAGCTTGCAATGAGAGTTGCCACAGAAAAGAATACCCATGGCAGTCTGCTTCATTTTCCATGTGGCTTTATATTTGCTGCAGTGTGCGGACCCCCTTGAGGCTTGCTGAATTGACTTTCTCTGACATACCTTTTGTCACAGGGGGTGAAAGGAAAGGTAAAATCATTTGTCCTAAATGAATCATCAGTTGGAAAGAAAAAGTCTGAACTCTGTGCCTCTATTATGTTCCTCAGCCAGGGGTGACTTCAAACACATTGGTGACCCTCCGGTTCCTCTGGGAAGCACTTGACTCACCAGGTCCCTTACCATTAAAATCCGGTGGGGAGTACTTGGCTTCCTTTCAGAAAGCTCTCAAGTCCTGGTGCTTGGCTTACAGCTGACTGGCGTTCTGCTTGCCCCTGATTGCACTAGTACAGGACCAAAGCTATAAAAGATTTCTTCTCCGCTTTTGTCGATGCCTGGAAATCCTGAGGGCAAAGGTGTTTTGTAAATACCAAATTGGCGGTGGCCATGGTGTGCAAAAAATTGGAAAATAAAGGTAGTTCAGTTTATCGTTGAAGTAACCCAGAGTTGAAGCAATTCCTCTAAATACCCCAAACAGGAAATTCCAAGGAGAAACTTACATTTTACCAAAATTCAGTCCTGAGGGACTGCTAAGGACATTGCAGTCCAGCCAAGACAGAGTTATAGTGAGGTGCTCTTCTCTTCAGCCTTTCTTACTGTTTTCTTTTTATCTTTTCTTTTTTTGGCCTTGCCTTATGGCATATGGGATCTTAGTTCCCCAACCAGGGATGGATCCCATGCCCCTTGCATTGAAAGTGCAGGGTCTTAACCTTTGGGAGTCCCCAATCTTACTTACTCTTCACCTGACTCGGAGGGTCAGATTCTTTTAGCAGCAGCTTCCTTCATCCAAGCTTTTTAGTCAGCTGGAATTTGGGTGCACCAGGTCTCATTGGGAATTGGTGAATTTCGTGCTGATTGCTTCAAGGAATGGGAGAGCCCTTAGTGGGAACTGCCCCCCTACCACTTGGTGTGTGCCCTCGGGGAGCCCTCAGGATCCATGCGCCTGCTTAGAGCCTGGACTCACACTTGGCGCATGAGCCGGCAGCTTGTCCTCTTTGTGCTTTGTTGTGCAGTGGGCTTAATAGCAGTGTCCACTTTGTAGAGCTTAATAAATGAGAGATGAGGGCTTTACGTTGTGTCTAAGTATTTGCTCCTTGGTAATGGAGATGATCTTTTAATAAAGAAGCTTTTAGCTTCAAGAGTTAATGTGTTCATGGAGGCAGGTTGAGAACCACAGTGATGTGTAAAGATAAGACATGTTTCGTTGAACACCTACCGCATGCTAAGGGCATTGCTTAGGGCTTGTAGACTGTTTCTGCTTTGTTCAAACCAATCAGACCCCTGTGATGTAGGGATTATTACGGCCTTGAGTAAATGAAGGCTGAGATGTCCAGCAGTAGAACCAGGTCTGAATTCAGATATTCCTAGAGTCTCAAGTACTGCTTAACATCCCTCCTACATTACAGGAAGCCATTTAGGCTTACTGACTAGCTTACCTGTATGTTTCTCTTGCTTTAGCACTGGGGAGCTTCTTGCATACTCTTCTGTAGGTAAGGGGCTCACTTTGTGTTGTGGGGTGGGTGGCAGGCAAGGTAGAGTCAAGGTGCAAAAGGAGGGAAGGTAAATTGTACAGAGAGGATTGTCCGAGATCTGAGTCTTGCTTCCAGAGTGAGATCTCTGGGATCTGTCCACTTGTCTACTCTCTTTTTTTCTCACGTTGGGGAGCCTACCTAAAACCTGTCAGGGACTTCCCTCTGTTCTTAGGATCAAATGCTTCCTGGATCTACAGGAGCCGGTGTGATCTGCCCTCTGCCTCTCTTGCCAGTCTCATTTTGTAAGTATTGTGCCAATATAGTTCCTTTAATGTGTGGTGTTCCTTCAGGCCACAGGGCTTTTGCATACGCAGGCGACCCGGGTTCGATCCCTGGGTTGGGAAGATCCCCTGGAGAAGGGAATGGCAACCCACTCCAGTACTCTTGCCTGGAGAATCCCATGGAGGGAGGAGCCTGGTAGGCTACAGTCCATGGGGTCGCAAAGAGTTGGACACGACTGAGCGACTTGACATTACTTACTTCCTCTCTACCCGAATGCCATACCTTCTCCTTACCTACCTAGTTAATGTCTAGGCATCCTGCAGATCTCAGTTCTATCATCGGTTTCTCTAGGGAGCCATCCTTGACAGGGTCTGATCTCCTTATTTTATGCTTTGGGAAGACCACACATTTTTCTTTGAGAGCACTCATGACGCTTTTTATGTTGTACTTTTATATGTATTTGTGGTTGTATGAGTCTTCTCTTCCCTCCACCGCACCGCATACCACCCCCCCGCCCCCCCAGTGCTCAACTCTGTAAGCTGCGTGAGGGCTGGTGACTTGCTGTTTATTTGCTTAGTGCCTGCTCTGCATCTTCATTGCTGAGAGGGGGCTTTCTCTATTATGGTGGCTTCTTTTGTTGCGGAGCACTGACTCCAGGGCACACAGGCTTCAGTAGTCGCAGTACATGGGCTTTGTTGCCCTGTGGCATGGTGAAATCTTCCTAGACTAGGGACTTAACCCACGTCTCCTGCATTGGCAGGGCGATTCTTAACCGCTGGACCACCAAGAAAGTCCCAACATGCCGTTTTTTATATCAGTTTTATATATCTGCACTCCCTGCCAGAGATGGTGCCTGCATTCTACGGGTCTTCACATTTTGGAGACTAACAGAAGGAAGAGATGAAGAGAAGATGGGTTCTTCTGGGGTCACCAGATGGTGTAGGGCCCGGCAGAGTAAACTTGAATATGTATATGAATTATATGGGGATGTCAATGCTGACTCAGTGGCTCAGGTTGGGCAGCTCTAACAAGCTGCCAGGTGATGCTGATGCGTTGAATAGTAAGAGTCTGCGGCCCGGGACGATCCAGAGAGCAGGTGTGGCTGGTGCCCACACCCTCCCCCATTTGTACCTTTCATTCTCTGTTGCTCCCGAGGAAAGTGGAACAGATACCCTGACATAGTTTTCCCTTCTCTGTGGCTTGTCACATTTCCTTGTTCTCTGTTTTCCTTCTTGTGTACAGTGTATTTTCTCTTTTGTGTCAAGCTCATCCGTATCATGTTCCAACTCCTGTGATGAACGGTCCTGAAGTATTTCCTCTGAAACAACACTGCGGCCACAACAGACCTTACCGAAGGCGGCTGCTTGGGATGCGGTTGAGGGATTTCTCCTCCACGTAGCAACGTTCTTTTCCTCGAACATTTATGGAGCTGAGTTTCTTTGTCCGCTCTCCTCGTCCTCAGCAGGCTTGAGCTGCGCCTGAGACATGTGGTGCCAGAGGACTTGGAGGCAACTCCTGGTGTCTTAGGCACTGATTAGGTTCTGAGTGTGTGACCCAACTTTTCTGCTTCTTGTTTTCCTTATTCTCGTGTTTGCAACTTGATTTTTGCCTGTTAATTAATTATATAGGAAAAGAGGCAGTGACTTATTGGGAAAATGGGAATGCCGCCGTGACCTGGGGGCTTAGAAGAGATAATCAGATAGAGCTGATAATAACCTGAAGGTCTACCAGAATGGGACAGGGGACTCACCCTCTTCTCCTGACCCGCAAATCCGGCCTCTGCCCTGTGCTCAGAGCTTGGTAGAACTCAAATACATTTTATAGGAACTTTGTGCTTTTTAAAGATAAAACTGCTGAACTAAAAACAAACTGAAACAAAATTTAAAAATGTATAATTCCATTCTCTTAATATTTATGTGTCTTTTCAGATGTTTTTATGTCATACTCTTTAAACAGTATAATATGTGACATCATTGGAAACTTCCTCAAGTCCTGATACCATAGGATGGTTAGCGTTAAGCAAATAAAAAAGCTTTATTTGGCATTTGCTGAAAGTGGATCACTTTAGTTTGACTTAGGCATACAGACACATGTACATACATACATACACCCAAATATATGCATGACTGTAGTTACTTATAAACCCCTATACATACATGTGTGTATACATTTGCATTGCAAATTAAAAAAAATTACTTGATTGACATTATGAGAAGTTTCTAAGACTTTAAAACTGCAAATAAAATCCATGGCACTTTTCTCTTTTAGAAGGTTGGAATTCCTTTTATTTTACATTTACCACTGGCAGTAATTTCTCAGCCTCTTGTGAGTTAATTTTTCTCTGTTGATAGTATTTGCATAGTAGCAACACAGATGCCTCCTTTCCTGGTTGCTTGTCCTGCCTGGTGAATAGTTCATGCTGAGGAACAATAGATGATAAGAGCTCAGTGAATCTGTATGATTTCTATTTGCCTACTGTGTTGCATCGGTAAATCACATTCTTGGGCAGAACTGAGTTGTCAGCTTCCAATTAAGCCTCAACTTACTATGATTTTTTTTTTTTTTTTTTGGCCCTGCTATGCAGTTTGTGGGATCTTAGTTCCCTAACTAGGGATCAAACCTGGGCCCCCTGCAGTAGAAGCACTGAGCCCTAACCACTGGACAATCAGGGAGTTCTCTCTAAGCCTCTCTAAGCCTTTTTGTCAGCTGTGTGGACCCCATGAAAATCCATAGGTCCTGGTGTAGCTTCTCCTTCAAGGAAAGTCTAGGGTCAACAGTAGAAGTGGTTCTCATACATCTCTTGAAGAACATTTAGAGGAACACAGGCAGGCAACACTTCCGTTCTGTGACAATCTGTCTCCAATCCCATTCTTGGTACCTGGTAGATGCCTTGACGGTCTCTTCACCGTACATTCCTTATTCTCTAGCAAGTCTCTCCCTGACGTCCTGCTGCCCTTCTTCTTGGTCTCTTCCTCCCTCTCTTTTTCTTCATCCTTCAGCTGCTATCTTCTAACCTCCCTTTGCATTTTACTCCTCCACCCACACACAGTGATTGCCTCAGTATGTTGAGTAAGACACAAGGAGATTTAGGAATGGAGTTAATGCTAAGTGGAAAAGGCCAAAGATTTCTTAGGAGGTGAGGGGAGGCAAAGAGGCTGTGGGTATTGATTACTGAACAAGTCTCAGTAGGGCAGTTACTTCCATAATAAGTGTCCTAAGCTAATAGCAGATAGCGATAATGGTCCCAGTCGGTGATGGTACTAGATGGTACTAGAAATCTGAAAGATGAGTCTGTGTGTGTGTGTGTGTGTGTGTGTGTGTGTGTGTATGTTTGTGTGCGCATATGCACTTTCAGTTGTGTTCCACTCTTTGTGACCCCGTGGACTGTGGCTTACCAGGCTTCTCTCTCCATGGGATTTCCCAGGCAAGAATACTGGAGTGGGTTGCCATTTCCTCCTCCAGCGGATCTTCCCAACCCAGGATCTAACCTGGGTTTCTTGTGTCTCCTGCATTGGCAGATTCTTTACCACTGTACCACCTGGGAAGGCCAAAGATGTGTTTGTTACATCCTTAAAGAGGAAGAGGCATGATTAGGTATTTTAGGTTTAAAAAGGGGAAAGTTGCTGATAAACCATGGAGCAGTGTCGATCATCTCCTCTGCTCTGCCTCTCCTTCTTGCCATCTTGGAGAGCAGGCTTGCTTTGAATGCTACATTATTGCAGACTGAAGTCTCCCTTGCAGTACATCTGTAGGTCACATCAGCTCTGAATTAAACCTAACCCATGGCTTTGCATGTGGGGCTGCTTTATAAACAGCTGCTCTCTGTGTTCCATTAAAAATTGAAAAAAAAAATCTATTTAACATGGTGAATTCATGGTTTCATAGATTTCATCTCAATGTCATCTGAACTTTGGAATTGTAATTCAGCAGATGTTTTATTACTCTCGTACATTTAAATCATATGTCAATGGAATACAGAAGAAACCAAGCTGTAATAAAACAGAGGAGATACATATTGTATGTTGAGGACACTTTTAATTGTTACCAGGACCAATGTTTGTAACCATGACTTCAAAGGAAACTCAATGGGCTTCCTTGGCTAAAAAGCCGTTCCTCTGGCTTTGGGCTGTGATCTTTTGCCTGTCAAAGTGCTGGCTTTAAATTGACAATTGTCAAGGATACCTGAGATCCAGATTTTTGTACTTAACCTTGGTCATGTATGGCAGACTGCATTTCCAAAGGTGGAGGCAAAACTCTGTCCCATTCCACAGGCTTATCTTCTAACATGACTGTGACTCTTCTTCCATGGAGTAAGGAGGGGTGTTTATATCTTCTCCTCTGGAACCTGGGCAGACCTTTGTGAGCCTCTTGACCTACAGAGTATGATAAAAGTCATACTGTGACTTTTGAGGCAAGACCATAAAAGTGCCATGTGTTTCTGCCTTACTCTTGGAACCCAGCCACCATGCTGTGAGGAAGCTCAAACTAACCCGTGTAGAGAGACCACATGGAGAGGCCATGTGTAGGTGTTCCAGCTAATGGCCAGTATGAGCCTCCAGACATGTAAGTGAAGATGCCTTCAGACGTTCCAGTGCTTAGCTGTCAAGTCACCCCCAGCCAAAGCCCCAGACACTGTGGGGTCCAACTGTCTCCATTTTGCTCCATCTGAATTTCTGAACTCTAGAACCAGTGAGCCTAATAAAATGGTTATTTCATACCACAGAGTTTGAGGATGATTTGTTTCAGAGCATTAGTAATCAGAGAGAGAGAGTGAAACAAAAAGCTTTCCATTCAAGTGAATTTTGAGTGTTTTTTTTTCCCCCACATGTGTATATAACATGAAATAATTGAAAACCTTTTGAATTATATAGCTTACCTCCCAGGTATAAAGGAAGTAACATTGTTAGCTTAAGGTAGATGCTGTGATGTACTCACCTTTTCTTGGTGCTGTTCTGTTACTAAAACAAACTAACAAAAAGGTGAGAATTTGCTCCAGGCAGTTACCAGGTTAGCCTTAAATCACCAGGTTAAGCCTTAAAAGCAATTGAGGTTTCTCTTCAATGTGAAATGTTTGAAAAATTTTGGTGTCCTGACATCCCACAGGATCTGCAGTATTCTTGGTTTTGAGTTACTATCTTCCTGTATAGCTCCCTATCCATGATGACTTTTCTCAACCACATTTGACAAATATTTGGTGAAAGGCACTTTCTGGTAACGTGTGTCAAGGCTACAATGACCTTGGCAGTCACATATCTATCATCTTTATCTTTTGGTTTTTTTCTTTTGGCCATACTGCTCAGCTTGGTCATTATTAGTTTCCTGAGCAGGGCTCAAACCCATTCCTTCCACACTGGAAGTGCGGAGTCCTAACCACTGGACCTTCTCTGTTATCTTTATCTTACAGAAGCCGATACTGAGAGAGAGATGACTTGGCTGGGGTCACACAGCCAGGATGTGGTAGAGCTTAGACTGGGTTTCTGGCCTCCTGGCTCTCAGGCCAGCACTATTTTTGGACACCATGCTATCTTCAGACAGAAATTACCTAAAGGTGATTTTAAGAAAGTGTTACTCACTCAGTGGTGTCTGACTCTTTGTGACCCCATGGACTGTATTCTGCTAGGCTCCTCTGTCCATGGGATTCTCCAGGCAAGAATACTGGAGTGGGTTGCCATTTCCTTCTCCAGAAGGTGATTTTAGTGTTAATAAAAGCTGTTTGTATTCCCAGGAGATGTCCTGGGGACTATTACGTTCCTGTCTTCCTGGTGCATAAATATGTAAATACATTTAAAAATTTTTATCTGTCCGTGAGTGATAGAAATTATGTGACAGGAGATTTCCCCCTTTTCTGTAGTGGAGAAGTTTTCTCTCATGCCTACCCTCTTTTAACCTGAGGAGTCAACGAGCCAATTTGCTTTGCATTATACTGTGGCCAGATTGCCAGTGCACAGCGCAAATGCCAAAGAAAGGGGAGGGGAGGAAGGGAGGGGATGAAGAGTTTGAATGAGAGCTTATGGCACCACCTGTCTGTGCATCGTCACTACATTATTAGGTATCAAACTTATCCTTTCTTCTTCTTCTGTATGTTCATGGTGAATAGGTCTAAGTAGTTCAAGCAGAAGTTTTGCCTAATATATGAATATAGATCTAATACTGCCTGGATGGTGTGTGTATGTGTTTGTGTATATGTGTGTTTATTGTTAATTCCACCCCTGCACTAAATCTCCTGTTGAGTCAATCATTAATTTACCTGCCTAAGCTAATGGTCCTTCTTGTGCCAGTGGTACCTGGAAATATTAGAGGCCAGATCTGAAATGTAGTGAATCAGAAGCAGTGCTTTTGGTAGTCGTTGGGACATGCAGGTGTTGAGTTGTCCTCATTCGTTTTGGAGAAAACACAGATCTTTTCCTCTCCAAAATGTCTTAAAAATAGTCTCCAATTCTTGCCTAAGACCTATGTCCTTTCACATAAAATAGGGGTGGTAGTGTTGTCTGCTGCATAATTGGATGAAAAGGAAACAAAATGTCAAGTGGTTAAAGTGGATAGGTAGGGAATATTTGTATTATAGAGGTGTTTTAAAATAGTGAGATCTCACTTCTGCAGCCAGACTTATTTTTTTTCTTGTCAGCAAATTGACCCTTTGTTTCTAAAAGTGCTAATTTAAAATGCCTTATTTATAAGCATTGATTAGAAGTTGATTGTAAGCATGATTATAAGCATGGTTATGGAAGTTAGTGTTTTGTTTGAGGAAAATGAATGCCAGGGCCTTTACTTTACTGGCAAGAGATTTCCGTGTTGACCAGTTGCTTTTGTTTATGAGACTCACTCCGTGAAATTGAGGCAGCAAGCGTGTCAGGTGACTTCAGAGGGTCTGAAGTCTAGAGGCAGGAAGTAGTTTGTCAAAACTGAGCTTTCTGTTGGGAGGGATCAAGTACAGAAGCTGGGGAAATATTTGGACCTTGACAGCCATCACAGAGGATAGTTTTTTTTGGCTACACTTCCCAGCACGTAAGATCTTTGATTCCCATTCAGGGATTGAACCCTCACTCCCTGAATTTGGAGTGCAGTCTTAACCACTGGACTGCTAGGGAAGGCCCCAGGGTAGCTTTTCGTTTTATATACAGGAGAGCTTTCAACGTCCATCTCTTTCTAAGGGCTTTCATAGCTTGGCCTGTGGGCAAGCAGTTATTTAATTGAATTTGGCACAAATGTCCAAGATTTTCCATTGTTTTTCAGATTATTTGTGTTTTGATTAGGCAGACATATCGTTATGAACTGCAGAGGAAGCAAAGTCTGAAGGGCAAGTAGGAACAGTTTTTAAGGTCTCAATCATGTACATTTCTGTATTATATTGGAATGGAGTCCAATCTGTTATTTTCCTTGTTACTCAAACCCTCACTGAGGCTCAGTTTTCCCCTCTGTAATATAGGGCTCATTATAGGAACTACTTTTAGTAGTCATGAGGATTTAAGATAGATCCTGCCTGTTAGGCCTTTATGACAATGCCTGGCACATCATAATCACAATTATTTTTAGAAGTTATGCATGTTTTTTGGAATATTCAACGTTTATTTCAAGATTTTCCTTTTAAAACCCCATTGGGGTGAATTCTTTCTTTTTTTAGATGTATATATATTTTTAATTTAAAATATTATAGTTCAAGTATAGTTGATTTACCGTGTTTTGTTAGTTTCAGGGGTACAGCAAAGTGATTCAGTTATATATAGATGTGTTCTCAGTCGCTTTAGTCATGTACAGCTCTTCACAACCCCATGGACTGTAGCCCATCAGGCTTGTCTGTCTATGGGATTTTCTTAGCAAGAGTATTGGAGCAGGTTGCCATGCCCTCCTCCAGGGGGATCTTCCTGACCCAGGGAGCAAACCTGTGTCTTATGGGCCTCCTCTGAACTCCTTGTATTTGCTTCTTATTGTAATATTCAGTTATTGTCTGAAAACCTTTCTATCTCTTCTGTTTGATAAGCAGGTACCTTAAAAATAATTACATTTCTCCATTTCACCACCTCCAGTACCAGGACAAGGTATCTTCCTACTGTCTTAGTACATGCTGACTGCAGCTCTTGGAGCCTCAGTTTCCTTATTGCTCACTAGGTCATTGGGGTGGTTAAATGAAATAATGTGTGTGAAACACTTTAGACAGGGTTTAGCCTGGCGTGGATTGTCACTGAGGTTGGTGGACTGAGAGTAAATAATTCCCGCCCTTTCGTAAACTCTGATAGAGAAGATTGAACCCATGATCGAGGGGATTGCATTCCTTAAGTGCCCACTCTGGACCCAGCCTTTGTGCTAAGTGCTGACCATCCTGACATCAGCCCCCAGCTCCCCTGTCCCTCCAGGAAGCATAGGGCCTAAGCCAAGTTCTTAGCCTACCTGGTTACTTTTTGAGATACTACAGTTTACAACACCTTTCATCTTATGTGGTACTGTTGGATAGTCTTCATTTTTAATCCCTACCATTACTTGGTAAATAACCAGAGCTGAATCATCAGAGTATGTGTATATAGGAAGTCGTTTTTGCCTTCATCATCATGCGTATATATATATATATATATATATATTTTTTTTTTTTTTTAAGCCTATTTTCTTCAGTAAGAAAATTTAATTGGGATAGGAAGAAAGATAAGGGAAATTAAAGATTAAAACCATATACTATCTCTCAACCTGGTTTCCTGTGTCTTAGAGTTCTTAAAAAAACCTTTGGGGAGGGGGGGAATCGCAAGTTTTTTTCATTGTTAAATGAGAACAAAATCTGCTGGGCTAGAGTTTGTTTTCTAAAGTTGTGGTTACGTAGGTTAACTAAAATGTCAAGTTTCTTTACTTTTAGTTGGAATTATCTCACCTCTGTTGGTTTCATTGGCTATCTTGGAAGCAGATAAGTTTCTCATTATTTCGTAAGTGCAGCTGGGGAGCACAGGCTTCTCATGCCTGGGCTGTATTTGCAAAGCATGATGCAGTTAGTTCTCTGGATGGCAAAAAGATAATGGACCACTGGTATACCCTATTGTGGCTCTGTTAGGGGCTTCTCCCATATTTTTTCACACTTGGAAGGGAAGAAGGCATTGATAGCTTATGCCCATCTGCACATACAAACTTGTAGTATTTCATATGCTTGGCACATTCAAATTAAACATATCAGTACCATAGCTGGGAAACATATTGGTCTCAGATTTTATTGGTCCTTCCCCCTTTCTGTCTGTCTATATGCCACCCCGCTGAAATTGTATTAATGATTGTATTACAAAGGGATTCTTTCACAGCTGTTGCATTGAGTGATAAAGGGTCAAAATGAAAAGATACTTAGAGATTGTAATGTGGCTTTACTCCCATTTCGATGTGATTCTAGTCTCTGCTAAGAAATGAAGTAATTGTAAGTACAGTACGTAAGTGAACTGTAAAACTACTTCCATTTAGTGTTCAAGTAATGGAAATACGTCAACAATAACCCTACAAAGCTATATGCCTTAAAAGTTTACAGCCTCAATTTTATGAGCTTCAAGGCTTTCTGCACTAGACGAAAGGGATAGTACCCCATTAAAGTTGGTATCTTATGAGCTTGAAGCCTTCACCAGCATTTTAAGAAAGGAGAGGGTTAAAAAAAATTCATGGTTTCAGAATATAATCTATAAATGGAAGAAGTAGTTATTATCTTTTGGTTCTGGTTAAATAAGAAAGACCAAACAGATCACTGTTGGTCTCTTTGGTCCCAGTTTCTGCATATGTATTCTTTATTACACAAAGGAAGCAAAACCAGGCTTAAAACTTGATGTGTTTAGAACTGTCACAAATAGTGGTGCTAAGTGGAATAGAAGTGCTAAGTGGAATGAAATTTTTTTCTTTAGTTACTTTAGCAAATGTACATGGGAAAAAATGAAAACAAGCATATTGAGAGGCTACTGTATTAGTCATCTGTTGGTACAAAAGTGGTGTGTAACAAATCACTCCAAACTCCGTGGTATTCAACAGTAAGTTTTATTCTCACACTTCCACGTCTGCAGGTTGGCCAAGGAGCTCTTTTCTGCAAGTCTCTTTCTGGGGACCGGGCTGGTGGGAGCATTGGTAATTTAGGGCAGGTTCTCCTTGTGGTGCAAGAACCCAAGCTCCTAGAGGGCAAGCAGGTATACATGTAGACAGATAAGTCTTGTCTTGGAAGTGACATGACACTGTCATTTAGACACCTCCAAGGCATGTTAATGAAGTATATTTCTCCCACCTTGGTTATAGAAGGAGGGAGAGATATTTGCCAGAAAAAATTTGAATCCATACCCACTACTATTTGCTGTACCTTGTAAGATCAGAGTTACAACGATGAACAAGACTGATAAAGTCCTTGCACTCAAGGATCATTTATTCTTGTTTCAGGGGAGCAGGGGTGGAGGGAAAAGATCGTAAACACAACAGCAAATACTGGAACAAGATGGTTTAGATAGTGGATGAGATGATAAGGTAGAACATACTGCCTGAAATATCATATATGTGTATTTTACTTTGTCATTTGCTTAGAGTTCTTTAAGGTTGATAGTTTTTTCTTCCTAGTGTGATATCGCTATAGTTTTATAGGTCTTGGCAAATCTGAACATTGGTCTGTGGTCAACGTGGTGGAGGTTTTTGTGGTTTGGATCTTGTATGAAGTTTCGCACATGCTGGTCAGAGGAAGTGAGGAAGTTTGTTGCCAGACCGTGTCCATCAAGGCCAAGGTGTGCACTCAGACACATTTTTAAGTCGTCCCTGGAGCAGAAACTATTCTCTTGAGAGTGTCAAGGGCTGGAGGCAACAAAATCTGCAGGATGTAATTTAAAGAACCATCTATATCCCAATTAAATTTCTGCCTTCACTGAGCATATTAGCAGCCAGCAGGCTGTTTCCTTTTCAGGAGTGAGAAGTTGAAAGTTGAACACCCAGCAAGGTGTGTCCTGGTGATGATGTCATTTGATCCTGCATATGGCCACACATGAGTTGCTTAAGCAGCAGGCATGTCCTTTGGTGATTAAATCTTTAACCCTGGCTGACTGGGGTCCTCTCTCAGATTAGGGTGCTTATATTATCAGAAACACCCCAGAAAGAATGGTAGAAAGCTTCCTGAGTTCCCAGCCCCTCCCTTGTCTGTCCCAGCTGTCAACACAAACTGGAGTGTCTCTTGCTTTACCTGGCAGAGAGCTCCTGGCTCAGAACAGGAAATGTGGGAGTTCTCCACCCAACCTTGACAGACAGGAGTGGAAAGGAGCAAAGCTAGAGGAAGTCTAACTTCATTTTTGGTTTTCAGACCGGCAGACTGGGAGGGTGACTGGAAGTTGGGGATTTTTTATTTTTTTCTTAGTTTTTCATTTATAGTTATCACTAAATATATTCCAATGATGGAAAATTACGGCTTTTCACTTGCCATTTGGCAGCTGTGCCTGTATCTCTTTTTTAGTTTTTGGTGTATATTTGAAATTCAGTTAGACTTGAATGGGATGGAATTAGACCTAAAAAGAATGAAGTGTCTCACTGCTAATGTAGGGTTAGGTGTGGTATAAAAAGGCGAGTTATAATAGTAGCTAGCAATTATTGAGAGTTTATTGGGTGCTATGTCCTGAGCAAAGCACTTGACATATCATTTTTTTTTTAACTTCCTAACATCTTTATGAGGTGGGTGTTATAATTATTCTCTTATTATAGATGAGGAAACTGAGGCTTAGAGAAGTGCAGTAGTGGCCCAAGGTTACTGAGCTCATGGCTGGTGGGTCCTAGATTCTGATCCACACTTGTATGTCTAGGACGCAAATTCATAGAACTCTAGTTATTATTAGAAAGCAGATAAAGAGCCTTTTGAATTCCTGTACAAACTCTCGTTATGAAGAACCTATTGCCAGGGTTCACACAGCATGGACTTGGTACTTGGATGTTGAGAACTATGGAAACCAGTGCACTTGAATAATTACAAATGGGAATAGAAGGACCCAGTGGAGCAGTGCTCTCTCAGCTGGAAGAGATTATGGGAGGTTGTTAAGTTGGTGTTTTAGGAATGCGCTTGCTATTCCTTCATTTCCCCTACTCCCCTGACTATAGCTGGAGTAGGATTTGAATTCGTTGTTTGGGGCCTGGAGACACACTTCGAATCTGACCCCTTTGTCAAAAAAAGGAAAAAAGAAAGCCTGTAAGGGAGCCATCATTCCCTAATTGCCTACAGGGAAAATGGGAGAAAAGATTGTGTCCTCCTGTTTCCACCAGCTGTATGGTTAAAAAAAATATATTCAATTTCCAGTTAACTGGAGCTTTCAGGGGGACCAAACCTGTCTCTTATTATTTCTTGACTGCCCTGTGTTTGGTCAACTCAAGCCGCTTACCTCCTAATGACTCATTGTAGTAATTGGCCATTGCCAAATCCTCTGGACAGGCACTGTCAAGTAGAAAATTCATCCTGAGACCAGATTGCTTGTGTTATTTATGCTGCTGCTTATCTCGGCGCCTTTATGGAAATATGTTTCTTGTTGTCTGCACCAGGGAGATGCCAAAGCTGTGTGACTCATCAGAGGGTCATGGACGGTGCCTTCTGTGTTTGTCTGAGCCTGCAGTGTGTGAGCCGGGGCAGTCCCTGAGGAACAATGCAGTGTTCTCCCCACCGAATCTTGTATGTTGGTGGGGAGGCTTCTGGTCCAAGACTCTGGTACCTGGTTTCTTAATGCTCTGTAGACATTTCTAACCATGCAACTGTTCTTGTTGGGATCCCCAACTCGTGGGTGTACAAGGCGTCTCAGAGACTCCAGCTCCATTAGATAAGATAGCACTTTCAAAATAATGAAATGGTTCTTGAATTTGTTCTAAGCCCCTAAGTTTTGGTTAATTTGGTTTAAAAAAGGTAATTGAAACATACATTCAGGAGATAGTTCAGTTCAGTCTCTCAGTCGTGTCTGACTCTTTGCGACCACATGGACTGCGGCACGCTAGGCTTCCCTCTCTGTCACCAACTCCCAGAGTTTGCTCAAACTCATGTCTGCCTAGTTGGTGATGTTGTCCAATCATCTCATCCTCTGTCATCCCCTTCTCCTCCTGCCCTCAGTCTTTCCCAGCATCAGGGTCTTTTCAAATGAGTCAGTTCTTCGATTCAGGTGGCCAAAGTATTGGAGCTTCAGCTTTAGCATCAGTCCTTCCAATGAGTATTCAGGACTGATCTCCTTTAGGATGGATTGGTTGGATCTCCTTGTAGTCCAAGGGACTCTCAAGAGTCTTCCCCAACACCACAGTTGAAAAGCATCAATTCTTTGGTGCTCAGCTTTCTTTATAGTCCAACTCTCACATCCATACATGACTACTGGAAAAACCATAGCTTTGACTAGATGGACCTTTGTCAGCAAAGTAATGTCTCTGCTTTTTAATATGCTGTCTAGGCTTGTCATAGCTTTTCTTCCAAGGAGCAAGCGTCTTTTAATTTCATGGCTGCAGTCACCTTCTGCAGTGATTTTGCAGCCTATGAAAATAAAGTCTGTCACTGTTTCCTTTGTTTCTGCATCTGTTTGCCTTGAAGTGATGGGACCGAATGCCATGATCTTTGTTTTTTGAATGTTGAGTTTTAAGCCATCTTTTTCACTCTCCTCTTTTACTTTCATCAAGAGGGTCTTTAGTTCTTCTTCGCTTTCTGCCATCAGGGTGGTGTCATCTGCATATTTGAGGTTCTTGGTATTTCTCCTGGCAATCTTGATTCCAGCTTGTGCTTCATCCAGCCCAAGCATTAAAAATATCCAAGAGATACTTAGTCAGCACTAAGTGTCTCTGTACCTCTTGGAGCTTAGTGTATGTGTGCGTGCTAAGTTGCTTTGTTTGTGTCTGACTCTTTGCAACCCTATGGCCCATACATTGCATGCGAGGATACTCTGTCCTTGAGATTTCCCAGGGAAGAATATTGGAGTGAGTTGCCATGCTCTCCTCCAGGGGATCTTCCCAACCCAGGGATTGAACCCACGTCTCTTATGTCTCTTGTATTGGCAGGTGGTTTCTTTCCCACCGGTGCCAACTTGGAAGCCATATTGTATGGATGGGAAGAAAGAGGTTTGATATAGTTTCCCAAGTTAAAAGTATTTTGAAAAGGGCAATGAGTTGCTCATGGGATGCTGAGTTCTAGAGGATTTTGTGTTGGAAGTGTTCCCTTTGGCTTACCATTTACCATTTTCTGTGTTTGTTGAAATGCCTCCAAGCTGTGGGTTGTTCTCTATTTTTCATGAGATGGTAAACTTCTTGAGGGCAGGCATGGAGTTGATTCTCTCCTCTGAGGAGACAGAGCAGGCTCAAGATGGAGAGCATGGATCTTGGAGTCAGGCGGGATGTTGTTCCTTGGTATGTATTAGCTGTGTTGGGAGAAGTTTACTTAACCACCCCAAGATGGGTATGTGTGTGTGTGATCTGTCTCTCTCTCTTTTTTTGTCTATGCCATGTGGCATGTGGGATCTTAGTTCCCTAACCAGGGATCAAACTTCTACCCCCCTGCAGTGGTGGTGCAGAGTTTTAACCACTGGGCAGCCAGGGAATTCCCTGTGATCTCTTAACTATAGATAATGTTAACCTCCTGGAGTTCAAAAACTGTAAGATGATGTAGCAAGTAGTCTGATAAGATCTGATAAGATGATGTTTGAACTTCTGAAGGCATAGGCTTGTTTTGATCAAATGTCATTCAATTTGATTAAAAAAAAGAGAGAGAACCTACCAAGGATTGTTAAGGCTACAGTATGAACAAATTTCTGAGTTCGGTCTGTAGAACCTACAACAGGCTTGACACACGGTGCCTTGCCAGCATTTGTTGAATGAATGACTAATGTGTGAAGTCTGTTTGGATGGAAGTTATTCTTGGTCAGTAGGTGTTCAGTAAGGGCTTGCTGGTTTTTCTAATTGCCTCTCAGTTCCTACAGCGACCCAGCCTCTAGCTACCTCGACATTTGTTCCACCAACGCAGGGCCACACCCTGTGGAATAATAGGCCAAAAAACTGTCAGTTTGAAGTGTCAGTGGGGAATCTGACATCAGATGAGTTGCTGGTAAAATCATGCAAAGCAAGCAAATTAGCTTTGTGTCATTATAACCAGCACCTTAAGGCCTGATCCAGTGGTTCTTCATTAAGTGGGGGAATTGTGTTAGACATTTTCTGCTTGGAACATCTGAAAGTAAAGCTGAGTGACAGTCAGACTCTTGGAAAGAGAAGGAAATTTGTGAGAATCTGATAAGGTTCTTCCCTTGTTCTAAGTACTGGCTCTGGAAGGTGATGATGTCTGGGTTTTTGCTACCTAAAATGTAGTCTTTGGACTGACTAGCAGCTTCAACATCTCCTGAGAGCTTATTAAATATGGAATCTCAGTCCCCTTCCCAGTCCTATGAGATGAGAATCTGCATTTGAACAGAATCCTCAGGTGGTGCCTTGGCCCATTACATGTGATGGGAGGAGAATTGGAGAGTTTTGCTTAGATGGGCCTGGTATTGAAGGGAAGGCAAAATGATGACTGTTAAACTAAAAGTGCTATATAAAGGCAGACAGGATACACTGTTAATTGACAAGAAACTTTGGTCACAGTTAACTTTGGTCTGTTTTTGGCTCAGTACAAACTGCATTCATTCCATGTATTTTTATTACAGAGAATGGAGAATATCACTCAGGGATCTGAGGAAGGAGAGCAAAATACTTGTCCTAAATTATTTATGGGCTAAATGTCTGTGTCAGGACATGGGTGAGGTCCTGATTCCTTAACTCTATAACTGGCTTTTTTTTTTAAAAGAAAGGGAAAGCAGGCTGACATTTATGAAATGCCTATTATATGTCAGTTAGTACACGACCCACCTTTTGTGCATTATTTCATTTCATCATCTTACAGCTTCGGAAAGATGTGGAGGTTTGAGGAGATTAATTTGATTGTGAAAGTTAAAGTGAAGTTGCTCAGTTGTGTCTGACCCTTTGCGACCCCATGGATTGTAGTAGCCTACCAAGCTCCTCTGTCCGTGGGATTTTCCAGGCAAGGGTACTGGAGTGGGTTGCCATTTCCTTCTTGAGAGGATCTTCCTGACCCAGAGATTGAAGCTGGATCTCCCGCATTGCAGGCAAACGCTTTGCCACCTGAACCACCAGGAATTTGATTGCCAATGATCAAACTCTGCATCTCTCTGGCACCTAAACACTTCTGTGCCATCATCCTGCACACTTTTTTTCTCATGGCTTTGGGATTTTTTTTTTTTAAAACTAATATCAACATGAGATTTAGGGAGGAATCTAAGCAAGAAAAGAGTCTACATCAAAACATCATCTTTGGTTGGTTAAAGTCTTCAGTGTAGTAGTGATTGGTAAATGTTTGAATTTCATTGCATCAGAAGCATGCCAGGAGGATGAGCTCATGAGAGCTATTTTTTTCAGTTTCCTGGGAACGAGAAAAAGTGATGTCTAGTTCTGCGTTTCCAACACCTACGTCTCATAAATATACTGCAGCTGTAGAGACACACGTATAATGCCATTGAAAGAGAACACTAAAACACATATCTGCAACAGAAGTCCTCAAATATGAGTCATTTGGAAACCACCTTCACGATTTCCCCCCTGTTCACATACTGTTGCTGGACTATTAACCTGTTTTTCTGTAGCTGAGTCACTTTTAAAGAATTAGATATGTTTCAGGAGCAAGCTTTATATGAGTTTTCTGTGGAAACCCACACTGTTTGCCATGAGTATAACCCATCTTAAATACAAGCTTCTGGGCCTGAGTCCTGCTGTCCATTCATTAAAGAGTGACCTGGAGGAGTGGGATGGGGGAGGGGAGCGAGGCACAAGAAGAAGCTGTTATATGTATAATTAGGGCTGATTTGCGCTGTTGTATGACAGAACCAACACAACAGTGTAAAGCAATATTCCTCCAGTTAAAAAAAAAAAAAGTGATTAACCAGTGTGAGATGGGGAAAATCCCCTCTAGTTCTAAACTCTGGCCTTCTGAGATCCAAAATTTGAAGGACTGAGAGAGAATTAGACAGGAGTAATTTTCTCAAAATGTGATTCACTCATTTTTGTGTCTGTATACCATCGGAATTCTCCTCCTGTCCATTGGCACATATGACTGAAGATGAGTAAGTTTTCACGGTTGGAATTCTCTTCCTCAAGCCATCCCTGAGCAAGTGGTTCGTAGACTTCAGGAACATTACATTATGCTGAGTTCATGCTCATCATTTACCCTGTGTGAGGAGGCAGACTGCCTCAAAGGAATATAGCGCCATGGCAGGAACTGAATTTGAAGAATGAAACTTGAAGCATGCGTGTGCCCGAGAATGGCTTGACAGCTATGCTCGGATGGTGTTAGAAACTTCAGCTAAATAAGGAGAGTCTCTCTTACTCCAGGGCCATTCTGTGGCAGGCTGCCATAGTAGGTGGCACCTTCCTCAAGGGACCTGTGGATCTTTCTAAGGCAACTAGCCTGAGCATTTGGTTTAGATGTTGGTCTTCCATGAGCAACCTCCTTAATCTTTAATAACTTTTCCTTTTTCTGCCTGTGGTGGAATGCTTACTGAAACCCTACCAGGTATTTATAGTACTTGGAGCAAGATAGAGAACTAAGAGCTTGACTTCATTTTCCTGCACGTTGTCATGGTGCACTCTTGGTAACTCCTGCCTCTTCCCAGCCACTTGCTGGTTCCTCTTCTTGTGTCTACTTTTTCCTGTCTCCTTTCTCTCAGTTCCCCTCCCCACTCCATCTTTTATCATCAAAGATCTAGACTTCAGCCATTCTTGAACCACCTTCATAATTTTTTTCTATGTCTGTCTACCACCCGTACTATTTTTTACTTATATTTTTCTGTTGGTCAGAAACTTTTTACAAGGTAGTCTGATAAAGTCTGTAAAATCCTTGGTTTTATAGGGTCACTAATGTTTTCCAAATATTCATAAAAATGAACATATAACTGTTAAACACACAATGTGCCTGGTATGACAAAGTCATTTCACATACCCTCCTTGCCCATGTATTTTGGGTACTGAGCTCTGACCTGTAGCAGCGGTTTTTCAGCTGAAGTCTATTAGATTCATGTGGGAAGATATTTTTGAAAAACCCAACAAACTCCGTGTCCCAGGCTTTATCAGTTAAATCAGAATTTCTGAGAATGGGTTACAAGTAGAACGTGTTTTTCTAAAAAGCATCTGTGGTGAGTCTGTTGTGCAGCTGGAATTGAAAACCACTGAGCCTAGAATAGGGTCAAATAGTCTTACTATCTTTAGTCTCTACCTGTTTTAACTCATGTTTTACTGTGTGTCTATGTGAATCTTCTCAAAGCTGTGATTTTCAAGGCTCACTGGTTGTACAGAAATAATTACAGTGCTTTGAATAGTATGTGCAGAGGGCACAGTTTAGGTACAGTTTGGTGATACTGGAGTGAAAGTGAGCAGACGGGGTCTAAGCTCAGTTCCGCCATGTTTTCACTTGAGTGTAGGTAAATGGCTGTATCTTTCTGAATTTTAGTTAAGTCAGTAGTCACATAGAGAGACTCATCCATACCCCGCATATCTCCCAACTCAGTAATGTTCAAATGAGAAAATGCATTCTTAACATGCGCCATCAGGATATATAATTATGATTGATTCACATTGATATGGCAGAAACCAACACAGCATTGTAAAGCAATTTTCCTTCAGTTAAAAAAAATACCAAAAAAAAAAGTGCCATCAAATGTATTAAGGGGATCATGTCATACAAGTATTATTAATTAGCAAGTCTGGGGAAAGATAAGAAATAACATAGGAAGAGTATGAGGAGAGAATATTTCACATTAGTGTTGGGTGATTTAAAAAAATGACTGCTTGCTAATTATAATTATAGAATCTACCCTATATTTTTGCTCTCGGACTGTTCATAGTCCCCAAAATGGAACAGCTGGGCTCATCGTAGTGCTTGAAATGAACAGTGGCTGTTAATTACAACTAAAATAAAATATGTAGTTGGGTCTGAATTTGGTGTCTTGAAGTTAGACTCCCTTTCCCTGTATCTCATTGTGTTTACTTTGTTTTTACTGCAGTGGGTTAGCTCTGGATTTGCCCTCATTTGTGGTAGAGTCTTGGAAGTTGCGTGTTTCCACACTGGTGACAGAAGTCTTGTTTTGTTCCAGATGATGGCTCAGATGCAGGAGTGTGGGTGAAGAGAAACATCTACCCTCCCCATCTCCCAGGGGGCTTAGGGTGCTGTATGAATTCCTCCTCTTCCGAGGGACAGTTTCTAACATTATCAGGAACTCAATTATGCCTGATTTAACCTTCAACTCGAAAACAGCTGGCCTTCCTGGCTTCTGGGATCCATAGGCTAAAAAAAATTTGGATCTTACAGACAAACAAAAACCTTAAGTTTCAGGACAAGTGGAGATCTGAGTGACTTGGAGAGGCTTCTGAATATTTCCATTACTTACTGATGTAGGTTTCTTTTTTTGATTGGAATGTCCTAAGTCCCTATTAATAAGCTTTGAAAAGTTGAGAGGATTTTTGTTTTTCAAACTTAAAAAAAAAGTATTCAGATAATAACTTGCACCTGTCTTATATTTTCAGTGCATTTTCAGATCCCTGTTCTCATTTTAGCCTTATAACACTATGAGGTAATCAGGAAAGGCATCAGCTTCATTAGATAGAAGTAAATGGTGCTGGCAGTTAAAATCCAGCTTTAAGTAAGCTGGAGTCAGAAAGTAAGTGTTTTGAATTCTGACTCCTGTCACTTACAAGCTGTGTGACACCGGGCAAATTAGTTAGTTTCTCTGAGCCATATTATCATGGGCTGTAAGAATGTAGTACGTGGGTATATGAAGAGTTAAAGGATAATGTGGGGACCCTTGCGATTTAGCTCAGAATTGCTGCTGTTGTTCCGTCGCTAAGTCATGTCTGACACTTTGTGACCCCGTCACCATCCCAGAGTTTGCTCAGACTTGTGTGTATTGTGTTGGTGATGCCATCCAACCATTTTGTCTTAGTTAATAGCTAAGTTTCACAGTGGTTAAATGATGGGTGTAGGTCAGAGGACTAGTTTGTGCACAGAACTCCTGAAGTTTGATACTGTGGGAAAGAGCACTGGCCTGAGAGTTTGAAAGTTTACTTACTAGTGCCGACCAGGCCATGGGTCATCCGTGTGCTCAAGAGCTTACCCTGTCCTATGTTCACATTATTTACATTTATATAATTACAATTAAATGAATAGAAATCAAATAAAATAATACATTTAATTCCTTAGTTACACTAGCTTCATTTCAAGAACTCAGTAGCCATGTGTGGCTGGTGGCTGGTATAATTGGATAGCTTAGCTGGAGAACAGTGGTCCCCAACCTTTTTGGCACCACTGACCAGGTGTGGAAGAATGGTTTCAGGATGATTCAAGTGTGTTACACTTGACAGGAGGTGGAGCTCAGGCAGTAGTGTGAGAGAGGGGGAGTGGCTGTTAATACAGATGAAGCTTTGCTTCCTTGCCCACCTCCTGCTGTGCAGCCTGGTTCCATGGAGCTGCCCATATCCTCTGTCCATGAGATTCCTACTATGCCACCTTGAGCCTCCCCCCATCCCACTGCACATAATCCCCTTACAGACTTGTACATATTCTATGAGAAGTTTTATACACTAAGACTCAAAAGATGGTGTATATGTATTTTGCATGTAGAGGCAATGGCACCCCACTCCAGTGTTCTTGCCTGGAGAATCCCATGGATGGAGGAGCCTGGAAGGCTGCAGTCCATGGGATCGCTGAGGGTCGGACACGACTGAGCGACTTCATCTCACTTTTCACTTTCATGCATTGGAGAAGGAAATGGCACCCTACTCCAGTACTCTTGCCTGGAAAATCCCAGGGACGGAGGGGCCTGGAAGGCTGCAGTCCATGGGATTGCTGAGGGTCGGACACGACTGAGCGACTTCATCTCACTTTTCACTTTCCTGCATTGGAGAAGGAAATGGCAACCCACTCCAGTGTTCTTGCCTGGAGAATCCCAGGGACGGGGGAGACTGGTGGGTTGCCATCTATGGGGTCACACAGAGTCGGACACGACTGAAGTGACTTAGCAGCAGCAGCAGCACTCCTCCGTCCCTGGGATTCTCCAGGCAAGAGTACTTACCCCTAATCTTATAAGTGGGGACCTCTGGCTGCCTTCAGAGCTCAAATTCTTAAAACAGCACTACAGCGCAGCACCTTCTGACCTTGTAGGAGTGGACATCTTAATTATGTAACTTAAAATAGCGAAGCCATATCTTCCCTGCAGTGCTGTTGTGGCTGCCACTGGGTTTTATCTGAAGACAAGCTCCTTCAGTCTCTTGGCCTAGGCCCCCTGGGCATCTGACCTTTTCCTAGTGGCTCTGAGAAGAACCTAGTGATTTAGGGAGGGGATTTCTGTGAGCACTTCAGCCTGAGATTGGCTTGGGATTCAGTTCCCACCCCCTCCTTATCTCTGGGGCTAAACTTGGGCAGGCTCCCTGCTCCTTGTGTTGTACTGGATATTCCTACACAAGGTACAGCTTCCAGAATGAAGGCAGATCCCTGTTCTGTATCTGTCTCCTCACTGTCGACATACTTCAGTCCCAGTCCTGGACAGAGGTTGGGAGACACTTGGGTACTTTCCACTGTGCATTCATAAAGGGAATAAGTGCCAAACAAGCTATAAAAATGATGGTATATTTTAAATATTTATGCCTAATAAATTCGTGCTTTTAATGCATACCTAACATGCCATGTGGAGTTACTGCCATTATTATATGGTTATGGTTTCATAAAAAATATTAATTACTGGTGTCTTAGAGGATGTGTGGTCTGGTAATGGGGCTTATGTGTAGAGTTGTATTGACAGTGATGTAATTTCATTCCTGTCAGCAGATTATAGTCAGGTATACCTAAACTCACTATGAGACAATGTTGCAAGACTGAATTTGAAGCCCCCTGTGACTAAGAGACCCTGGAACTAAGAGCTTGCAAAAGCCTTCATGGTAGTCTTGGGATGGCACAGTCTAGCCTATAAAAATTAAAAAAAAAATTTTTTTTTAATAGCGAGGAGCATGGCTGTTTTAATGCATGGGGTTTCTTAGAGAAGAAGAAAAATCCAAGCTACCTCATAAAGGAGAACTTGTTTGCTTTCTGACATAAATATTTGCTTCCTTTTCTTTATTATGTTGACTTACTATTTATTTCTCTCCTCTTGCTCTCTGCTTCAATAGCTCCTGATTTATGGACCATTGTTTACTCGTGTTCCCCTTTGAAGTTGTGAAAATTAAACGAAGTTCTTTTATCCCAATAATGCAGAGTACAGTGTGGTTCTCTGAGGTCTCTGTGAAGTGACTTTAAAACAGCTGGTGAGCATGGCAACTCTGGGCTTTTCTGTCTTTTAAAATTTACTTGCAGAATTTGGATTAAGAGAACTGTAATGAATGGGGCTTCCCTGGCAGTCCAGTGGTTAAGACTCCATGCTTCCAGTGCAGGGGGTGTTGGCGCAATGCCTGGTCAGGGAATTAAGACCCTGCATGCCAGTGCCGAAGAGCCAAAAAAAGGAAAAAGGAAGAATTGGCACTGATAGCGAGATTTAGATAGCATGATTTCAAATGTGAATGCTTTTCTCTAAGTACATTTTCTTTTTAGATAAATATTGTATTTTAAAAAAAAATCAAATTAAAGGGTTTGGTGGCTAGTCCTTTAAATAAATCATTGATCTGCCCCTCCTATATTCTTTTCTTCCTCCCAATTATCCTCTCACTATTCCCTCATGCCCTCATCTTGCCATCACTCAGCATTCCTAGAATGGTCGGAAATATTAGTTGGGAGCAGCTACTTTCTTGGGTGACTTTGCCAGTTACTTAACCTTTCTGTGTCTCAGTTTTCCAGATTTGTAAAATAGAAATAGTGATATTACAGCCTCAGATGATAACTACCATAGGTACAGTGTATAAATTAGTGGGAGGTTTAAATGAGTTAATGCATATAATGTACCTGGCACCCAGGAAGTACTAAGTACATTGTCATTAATATTACTTTTCTGATGTTATTATTAGTCATCATTATCATCATCGTTTAATTCACCTGCTGTCTCATTCATCCAATATGAGCTGAATGCCTTCTTCGAAGGCAGTGTGTTAGTGGTTAATGGAAAAATGTGGTTTTCCATTCGTGGATGCTTGAACTTAATATTTATACCAGGGTGGGAATTCTGTTTATACCAGGGTGGGAATGCTTAATGGAATTGTTGTGGCCAATCTGCATGTTTATGTCTTCCTCCCTTTTAAATATATAAATATAATAGACCATTATGTATTTTTCAAAAGATAATGCCATTTTATTCTCAGATTGGGACTTCTCTGGTTGGTAAAGAATCTCTGCGTGCAATGCTGGAGACCCGAGTTTGATCCCTGGGTCAGGAAGATCCCCTGGAGAAGGGAATGGCTTTCCACTCCAGTATTCTTGCCTGGAGAATTCTATGGACAGAGGAGCCTGGTGGGCTACAGTCCATGGGATCGCAAAGAACTGGACATGATTGAGCACCTAACACTCATTTTTTCAGAATAATATTGTGGAGAGGAGGGGAGATTTTACTTTTGTTTTGCTTTGTAGTAATTTGAAATTCTACCTAAGTCCAGTTCTTTGTAGCAGCCCTTGCAACCTACTTTTGGTACTGATGGCAAGCCCATTTCCTCAGTTATTAACTATGGATTGTGAGCCTTTTGTAAGGCTGTTGGCCTCTCGAGTTCCGTGATGAATTAGATAGCCATTCTCTTACTCTGAGCATGTAACTAGAAGTATGCTGGGTATTGGATGGAGTTCCCAGAGTTTCAGGAGCATGTGAGAGAAGTTGTTCTTTATACCATCTGTATAAGGAGTGGCAAGTCAAGGACTTGGCAGAAGATAGCATTGACTTGAGTCTTTTCTGAGAAGGGCCAAAATGATCACAGTGGCCTATTTGGTAGCCTGATTATTTTTGTCATATTCAAGGCTATTGTCAATGGCTGATTGGATCTACTTGGTAAGTCAGTATTTAGGCTCTTCCTCATTGGAAATGTATGTGATAAATAATTGGGAAAAGTTTGAAATGTCTATCTATCTGTCTTGATCTTATTGAAAACTCTTCACGTATCACATTCTGAAAAGTTCAGTGGGATTGAAAGTCATGGAAGGGAGTACAGGACTAATAAACTATAAAGGAATAAATCCCATGCCTTTTTCCCCCTGGTACTTTGAGAGGCTAAAATAAACTTCATTTCCAGTATTTGATTGTTTATTTACTAACCACCTTTTTGGAGGAAATGTCATATTGTCTCAGAACAATGGGGCTATGATTTCAGACAGTGATTTGGGATAGACCCAATTTGGCTCAAGTTTTTTGCATCTGTGAGTTCAGGTGAAAAGGCTACTGGCATTGCCGAAAATCCAAGAGAGCTGAAAATGGAAAACTAAAACAAAATAGTGTCCATTTTGAGTCTATACCATGTCTCAATTTAGAATCATTAGTCAAGAAGGATGTATTACATGCTGCAGACTTCTACCCTAGTTGGTAGATTGCTGTCTTTCACTGGCTTTTGGATAATCAACTCAAGGGCAAGGGTTTAGGATCAGAGTAGCAAATGGGTTAAGTCTATGTGGTCATTGTTTTCCCAAGCCCATGACGGACACAGCTGATTTTGGCACCTTCTCCTGCCATATGCAGTTGTGGTTGCAGTTATTCTCAGGTTATTAGAATTGGCACATGAAATGAAACTGTGTTATTCATAATAATATGACATGATTTTTTCTACTGATGTGTCCTAGATTTTACCCATATTAAATTAACTTAGAAAAAAAGGATCAAATTATCTTAGAAGAAGAGTTAATATTTGCAGAGATCCTTAGGTTCAGATGAAGACATAGGTTCTATAAATACATTTACAACCTATCCTAATTTTATCCATGGATGAGTTGGGGTGTGCATCTGAATCAGGGCCAACCTCTACGCTCTACTAGTATAAGTGTGTAATTAAGGTAAAGGGTTTGGAACAGGCCAGGCAGTCCTAAAATTAGCTCTTGCTTTGATGTTCCCCAGGTGCAAATGCATACCTCTCAGATTCTTTCACCCTTGATTTCATTTTCTAAGGGATGTGTGTGGCCTTACCAAGGTTGCAGCAAGTTTGGTTCTGGCTCAGATTAGGTAACTGAGGTTGTTTTTCTCTTGTGGTACATAAGTCATAGTTGAAGTATCCATTGGAGTTGCAGAAGCTTATATGCTTGTCTAAATATTCTTTTAAGGAGAAGTCTTAGGTGATAGTCTAGCACAAGCTATTTCAAGCTATTTTTGGGCTGATACATTGAGGGTTATGTTGTATTCCTTGTATCCTTTCTTTTAAGTGAAGGTAGGCAGTGCAGTGCAGGAAGGGGTTTGAAGCTTACTTGTCAAGAGATACCAGTACAGCTACACATTCCCCTCTGGCTCCTTTAGGAGGGAAGCCCTTGGACTTCCTGCAACCTTGGGCAAGTTATGTAACTTGTCTTGAGTAAAATGGAGATCATGACAGTATCTGCCTCATACGGTTGTTATGAGGATTAAATCAAATGACATAACAGAGATGAGTAAATCCACTGACACCTGAAGCTTAAGATGTAAGCAGTACTCCATAAAGATGGGCTGCCCGGGCAACAACTCACCTTGGTAGAAGTGCTTACCTTGGTTGCAAAATTTCTGGGGTGCCGAAAGCTCAATAATCAAGGTAAATAATAGCAAATGCAGTACTTTTAAATTAATGCAAAATTTATGACAATACTAAAATTGAAAATAAATTCAGGATCTGACCTTGCACACGGGTGCCCCAGCCTCATTCTCCCTGTCTGCATCTGGCCCTGGTGGTTGCTCAGATGTGCTCTCACCCAGGACCAATGACTCAGCAGCTCTTTCAGGAATGGTGTTCCGTGGTACTGACCCACTTTGCAGGTCAGTTCGTTTTGAGTCATTAGCACATACTTTCAAGATGGACTCTCTAAAGCCAAGAGTGCAGCCGAATCCTGAAATATTGCTGAGCTCAGTTTATCAGGAGAGACTGACTTTGCATCCTTGCTCTCATAGCCAGGTGCTAAAAATGTCTGGGGCTTCCCTTATAGTTCAGTTGGTAAAGAATCTGCCTGCAATGCAGGAGACCTGGGTTCGAATCCTGGGTTGGGAAGATCCCCTGGAGAAGGAAATGGCAACCCACTCCAGTATTCTTGCCTGGAAAATCCCATGGACAGAGGAGCCCAGCAGGCTACAGTCCATGGGGTTGAAAGAGTTGGATATGACTTAACAACTAAACCACTGCCGGAAGCACCTGAATGATGGAGTCCCCAGACACTGGAGTGATCAGTATGTCCTATTATTGCATAAAATATTCACTCATAAAGATCTCTTTAGGACCCTGTATCTTCAAGTGTAGCAGTGCAGCTGTTCTTCAGAGAGTTGAAGCGTAAATTCCATTTCCTACTGCTGACCTGGTTTCTAAAAACAAAATGAGGAATAGGGAGAGACAAGATTCCAGAAGAGGCTTCAATTGTTGCTCATATGTCTCTGAGTATTTTATGTAGTAAAACAGAGATTCTGCCATTCAGTTCCCTGAAGTGAAGAGAGCTAAGAATTCTATAAGCACGTCCCCAAAGAAAGCTAATCAGGGTTCCTTGGGGTTACTGGGCTACACTGCTTTGAGGAAAAATAGCACAGCCCTGAAGAGTACAAATAGCTGAAACCATACATCCCAGTGAGCTTCCAGCCAAGGGCTCCTGAAGGAAACCGTAGTTAACTGCTAGGAAGGTTTGGTTGGATGGCATTTTGATTAAGCAGCAGGCTACTTACCTCCCAGCCCTGGGAATGTGATCTCTTGAAGATAGAAATACTGTAGTCCACATAGGAGTTAGAGGAGCAGCAAGGGCTTGCAGGCTGAGGTTGTGTGTTGTTTGATAAATTACTGTAAAAAAAAAATTGGACTGGATTTTTAAAGTTCAATTCTTATTTGTTGTTTCAGAGATCTTGAGATCTCTGTAAGTTGACTGTGGCAGAAACAAAAAAACAACAAAACATGAAAACCCCCAAACCTGGCTGTTCTCTCTAAAGCTCTTTTTTCCTGGAAATGAGTGAGTTAAGTAGCTGTTTAGGCCCATTGGATGAAGAAAGAGATGCTTTCTGGATACTTAAAATTGTTGCTCTATGATTGAAGAAATTTGTAGCTGAGTCACACATATTATATTATTTCAGATTGACCTGGCAACGAAGAAGCTGAGTGCACTGGTGGAGGCTGGCAGTATTTGGGGTGATGGGGTAGGAGATGAATTAGCTCCCTTCTTCTAGCCCTTTTCTTACCAGCATCCGGCAATGAGTAGAACAGAGAGGGTCTCTGCTCTGACAGGAAGGCAGCAGGATGTGATGGTTAAGAGTATGAGTTCTGGACCCACACACTTCTGGATTTGAATCCTAGTTTTATCCCTGAGTAGCTGTGTGTCCTGGGCAAAGTATTTAACCTCAGTGTGTTTGGTGGTCCCATTTGTGAAAAGAGGATGAAAAGTCTTGGTTAGTTGCCTTATGTAGTTGTTGAGAGAACTAAGGTACTTGGAACTATGCTTGGCAACCTATATCCAACATCAACCTTAGTTTTTTATCAACTGCTGTTTTATAGAGCTTGTTGCCTTATGTGTACCCACATGACAGGCGATAGACATGTTAATGAGTAAATGCAGGCAAATACAATAGCTAATGATAAGAGAGAATGGGATATGCAACGTTAGTTTGATTGGTTGGGGAGGGCTGTTCTGAGAAGCTGATACTTGAGGCAGGACCTGGATTCTGAGGAGTCTACCTCTTGATCATCTGGGGGAAGAAGGAGCAGCCCCACCAAAGGCCCTGAGGCAGAAAAGAACCTAGTGAGCTTGAGGAAGAGCTGCAAGACCAGTGTGACTCAAAGATGTGGCCATTTCACGTAGAGCTTTGTAGACCTTGGAGGTGAACTTGGATTTTGTTGTAAGGGTAATGTAAGGTGGGTGTCCAAATGAGCAGGGTCTTGACCTGGTGTTGGAAAAGCTACTCTGGAACCTGTACCTGAGTGTGCTTCTTAGAATGAAGTCAAGCGAAGTTGCCCACAAGTTAAAGGTGACTTTGACACTGGCAGTGATGTTGACAACCTTTGAAGCATGTCATTGGGTGGAGGAGAGGTCCACAAGGGTTAGAGTCTTTGATGACCTCTGGTCTCCTTTCCAAGGCTGAGATGCTTAAAGCACAAATTAAATGGAAGGAAACCTCCTGCTATTACCATCTTTTATAAATAAGTATTGAACATCGCTAAAGAAGGCCAAGGTTAACTGTTTTAATTGACACTTAGGTTTCCTGAAATTAGAATTTGAATGATTGCTGGAGTTGTTTCCATTTCTTATTAACCTGAAATATTCAAATAATTTCTGCTTGAAAATACCTGAAGAGATACCACAGAGAATGAAGGTGTTTTTTGAAATGCCTTCTGCCTTTGTTGCTTTTGAACAAAGCAGGTGTGTGATCTGAATTAGGGCAGGTAAGAAAGCTTCTACCAATTTAGTATTACAACTTCTAATGCCTTTTGTTGGTTTAACTGCCCTTTAAACTTAAGTGTGTTTTGATTGATTCACGTATGTAATTGAGTTTGATTCAAAAGACTAACAGAATCAAATTCAAGAGTAATTAATTCTAGACCATGATCAAAAGTGTTTTGCCATCAATAAACTCAGTGGTGAGAGATGTCTTTTATATATATATATATATATATATTTAAAGGATTGAAGTATATAGTTAGTTGACTTTTGTGTTAGTTTAAGGTATAAAGTGATTCAGTCATACATACATGCAAATATATGTGTGTGTTTATATATGCATGTATATATTTTTCAGATTCTTTTCCATTATAGGTTATTACGAGACACTGAATTTAGTTCCCTTTGTTATATAACAGCACTCAGGTCTTTGTTGTTTATCTATTTTGTATATAGTAGTATATATCTGTTAATCTGATACTTCTAATTTATCCCTCCACCACCTTTCCCCTTTGGTTACCATAGTTTATTTTCTATATGTGTGAGTCTGTTTCTGTTTTGTAAATAAGCTCATTTGCAACATTCCTTTTCAATTCCACATGTAAGTAATACCATATGTTATTTGTCTTTCTCTCTCTGAGAGACCTGAAGAAAATTTTATCATTACCTTGTGCATGGCTTATGTTTTAACCCCCCTCCTCACTTTGAAGAACAGTCATGAACAATAATTTCTATCATTTGAAGGTGTTGGTGATAATTTGCTTTACTTATGAATATCCTACTACTCAGCAGCTTTTACAGTATCATCTAGGGTCATATATGGGCTGAACTGGGAGGGGCAGCAAGGGGTTACAGCCTACAGAAAGAAGCACGATTGAGGTTACCAAATGCTTCTGGCTTTTTTAGCATTTGCAATAGAACTTTGATGTATGTGGGTGTGTGCGCTCAGTTGCTCAGTTGCATCTGAATCTTTGCAGCCCCATGGACTGTAGCCCACGGGCTCCTCTGTCCATGGAAAATTGTCTGGCAAGAATACTGGAGTGGGCTGCCATGTCCTCCTCCAGGGGATCTTCCTGACCCAGGGACTGGACCCGTGTCTCTTGCGTCGGCAGTTGGATTCTTTACCACTGTGCCACCTGGGAACTCCGGAATATTGATGATGTATTTGCAAAAGGCAGTTTTGAACATACCAGAACAGGAAGCAGCCATAAAGATGGTCCTTTGGGAGAGGGACCATCTCCATCATTCAGCAGTAACACTGAGTTCAGCCTGGCGTTTGTTTCTTCTTAATTCCAGATCCAGAGGGAAAAAAAAAGCTTTAACGTACTTTGTATTAATGTATGCTGGCCACTGCCACCATCCTCTGAAAGCATTTAAAAAGAGGAAGATGTGCCACATAAGGGTATGCAGGGGCTTGATCCAGTCACGGAAGAAGAGCTCAAAAACAAGAGTCAACATTGGTCAGTTATGACTTTATTTTAGTTCAAGTCTGAGTGACATGTGATTACAGACAAAGAAATAGAGGGAAACTGGTGCAAAGCTTTCGGTGATGTAAAAACCATCTTCCAATTCAGACCTTGGGTAATAAGGCATTCTAAAAAAGTGTTTCCTTCTATTTTATGCCTTACTTAAAATGTAACTTATTTATACAAGGGCTCAAAATGACAGCTCATTTTGTGGTCTAGATTGTTTCTTCATTTATATCTAACCTGTGCTCCAGAAAGAGCGAGATGTGATTTTAGAGATTTGCCTTTTTGGCATTGATGTGTTTGCTGAGTTAAGTTTTGAATTTTTAGAGTGCAAACCACTATTGCCATGAGTTGGGAGTTAGACAGCAGGTCATTTTTGGATCAGGAAGAAAATTAAAGTTGACATTGCTCATAGATGGTTACTTTTTCTTCTTTATAGGTATTTCCCTTTTTGGTTTTATAATATCGTATGAATGTTTTGTATAAGCTTTTGTTATTGTACAAAAAGAAATCTGCCTCTGATGCTGTGTTACTTTGTCAGCGTCTGAGCTTAGCTCAGAGATTTAGAAGAGCTGATGATTTTAAACTTTACAGCCTTTAGAATGTCCCTCCATGATTCCAGGTATTCACACCCTTGTGCAGGACTGGCCTGTGTGACCCCTAGCAGAATTGATGGTGCATCTTTATAAAAGCCTGCCTTCTTTCCTCAGCATTTTTTCTCTTTCCCTCTCTCTTGGGATCCCTCACTCTGGGGAAAAATCCATGTTGTGAGCAACCCTGTGGAGAGGAATATGCAAACAGACATATGCATGAGCTTGGAAGAGAATCTCCAGACCCAGTCAAGATGTAGATGACTGCAGTCCTGTTAATGTTTTGACTCCAATACCGTGAGAGATCCTAACCCAGAACCACCCAACTAAGCCATTTCTGGTTTCCTGACTGATAGAAACTGCGAGATAATAAAATTTTATTATTTGAAGTCAGTGCATTTGGGATAATTTGTTGTAAAGGAATAGAAAACAAATACAGTCTAGTAATATAAGATTGGTTAATTTATCCACCCCTGCATCTACCCTTCCATTCATCCATCCATCCACCCACCCCACCCCCCCATTCCACCTACTTTATCCATACATTCATCCAACCATCCAACTCTCTGCTTTTAACAAATATTTGAGGAGTTACTCTGTCCTATGAACAATACTCAGTGATTAGAAAGCTGAAGTGAATGCCACAATCAGTGTTCTCAAGGAGTAAAAATATCTAGTTTTCCCCATTAAATCAGGGTAGAATACTACCTTTCCACTTTCCTAGGATTAATTTTTTTTAAGGTAGAACTAAATATGACTTTAAAAAGTGAATAAATATTTAAAGGAAATTCTTGTTTTTTTTTTTTTTTTCTCTGTCTTTCCTTTTTTATAATCTTTATGCTACTCAGAACAGGTAACAATAAACATTGCATGCTAAGTCAGTTCAGTCTCTTCCTGCTCTGTGTGACCCCATAGACTGTGGCCTTCCAGGCTCCTATATCCATGGGATTTCCCAGGCAAGAATACTGAATGGGTTGCTCTTTCCTCCTCCAGGAGATCTTTCTCATCCAGGGATTGAACCTGAGTCTTTATGTCTCCTGCATTGGCAGGTGGATTCTTTTAGCACCACTTGGGAAGCCGATAATAAACATTACTTTAAATCTTAAAGTGAAGTCGCTCAGTCGTGTCTGACTCTTTGCGACCCCGTGGACTGTAGCCTACTGGGCTCCTCTGTCCATGGGATTTTCCAGGCAAGAGTACTGGAGTGGATTGGCATTTCCTTCTCCAGGGGATCTTCTGGACCCAGGGATCGAACCCAGGTCTCCCGCATTGTAGACAGACAGACGCTTTACTGTCTGAGCCACATTATGAAAATGAATTTTAGATGAAATTAATGCAAAATATATGGCCTCAGTATTTATAAGTTGTATATAATGCTTTGATTGAATTCTTGATATTCATTGTTTATAATTTTCCCCTGATTATATGAATGGTTCCAAAAATAAAAAGTTACTAAGGAATTTCAGGAAGAAAATGTGATTTGAGCCAGATTAATGCATGAGTGCGTGCTCTGTCACGTCTGACTCTTTGAGACCCCATGGACTGTAGCCCACCATGCTCTTCTATCTATGGAATTCTCTAGACAAGAATACTGGAGTGGGTTGTCATTTCTTCCTCCAGAGCATGCCAGACTCAGGGATCAAACCCACGTCTCCTGTGTCTCCCGCATTGACAGGCGGATTCTTTACCACTGAGCCACCTGGAAAGCCCCAATTAATACTTAATAGTAAATACTATTAATAATATTGATTGGAGTGCTTTCTCTATGCCAGATTCTGTGCTAAGCAATTTATTTACATATTTTCTGTTAGTCCTCAAAAGGTATTATAATTATTTTCCCTATTTTGTGGATATGAAACTAAGATTTAGAACAATTAATCAGCACGGAGTCCAAAAATCAGTAAGGGTGGGAGGTGACTTTCAAGTTTGGGTCTCAAGATCTTCGCTGCTCTGTTCCACATCGATGTATGTGCTTGTATACCGATACGCAGTGCCATATTTCAGGAGTTTATAGTTTTTGCAGGGTACTCTCAGTTGTCCTGTTTTTTATGTGTAAACAGAGCCCTTAAAGCATGATTTGGCCAAATTTGTATCAGAATATCCTGGGGGCTGTAATAGTCAGAATTGTGAATTGAGGTTTGTCCTGTGCAGCCTAAAGGAACTCTTCCTTCGTAAAGATGCTGAAGTTGGGGGAAAAAAGAGAAAAACATAGCAGATTCTCATGAAAGTTCTCATGAAAACTTACTTTATCTCATTAAATTTTGATCACTGTTAAGAGAGGAGGCCGAGATGAGTTGACTAACGCCTCTGGGAGGAGAACAAGTCCCCTTACCTTTTGTCTTTAGAAAGCTCTGTTTGTCACCCACCTGGAGGGCAGTGCACTTGGGAAGGTGTTCCGAGATCAGGACTGGGATTAATTGGCCCTGGCTTTAATCCAAGCACCGCTGTTTACCAAGTGTATGACTTAAGTCAGAGGCCTAAGTATTTTTTAGCATATTTTCCCATATATAAAATTAGAATAATATTAGCATACTATTATGTTCTGAGGATTGAGTAAATGCATATATATATATATATATGTGTGTGTGTGTGTGTCTGTGTGTTTAATAAAAGTTTTGACTGTTAATAGTTTAATATAGAGTCGCTCTTCTTTTCCCTTTCTTCCCCTCTTCGTCATCATCATCCTCATCATTAGCAATGATTTTAGCAGGAATACATGAGATTTTAGGCTGGCTAGAAACTTCAAATAAAAATTAAGGAACAAAATAGTTCCAGCCAAGTGAAGGTCATATGGTGCTGACTACCCAGGAGGTTGCATAATAAAAACTGAGTTAAGAGGAATACTTTTAGTTAATTTACAATTTAAATAAAAGAAGAAATGTGTATGCATGTGGCGTACACATAGGGCAGCAGAACATGACTGCATCAGGAAATATTTAAAATTGCCGACAACCCCCCCTCCCACCCAGCTAAAAACCAAAAATCTTCTAAAAATAAAAATAGAAAAATAAATTTGTCAGTGAAATTTCATCTTTTGGTAAACATCTTTCTAAAGTATTTCTGTCCTGTCATTTTTTTTTTCTTTAAACACTAGTTAATGTTTTGAATTTAAAACAATATGCTTTGTGTCACAAATTCCTCTTGTCATAGTTTTCTCCTTTCCACTTTTTTCTCTGCTGCTAGTGTGTTTCTCTTCCCTGCTGTCTTGGTCCCTGGTGGTTTTCCAAATATGAAATGGGTGCTGCTTTGCCATGTGATGGGACGTGCTAGAGGCTGCGGGGATGGAGGGGGTGGGTGTGAGAAAACTTTGTCTTAATGCATTCTCTCCTGTGCTCTAGATCAGTCTTCTCCTGGGTGCTGTTCCTCTTATTCCCCAGTCGAATCCTTTTCCATTTGCCCTTGGATTCTTCTTCTGCTCCTTCTTCTATTGGTGCAGTATGATTATTGTATATGCCCAGGGGTGAGCTTGGGGCATACAAGCATTGGAAGTTTGCCTCTTGGAGAAAAAAATCCAAACCATTCTTCCTCCTTCGGGCACTTGGTGCAGAGGTGAAGAGAGGCTGGAGCTCTTGGAAGCCCAGGGAAGCACATCAGTCAAGAAACAGAAAAGCTTCCTCCCAGCAAGATGCAGGAAGGCATCTCTGTGTTGTGAAAGTGATGGTGCATTGGAGTTGGCTTCATTGATCTTTGTGGATGTTGACAGGGCTCCTGTGAGCCTTCCGATTGTTCAAGGTTTGGTTGCTTTGACTTGCATCAAAACAGGCACTTGACTTGGATGTGAATTTTATTTCCTCCTTGGGTGAAGGGTCTTGGATAGTACAGTCTGTCAGCTGCCAGCTTGGAGTGACTACCAGGGACTGCTGAAAGGAGAAATTTTGAAAGGAGAGTGCTAAATGAAGCTTGTACTTCAGGGAGCAGTTCAAATTAGATCCTTTCTGAATCAGATGGTCTTCTCGGATGATAATGCATTATGAGAGGTGCCAGAATTTGTTTTCTTCAGATTTAACACCACTTAAGACTATAAGCCTTTTCGTACTGTTCATGGGGTTCTCAAGGCAAGAATATTGAACGGGTTTGCCATTCCCTTCTCCAGAGGGACAGAGGATGAGATGGCTGGATGACATCACTGACTCGATGGATGTGAGTCTGAGTGAACTCTGGGAGTTGGTGATGGACAGGGAGGCCTGGCGTGCTGCAATTCATGGGGTCGCAAAGAGTCGGACATGACTGAGCGACTGAACTGAACTGAACTGAAGACTGTAAGCCACAGGCCCTTAAGGAATGAAGCATATTTCTACATTGGACTCACCTTGTTCAAAACTCTGAGGCCTAGTGGGCCTCCTAAATAATTCATAAAAGTTTATAGTTCAGGGCATTATCTTTAAAATAACCTATACACATGTAATTCTAGAATGCAACTCCTCCTAAGATGCTTGTGGCAGGTACTCATTGATGATTCTCTTGGTGGTAAAACCATGACCACTAAAACTCTTTGTATCAGGTAGCTTTTGGTCTAAACATGCTGTGTAACAAATTGCTCACATATCCCATAGCCTGCAATAGTAACATGTCTTTCTCTTGGTCACAGGTTGCTGAAGTGGCTTTAAGTCAGGCTGTGGGTTAATAGATCTTGGCTTCAGAGTATGGGGTTAGGTTTGGATCTGTTCTGTTTATTTCTTCTTTCTTTGACTAGCAGCTACTCTGGCATTTTCTTCTGATGGTGCATCAATTGAGTGCACCAGACTGCAAAGTACATGGAAACCTCTGTTTGTGTCTTGTCGTCCTGTCCAAAGCAGATCGTGTGGTCAGATCCAACATTAATGGTGCAGGGAAATATACTGTATCCATATCAGAAAAAAGAAAACTATAAATGTACAGGGGAAAGGGCATGGATGTATAATTTTTATGCAGAGACAGCGTGAAGAATCATGAGGCATGGTTTAGTCCACCATACTCCGTTAGGTTTTGTAGGTCCATCCATCCATCCATCCATTCATCCGTCCGTCTGTCTTCCCTCCTTCTCTTTCTTTCTTTCTTTTTTGTGGTAATATATATATAAATCTGGGCTTCCTGGGTAGCTCAACTTGTAAGAAACCCACCTGCAATGCAGGAGACCCCAGTTCGATTCCTGGGTTGGAAAGTTCCCCTGGAGAAGGGATAGGCTACCCACTCCTGTATTCTTGGGCTTCCGTGGTGGCTCAGCCAGTAAAGAATCCGCCTGCCATGTGGGAGACCTGGGTTCCATCCCTGGGTTGGGAAGATCCCCTGGAGGAGGGCATGGCAACCCACTCCAGTATTCTTGCCTGGAGAGAGGAGCCTGATGGGCTACAGTCCACAAGGTCACAAAGAGTCAGACACAACTGAGCGGCTAAGCACAGCACAACACATACATAAATCCATAGTTCTTTATGTGGCATTACGACATTCATATTTTTGTGAAGCCATCATTATCACCCAGAACTTTTCATCTTCCCCAAGTGAAAGTCTGTGCCCATTGAACACCAACACCCCATTCCTTCTTTCCCCCAGCCCCTATCAACTTCCCTTCTATATAATGTGTGTATGAATTTGATAATTCTAGGAACCTCATGTAAGTAAAATCACCTAATATTTGTTATTTTGTGACTTGGCATAATGTCTTCAAGATTCATTCATGTGGTAGCATGTGTCAAATTTTCCTTTCTTTTTCGGGCTGAATAATACACATATACCATATTTTGTTTATCTAATCATCTTTCAGTGGATACTTGGATTAATTTCATTTTTCTGATTCTTTGCCACTGATTTTCCATTTTTCCCTATGGCTGGAGTCATCTGACTTTGCCTAATAATCCTTTCCACTCCAGAACCTGTGTTCATTCTTGTTCATTCATTAATTCAACAAATAGTAAGCACCAGTATGTGCCAGCAGTTTTCCTCAAGCACCCTAAAATTTCTCAATAGACAGAGTTGTGTTCTCCTTTTTGGTTGCCAATAGTTACATGTGGCTATTTAAATATAAATCAAAGTGAAACAAAATTTTAAAATGTGCTTCTTCACTTGCAGTAGCTGCCTTTCAAAGGATTAATAGCCACATGTGGTTAGTGACTACTGTATTGAATGATGCAGATATGAAACAGCTCTCTCCTTCTGGAAACTTTCTTCCTCTAAACCACAGACCTGTCAAAGTCACCTTCTGAGTGCAAGATGGCCATATTTTATTTGTCCAGATCTGAGCAACCAGCTAGCCAGTCAGAGCCCTTCCTCAGCATTTCAGAAAGTAAACTGAGCAAATAATTTAGATTTCTCTAGGTCAGTGACGGAGAAGGCAATGGCACCCCACTCCAGTACTCTTGCCTGGAAAATCCCATGGACAGAGGAGCCTGGTAGGCTGCAGTCCATGGGGTCGCTGAGAGTTGGACATGACTCAGTGACTTCACTTTCACTTTTCACTTTCGTGCATTGGAGAAGGAAATGGCAACCCACTCCAGTGTTCTTGCTGGGAGAATCCCAGGGACGGCGGAGCCTGGTGGACTGCTGTCTATGGGGTTGCGCAGAGTCGGACACAACTGAAGCGACTTGGCAGCAGCAGTAGCAGCAGCAGGTCAGTGATAATTTTACCCGCAGGAGGCATTTGGCAATGTTTGGCAAGTGTTTTGATTGTCACAGCTGCAGGGAGAGGGAGGTGCTACTGGCATCTCATCTGGAGGGTGGAGGCCAGGGATGCTGATAAACCTCTTACAATGCACAGGGCTGTCCCAGTACCACAAAAGTATATGGCCCCAAATGCTAATGATTCCAAACTAGAGATATGTTCCTGCTCCTGGTGAACTGTTTACAGATGATAACGGATATCTGAGAGACATGTTTTCTGGTATGTAGAAGAAGCTGGTGTCACTGAGAGAGAATGCAGCCACAGAGATGGAGACCCCTGAGCAGGATCCAGTTTCCTTGTTTCTGAGACCAGCCTTTTTCCTTTTCTGGGGTTCTGTATAGGACCTCAGTGTTACAAAACTTTCCTCTTTCATCTGAATTCTTTTGGGTTGGGTTTTTAGCCTTTTGCTGCATGTTCCTAATAAGGCAAGTTATTTAGTTCCTTATCTTAGTTCCACCCTGTGTAAACTGGGTCAGAGGGTAATTGCCTGCAGTTGTAGAAGACCTGGGTTCCATCCCTGGGTTGGGAAGATCCCCTGGAGGAGGGCATAGCAACCCACTCCAGTATTCTTGCCTGGAGAATCCCATGGATAAAGGAGCCTGGTGGGCTATAGTCCACGCGGTCTCAAAGAGTCGGACACGACTGAGCGACTAATACTCTCTCATTCTTATGTCTACACAGAGTAGCCATTCACTGCAGTAATCTCATGGAGATGTTTTAACTACATTCCAAATGGAGTATCTCATTCCCTATGAATGAAGTATTATTTTGCATAAACAAACCATGGGACCTCATCATACTTTACTAGTGGCCTTTGGGTTGGTGGTAATCTTTAGCCCTACTTGTCAAATCAAAGGGCATCAGTAAAATGCTTTTTTTTAAAGATTTTATCAACTCAGCAGGCAGTGGTATCATCTGAGGATTTTCTGTCTTACATCATCTGTATGGACTGAAAGACCTGTATATACTTAGTCAAAGTGTTAGACACTCAGTCGTGTCTGACTCTTTGAGACCCCGTGGACTGTAGCCCACTAAGCTCCTCTGTCCATGGGAGTTTTGAGGCAAGAAGACTGCTGTAAGTTGTTATTCTCTTCTCCAGGGGATCTTCCTGACCCAGGATTGAACCTGGGTCTCCTTCATTGCAGCTGTATTCTTAACCATCTGAGCCACCAGGGAAGCCCATATGTACTTTAAGGGGGACCTATGTTTTTTTTTTTTGGACATGGTGCAAGGCATGTAGGATCTTAATTCCCTGACTAGGGGTTGAACTCACGCTGCATGCATTTAAAGTGCACAGTATTAACCACTGGACTGCCAGGGATGTCCCAGGACCTGTGATTTTTGAAGAAGACTTGAATTTTAATCACTTGGAAACTATATGAATTGACATGATTTCCCCAAATCGATAGCCCCTGAGATACTTTGATTTTTATCCCTGAAAAAATCCATGGCAGAATGCGCATGGAAGTGACATGTTTTTGTCCTGGATATTTTAATCAACAGCAGTTAATTAGACACATGCATACTTTTCCCCCATTTATCACTTTGCTGTACAGCAGAAATGAACACAACTGTATAAATCTTTAATAAGAACATATAGAAAAATATATAGAAAAGAAAATTTATATATATGTATGTGTGTTACATAAATACATATACATACATAGACTCTATGTAATTTTTTATGTTCTGTTCCTTATTGTTTTCAGTTAATATTTACAACTTTGTCTCAGAGCTGTTTTTCCATCAGTACTGAAACTGGCTTCATTCTTTTCAGTGACTTGGAGTTCGCCCTGCTGTCAGTGTTCCATACATAATTTATTGAACCAGTCTCCTGCTAATGTGCATTACAGTCCTCTCCAGCCTTTGGGTTTTATAAATGCTGCAATGAACAATACACTCTTGTATCTTAATCTCTATGCATTTATAATTATATTTGTAAAGTAAAATCCCGGTAGTGGGCATTCTCGTTCAAAAGGTAGGTACATTTTATGTTTCTATGACATATTGCCAGATTACCTTTTAAAAAGATGCACCATTTTCTACCTTAACCTGTTTATGGACGTGCCTAAAATTTCATCTTTCTACTTCGTTATAATTTTTACCACCCTGTTTCCCTCTCCATCTCTCATCCTGCCCCCAGGCCCAGTCTAGAAGTTGAGAAGCCTTCAATGAAAAGGTTTATCTTATTGAAGTCTGTAGAACACAAACTGCGGGAGCTTTCCTGAAAGACACAGACCTGTCCCCTGTGTGAGCACTGGCCCTATTTCCTTCCTGGTGGGGTAGGCAATGCCGCCGGCCAGTGGCCCCCTTCCCCTTCATTTGCTGGCTCAGCCTCATCGGTGTGAAATCCCTCTCCTCACTCTTCTCTCTTCATTCCTTTGGGAAGCTTTTAAGAGCTGGTATTCGTCGCTAGCACCCCGAGAAAGTCCAAATCTGTTCACTTGTCTTGGGTGCTTGCCAGTACTTAAAGATAGGCATGGTTGGACCACTGCATTCTTTGCCCTTTCAGACGAAGTTGTGTCTTGTTTGCGAGTACAGTGTCAAGAAACGATTTCCAGATGACTGCTTTGGCCTGGCATCTCCATTAACGCTTTCAGTGGGGAGAGGGTTTCTCTAGTGAACCTGGCAGAAGACCAAGGTTTTCATCCCTCCAGCTCCTCTGTTTCCCAGCCTTCCATCCCATGTGGGGTTACCTGTAACTTGATTCTGTGGCCTCTGGAATTTAATGGGGACACTTAAGAAAAAGGGATTAAAAAAGGATTAAAAAAATCCTTTCAACATGACATCATTGGCAAATCCTTTTTTTTCAGTGTTCTTCCATTTTTTGCGCAGGAAACAACATCCTGGGCTCATCCTCACTCTCCTTCCAGTATTTTATTATGAGAAATTCTAAACATCTAGCAAAGTTGTAAAAATTTTATAGTGAACACTCATATGTCTGCTAATAGATTCTGCCCTAAACATTTTACTATACTTGTTTATATTATATCGCTGTCTCCCCATTCATCATTTGAGGCTCTATTAGTGATAACCTCTGGCATTTCAGAGGCATCATGGCATGAGTGTGGTTTGGAGTGTGAGCTGTGAGTTAGAATCCTGGCTCCTCTGTTTGAACCATGTGACCTTAGGTAAGTTACCAAACCTCTGTCACTTTGGTGTTCTCATCCGCAAAATGGAGATAATAATAGTGCCTATTTCAGGGGGTTTGTGAGATTAAATGCATCAGTACATGTCTAGCATGTAGAACAGCGACGCAACATATAAGTCACTTAGAACATGCCATAAAATAAGTGCTAAGTTAATTTTGATTTCCTGGATTAAAAAAAGAAGCAATAAATTTCCTGGATTTTAAGGAGAAACAACTGTGTACTTGATATTGGGCCAGACATGGCATGTACATTGCCTCATTTGAGCCTCAGAATAACCTTAAATAGGTTATCCCATTTGCGGATGAGCTAACTGAGGCCAGAAAGTGTCAGGGATGGGATTTAGTCACAAGTATATCCTGCTCCAATGATCATTATCTCTATGCTTCACTCTTTCTTTTTTAATCACAAGATGGAGACATTGCCGGATTGTGTAAGGTGGCAGAGATTTCTATGGCTCAGGCAAAAACTTTCCCTTGAACTCCAGAAGCAGGCACCAGCAGGCACTCAAGGTTTTACCACTTCGGTGTGACCTTGAGCTGCTGAGGGTCAGTCTTGCAAAAAAAGAGAACTTGCTGTTTTTTTGTGTCTTGTTAAAATTCTTTTCCTTCTCATTCACTCTTCCAGTTCTGGGTCCTCCTGCTGCCGGGTGTGCTGCCTGACCTTGCTGGGTAGGAACTGCCTTGAGGGTATTTTGGAGTACCATTGTATGTCACCTGTTTAATATCTCAAATGCTAGCTTGCCTGCTAAGTGGCTTCAGCTGTGTCCAACTCTTTGCGACCCTATGGACTGTAGGTTTTTTAATCCAGGAAATCCAGGTCCATCAGGCTCCTTTGTCCATGGATTCTCCAGGCAAGAATACTGGAGTGTGTTGCCATGCTCTCCTTCAGGGGATCTTCCCTACCCCAGGGATCAAAGCGTTTGGGCTAGTGGCAGGATCTGCTGGCCAGTGCCGCAGACAAAAGAGAGGCAGGTTCCATCCCTCTGTTGGGAAGGTCCCCTGGAGGAGAGGAAGTCTGCAGTAAGCTGTGTTATGCACACACCTCAAGCAGTAAAGACGAGATTGAAATAAACCCCCTAGGCTTTTTTTGTTTTCTCCCTGGAGTTCCTGCCTCCATTCAGATTCAATCCTTTCCCCTGTTCCTCTTATTTCTAGGTGCTAATATGTCTTTAATACCCTTTAACATTTGCTAATCTCCCTTTCTGCTGCCTAGGTAGAGCAGTGGTAAAGAATCTGCCTGCCAATGCAAGAGACATAGGTTCAGTCCCTGGGTCTGGAAGATTCCCCTGGAGCAGGAAATGGCAACCCACTCCAGTGTTCTTGCCTGAAGAATCCCTTGGACAGAGGAGCCTGGTGGGCTACAGTCCTTGCAGTCGCCAAGAGTCTGGCATGACTGAGCATGCACACGTGCACAAATCTCCCTTTCTAATTGAGAGGCCCAGTGGCGCCCCACTCCAGTACTCTCGCCTGGAAAATCCCATGGACGGAGGAGCCTGGTAGGCTGCAGTCCATGGGGTCGCTAAGGGTCGGACACGACTGAGCGACTTACCTTTCACTTTTCACTTTCCTGCATTGGAGAAGGAAATGGCAACCCACTCCAGTGTTCTTGCCTGGAGAATCCCAGGGACGGCGGAGCCTGGTGGGCTGCCGTCTGTGGGGTCACACAGAGTTGGACACGACTTAAGTGACTTAGCAGCAGCAGCAGCAGCAGCAGTTTTTAATGACAGCATTTTGCCTTGCTTGTATTTGCTTTTGGAGTTACCTTCTTTTTATGGCAACTGATTCTGTATGTCTGCTTATAGAAGTGATAAAAAGTTTCCACATAAGATATGTTTATTTACATAAATATAAGCTGGGGTTCTTTTGGAAAGTGAAGATGGAATAATAAAATGATACTCAACTGAGACCAGATTTGTGAGAATGAGAATGCAAATGATGGTGTTTAAAGAAATACTGACCAATCCTCAGGGTTTTTGGTCCTGTCTCTTGACAGTAAATGCTTTGGAGAGAAGGAACATTTATCAGGAAGTTGCTTCTGTTGTGAAGATAGTGGAAAATGCTCACCCTACATCTGTCTCTTGGCTGAGAAGACATGTGCAGTAGGTTTTGGGCTCTCTGGAAGTTTTCAGAGCAAGGCTAATTATAATTATGCCTTGGAGCTCTGGGCAAGCACACTTGTTTTTATGAGACAGCCCTTGGTATCACTGGTACCTAGAGTGGTTGAGTTGGATGCCGATGTTTTTAACTTCTTGAATTTCTTTGCATTTCTCATGTGTCCAGACACCCAGGAAATGGTTACTATATATCTTGTTAGTCTTGGGGTGACTTCAAAAGGCAGAGGGACATCAAAAAGGATGTCCTTAGAGAGTGCCCTGAAAGGGAGTCCAGGATAAGCCTCAGGATTGGCATGGTTCTCAGTGATTCTGTTCAGGAGGAGAAATGTGTACCCCTGCTCTCAGAATCTGTCTAAACTGGGTTAGTGCTAAATCATTGAATCCTCCTTTGGAAAGGAGGGAAGGTAAGGACAGGATCTAACCTCGGAAATAGAAGCAGATGCTCACTGATAAGAACTTGTTCCAATTCATGGACCCTTGAGAAAGGGTGTGAATGAAAAAGAGAGAAACTGATTGATTGATTGGGAGAGACTGAGAGATTTCTAGGTATGAAAGGAGAACTCCTTTTCTTTGCATCGCTTGGTAAAAGAAGAACCCATGACTCATGCCACTGTTCTGTGAAGAGTTCTTCTTTCCCTTTGATTCACCTGCTGATACAGGGATATGGGGCCCATTCAGATTGTCTGGGTGATTTCGGATGAGCTCCCTCTACCCTTTGCGTTCTCCTTCTTGGTACTGATTTTGACATTAAACAGAAGTGACTTTCTCCCACAGGGGCTATGGTATCCACAGGTCCATGGTTTGGCTTCTCCTGAGTTCTGGTGGTCTTCACTTCCCCATGTAGCTGTGCACGTGTGCTAGGCTGCTTCAGTCGTGTCCGACTCTTTGCGACCCTATGGACTGTAGCCTGCCAGGCTCCTCTGTCCATAGGATTTCCCAGGCAAGAATACTGGAGTGGGTTGCCATTTCTTCCTCCAGGGGAGCTTCCCGGCCCAGGGCTCTATCCCAGTCTCTTGTGTCTCCTGCATTGTCAGGTGGGTTTTTTACCACTGTGGTCGCCTGGGAAGACCCTGTGGAGCTGTGGTGGGGGGGGTTTAGTTGCTAAGTCGTGTCTGACTCTTGCGACTCTGTGGACTGTAGCCCACCAGGCTCCTCTGTCCATAGGATTCTTCTCCAGGCAAGAATACTGTGTTGCTATTTCTTTCTCCATGGAGCTGTAACTCTAAAGTAATTCTTGGGGGTCAAGTTTCCTGAAAGAGACAGTGGAAGGAGAGTGAAATTCATGGGCAGGGCAATTACTGGGTTAATGGATTAAAGAATGTTTCTCATTCTGCAGGATAGTGCCTTGTAGCTGCCTTGCAGGGGTATGATGTGATCTTTAAAGTGTTAGAAGTCGATTCTCTTTGTCTGAATCTCTATTCCTGGACTTGTGGACACAAGGGAAGGGAAGGGGATGTGTGACAAATTGAGATAGTAGCATTGTCATATATACAGTATAAAATAGATAGCTAGTAGGAAGCTGCTGTATAACACTGGGAGCTCAGCCTTGTGCTCTGTGATGATCTAGAGGGGTGGGATGGAGTGTGTGTGTGTGAGGGAGGTTCAGAGGGAGGGGATATATGTATACATATAGCTGATTCATGTTGTTGTACAGAGAAACTAACAATAGTGTAAAGCAATTATACTCCAATTAAATTTTTTTTTTTTAAGTCCAGCCCTGCCAGGACTCAGGAATCTCACCACCTTTCTTTGGGAGCCTGGCTCAGCCACTTCCTAGTCTTCTGGTCTCCGGCAAGGTGCTTGAGATTTATGAGCTGCATTGTCTAACATATGACCTCAGTCAACAGATTTCACTATATACTTACTGTGCACCAGACACCACGCCAGCTCTTAAGATAAATGAGTGCAAAAGCAGGCAAAGCTCTCTGCCCTCACGGAATTTTTTTTTTCCCTGCTTACTTAAGATTATTGTGAAATTTAAATAAATTAGTGCCTGTAAAAGGGCATAAAGCTCTAGTTAAAATTAGGAAATAACTGTTATCGAGAACTGATGAGCTGCCCATTCTACACTGGGGTGTCAATTTAACAATAGAATTATTGAAAAATGAGTTCATTATTCTACACACAGTATTTTTTAAAAATTTGTTTTCTTTAAATGTTCTTTTTTCTTTTTTTTTTTTGGCCTATTTATGAGAGAAACCAAATTTCTCTGCCCCTGTGTCTTGACTTTTTAATCACTATTTTGATGTAACAAAGTCCATCTTCTTTTTTTAACATTAATTTTTATGGGAGTATAGTTGATTGACAGTATTGTGGAAATGTATCCTCTTAAACAACTCAGTAGGAAGGTGCATTTATTTGGTGTGTGTGCACACATATATGCATGTGTATAACTCTTGGAAAAACTTGAATACATTTGAATAACACAGTTGAGTAGTGTCTGTGAGGAAAAAAAAATATGCTTCCTTCTTATCTTGAAAGTACTGATTATGAGAAAGATAGTAGAAGAAAAAGAACCTGCTGTTGAACATTGTTCCAAGTGGGACATCGAAAGTGTCCCGGTTGGAAATAACCTTTTCCAAAGACCTTAACTGATTTGCTCAGGTGGCTCCTAAGTGTTTAGTTCAAACCAAGCAACTTGATATGAGCTTCTTTCTTCTTGGCACAGTGGAATATTCATGATGTTTATCAGGGAGAAACTTCATTAAGGGAAGCCTGACAAGAGCGATTCATGGGATCGCAAAGAGTCGGACACGACTGAATGACTGAACTGAACTGAACTGACAAGAAGGTCATGGGGAAGAGGAATGAATGTGTTGTTATTGGAAATCTTGATTTTTGAAACACGTAGAATTGCATAAACAGATGTACTTCTGTATGATCTTTTTGGCTCCTGACTGTACTGAAAAAGAGGATATTTATTCTTTATAAAGTGCCTTTTGAGGAACAATCTAGGTGCTAAGTCTTCCTTATTTCATTGTTATCTCCAAAAAGAGCTCCATTTTAATATTATTGCTTTGTGGTAAGTTGAGCTGTGTATTGAGGGTCCACCATGTGCTGCGTATGGCTCAGATAGCCCATCATGCGGCCCCTGTGGTCTGAACCACGAGGGTAGGGAGGCAGCTGTGCCATCCATGGTGGAAGGACTAGATGGCCCTCTTGCAGATGGAATTTTGCCTCTTTGAGAATGCAGTGTGAAGTTCCCAGCATCTATTGGTAATACAAGGATTTCATGTTTTTTTTTTTGTAATATGGTGAGCATATGTATGTGAGTTTTTAGAATTGGTACTAGGAGGGTCTTCCCATGTGGCACAGTGGTAAAGAATCTGGCTGCCAAGGCAGGAGATGTAAGAGATGTGGGTTTGATCCCTGAGTCAGGAAGATCCCCTGGAGTAGGAAATGACAACTCATTTCAGTATTCTTACCTGGAAGATTCCATGGACAGAGGAACCTGGCGGGCTGCAGTCCACTGGGTCCCAAAGAGTTGGACACACCGAATGCCGGAGCACACATGGTAACCAGCAGAGCACGTATACAAAGGTATTTCAACTGTTAAAGCCAACCATACAGTATGCATGTTATTTTTCAACATACTTTTTTTAGTTTTATATTTTTTCTCAATTTACATAAGGAATCTTCAAGACCCTAGTAATTTATTCAGTGCTGACAGTATACAGTTCATTTGCACATATTCAGGAGCTTAAGCAACTCTCTCAGGAAAGGATGGGCTGAGTCACTCAATGAATTCAAAGAGGTAAGGGGAAATGAATGCTGGGCAATAGCACTAAGATCAAGGTGACTTTTGTTTCTATAGATCTGTGTTGAATAAGTTTCTGATTTGATCAAGAGTAGTTTTCTATCGTCTTCCTTCTGATGTATCTTCACACATGGGGATAGCCTGATGCAGGGGTATACCAGGTAGCAAACAGCAGTAATCTTACCCTTTTTCGTTCACAGAAGCTTGGTGTCAGGGAAGTTCAAAAGGTTATTCTGGCATTTCATGGATTTCAAAGCAGAAAAGGAACCTAACTTATCCATCTAGCCTATCAGTGTTTGCATGCCTGCTATGCCGACATATAGGGTGTACTCTCTGCTGAGAGTATGGAAAAGACAGATCAGTCCCTGTCTATCAACAGCTGAGAGCCTAGAATCAAGGTACAGAAAGTCAGTGAGGGTAATGGGTTATTAACAAACAAGGAAGGAATGCGTGTATCTAGAGCATGAAACTCATTTCTTAGAAATTTTTTCCTCATGGCCATATAGGAGGAATGATAAGGAAATTGTATGTAAACTAAGATGGGGACATTTTAGGGGAAAAGTGAGAGAATGGATATGGGTGAAGAGTACCAGAGACCCACTGCCCGGCACAGTTCTGCTCCATGGCAGTCTTATGTATTAACATATGTGTATGGGCACTGGGGTTCACAATTCTAGCTTGAAACCTGGGAGATTTTCTCCTCTGTGGTTTCAGCATAAAATATTGTAATTAGATCATGATTAAGCATATTTTCACTGTTTTGGAGCCACTTCATAGGACAGGCCTTCTTTTTTGTTCAGCAACCGCAGGGACCAGTGACATCCTAGCCTTTTAGAATTGTTTGTACTTACTGGTTTGTTGGAAACCACTCTAAAGACTGCAGTCTGTCCACCCATCCCCCAACTCTCTTCTCCAGAGATGTCAAAACCCTCTTGTGGAATCTGTGAAATGTGAACTATGACTCGGTTATATGAGGTTCAGTGAAATAGCTGGAGGTTTTCCCAGCAGAAGGCTAAGCAGAATTGTCTAGACATCGCTTTCTCCTTATCTCGGCAAGCCTTTCTGGGAGCTTTTCCACATGGGGAATCTAGGCAGAAAGGAAAATGAACTTGACTGTCTAAAAACCCCCTTGACTTTTAGATCTCTCCTGAAACTTACCAGGCTGCAGTTAATTGTTTTGAATAGAACAGGAAGATATTTGCCTTTGTTGTTACTACGAGAGAGATTTTTCATTTATCCATTAAGACTTTATCAAGCACCCACTGTGCACAGATATTTTGTCATAAGCAATCGAAGATGGACAGAAAAGTGATGTTCTTTGCAGCAAATGAAGTTAAGTAGATAAGGATATAATGACAGTTTGAGTAAAGGGCTGATTGGAAAAGAATAACATTCTAAGGGTCTAGAAGATGAAAGGACCCACAGGGGAAGGGGAGGTCAGAGAAAGCTTGGAAGCAGTAAGCTTGAGGCAGGTCTGAAAAATATCTGGGAGTTAACCAAATGAAGGGACCAGACAAACAAACCACTTTAGAGTCCCAGGATCTGTGTCTCTTGGAGGTACCATGCCCTCAGGGGCTCTTGGAGAGTTTGAAAATTTTTTTTAAAGAAATGTGGTTTTATTTTTATTTAGTTATTTAATGACCGCACTAAGTCTTTGTTGCTGTACTCAGGCTTTCTCTAGTTGCAGCAAGTGGCGGGGGGGGGGGGGCAGGTGGTGCTCCTCTCTCGTTTTGCTGGGTAGTCGCTCCTTGCGGTGGCTTCTGCTGTTGCCAAGCAAGGCTCTAGGGCGTGAGTTTCAGTAGTTGCTGCGCATGGTCTCTAGTGCACGGGGATCTGTGGTTGTGGCCCATGGGCTTACTTGTTCCACAGCATGTGGAATCTCCCCAGACCAGGGATTGAACCCGTGTCTTCTGCGTTGGTAGACAGATTCTTAACTGCTGGACCACCAGGGAAGTTCAAGTTTGCAATCTTATTTGTCCTTTGGCAGGTTGAGAAGCAGTGCATTTCTTTCTATACTGGCCAAGGGGCGTAGTGAGTATTTTTCCTCACTAGGAGCATGAAGATTTTTTTAAAAAAAATCTCAGATGTATGGGTCATATCATACTATATAGAGCCCTGTTGTCTTATAGGATTGCTGAAGTAAGTCTGCCATGGTAAAGACAACATTTAAGACCAGGCTGGTCCTTTGTTTTCTCTTAGTAGCTGATGTTGAGAATGCTCAGTTTTTACCCTGGCATAGAGGATTTTGTACCAAAATACTAAATGACTTCATCATTGCAATAAGAGAATTATCCTTTCGAACCCCTGGCACTGTGTGTGTGTGTGTGTGTGTGTGTGTGTGTGTGTGTGTGTGTGTGTGTGTGTGCATGTGCGTTTGTGCCCCTTCCTGAGATGGATCACATTTGTGTCTCTTTGATGCCACAATAGAGGATTTTGTACCAATATACTAAATGACTTCATCATTGCAATAAGAGAGTTATCCTTTCGAACCCCTGGCACTGTGTGTGTGTGTGTGCGCCCCTTTGTGAGATGGATCACATTTGTGTCTCTTTGATGCCACAATAAACAGGTCTTTATTGAATACAAACATGGTTTACAATCATACTGAGAAGATTTCTCTGTAGAGCTTTTCCTGTGTGTTAAGATCATTGAACTTGGTTTAGAATGTCTTATACAGTGCCTCCCCCGCCCCCCAGCATGGATCTTAAAAACCTGGTTTATTTTTCAAGGTTTTATGAATTTCCTTACTTTGTTTGTTTGTTTTGGAGGGAAGGGAGAGGAAGGTCATCTGAAAGAGAGTCACAGAAGTCTTAAGCAGACAATGGATAAGTTTACCCCAAAGGCTGGATCTGAAATTAGAACTTGACAAAACCAAGACGCTCCTTCTTAGGACTTGCTTCCTTCTCCCCAAAAGTAACCGCGGTCCTGACTTTGCTGCCCACTGATGAGCTGTGCTTGTTTTGGAACTCTTTATAAATGGATTCATTCAGTGTTGTATTCTTTTGCTTTCATTTCCTCACCATTATCCTGAGGTTTGTCTGTGTTGTGGATAGCTATGGTTCATTCATTTTCATTTTTGTATAGTATTACAGTGTGGAGACAGCACCGTTTACAAGCATGCTTTACTTTTGGTGACATTTATGTTGCTTGCAGTTTGGGACTCTTATGAATAATATTACTGTCACTATGACCATCGATGACCATCTATGTCTTGGTGCACATGAAAAGTACGTGCATTTCTCAGAGGTTGAACCCTGGGGTGCAATTGCAGGATTGGGGCATAGGGTATGAGTTTATCTAATTCTACTAGATAGTTTAAAATAGTGTTCCAAGATGGTGGTGCCAGTCCGCATTCCCACCAGCAGTATATGAATTTCTGTTGTTTAGCATTCTCACCTATACTTGGTATTGCCATTCTTTTCATTTTAGACATAGAAAAAGTACGCCTACTTTAAATTTTAAAATTGATCATTGTAGAGTCTAGGTGTTTTTGGTTAAAAGAAATGAGATGTGGAGCCCAGAAACTTTGAATGAATTTCACTTAAACCCTTGTTGAAGGGACACTGAGGTACTATCTGAGCCAATTTTCTTAAAGTTCGACCTCCAGAATCTCACAGACGAGGGTCCAAAAGCCAATGACAAACTTTGTGAACCTATACCATGGCTTGACCTCCATGAACCTCAGTCTTCTCGCCTACAAAATGGGAATAATTTCAAATTCATCACAGCACTGGTACAAAGAGTCTGTGGGTCAGTCCACCAAAGAGCATGTCATTCCTGGCCCATGGTCATTACAAAAAAGAAGCCATGAGATTGTTGTGAGTCACAGGAAGAAGTAGCTGACTACAGTGCTTTGGAACACTCCTATTTTTAGGGGAAACAAAGTTATTTCACTCAGCGCATTGGACGTCAAAACCCAGTATATCCTTTCTGGAACAACCTCGCTTGTTTGATGTTGGGTGGCTCTGTGTGTTGTTTTGAAGGATGGTGTGTTTATAGCTCTGTGGGACCATAAACACTCCTTGAGCCCAGGGCAGCTCTGAATTTGTGTGCAGTTGACACCAGGGCAGCAGAGAAGGAAATCATCTTCAGCTTGTGTTTTGACACAGAGGAGTTTTTGTTTTTCCTTTGTCAAGTCTCGGTATCCTCCACCGAAAACTAACAAAACATTCCAGCCCTGGTAAATATTGTGACAAGCAGCCCTGTGTGGTTGTTTTTTTCCTTTCCTGCCATCACAGGGTGAGCGAGGGTGGCATTTTGAAAGATCAGTCATTGTCATGCTGATATTTGAAGGACAACCAACTGTAGCAATTCCAGAGATGAAAAAGTGATATAAAGAAAAAGAGGAACCTCAAGGTAAATATTTCTTTCGAGGGAAACTGGGAGACTTCTCAAGGAGGAAAAAGCACAGCAGAGTTATGGGGGTTGTTTGCATTCCCTTCCTTAAGCGCCTGGATTTATCATGCTGCCTCTCTTGAGCCTTAGGAGAGATTTTTCCAAGAAAGTTGAGCTGTGGTTAATTGAGTCTCTTCCCTGTGAGCATGGCCTTCCTCTGCTCTATTTGCCCGTCTGGGGAAGATCAACTAGAATTGGGGTGCAAGCCAGGCCAAGAGGGCAGGAGAAGAGTAGCCCCTCATCTCTCAGCCTTCAAGAGTTTGACTTGGTAGAATTTCATGTCTTTAAGATTATTTTTATTAATTAAAAAAGTATAATATGCCCTATTTCTTTTGAAAACTTCCCCTATCACTTTCTTTTTTTAAGAGAGAAATAAGTCAGTAAAGAAAAGCCAGACAAGAGACCAAAGAGACTAACCCTGCTGGGTTGTGACTCGACACCACTGGTGTGCATCCCTCCACGTGGTCTCTTATTAACTCCATGGTGTAGAGCAAATTCTGTAATTTCTCTGAGCCTCTGTGCTTTCATCTCTGCGTGGAGACAGTAGTCCTACCTTTTGTTAGAAAGGTTGTGGCAAATGTGACAAATGTTACCAAGTAACATGTGAGAACTGCAGTTACCTTAAGTACTGGGTATATATATGTTTATTAATTCTTAACACAGCCGTGTGGGTTGTGGGCTCTAATCTACAGAGGAGGAAACTAAAGCAGAGAGTGTCTTAAGTAACTTGACCAAGCATCACTCAGGTAAGAAGAAGCCAAGCTGGGATTTGCACAGGAGGCAGTTTGGTTCCAGAGTTTATGTCTTTGTCACAATATTTTCCACCATCCCTCCAACCAGGGTATCCCCATCCTTCACTGTTATCTAGAGATAAGCATTTCACAGGTTGGCATAACTCCTCCTATGTAATTTGAAGCAAGAAAGCAGATCCAAGAAACCGGGTCCGTGTTGCTTGTTCCCTGACACACTGTCATAAACATTTTTCCAGGTCAGTACCTATAGCTCTACCTGGGTCAAAAATTAACCACCTTGGCAAGAGCTGGCCATTTTAGCCCAGCCTTGGCGGGGGCTGGCTGGCTTTCAGAGAAACCCAGTTCTAGCTGGCTTGTTGCCTAGGAACTGGCTTTCTTTCCCACAAAGTAGCTTCTGAGAAAAACTGTGGGAAACAAATGACTTCAGAGGTTTTGAGAAACAAAAGTGCAAACTCTAACAAATTTCATCTGGCCCCAAAATGTTATTACCCCAAATCTTGAAAATATTTTCTTATAGGATTATTCCCCTAAGGTTGTTAATCTGAGAATGGGCCAGGCCTATTAGGCCTGACTTTTTGCCCCTTGATATTGGAATCCTGTGTATTTGAGTGCCGGAGTGCGGGGGTCGAGGTAAAAATATTTCTCTGGAGGAAATGAAGTCATTTTATTTAATATTATAGTTACCACTGGGACTCCATCATTTCAGCAAGGGGATGGCAGTTAACATAGCCAAGAAGAAGCTTTTATATTAGTCCAAGAAATCTTTTAAAAGAGAGCAGTGGGTTTTCTGAGCCACAAATATTGATCGATTGTATCTGCCCTAAAGATTCCCGATGTGGTTAAATTTTATCTAAGAAGCCTTGTCTATCTAGATGAATGTTATTGTAACATTATCAGACTCTTTCTTTTAGTGGTTGGCATTCAAAGCCTTTTACTTTCAACGTTACAGAGTGGCAGCCTGCTAAAATGTTTCTGTGTTGAGATTACTGTGTGTGTTTTTGTGAGGCTGTTATCTGGCTCTTGGAGCCTAGCACAGCCTGGAGACAATTCTGCATTTGTTCACAGAAGGCAAGAATGTGGCCCTTGTACACCTGCCTCCCTGGATACACCTGTAGGGCTGGTTTCTCTGGTGAAAGCTCATGGCTGAGCGCCTGACACAGGCGGAGTTCGCGTGGTCCTGGCAACAGTGTCAATAGTGACTGGACACCTAGGAACTAAGGTTTCTGGGTCATTCCCCTGCTGGTTCAGTCCCATGAGCATGCGTGTAATCTCTCTTGAGCTGGTGTGGTGAAGTTGAAACTTCGCTTATCACAGGCCTCAGTTCCCCTGGAACGTATTTCAGATAAGAGTTGGAAGAAATGCCAGGCCTAGCATTCTCTGTGCTGAGATACAGAGGAGCTTATTTTTCATCACAGACAAAGAAAGGCCTTTGGTTTAATTTTGAAACCTGATTGTGAATATGCTGGAAGGTATAAAAATGGCCTTTCTTATGTAAAGGTGGCCTTTCTTACCTCATCTAGCTTTGCTTTTTCAGCAAGTGATTAAGAAGCAAGAATGAAGATGATAAAACAAAACGAAACAAAACAAAACCATTAGCTCACTTGTATAATGAGCAGTCTTGAGGTTCCATTGTTTGGTGTTGACCTCACCTTGAAAATACAATAGGCAGCTGGTTTCTCTTGGAAGCCCAGCTGTGTAACCTTGGGAAAGTTATTTAACATCTCTCTGAGCCTCAATTTTCTCATTTTTATTAGGGGATAATACTGATTATACTTAAGTCATAGGATTGTGTTAAGGATTTAGGAGTTAATGCTTGGAGTCCTAGAACAGTACCTCACAGACAATAGGTATAGTAGAAGTGTTTGTAAATTAAAATAAACTGGGAGGTACTTTGTGCAATTATATTTAGTTCAGTTGCTCAGTTGTGTCCGACTCTTTGTGACCCCCATGGACTGCAGCATGCCAGACTTCCCTGTCCATCGCCAGCTCCCGGAGCTTGCTCAAACTCATGTCCATTGCATTGGTGATGCCATCCAACCATCTCATCCTGTCGTCCCCTTCTCCTGCCTTCAGTCTTTCCCAGCATCAGGGTCTTTTCCAGTGAGTCAGTTCTCCATATCAGGTGGCCAAAATATTGGAGCTTCAGCTTCAGCAACAGTCCTTCCAATGAATATTTAGGACTGATTTCCTTAGGGTGGACTGGTTGGATCTCCTTGCAGTCCAAGGGACTCTCAAGAGTCTTCTCTAACACCACAGATCAAAAGCATCCATTCTTTGATGCTCAACTTTCTTTATGGTCCAACTCTCACATCCATACATGACCACTGGAAAAACCATAGCTTTGACTAGACGGACCTTTGTGAGTAAAGTCATGTTTCTGCTTTTTAATATGCTGTCTAGGTTAGTCAAAGCTTTTCTTCCAAGGAACACGCATCTTGATTTCATGGCTGCAGTCACCATCTGCAATGATTTTGGAGCCCCCCCACCCCAAAAAAGTCTGTCATGGTTTCCGTTGTTTCCGTATCTATTTGCTGTGAAGTGATGGGACCGGATGCCATGATGTTCGTTTTTTTGAATGTTGAGTTTTAAGCCAACTTTTTCACTCTCTTCTTTTACTTTCATCAAGAGGCTCTTTAGTTCCTCTCGCTTTCTGCCATAAGGGTGGTGTCATCTGCATATTTGAGGTTATTGATATTTAGTACGAAATGCAGTAATTGGGTGCAGTCTCAAAAATGACAGAATGATCTCTGTTTGTTTCCATTCAGTATCAAACCATTCAATATCACAGTAATCCAAGTCTATGCCCCAAGTTCTAATGCCGAAGAAGCTAAAGTTGAACAGTTCTATGATGACATATAAGACCTTCTAGAACCAACACCAAAAAAAGATGTCCTTTTCATCACAGGGGACTGGAATGCAAAAATAGGAAGTCAAGAGATACAAGGAGTAACAGCTAAATTTGACCTTGGAGTACAAAATGAAGCAGGGCAAAGGCTAACAGAGTTTTGCTAAGAGAATGCACTGGTCATAGGAAACACCCTCTTCCAACAACACAAGAGACGACTGTACACATGGACATTACCAGGTGGTCAATTATATTAAGTGCCACTGATATTTCTGTGGTCTTTGTGGTTGCTGAATATTCTGACACACGGAAATTAATCATTAGATCAAAAGACTAATTTTTGATACTACGTAGTTAAAAATTTTTTTCTTTCCTTTTAAATATACATTCTTCAACAGGATATTCAGGATATTCAGTGTGCTGTGATAAATTATAATAGAAAATAATATAAAAAATATGTGTATAACTGAGTCATTTAGCTGTACAGCAGAAAATAACACATTGTAAATCAATCATACTTCAAAAATATTAAAATATATACATTCTGAACTGCTCTTCCTGTTCTCTTTGGAGAGCAAAAGTATCGGAAAAAAACAAGTGCAAGCATTTCCTTATAATATTGGTTTGGTTGTGGTCAAAAACAGGAATTGTGAGTCATGACCTCCACATGAACAGGAATGAGCCAAGGTGAAATGACATCCTAGGGGTAGGGGTCATTTTTAACAAACAGATTCAGGAATTCACCAGGTAGTAAAACAGTCCTTTTAACCTAGAGTCCATGGATCCCCACGGGGGTCTGTGAGTAGATATTAAGGGGTTTATACATTTGGGCGGAGTAAAAAGTAAGTACATCCACATTCCCCATCCTCACCCTGAACTGCACTTGAGCATTTCCTTCAATTATAAATGTAGGCAACAAACCTCAGCAGTATAAACAATACCCACAACTTTGCCATCAATAGAAATCTTGGAAAATTTAATATGGCATGACAGATTCATTTATCTCTAGTTAGAAATTATACTAGTCATTTGACTCATCACTATTTATGGTTTTTCAGTTCTTTATGAAAAGTACAATTTCAAAAAAGAAAAGCACAATTTAAAATTATTTTTGAAGAATTTGGGCAACAGTATTTTAGTATAATAGGTTTCATTTGTGAAACCAATTTATTTTATTATATTCATTTAATAAAATAAACCACTCATTTTATTTATTTATAAGCATCATTCTTAGAAGGGTCCATAGGTTTTATCTGATTGCCAAAGTCCAGACACAGAAAAGATTAAGAGGGAGTTTTAAAGCTGAAAGTTTAGGCTGATTTAAATCTGTAGAGTGGTGCTGTCCAATGTAAATATAATGTGAACCACAAGTAGTTAAAAATTTTTAATAGCTACTTTAAAAGAATAAAATGAAGTAGATTTAATTACTGTTAATAATACAATTTTATTATTGTATAAATAAAATTAATTTCAATTGGTAAATTATAATAAATTAATTTTAATGATACTCATTTTGACTGAATCTATTCAGGATATTATCATTTCAACAAGTAGTCAATATTAAGTTACTAATGAGATTTTTACCTTTGTTTTCATACCGGTCTTCGAAATCAAGTGTATCTTTTACGTTTAGAGTACATCTCAGTTTGGATGCTGTGATTTCATTGGAAATACTTGCTCTGTGTGTGTGTCTTCCATACTTGAGTATATACGTTTAAAAGAATTTAGTTGGAAAAGTAGATTCAGGTGGTTTAAAATAAAATGAAAAGTTTTCCATTAACTGCACTATCTTTTTAAATCAGTGAAGATGAAGTTTAAAATAAAGTTTCTCTGTCGAATTCGCTCCACTTATAAGTATGTAAGCAGTCCTGTGCGTGGCCTGTGTCCATCCTGTTAGCCCATATTGGGAGCCAGACTAGATATGGAGGCCTCGGCAAGGAGAAGCAGGAATAGGACTCCAGGGAGACTTCCTTAAGATAACATGCACTCTTTTGTTACTTTGTTTAGTGAACCAAGTGCTTTTTTTGTCCTCTCCCTAAAGTCTCCCCAGCGCTCTGCCTGTCTTTCAACAGATGCATCCTTCCTGTTCCCCACTAGACCCGCACAGAATACAGAACTCTGGCTGGAGCTTTGTGTATTACAGGGTAGGCATTTCCATTCAAGTGTTGGCTTTTGACGATCAGTGGGAGCTGGCATTTTGTAATTTCCATTCCAACTGGTAGAAGAGGGATTTACAAATTCTTGGAGAAGAGCGATTCTAATTATTTTCCTTGAGCAATCCTTTGGCATAATAAGGGAATTAATTTACATATGAATTTATAGTAGTTATATCTGTGTTTTGCAGGACTCAGTTTCATCATTTAGTCTTTTACTTTAGTCCTTACTTGTTGGATTCAAATCCTATCTTCTTTGACTATCATTCACCAGGTAGGGCAGGTGCAAGCCTACTGTTCTGGTTTTGTGCCCATGTGTGTGTGTGACTGTGTGTGTGTGTGACTGTGTGTGTGTGTACTGAGATATAGTTGGTGTATAATATATGTTTCAGGTGTCCAACATAGTGATTCACAGTTTTTAAAGATTGTACTCCATTTATAGTTATTGCAAAATAATGGCTATATTCCCTGTGCTGTACAATATATGCTTTTAGCTTATTTTATACATAGTACTTTGTATCTCTTAATCCTCTATCTTTATCCTGCCCCTTCTTCCCTCTCTCTTCTCACTGGTAACCACTAGTTCTCTAAATCTTCAAGTCTGTTTCTTTTTTGTTGTATTCACTCGCTTTAGTGTTTAGATTCGCATATAACTAATAACACAGAGTATTTATCTTGACCTACTTATTTCACTAAGCATGAAACCATCCAGGTCCATCCATGTTGTTGCAAAAGGCAAAATTTCATTCTGTTTTATGACTGAGTGGTATCCGAGCCTAGTGTTTTTTAGTCTTAGCAGGGCTGAGAGGAGATGTAAATCCATGTGGAGTTCCTTTACCAGGAACGTTAAGTGAGGCTCCACAGTTTCCACAATTGACTGCAGTTGTTCATGTCTTTCCCTTCCAGGAATGGATCTCTGAAGTTAAGCTAGGTAATTTCAGCCAAGACTAAGCTCTCCACAAGACTAAGCTCTCCACTTGGGCGGTCTAGCTCTATTTTCATATCCTAACGTGTGTGTCTAATTTTTGATCCTGGATGTGGCCTTTTCATTTCTTCTGCTTAAAATTGACAAGCTGTGAAAACATTATGAACCAATAGAGTAGCTAGTCCCAATCTGGTTTATTGTTTCCTAGACATAAAAGTTTAAACATTTGAGGTTTAGATGGAAATGGAAGGCAGTCAGATGCTGTTGGTAAATGAATTCTGTACTCCTGGGTATATTTGGCTCTTTGAGAGAATGTTGAACTCTCTGGGACCTTAGAAACCTAGAAGCATGTCCCACCCTTCAACTGACCTCTGGGCCTGCATGAAAATGTCATAGTGTTTCTAGGGCTTCTGAAAGAGAACCAAAGGCACACTTCCTGCTCTTGGGGACTTGGAGTCGTTAGTCTTGGTAAAACAAAGCTGTGAATTTGGATAAGCCTAAAGGATGATTGAGACAGAAGGTACAAATGTCAGTGGATTCTGTTTTGTTTGTTTAATCCCACACCTAACAGAAACTTAGGAATTTCCAGCCAAGCAGCAGTAATAACATCAGAAACAACAGTGGGCATTTACTGGTTCATTCAACAAGTGTTTAGTGGGTGCTTCCTATGTGTCAAGCACTGTTCTAAAATATAGCTACCCACACAACGGATGCAGAGTTCGCTTGGGTTTATTGTGCAGATGTTGGGGACATATCAGATGTAACACTGGCACACTTGTACTTTGACAAGTTGGGCGACTAAAAATTTATAGCTGAATGTTCCACTGCTATGGAAGTGTGCTCAGGAAGTGACCAATGCTTGGAAGAATATGGAGCCGTAAGTCTGCTGAGTGCATTTCAAGGAGTGACATTTGCCTTCTTTTCTCTTTACTTCTTCACTCTGCTCTTGTCATCTTTTTAGGTTTGTTACTGGGCAGTTGAAGGAGGCTGGGTGAGTCAGTTCAGTCCTTTTGCTTTGGGACATAAAAATTCAGCTGCATGGTTCACAGATAGTATATCTCTGCAGTAGCTTCTTCATGCATTGCAGCATTTGTTTCTTAATAAATCTCTTGTGAGATTTTATGATGCTAAAATCAAAACAGGTTTTAAATTGTTCAAACAATTTGAAGCAGTTTAAATTTTAGGTAATTTAAATAGTTGCTTAGACATTATACATTGGCAGGAATGACTTTTGAAATGCTTGAGTTGAAGAGGAATGCCTTTGCTTGTGATATTAAGGGATTTGTTTTACAAATCTATTAAATAAGCTGAGCCAGTATGAATTATGTTATTATCTTTTAAAGGAAAGATGTCCAAAGTTCAAACATGGGTTTTGAGGTTTTGAGTTAGTCCGACTGAACTTTCCAAGAATTTTCGACCTCTTGGGTTTAACACAAACTGAAGTTTAATGAGGCTGGCCCAGGTGACTTCTAATCCTGTTTCAAACTTTACCATAGCTCTGCTTGAACACTTTGAATTTTATCACAACGAAAAGGCAAATTACTGAGCATTTTATTCAGGCTGTTGCAGTAGGGAAAACTTTCATTAATGAGGAAAGTCTCAAAGTAGAGAGAGAAAACTCGACCTTTTATAGAACAAGAGAATCACTGAGAGGGCCAAGCGAGGTGGGTCTCATCTCAGAATATTCCAGGTCTTTTCCTTTTGCCCTTAAAGAGGGGGTATGATTGAACTGGTCATTTTTCCTTGGGCTTAAAGTTCAACACTGTCTTAGCACACTGGGCAAAGTAGTTTTAAAAAGGTACCACTGGTAAAAGCTTCATTAGTTAATCAAAGATGTGCAGTTTATAATTAGTGTTATTTGGTCACAATAATTTCATGATAGCTTGTCTCAGTGTAGTCTTTTGGTGATCTTAAGATATAAATACAGGATTTTTTAATATGGGCTTCTCTGGTGGCTTAGCTGGTAAAGAATCCACCTGCAGTGCAGGAGACCTTAGTTTGATCCCTAGGTTGGGAAGATCCCTTGGAGAAGGGAATGGATACCCATTCTAGTATTCTGGCCTAGAGAATTCCATGGAGTGTATAGTCCATGGGGTTGCAAAGAGTCGGACACGACTGAGAGACATTCGTTTTTCACTTTCACAGGATTTTTAAATGCTTGCAAATTATCTTAAACCAGAATTTAGAGAAATGTTGTTTATTCTCCCCCTTCTCCCATTTTAGGTTGCTCATACATTTTTCTAGGTTCGTAAGCCTGTGTGTGGTATAGTTCCATCTTGCAGTTCTGTTTGGGGGTTTTACAAATTTCAGTCCCAGCCTTAGTATGGAGACAGGTATAAATATAAAAGGACAGAGGCTGACTCTCTTAGCATTTTGCTGTTGTGCTTTCAGAAACTGTTTACTGTGGCTTATAGATCTAATTCTCTTGTAACACTGGAATTCTGTTTCCTTTCGGGACTGCAGGAAGTGCAAGCTGGGAAATTATTTTACATAACAGTCAGGAGAAAATGTTATTTATTTATAAGCTACTCAGGGCCTGAAGGCCTTAGGGCACCAAGCATAATGCCATGTAGAAAGCAAACCAGTTTTCCTTGACATTTAGCTGTAAATTGAAATTAACTCATATGAAATACCTGAGATGAAACACTTTAGTAGTGGAATTTTGGGTACTGCTTGGCTTTCCTGGTTTTGTCATTTAACTTCAGAAGTATGCTGTATCAACTTATTAGTTGGGTAAAATTCTCCAGCTATCCGCATTTTATTCTGTACTTTCTCTGTAGCTAAAAAAAAATCTTTGTGTATTGAAAAATTTTATGTGTTTTGTTCCATGTCGATTGTATCTTTTTTGTTCTCATTCCCTTTTGTCTGGCCCTGCTTCTTTTGAAAGGCACTGGAGAGGTGGTATACGGGGTGTGTGTGTGTGTGTGTGTGTGTGCGCGCAGGATACCATTTTTGGGAAATGGGTGACTGCAGAACAGCCAGGCCTGCCTACTTGTGGGTGAATGACATAACCAGCAGCTTACTGAATGCCTTGCCAAGACAAATAGGACTGAGTTGTCCTCTTTGGTGGCTGATCCTGCCCAGGGTGAATTTTATAACCTCATTGAGTCTGTCATTTTCTAACCTGGAGATGCTTTTGCTGAAATTTGGAACCAAAGGGGGTGGGTGGAGGACCAGAAATAGAATGTAGTGAAGCTTTAATATTTTAAATCAGGAAGTAAATGATAAAATGCAGAAAAGGGAGAGAGCAAATTCTAACTGCACTGAGTTCAGAGGTCGGCATCAGTAACCAGGAGGAGGAAGAGGAGGACTTGCAGCTTTGAAAGTCCTTTAACTGGGGCTTGTTGGCAAGAGAGCGGACATATTTTTTTTTTGCTTCCTCTCTATCAGCACCCTTTCTGTTCTCCAGTGATCCTCCCATGGTCCCAGGGAGAGAGCACACACAGGACTGGCAGGAAAGGCTGGAGCCTCCTTTGCAGACCCTCTCCAGGTGGCTGCTAGTCCTTGTGGTCAGCCTACTCCACTCCCTCCCAGTGTCTACGTCTGAGACTGACCTTTGGGTCAACCCCAGATGGCTGCCTAACGGCTTTTTCCTCTAATGTAATAAATAAATTACAGCTGGGAAATTTTGGTTCCCGAATTATTTTTTTGAATTTATTTGAAGAATACTGTATTACTTTAAAATAATTTTTAAAAAGTTATTACCACCCGAATGCTTGTTTCTCACGTGTGCTTTTCTCACTGATCGGATTTTAGCACCTCAAGCAGGTATTACCCACTGAGGTTTCATTGAAAGAATGTGTGGTCTACAGACCAGCAGCCTCAGAAGCTGCTGGGTGGTCGTTAGAAATGCAGATTCTCAGGCACACCACAGGCCTCAAGAATCAGAATGTCTGGAGAGAGGCCAGAACATCTGCATCTTAAGGTTGATTTCTCCAGCAGGCTCCTGTTGAGAACTGATGCCCTCACACACCAGCTCTCTTCAGTTTTCCCTGTTGTAACATGAGGATGTTAGTTCCTGTTCTCCAGTCCAGACTCCCTGCCTCTCCACAGCAATATCATATAAGGAATATCCCCCGTATAACAGCTGAGTGCTGACATTATATAATTCATGTTTACCCAGTTACACATTTTGGTGTTATCCAGCGAACCGACAGTCTCTATATTACATAACCAGTTCCCTGGTTTTACCTTACCTTCCCCTCCCCCCATTTTCCATTTTCCATTTTTGCTTGTTTTGTTTTTTGCCTTGGTTTCCACTTCCCCATTTTAATATTCTGGCAGACTAGAATTTAATGAACATTTGATGAGTGAATCAATGAATGGGTATGTGAATGGGCACACACACACGTGTGTATGCATGCGTGCGTGCCCTGTTGCTCAGTAGTGTCTGTAGTGTCTCTGACCCCATGGACTGTAGCCAGCCAGACTCTTCTGTGGAACTTTCCAGGCAAGAATACTGGAGCGGGTTGTTATTTCCTCCTCCAGTGGATCTTCCAGACGCAGGAGTTGAACACAGTCTCTGGCGTCTCCTGCATTGGCAGGGGTGTTATTTACCACTAGCGCTTCCTGGGAAGCCCTCTGTTATTCTGTGATGCTACAAAGAATAATTTAGGCATATAGCTTTTCAATTTGTGAGCTGGTGGTTCTTTCTAGAAGTATCTTACAGAGAGGAAATAGACTATCCAAAGGATTCTCTTCATGGTCTTAAATATTTTATTTATTTAAAAGACTGTATTAAAAAATTGCTAGCTCTGTAAAGTAATAGATGTTAACTAAACTTACTGTGGTAATCATTCAGAATATATATATATATATATATATATATCTAATTATTAGTGTTATATATTGTAATACAACATTATATGTCAATTATATTTCGTTTAAACTAGGAAAAAAAAAGAAACGCCAATCCTATACAATTAATATAATTATATGCACACACATACATATGGGCACCCAGTGTAGTGCTTACACATAAACATTTATTGGGTACAATACTGCGTAAATGGATGAATGAACACTCTCCCCCAAAAAAAGACTTTTGAAAGCTTTTAGCATCTATATAGCAGTTTTAATCTCATTTAATGTTACTTATACAAAAAAGATCTTCATGATCTAGATAACCACGATGGTGTGATCACTCATCTAGAGCCAGACATCCTGGAATGTGAAGTCAAGTGGGCTTTAGGAAGCATCATTGTGAACAAAGCTAGTGGAGGTGATGGAATTCCAGTTGAGCTGTTTCGAATCCTGAAAGACGATGCTGTGAAAGAGCTGCACTTAATGTGCCAGCAAATCTGGAAAACTCAACAGTGGGCACAGGACTGGGAAAGGTCAGTTTTCATTCTAATCCCAAAGAAAGGCAATGCCAAAGAATGCTCAAGCTACTGCACAACTGTACTCATCTTACATGCTAGCAAAATAATGCTCAAAATTCTCCAAGCCAGGCTTCAGCAGTATGTGAACCATGAACTTCCAGATGGTCAAACGGGATTTAGAAAAGGTAGAGGAACCGGAGATCAAATTGCTAACATCCGCTGGAAACAGCAAGAGAGTTCCAGAAAAACAGCTACTTTTGCTTTATTGACTATGCCAAAGTCTTTGACTGTGTGGATCACAACAAGCTGTGGAAAAGTATGAAAGAGATGGGATACCAGACCACCTGGCCTGCCTCTTGAGAAATCTGTATGCAAGTCAAGAAGCAACAGTTAGAACTGGACATGGAACAACAGACTGGTTCCAAATTGGGAAAGGAGTACGTCAAGGCTATATATTGTCACTCTGCTCATTTAACTTACATGCAGAGTACATCATGATAAATGCTTGACTGGATGAAGCAGAAGCTGTAATCAAGATTGCTGGGAGAAAGATCAATAACCTCATATATGCAGATAACACCACCCTTATGGCAGAAAGTGAAGAAGAACTAAAGAGCCTCTTGATCAAAGTGAAAGAGTAGAGTGAAAAAGGTGACTTGAAACTCAACCTTCAGAAAACTAAGATCATGTCATCCGGTCCCTTCGCTTCATGTCAAATAGATGGGGAAACAGTGACAACAGTGAGAGACTTTGTTTCTTGGGCTCCAAACTCCCTGCAGGTGGTGACTGCAGTCATAAAATTAAAAGATGCTTGCTCCTTGGAAGAAAAGCTATGACCAACCTAGACTGCATATTAAAAAGCAGAGATATTACTTTACCAACAAAGATCTGTCTAGTCAAAGCTATGGTTTTTCCAGTGGTCATGTATGGATGTGAGAGTTGGACTGTGAAGAAAGTTGAGCACTGAAGAATTAATGCTTTTGAACTGTGGTGTTGGAGAAGACTCTTGAGAGTCCCTTGGACTGCAAGGAGATCCAACCAGTCCACCCTAAAGGAAATCAGTCCTGAATATTCATTGGAAGGACTGATGCTAAAGCTGAAACTCCAATGCTTTGGCTACCTGATGCGAAGAACTGACTAAATGGAAAAGACTGTGATGCTGGGAAAAATTGAAGAAGGGCGGAGAAGGGGATGACAGAGGATGAGATGGTTGGATGGCATCATCGATTTGATAGACATGAGTTTGAGAAATTTCCAGGAGTTGGTGATGGACAGGGAAGCCTGTAGTGCTGCACTCCATGGGGTTGCAAATAGTCGGACACGATTGAGTGACTGAAATGAACTAAACTGAACTGAATTTTACTTCAATTCGGACATTCTTTTATAAGGGAAAAGCAATTCAGGATCAGTCCAGTTCCGTTCAGTCTCTCAGTCGTGTCCTACTCTTTGTGACCCCATGAACCGCAGTATGCCAGGCCTCACTGTCCATCACCAACTCCCAAAGTCCATCCAAACCCATGTCCATTGAGTCAGTGATGCTATCCAACCATCTCATCCTCTGTCATCCCCTTCTCCTCCTGCCCTCAATCTTTCCCAGCATCAGGGTCTTTTCAAATGAGTCAGCTCTTTGCATCAGGTGGCCAAAGTAGTGGAGTTTCAGCTTCAACATCTGTCCTTCCAACGAACACCCAGGACTGATCTCCTTTAGGATGGACTGGTTGGATCTCCTTGCAGTCTAAGGGACTCTCAAGAGTCTTCTCCAACACCACAGTTCAAAAGCATCAATTCTTCGGCACTCAGCTTTCTTTATAGTCCAACTCTCACATCCATACATGACCACTGGAAAAACCATAGCCTTGACTAGATAGATCTTTGTTGGCAAAGTAACGTCTCTGCTTTTGAATATGCTATCTAGGTTGGTGATAACTTTCCTTCCAAGGAGTAAGCGTCTTTTAATTTCATGGCTGCAGGCACCATCTGCAGTGATTTTGGAGCCCAGAAAAATAAAGTCTGCCAGTGTTTCCACTGTTTCCCCATCTATTTGCCATGAAGTGATGGGACTGGATGCCATGATCTTAGTTTTCTGCATGTTGAACTTTAAGCCAACTTTTTCACTCTCCTCTTTTACTTTCATCAAGAGCCTTTTTAACTCCTCTTCACTTTCTGCCATAAGGGTGGTGTCATCTGCGTATCGGAGGTTATTGATCTTTCTCCCGGCAATCTTGATTCCAGCTTGTGCTTCCTCCACCCCAGTGTTTCTCATGATGTACTCTGCATAGAAGTTAAATAAGCAGGGTGACAATATACAGCCTTGACGTACTCCTTTCCCAATTTGAAACCAGTCTGTTGTTCCATGTCAAGTTCTAACTGTTACTTGCTGACCTGCATACAGATTTCTCAAGAGGCAGGTCAGGTGGTCTGGTATTCCCATCTCTTTCAGACTTTTCCACAATTTGTTGTGATCCACACAGTCAAAGGCTTTGGCATAGTCAATGAAGCAGAAATAGATGTTTTTCTGGAATTCTCTTGCTTTTCCATGATCCAGCGGATGTTGATAGTTTGATCTCTGGTTCCTCTGCCTTTTCTGAAACCAACTTGAACATCTGGAATTCACGGTTCACATATTGCTGAAGCCTAGCCTGGAGAATTTTGAGCATTACTTTACTAGCATGTGAGATGAGTGCAGTTGTGCGGTAGTTTGAGCATTCTTTGGCATTGCCTTTCTTTGGCATTCAGGATCACTTGTCATTAAATCATATTTAGAAACTGCAAAATGCTTAACAGAATTGAGTGCGAATTCCTAAGCACCTCCCTTGAGTTAGTCACAGGTTTAAGGCACTTGTAGGCTGAGTCGTGAAGAATGCCTCCTTGAGGCTTTGTTTTCCTTCCATTTAAGAAATATAAGAATTAGCTATGATTCCTCAAGCTCTGTAGTGGTACTCTGTTACCAACGAAGAAAAAATATTCCTAGTCCATAAATAAATTTGAGGTCTTTGAGTTCTACAGGGTGAATCCATTTCTTAATTTAGAATTTCTTGGCTTGCATTGTGTTTGAGGTATATGACATAAACTGTTTCCCAAAGTTATTTGACTACAGAACCCCTTCTTAAATATCTGCTGATCTTACCTCTCTGCAGAGCACCTCTGACACATATGGTTCTGAAGTGGTGTTTTCAAATGGTAGAACAAGGTTCATAAATGATGGTAGGGAAATTTATGTAGTAGGTTGCAATCAGAATTGACATGGGCACATACGTATATACATAAGGTTAGTACATCACATATAGTGGAATATTGTTTTCTAGGAAAAATAAAATGATTTTTTCCCCAAGGTGTAAGTGTGTCCTAAAAGTTCAGAGATAAAAAGGGACATTTCAAAACAGTGTTCCTACCAGAAGAGAAACAAAAGAAAAGAAAAATAACAGCCAATTTGACATGAAGAATGCCAGCATAAACATTAAAATATCATGTTCAAATAACCAGGCCACATTAACTTTATTTAACAATCACTTATGTTGATTCCTATGTTGCAACACTATTGTGAACCTTTTATAAGTTTGATCCTCATAACAACCCTGTGCTATTATTATTCCCGTTTTATAGATGAGAAAAGTGAGGTGCTTGCTAGCATTCTGTCTGATACAATGAACTGTAAAATCAGAAAGTGGCAGTAAGAATTACTCTAGTGTGTATAACTTTGCCCTCATGTTTAACAGTGGTCAATAAAAACCAAAAAGAGAAGTCAACCATATAATATTAGAGTGGGTATCATGCCAAGTATTCTTTCTGGCCCCATAGTAATGGGGTTGAGGGACATAGCAAGTTATGCTCAGCTGCTGGAATGATCAACTGTCTGCTTGATGGCTCTTAAAATATGACCGTTGTCCAAAAATGGATAAAACTTCTTCCGGTACTGCTTGCCAGCCATCCTTAGTAACAAATAGTTTTGTTTAATAATAAAGTGTTTCACTAATGTCAGGGTTACTGCTCTTGTTGGTTTTGTATCTGTCTTCTCCGAAAGCAGTATGAAGCTTTGATGAAAGTATCAGTTCTCACAAACTGGACTGTGTACATAGTGACATGTTGAGTTGGCCACAGGTGAGGAAGAAAACAGTGTTCAGGACATACTACCCCAAAGTATGACCCTTGGCACGTTGGATATTCTTTTTATTGAAGTAGAGGGGTTGGAAAGATCTGCTGGAGGAGGGAATGGCTCCCCACTTCAGCATCATTGCCTAGAGAATTCCATGGACAGAGGATCCTGCCTCGCCACAATCCATAGGATCGCAAAAAGTCCGACATGACTGAGCAAGTAACACTGCTGCTGCTGCTGCTATAGGTGATTTACGGGGCTTCTCAGTTGGCTCTGTGGTAAAGAAATTGCCTGTGAGTGAAGGAGATGCGAGTTTTAATCCCTGCGTCAGAAAGATCCCCTGGAGAAGGAAATGGCAACCCACTCTAGTATTTTTGCCTGGGAAATCCCACAGAGAGAGGATCCTGGTGGGTTACAGACTCAACAACAGCAGCTGATTTACAGTGTTGTGTTAATTTGTACGACACAGCAAAGTGACTCAGGTTTTCATACATGTATATTCTTTTTCATATTGTGTTCTTTTTTTAAAAACTCGTATTGTTTTCCATTCTGGTTGATCACAGGATGCTGAGTATTGTTCCCTGTGCTATACTAGGACATTCGTTGTTGGCATTTGACTGCTTGGAACTGAAGGAGTTTGAGGATTGGCATTGGCATGAAGGGCTCTCTGACCCTTCCCTGAAGCAGGCTCATGACCCTTGTGTGCCCAGGAGGAAAGGAGCATCCATGTTTCCTAAGACACCACCTGTGTGCCCATTTGCTCAGTCATCTCTGGCTCTCTGTCATCCTTTGGACTGTGTAGCTTGCCAGGCTCCTCTTTCCATGGGGTTTTTCAGGCAAGAATACTGGGGTGGATTGCCTTTTTCCTCCTCTCAGGGATCTTCCCAGCCTAGGGATCTAACCTGCGTCTCGTGTACCTCCTGCATTGCGGACGGGTTATTTACTCACTGAGCTGTTAAGACACCAGGAGACATCTGAATTAAGAGGTTTTGCCAGGCTTCCGCAGTTCACTTCCCTTGCCTCATGTCCTTCTGTCCTGTCACCTTTTCCATGACTTTGTGCTCTTCATCAAACATAGTATAAAGAAATGCTCAGATTTTGCTACTTTGTTTGGCCTTCATTTCCTTATGAAGGCTTCTGTGTCATGTAAAACTTACATTAAATAAATCTGCTTCTCTCTTGTTAATCCGTCTTTTGATATAGAGCCCTGGCTGAGAATTGAGCAAGACAGACAAAAAAAAGACTTTTTCCCCCTCCTCAATGAAGGAAACTGGCATTCTCTAAGAAAGTTAATATTTTTTCCTCGACTGCCCCAGAGCTGTTGAGAAACACTTTTTATTTCTAAAGAAGTTATTTGATTCACTTAGGAGAGAAGCTAAACTCATGAGTCTGGTGACTTTATACTAGAGTTGTGGTTCTCATTTCAGTGATGTTAACCTAGCAGTGGTTCTCCACAGGGTTAATGGTGTCTCCCAGGAGACATTTGGCAATATCTGGACACAGTTTTGATTGTCACACCTGGGAGGGTGCTGTTGGCACCTAGAGGGTAGAGGCCAGGGATGCTGCTTAAACATGCTGCAGTGCACAGTATAGTCCCTCAGAGGAAAGAATTTACTAGCTGTGAGAGCAAATAGTGCTATAGTTGACAAAGCCTGCTTTGGAGAAATGAGATGCAGTTCAGTATTAGTGAACCATCTTGGTTTTAACTAGGAACAGTAGAATTGAACTCCTTTGCACTTTGATTATATTAATTTTTTCTTTCCTTTGCTACAGTTTCATATGCAGTTGCAGAAATTAGTTGGAAGGGGATAGAATCCTGCGGTGGTGAGGAGAGGTGAAAAACAATGGCAGCTGCCTGGAAAATCATAGTATTCATAGAGTTTCTCTAATTGTTGAACTTTGGAGTAACAGGAGGTTGTTTGGGGTTTGAAATTTGTGTGTTGGTAGAGATCTTCTGCTGAAATGCATGCTACAAACAAGCTAAATCATGATTAAAAATTTCAGGTTGTCCCTGTGTTGGGTAGTGTGACAACTGCTTTGCATATATTATTTTGCTTACTCATGATAGTCAGTAAACTTCAAAATCTTACTCATTTTAATGATGAGAAAAAGAGTCTCAGTATTAAAATAACTGGACTCCCTAATTCTTTCTTTAAGCATGATGCACGAGGTCTTTGGCATCACTGACTTGATGGACACGAATTTGGGCAAGCTCCAGGTATTGGTGATGGACAGGGAAGCCTGGTGTGTTGCAGTTCATGGGGTCGCAAGGAGTTGGACTCGACTGAGTGACTGAACTGAACTGAAAGTCTTTGAGTGGGCATTCCTAAGAGTTGCTTTCCTTGTGAGCTTTGCTTTGTTTGGGATAAAGAGAAGTAGGATGTAGAGAACTTCCTGAGTGTGAGTCTGGTACTGTGAAACCTTCCCTCCCTGATGATCCAGCTCAGCTCCTGGTACTTGATCACCAGCAATGTGAAAGTTCTGTTACTAAGGGGGGAAAGGGTAGAATTGACAACAGGCAAATTACAGCTTGTACTGCACTAATATTTCAAGATTCTTCTTCTTCTTCTTTTTTTTAAAATTTCACTAAAAATTTGTCTTGCTCATTTTTTCTTCCTTTATCTGAGAGACTATAAATTGATCCAGAAACTAGAGAATATTTTGAGTGGCCATTTATCAAGTGGCCACAGTGTGCTTACTAATGTTCAAAGAATATGAGGAATGTCAGTTCTGCTTTCAAATCCTCATTAGCCATGAACTACTTCATACCGTGACTGCTTCAGTCTTTTTACTCCCCAAATCAATCACCCTTTCCTTTTTTGTAGGGTCTGTGATGTGGATGATACATTCTAGGGAAGATCAGAGGGGCTAGTCTGAGTGATGGAGAAGTAGGAGTTGGTGTTTTATATGGCCCTTGTTACTCCTACTTAATAATTTAAATGGGCTCATCTTTTAACATCCACCATTGAAATATTTTCTCAGAAATTAGAAAACGAACCATCTTTCAGACCCTTTGACAGTGTTTCATTGCTGTACTTTCACATTATTTAGTCTGTCTGTGAGTAATTCAAGATCAGTTGTCTACATTTAGCTGTTTGTAATTTGTTTAGAATTAGCATTGGTCATCCATCTGGTTATTGATCCCGCCCCCCGCCCCCCTACCAGTGTTTAACCATGAAATACTGTGAAATACAGATGGTAAAATGTAGTTTGTATATATTTTTAGTAGTAAAGATTACACAGTTTGCTGTTATATAGGTCTTTGTGCCGATAGTCATAAAATGTGGAAGCCTGCAGGACTTGAAAAAGGAAATTTAAAAAAAGAGAGGAAATAAAAATACTTCATGTCCAACTAGGGGGCCACAGTAAGTTCCAAAGAGTGTATTTCATGGATGATCTGAGTGTCCCAGTTTCTGCGTAAACAGTCTACTTATTTGAAATTAATCTACGTTAATTTAAAATAGAAGTAGATTGATTTATGTTTTTCTCTTCAGCTGCATAATCAATCACAAAGGAATTACTAATGCTAATGTTCACTCTATAAGCATAGGGTCTCCTAAATTAATGAGTTAAACAGGACAGGATGTAATAGCCTGAGAGTGTTCTTGCTGTTTACCTCCAATGGCTGCATCCTCTTTTCGTTTTTTTTTTTTTTTTTTTTTTTAATGCCCTCCCTCTGCTACAAAGGCTGAGCTCTGGCAGCCTACCACAATAAAATGATTTCAGTGATGTGGTCTCATTTCAGGAAATGTTTAATGAGTCTCAGGAAAACTATAAATAAATCTTATGTCACTGTTACACCAAAGAACAAGGACATCTTGAGGCCTGAGATAATTAGGATGTCCCACCTCCGTACATTACAAGCAGTCTGCATTTAAAGGGGTGCGTGTTTGACACTTGTTTTAATTTATTCCATTCCGGGCTTTAAATTGTTTTGTCTAAATGCTAAAAGGGGAAAAATAACAAGTCTCCGTGAATATGGCTAGTGGTGAGGTTTTCCTTTTGAACAATGTCATCATAAGACTGAAGGAGACATTCAGAGATTGTCCCTCCTGTCCCAGCCTCTATGTAGTACTTGAATCACCTGGAGCAGGTAAGTGAGAGCAGAGCCTTTGTTAACGTTCTAAAAGAAGCAAGTTGTACAGTTTCCCCCAAGTAACACTTTAGTTAACTAAGCTAAATTGGAAGATATTGCATCTTTCCATGGATCAAGTTCTTTATTTCTCACGGTAGCTCTATTTTCATTTGTACCATGGATAGTTGAAAAAACATTGGCAGTAGCTTGAAGATTGTCTTCCTTGTATGTGTTTGCAGTTGAGAGCAAGGATGATCATATTGACATGTAATGTGGAATATATTCTCTTAAGGTCATGTGTGTGTGTGCACGCTCTGTCGTGTCTGACTCTTTGTGGCACCATGGATTGTAGCCTTCCAGGCTCCTCTGTCCACGGAGTTTTCTAGGCAAGAATACTGGACTGGGTTGCCATTTCCTGCTTCAGGAGATCTTCCCGACCCAGGGATCAAAGCCATGTCCCTTGCATCTCCTATATTAGCAGGTCGATTCTTTACCACTGCACCACTTGGGAAGCCCCCTTAAGGTCTTAGGTGTGTAGTTAAATAGTTCATCCTTAGAAAAATATTATTTTGGCCATATTCCTTTGATTCTGGCAATTGCTGTTAAAAAAACTAAATACATAAATAAAATTAAATAAGAAGTAAAGAGCTGCCATATTCTTTTTTCATTGAATTGACTGAGAGGCTGACTTCCCCTATTTAAAACTCTTTCGGGCTAAAGTATTCATCAAACTGAAGAATGTCTTTAGGGAAAATTCTTATTTAATTTTGATGTAATTTCATTACCTCTCTCTTCACCCTTCTTGGATTGAGACGCCACCCTTTGCAATAGCACTCCTATTTATCAGAAGTGAAGTTGGAAATAAAACAAACAACTAAAATTTATGACTTAAAAGTTCTATTTAGCAGGTGAGGGATAGTGGGTCCTGGGTGGTGCTTATTTGAAGCAGTCCATACAGCAGACACTCATGCAGACAGGTAATTCACACTGCAGAGGCTGCCTGAGGCCTGGTGGTCGGCCCAGCATCCACAAGTTGACCAGCCGGGGAGACAGCTCCAGAGACAGTCTCCCTCTCTCCCTGTAGGCAGTCAGGCCACCTCCAGGAAAAAGCTGACTTCTAAACAATTTCCTGGTGAGCCAGCTGGGGAAGGAGGGGATTTCCTTAGCTGAACACTGTGCCCTGCCATTCAAAACAGACAAAGCTGGGGAGCCTGGGAAATAGGAGGGAAAGGGCAAAGGAGATGTGACAGGGAGGGGCAGACTGAAGTCCGCAAATTGGCCGAAAGCATTTTCAAGGTATTTGGCTACCATCCTTTTGACAGCTCTTGGTGATCTCCAGCGGTCATAACTTGCTGTTGGAATTTAGAGTCCAGAAAATAGGCCTTCTTCTCTTTTGCTAATTTACTTCCCTGATGAGATTCTCTGCCCGGTATAAGCACACGGGTATCAATTTGCTTTTGGTCATCTGTACAAACTGGCTCATCATTGGGATGAAAGATACCATCTATAGAGAAAGTTAGGGAGAGAATTGTTTTTTTTAAGGAGTTTGACTCAAATTTTGCTAAATTTTTGGCCTGCAAGATAGATAAAATTTCTTTGCTGTATTCATGAGTTGGCACCATGGTGTGGTAAGCGTTTTGGTGTCTCTGATGACTGCTGTCACTTCTGGGACCTTCTCTTTGTTCCCATATTTGCCATTTAAAGACAAGTCTTTTTGGAGAGCCTTTCCTCTGTGGCTAGTCTAACAGGTTAAAATGAAAAATGATAAATGTAACTATCTAAGAATTGATTTGTAGCCATCTTGCTGCAGATTGCAGACATCTAATGAAACATGAATGAGCTCTGATTCTGCCTTTTTTTTTGTTTTTGTTTTATGTTCTTTTGCATTTCATAATCCATTCCGTCTCTTCTTTAACTTTACAAGATTTTTCAGCTCCTGGAAATCTTGTTGGCCTGGGCACTGTGTCTATGGTACTCATAGATTGTGTTACTCTATTCTAAAAACCCATCCATGTCTTGCCATTGATTCAGGATGAATTTCAAAGTCTTTTACCTGGTCCTGTACAATTTGTCTTCTTTCTATTTGCTAACAAAATCCCCAAAGCTTAGTAACTTAAAAAAATAAAAAACTAAGAATTTTTTATTTCTTATGATTTTTTGAGTTGACCAGATGGTAGTTGGGCTAATTTCACCCAGGTGGTCAGTTGGAGGGGTAACTGAGCTCTAGAAGGTCCAAGCTCATCTCCATCATGTGTTTGGTCTTTGGTTCTGCTTGTCTGCTGGGGCACCTTGCTTCTCTTCCAGATGGTCCCTTTGCCTCCATTGGCCTAGACTGGTTTCCTTACCTGGTGGTTTTGAGACAGCATTCCAAAGGAGTGAAAGAGGATATGGCAAGGTCTCTTGGGGCCCAAACTAATAGAGGTCACACAGTGTTACCTTCACCACATTTATTGGTCAAAGCACATCCCGGGCTGGCCAGAATTTAAAGGGCGAGGAAATAGACTTCTCTTCTTGCCAGGACTTGTTGCACAGAATTTACTCTGCTAAACCACTCCTTTCTCGTTTCCCACTTGCCCCCTTTCATTGCACATTTTAGTCTCTCACTTCTTTCAGTTCCTTAAATTCATCTTGTTTTCTAGCTTTTGGCCTTCAAACATGTATGTCTCTCCACCTGGAATATACTTTCTTGCCTGTCTCCCCCCGCGCCCCACCCCCCAGCGTTAATGCATACACATAGTTTAGTTTTTAACTTCATTATCCTTACTAGAGTTAAAAAAAAAAGTTGTTTTTTTTTTTTTTTTTTAACCTTTCCTGATAAACTGGAAACTGTCAGAGATCAGGATTGGTGTCTGTCTTGTTCTTACTCTGTGTCTAGTACCCAGCACAGTGACTGGCTTATAATAGCTCAGTTCAGTTCAGTTCAATTCAGTCGCTCAGTTGTGTCCGACTCCTTGCGACCCCATGAATCGGAGCACGCCAGGCCTCCCTGTCCATCACCAACTCCCAGAGTTCACTCAGACTCACGTCCATTGAATCAGTGATGCTATCCAGCCATCTCATCCTCTGTCATCCCCTTCTCCTCCTGCCCCCAGTCCCTCTCAGCATCAAAGTCTTTTCCAATGAGTCAACTCTTCTTATGAGGTGGCCAAAGTACTGGAGTTTCAGCTTTAGCATCATTCCTTCCAAAGAAATCCCAGGGCTGATCTCCTTCAGAATGGACTGGTTGGATCTCCTTGCAGTCCAAGGGACTCTCAAGAGTCTTCTCCAACACCACAGTTCAAAAGCATCAATTCTTTGGCGTTCTGCTTTCTCTCACATCCATACAGGACTACTACTGTTAGATAAATATTTATGAACTCACAAGATCAAATTGGTGTAGATTCCTTATTGTTGTTTGCTCACAAGATGATTTTGAAGTTCCCCTTGGAATACTACCTCCTACCCACTCTAGAAGTTTTTTTTTTTCTCCCCTTCTCAGCCCAGCAATCTGGCATCAAGATGATAGCCCAGTTGAAGAGGTACTTGGTTGTGGAGTAATTAAGGTAGAAACCCTTTTCTTAGATTTAATGAGTCATTAGAGCTGTTAAATCACTTGCTAGCCTCAAATGAATGTTTGGAAGAAGTCCTACTGTAGTCCATAAAATAGGTGGTTAAAAATGTGAAGTTAAGCTAAGCTTTTGTTTGTAAAGAGTGGAGAATGGCTTTCCCATAGCTCAGCCACCCTATTAGTTCTTCCTTTTCTGAGTCTGTATTATACTTAGAATCAGTGCCCTCTAATTGCTCTCTAATTATGTCATGTGCAAGTCTCAACCTCTCACCTAGAATTAACTTTTTGAAGGAATAGGAGTGTATTTCATTCCTCATTTATTTTCTTCGCAATGCATACTATCATAAATAATTAATAGACTCCGGCTCAGCCAAAACATTCTCCTCCTTTCTTCTTTTGCTCCAAGCATTAGATTTAGTGTTAAGAGTTTCAATGAATTTATTTTCTAATTTAGTCAAGTGTAGTAGCTAGTCTCCAAGACAGCCCTCCCCACTACCCCCGACCTCAGTAGTTCCTACCTCCTTGTATTTATGCCCATGTATAGTCTCTTCCTATACCAAATCATACCGACATTTGAGCCAGTCCAGGATGGTGGAATAAAAGACATTGTGGCTTCTGGTGTGCTTTTTTTGATCACTTGCTCTGAGGTAAGCCAGTTGCCATTTGAGGATATGCAAGCAGCCTTTGAGAATTGTCCATGTGGTCAATTGGACTATGACGTGAGGAACCCACGTCAACAGCCATATGAATTAGCATCTTAGAAGCAGATCCTCTAGCCTCCATCAGGCCTTCAGATGACTGGTCAAAATCCTGACTGCACAAACATGAGGGACTGAGCCAGAGCCACATAGCTATTTCCAAATCCTGACCCACAGAAATAGTAAATATTGAGATAATTCATGACTCTTGTTATTTTAGGCTTGTTACATGTTGAGTAGTAGTATGTTACATGGAAACAGAGAAGTATATATTGGCCGTTTTACATTCTCTCTGGACTCTTATGAAATGAACGTGGTGTTTGTCTGTGACAAGATTGACCGAGCTTTGCCTTGGAAAAGATACATATTACATAATATATCTATTTATTGGGAGAAACATAACTATAACTTTTCCTGTATACCCAGATTTCCGTGGAACATTGGGTTAGATGCTACCTAGAGGCAGATGGGAAAATCGTGTCATCTTTCATATCATTCATACCTTATATGATTAAAACTTTGAAAAGATAGAAATGTTAAGTAAGTTAAGTCTGATACAGGGTAGTATAGCAGAGTGCTTTATTTAAACTTAAGAATTGGCTTTGGTTTCAAGTAACAGCATAAGCAGAAAGGAAATTTATTATATAGAAAAAGAGATGTCTCATGGAGCCCCAGGTTAAGGATGGGAGGAGCTGGAGTTGGGGGGCGGGACTATGGGACTGCTTGTAGCAGTTTCCTGTTGATGGTATAGGTATGTTGGGTGGGAGTTGGGTAGGGAGAGTAAGGATACTGTAGGGGCTGTTAGGTTCTAAAGGAGCCTGTGAGACAGACAGAAATCTCAGAGGTATTTGCTCAGATAGGAGAGAACCAGTTTTAGAAAACATGATTGTATTATCTCAGCTTTGTGAGGCAGCACAGTCTCAGCCTGTCGTTTTATAAAATGGCAGTTGATGATAAAACCCTAGATATCATTTCCCTTCTCTCCCTTATTCCCACTTAGATCCTGGGTTATAAACGTTACTACCAAGAACTTTAGTGAGAACATAGTTTATTACCCATGTTAAAGGTCAAAATCAGAGACAGGTATCAATAATGTACTTTTATGACACCCATGAGGAAAGTCAGTGTTCTTGGCCATTCCAAATCATCACTTGTAAATATACATTTGAAAGAGTGGGAGGAGTGAAAACAAATACCCTTCTTCTAGTCCATGTACACTTAAGCTTTGTCTGGAATTTGGGCAAAATACATGTGGCAGTTCTGATGTTCTTAATTTGCCACATACATCTTAGAGTCAGGATGTCTGAAATACTTCCTCCTTGAACAATATAATGAAATAATTGGGATACAGCACTAGTTTCCAACAGGGCTTTCTCTGTGTTGTTTTAAACAGAATGGAAGAGAAAAATGAATAAGAAACTGACGTACTAGTCAGATTAAAAAGAGCAAGTTTGACGCATTCCTCGCTGAAAAAAAATACGTCATTGAGCTCTTCTGAAATGTTTCTAACCATTTGTGTTTTCACAAGTTTACTTTACTGTGTGTTTTTTTTTTTTCCTATTCAAAAATGCTTGCATTCACCACTCGCTTGATTTATCTGTGGAATATTTGGCATTTCCCAGTTTCAGTGAAGTATCTGGAATAATGTATGTGATGGTAGGGCTTTCCTGGTGGCTCTGATAGTAAAGAATCTGCCTGCAATGCAGGAGACGAGGTTTGATCCCTGGGTCAGGAAGATCCCTTGGAGATGGGAATGGCTACCCACTCCAGTATTCTTGCCTGGAGAATTCCATGGACAGAGGAGCCTGGTGGGCTACAGTCCAGTTCACAAAAGAGTCAGATATGACTTAGGAACTATTGTAATATTCCAATGGGGAAGGAGTATTTTAAAACACATGGTTTAGTTAGTGTCATAAGGCTTTTCTGTAAGTGTACATATCTGCATACTCTAGTTATAATACTGTTACAGTAAGCGGGAGTCCTTCCCAGGGCTCTAGAGATCCTGTGTAACACTCAGAAATGCACGTGCTGATAAAGCTAGACTTTTATTGGGAAAGGGCGCCTGTGCAGAGAACAGTAAGGCAAGGGAATCCAGGAGAACTACTCTGCCATGTGGCTCGCAGTCTCGGGTTTTATAGTAATGGGGTTACTTTCTGGATGGTCGTCTTGCTTGGCTCATGTCTGACTTCCTGGTGGCACATGCGTCTCTCAGCCAAAATTGATCACTGAAAAGGACTCTGGAAGGTTGGTCATTTCCTTCTTTTGGCCTCTCCCAAATTCTCATGGCTAGTGTTCTTTATCGGGACCTTCTGTTGTGGGACAGCTCAGGCAAGTAGTTATCACTTGCCTGGCCAAGTTGTGTGGTTCCCTAACGGTACAATGAAAAGTCAGTTGTAAGAAAATATAGGTGGGGATTTTCCCTGTGCCATACATAAAATTGGGTTCAAATCCTTTTTTAATGGTGGTATTTTTGTGCCCTTGGGAATAATGCATAACCTGTTTATCATATAATATCGGAGAAGGAAATGGCAACCCACTCCAGTGTTCTTGCCTGGAAAATCACATGGACGGAGGAGCTTGGCGGGGTACACACCCCATGGGGTTGCAAAGAGTCAGACACGACTGAGTGACTAACACACACATCCTGTAATATAACTTGAAAAGAAGTTGAGCAAACACAAGAATGCAAGTAATCTTTTTGATAAATACTTGGAGAAGCTGAAGGCCAAAACATAATCGGAAGAACCTAATGCTTATTTTAGATACAATATACATTTTTGTTATTCAAAGTTTGCTCTTAAAGAGTTTACACTGAGATACTTTTAAGGGATTTACCCTGTAGAAAAGATGTGAGGTCCCCACGGGAGCATTTTTCTTTTGCTGATGGAAAAAACTAACTTCATTTAATTGCTTGCCCAAAGCCACGAAGGTGTTATTACATCAAAGAATGAACTAGAACCCTGGATTTCTGACTGAGTACACCTCCCATGTTACATCCCTTCAGCTTCTCATCCTAAATAATTCCCCTGACTTGGGTTTCTGGACCAGGCCCCCTGGTTTGTGGTTTATGGTACCTTGTTTGTAAGGATTTGTTTTCATTTTTTACTTTATAACTTTGACAGCATGAAAGGATCTTAGTTAAAGAACAGGTGAAGTTGTCCAGTATCTTATACAGATTGCTTTAAATATTTTGATTCCATTTCTTTGTGATGGTGGAGTTTTTGTCACCATTTTGTTACCACCAAGGGTGGAGAGGATACTTGTGTAAATGAGTTTTGAATCAGAACGAGGAGAAAGGATGAATGAAGTAGAGGTAGCTTTCAGGACAGGTTCATTGTCACACGCTTTTTTCATTGAATGCTCTGAGCACTCGTTATCATTGCATCGCTGGAAACTGCTCAGTGCATCATTTTCAGGGTGGGGTGGGGTGCTGGTGGCGGTGGATGTCCTTTTCATTGTTTAGCCCGTAGGCTAGGATGGTAACCCTGTAAGGTGTGGTTTTCCTTGAGTAACAGCTTCCATTGTAACTTTCTTATTTGGAAGGTAGGTTTTAAAAGGTGAAACTGCATGTTTTCTATTTAAAGGAAGGCATTGGCTGCTTTTCTGTTGAGGTCAGGACCATGGAAATCAGATCTAATGTAGTGTGACATGTATTACAGAATTTTAGAATCTTGAGGGAGATGGAAGCATACAGCCAGCATATGCAGCATGCTTGCTCCTGTGGCAGTGTTGGAGGTGCGGAGATGGGCACAGTGGGGATTCCTGTGCGCACAGAGCTGAGTTAGTGGGAACACAGTGCATTGATTGCATTTCATGTACTTCTGACAAATGATGTCCATTTTCTGTTTAAACATGCTCCTGGGGCCACTTTGGAAAGTTTGTCCGTAAGTTGCTCTTGCCCCTAATTCTGTCCTCAAATGTAATTAGTGGTATGCTGGTTAATGGTTATCAACCTGCTCAGGGCAAGGAATGCTGGTTTGTAGTGTTTGCCAGTTTCCACTGTGTAAATACTCACACTTTGGCCAATGTTAAGTCACTAATGAAAAGACACTGAGCGCAGGATTGGGAAGAGCTGCACACAGTTGGCTCCTTGGTGTTAATAATGAGTGGCTTCTGCCACCACTGAGCTCCATATTAATATGATAACTGTAAATGAGAATGGATAACAGTTTATTGGGAACAATAGTTTTAAAAGCTCTTTTACACACACACACACATTACACCATGATAACTGGGAAATAAGTGTTATTAATCACCTTATTTTAATACAGTCTCTATTCCCAAATACTTGGATTCTCAACCTCTTTATAGTTACCTCTGTGAAACTTGAGGTTATCCAAATATTTAGAGTGTAATTGCTTGTAAGTGGCAGATTCAAACCCATGTCTTTCTGATACCAGAATCTTCACAGAGAGTCACTGTACAATACAAAATAAAATTAAAGGCTGATTGCATTTTATCTAAGCATCTCCTTTCTGGTTGTGTGCACCCACAATTCTAATAAAGTAGCTCTTTCATTGAATGAGTGTACTGAGCATCTGTGTGTGTTAGCCATTGTTCTGGACACTCGTGGTGCATCTGTGAACTAAACAGTAAATACCCTCCCCTTTATGGAGGGAGATAGACAGTGGACTCATGGAAAAGCAAGGAATTTGCATGTTAGGAGGCGAAAATGCTGTGAAACAGAATAGAAGAGAATGAAGGGGATTATGTATATTGGAGAGACTTGGGTTGCTGTTTTAAATACGGAGATAATATTCCTCACGTGGCTTAATTTTCAGACCTTTCACGATTGCTCATTGCCTTTTCTCAAAGGACACGCTGTGTTAAGTTGTGTGTTCTGAGCCCCAGGTGTCATAGTGCAAACTGGTCCCTAATAGGTTAAGAACGCAGCCTGCGAGGCCCTTCTCTCTCCATGGACCCAAGTCCCATTCTTGGCTGCTGTTGTCTTGTGGTCAGTGCAAGCCACAGGTCCCTTGCCACAGGAATGCCTGCCAGCCATGTTAGCTTTCCCTCATCAGATCGTTTCACCCTTGACTGATGGAACCTAGAGGCAGCACTTTATGTTCATTTCTGTGGTCTCTCATTATGCAAAATAACTACAGGGGCAGCTTGATTTATTGGCAGATAGATTTGCATTTGTGACATCTCTAGGTCTTAATGCTCCTTGAGGCGATGTTTTCCAAAGTGTGGAATCACTCATGAAAAGTGGGGATGGCACTGAATGACGCTGAGTCTTAAAGGAACAGAGTTGCTCCCCTTGTAGTTCACTGGCAGTGAGTGTGATGCAGTTGAGGCTACAGTCTCATTTTGGTGCCAGTGAGTCTTTAATATCTTATATCAGTTGGCAAGAGTTGGACACAACTGAGCAACTAACTGAACAAAAACAACAATCAGTTGCCCATGTACCTTTTCTCAAAAGAAAAAGGAGACAGGGAGAAGGGGGTGTGTAGGAACTTTAGTCTTCACAGATGACTGGTTTAGCTAGAAATGAACATTCCTGTAGTTACAGTATTTATTTATCTTTAGGGTTGTCTTTTACTCACAGTAGATGATACTGATTTTCCTCTCACATAATGAAATAAAATTTTCTTTCGAATTGAAACTATTCATGTTAAAATGTGTTGATTTAAAGAAATTGGAAATAAATAGCAGATGATTTTTAAGTTTGACACATTATGAAGGTAAATCTTCAAGGTCTGAAGTTCGGTTAATGTCTGTGTAAACAATGCTGCAATATCAGAAGTGGATACGAAGCTCTTTAAGAGCTCAGATCATGAAATAAGCAACATTTTAAAATCTAAAAACATTTCATCATAATCATGGTTGTGTATAGCAGTCAAGAGTGTGAACCATAAGTCTCTTGACTTGAATTCCTCTTTTACCAGTTGTGTGATCTTGGGTAAAGTTCTTAGTGCTTGGTGTATCCTCAGTGTGCTCATCTGAAAAATGGGGATGAAAGCCCTTATGTCCAAGGGTAGTAGTGAGGATTAAATGAGTTATACGTTAAAGATAGTTATGGCTATGTAAGTGTGAACTATTATAATTATTTTTAAGAGAGTGATGTTCTTCATGGCGGCAGTGGTGGGGGAATTCTTCATTTTTATCAGTCTAACCGATACATTCTAGTTCTTAAAGGAGTGTTACTTAGGGTTCTAAGTTACGTAAACAGAAAAAAAGAATGAGCCACATTGTGTTAATATGATGAACAAAAGTTCTTATTGTTTTCCTCCCAGCTCCACTTTGGGAAATTATGTTTTCACTGGCCCTGGGTTGTTTATAATTGTCCTTGTTGAGTCAAGGTGGGCTTTTTTACACTAAGTCTGGGCAAGATGCCCTTTATTGTCGTTTCATGTGACCTTTCAGCCAATTTCTGATGTATAAATAACACATAAAAACACCACCTGGATTGAGGCCTTTTATTACTTTGAAATTAAATTTCAACGGAAATATCAAGGACGATGCAATAGATGAGGAACTGGAAATTTAAAGGTGGCCTAAATATGGGTCTGCTTTTTCTTCTGCCATCTCGTGACTTCTGTTATAAATAAAATCTCCTTCTGGATTCCTGAATGAGCAGCTGCGTGTCTCATGGTGAGCTCTGTAGGACTTGAGCTCCCCTAGTGATAAAAGTGTTTAACAGGTAGAAAGAAGGATCTGCTGGCCAGACAAGTTTGGGAAAGATGGGGACACGTAGAGCTCAATGGATTTATCTGTTCTCATGTTTGTTCACAAGGTTTTATGCATGGAAATCCATCGTGATGCTTTAAAAATGAAAATAGCAATAACAGTTAACTTTTATTTAGCACTTACTATGTGCCAAATGTGGTTCTGAGCACTTTACGTGTATTACCTTGTAAATCTTCAGAGTGGTTCTAGGGGGTAATAAGCACGACTGTTACTCTCATTTGATATGTGAGGAAACTGAATCCTAGACTGGAAGATGTAGGATTTCTTAAATGTTATCTGACCAGAGACAAGTTTTTTGATGCACCTCATGTAATGAGAGCCGTGGGAAGCTTGGTCTAATGCTCTAAACACACTAACTCATGTGTAGATAATTTTGGATGTCGGATGGCCTTTTTCTGACCTCACGTTTCTAGGCCTTCTGGTTTCTGTGGAGGAAATGATGGCTTCTCTTAAAATCCGCATGTTATATAGATTTGTTTCCCAATGATTTTCTTGCTTGCTTTGATGCTATAAGTTCTGAAAGTGCAAGACTCATACATCTTAATGTGACAGATTTAATTTTCCAACTTTATAGTCTCCTGGATGGGGAGAATAGGTCCCTTTTCTGCAGACCTAACCTTCTTCATTTGAGCATTTTAGTAGCATCGCTTGAAGGTGAGAACTTGCTGTGTGGAAATGGAAGACAGCTTTGCATAGGGCTTGTGATCTTACTGGAGTCAAATGAAAGTATATCTGATTAATAAAGGGTTTATATCCTCCTGAAGTTAAGAGAATGAAAAAAAGCTATATTTTTCATCCTATTTTTAAATGCACATCAACTGGTAAAATGCCAAAATGGCATTTTGACAAATGGTCTTCACTTCAATTATTTATACATTTCCTTGAATTATTTCAGTATTACACAAGTGATGAAATCATCTTGAGTAAATTACTGCCCCTGCTCCCATAGACAGTTGAGTCTAGTATGTACAAAATTCTTCCGTTATTTCCCACCACTCTTAATATGAAATCCAAATTTATTATTGCTACCTACAAGACCTAACCCCTGTCGTCTACAGCCTCAGGGCTGATGCTAGTTTGAATTGCCTCTTTGTGGTAATGAGGAAATAATGCTTTTCTGGTCAGGCTTTACATATGGACAGGGCTACACATGTTCCTTGGCCATGTGCCCTTGTGCAGTGCACAGCCCATACAGTTGCACCTAACTGACCACCTCATCTCATATTCCCCTTAACATCTTTTATGTTTCCTCGGTAATTCTTATCTCATTTAAAATGGCTGATTGAATGTCTCTCATTTTTGCTAGAGGGTAAACTCTCTGTAAACTGTGTCTGTATTTGTCATATTTACTACTCTATTGTTAAGAACAAGCAAAATGCCAGGTACCCAGTATGCTTTTTATGATGTTAATTGTTTATGATGTTTATTGAAGGCAGGCTTGACAATTGCATCCATGGCTGGGCCCATGGATGTCTATGGAGTGAACAGAGCAAGCATAGGTCTTACACGGAAGGATTAGAAATCTTTTGACTGAGGTGTATGAACCTGGGATTTAGAAGCTGGTATAGAATAATCAAGTTTTATCTAGGTACTTTTCAGCCCTTAGGGAGGCTCTATTTTGCACATATCTTCTGTTGTGAATCTCTTATATTTGACATAACCAGATGTTCCTGCTATCAAGAAAAAATGGTGTGTTTTCTCATTATGTGCTGTGCCACCAGAGCTCATCTTAGGTGTATGTAGTAGTAATAGAGTGGGGCAGTGCACAGCCCTTAGCATGCAGCTGTTGCTCTATGCCATTACAGCGCAACTCCTTACCAGGCAACGGTTACTGTGAAACCACTAACGGGAGATCACTGATGTGAGATGGTTAGAGCTGTGGTTAGAGGTCCCTGCTCAGCCATTGGTTTGTGACACAGTGGGCCCCTCCCCCAAGCGAGCACCTGTCAAGAGTGGCCATTAGTGGCCTGTTCAGCCAACAGTCAGTGGAGTGTAGGCCGTTGGGAGAACGAGGTAAGAGGTGGGTCCCAGCCTTATCCCATGGCTCCTCGGTTTACCTGGCCTCAGGCTGGCATGTGAATTGGGGGGCCCAGGGAACAGGCTGGGGCGTTTGTCCTGCAGGGCTTCAGAGCCCACACCAAGGCCGCCCGCTGGCCAAGCCCAGGCCTTGAGGCAGCGATGAACCTCTCCTCCGTTTCCCTCTTCCTCCACCTGATGGCAGCGGCTGTCTCCTGTTCTTTATGTGACTTTGTGCATGTCGTGTCGTATATTAGATGCTCAATTTCAGTAGAAGGGCACCAGTAGTAGTACTTGTGTCTTAGGAAGTTTTCAGCATTAAATGTGATAATGCAGATAAATAATCTAATACACAACCAGTACAGGGTAAAGCGTTTAATACTTTCTTCTTCTTGTTCTTTTCTTTCGTATTTAACCTGAACCTAAAATTACTTTCTAAACAGAATTTTTTTCTTAACTTTTTCCAAATCAATTCTGATTTTCTTCTTTGTTTCTCTAACTTTTGTTAGTAGGTTGCATACAATTATCATTCTTTTTAAATTCATTCTTCTACAATTGACAGGGCAAAATGATCATTCCTTGGGGATCAGGGAAATGGTGAGTGGAGAGTGTATTACAAGAGAGGTAATGGTGTCTGTGTTGATTGGAGGTTATTCTAATCCGGTGGTAGAGTTTTTAAGAAAGTTGTTAAGTCAAGGCTAAAATACATACTTTAAAAAATTGTCTTTTCAAGTCAATTTTGTTATGATTGCACATTGGCTTGAGCAGATGTCATGTGATAGGGTTCTTCCAACTTGGCGAAACCATGTTAAATAATTTGTGCAGTGGGTTGAAATGGTAATAAAAAGTCAAAATCATATGTTTGCACTTTTAGTGCAGTAATCACTTTTCACTGAACTTATTCTGGCAGTGGAGTAGATTATAAGTATAAAATTGCAACCTAATTCTATTTTGTACTTAGTGAATGTAAATATAATATAAATTAAAACCCATGTATAAATAATCACAGGGGATAATTTAACATTAATTTTAATTTTCTTCTGAAATGTGAAATTGAATAAATGTTGTTAAGAGTTTTTTTGAGAAGTGGCAGAATGGGCTAAACTTAATTATACTGTATTGTTTGAAAAATATGTAAGTTCCAGGAGAGAATGAAGTTTATAAATATGGAGTGCCTTGAGATGATTGAATCTAAGAGAAGTTAGGTTTTACGTCTGACTCATGTATTATGGCTTAAGATGAGATGGCCCAGGATTAGAAATTCATATGGCATTTGTATGTGACTGTCAGAATTTGATTGAGGATCCAATACGTTTTGTTCCACACAATTTAAAACTGGAAGGAAAGTAATTTTAGAACAACTTGTTCTGGAATATTACTGTCTTTAATGACTATTGACAGAGGCCTTAGAGAAAATGAGGGCAGAACTTGAGGAAATAATACAGCAGATAGGAGGTGGAGACCAACACTTTGAATAAGTGAATAACTGATATTTGTAAATGAACTTCCGTTTGTTTTAAAAGCGTCTGCCTGCAATGTGGGAGACCTGGGTTCAATCCCTGGGTCGGAAAGATCCCCTGGAGAAGGAAATGGCAACCCACTCCAGTATTCTTGCCTGGAGAATCCCATGGACGGAGGAGCCTGGTGGGGTACAGTCCACGGGGTTGCAAAAAGTCGGACACGACTGAGCGAGCGACTTAGAGAGATGTGAACAGGACTATGGCTGTAATTGGTGACTTGTGAAGTGCCCTAAAATGAGATGTGGCCGCCTCAAAAGGTGGTTCGTTCATTGGCATCTGAGCTCTCCAAACCCATCCTGGGTCATTCTAAGCAGAAGTTGTGAATGGACTCAGATATTAGATGAGAAGTTGGGCCAGGTGACCACTTAGATTCCTGTCATTCTTGCATTTCCAGGAATTTTAAGCTGATGACCACTGGATACAATTGAAAAATTTAAAGGAGGCAACATGATTGAAGGTCTAGAATGTGTGTGTGTGCCTTCTGTTTAACTGCTCTTGATTCTCTTAAATCTGATCCCTTACTCAGCTTAAATGTCCTCCCTTTGGAGAGGCCATGCCTAGCTAAAGTTTTGTTCTTGTTTAGTCAGTAAGTCATGTCCCATTCTTTGTGACCCTGTGGGCTGTAGTACTCCAGGCTCCTCTGTCTATGGAATTTCCCAGGCAAGAGTACTGGAGTGGGCTGCCATTTCTTTCTCCAGGAGATCTTCCTGACCCAGGGATTGAACCCACACCTCTTGTGTCTCCCTCACTGGCGGTGAATTCTTTACCGCTGCGCCACCAGGAGGGTCCTTGAAGGTCTAGAATATTTAGTTAAAAAGTAGACTTTTGATACACAAATGAGTATCTGGCTATTAATGAGGTGGCTAAGAATATGTATGAGCAAAATTTTTCCAACAGTATTTAGTGTTCATTGTCAGCAAGGCCTCAAATGGTGGAAAATTGCCTTTTTCTCACTTGGCACAACGTGAGAGGTGTAGAGGATGGAGGGAGGAGAATGAATATGAATGAGAATATATCCAAATTCCCTGTTGGATGCCTTCTCTTGTGTAAGCACTTTGGGGATTAAGAAATAGCAAATCTGTATAAAAATATTGAATTCTTATGTTGTATACCTGAAACTAGTATAATGTTATATATCAGTTTTAACTCAAAGAGAAAAGAAATGGAAAGCTGTGTTGTTCTTACATATATAGTTTCAGAATGAGAAGTCAGCATTTTATCTTCTGGGCGGGGGAAAAAAACCCCTCCAAAACCAGTTATAGTAATTCACCCTTCTCCAAAATAAATGGTGATGAAATTCTCTTGAGTAGGGTCATGAAGACTGATCTTCTCAAATCAATGCTTAGCTTATTTCCTGGTTCCACGTACTTTGAATCCCCAGTAGACATGCTATTGTTGTCTTCCAGAATAATATAGGCCTCAAATTTTATGCCCTTTTGGCTGGTGTTCATTTTGTAGTGGTTGTTCTATTTATTTTTATTTTTTGGAAAATGAGAATTATCATCTTTCCTTCAGAAAATCAGGTCTCTCTGAGTTTAACTGTTCAGCACTTTTTATAAGCATTTTCCATATGAGACATTTGTTTATGGGGATGGGGAGTAATTTGAAGTGAAGAAAAATATTTGAAATATTTTAGGCATACCTTGATTTTCAATTCACATGCCTAGCCCCTAAGCAGTAGGATGAAAACAATTTATTTATTGTAAATAGATCAGTTGAAGAATGTTGTGGAGCTAGATATTTCTATAGATTCTCAAAATAATACATTGTACAGATGAAAGTTTCCTACTCTAGATTTTTAATCAAGATAAGCTAAGTAAAGAATGCATAGGGGAAAAAAGAGGTTATTATATGAAATCATGTGTGTGAAACTTTTGAAAATTATAAAGAACTGTAGAATATAAATTCTTTCATTCAATAAAAAATAGAATTTTATATTAAATATCACACTGTGATTAAACTCACAGTAGTTACAAAATACATTGGAAGCCCAGTTGGTGCCAACAGTCAAATAATATATGAAATATCTGAGGGGCAGAAGCATCTCAATTTTAACTACTTTTTAATTATTTATAAGTATAGATATCTGTAATGAAGAAATAGGAATATTCCTATACGATAAGTTGAATCTGGAAGAAAGAAAAGAATTCAGAAAATTAACCTGATATAATTAAATCCCTGTTTAAACTACAGTTGTCCTGAGCATTTAATAAAAATGCTTAAAGATAACAATTTATTTGTTAGAATTCTGACCCTACCTCAGTATGTAGCTATTCTCTTTATAAAATTAACTCAGTCTCATTCTGACATTTTTCTGTGTAGGTTAAAAAAAAAATAGCTTTTATTTTTTAGAGCAGTTTTAAGTTCATAGCAAAACTGAGAGTATGGTACAGAGATTTCCCCTCTACCCTCTTTCCCCACATGCATAACCTCCTGTGTTATCAACATGCCTCACCAGAGTGATAACATTTGTTATAATTGATGAACCTACACTGACACGTTGTTATCGCCCAAAGTTCACAGTTTCCATTGGGTTCCCTCTTGATATTATGTAGTCTGTTCAGTTCAGTTCAGTCACTCAGTCCTGTCTGACTCTTTGCGACCCCTTGAATCGCAGCATGCCAGGCCTCCCTGTCCATCACCAACTCCTGGAGTTCACTCAAACTCATGTCCATCGAGTCAGTGATGCCATCCAGCCATCTCATCCTCTGTCATTCCCTTCTCCTCCTGCCCCCAATCCCTCCCAGCATCAGGGTCTTTTCCAATGAGTCAACTCTTCGCATGAGGTGGCGAAAATAGTGGAGTTTCAGCTTTAGTATCAGTCCTTTCAATGAACACCCAGGACTGATCTCCTTTAGAATGGACTGGTTGGATCTCCTTGCAGTCCAAGGGGCTCTCAAGAGTCTTCTCCAACACCACAGTTCAAAAGCATCAATTCTTCGGTGCTCAGCTTTCTTCACAGTCCAACTCTCACATCCATACATGACCACTAGAAAAATCATACCCTTGACTAGACAGACCTTTGTTGGCAGAGTAACGTCTCTGCTTTTGAATATGCTATCTAGGTTGGTGATAACTTTCCTTCGAAGGAGTAAGCGTCTTTTAATTTCATGGCTGCAATCACCATCTGTAGTGATTTTGGAGCCCCCCAAAAATAAAGTCTGACACTGTTTCCACTGTTTCCCCATCTATTTCCCATGAAGTGATGGGACCAGATGCCATGATCTTCGTTTTCTGAATGTTGAGCTTATAAACCACCTTTTTCACTCTCCTCTTTCACTTTCATCAAGAGGCTTTATAGTTCCTCTTCACTTTGTGCCGTAAGGGTGGTGGCATCTGCATATCTGAGATTATTGATCTTTATCCTGGCAATCCTGATTCCAGCTTGTGCTTCTTCCAGTCCAGCGTTTCTCATGATGGACTCTGCATATAAGTTAAATAAGCAGGGTGACAATATACAGCCTTGATGTACTCCTTTTCCTATTTGGAACCAGGCTGTTGTTCCATGGCCAGTTCTAACTGTTGCTTCCTGACCTGCATATAGGTTTCCCAAGAGGCAGGTCAGGTGGTCTGGTATTCCCATCTCTTTCAGAATTTTCCACAGTTTATTGTGATCCACACAGTCAAAGGCTTTGGCATATTCAATAAAGCAGATATAGATGTTTTTCTGGAACACTCTTGCTTTTTCGATGATCCAGCAGATGTTGGCAATTTGATCTCTGGTTCCTCTGCCTTTTCTAAAACCGGCTTGAACATCTGGAAGTTTGCGGTTCACGTATTGCTGGAGCTTGGCTTGGAGAATTTTGAGCATTACTTTACTAGCGTGTGAGATGAGTGCAATTGTGCAGTAGTTTGAGCATTCTTTGGCATTGCCTTTCTTTGGGATTGGAATGAAGACTGACCTTTTCCAGTCCTGTGGCCACTGTTGAGTTTTCCAAATGTGCTGGCATATTGAGGGCAGCACTTTCACAGCATCGTCTTATAGTCTGTGGGTATGGACAAATGTTTAAAGACTTATATTCTCAGTTATCGTATCATACAGAGTATTTTCTCTGCCCTGAAAATTATCTGTGTTCTGGTAGTCATCCTTCCTGCTGCTCTAACCTCTGGCAACCACTGATCTTTATACTCTTTCAGTAGCTTTGCATTTTCAAGAATGTTATATAGTTGGAGTTGTATAGTATAGCTTTTTAAGATTGGTTTTTCATTTAGTCATATGTATATAACATTCCTCCATGCCCTTTCATGGCTTCATTGCTCATTTCTTTTTAGTGCTGAATAATATTACATGGTCTAGATGTACCACAGGTTATTTATCCATTTTCTTACTGAAGGACATCTTGGTTACTTCTAGATTTTTACAGTTGTGAATAAAGCTGCTCTAAACATCTGTGCATAGGTTTTTCTGTGGTTGTGAGTTTTTTACCTCCTGTGGGTGAATACCAAGAAGTACGACTGTGTGGTAGCAGTATTTAGTTGTGTAAGAAACCACCAAAATGGCTTCCAGCGTGGCTGTACCATTCTTTGTTCCCACCAGAATGAATGAGAGTTCCTGCTGCTTCTACATCCTTGTCAGTATTTGGTCTTGTCAGTTCTGAACTGTGGCCGGCCATTCTAAGAGATGTGGAAGTGGTATCTCTTTTTCTACCCTGTGAATTCGGTGCAGTTCAGTCGCTCAGTCATATCCGACTCTTTGCGACGACACGGATTGCAGCACACCAGGCTTTCCTGTCCATTACCAACTCCTGGAGCTTGCTCAAACTCACGTCCATCAAATCAGTGATGCCAACCAACCGTCTCATCCTCTGTCGTCTGCTTCTCCTCCTGCCTTAATCTTTCCCAGCATCATGGTCTTTTCCAGTGCGTCAGTTCTTCGCATCAAGTGGCCAAAGTATTGGAGTTTCAGCTTCAGCATCAGTCCTTCCAATGAATATTCAGGACTGATTTCCTTTAGGATTGACTGGTTTGATCAGCTTTTACTTTATTATTATTATTTTAAAAATTGAAAGGTGATACTGTTACAGAAGTCTAGACAAGAAAGCAAACCTTCTAGTCCCTTCTGCTTAGAGTTAGTGGTCTGATGTATGCCTTTCTAGATGCTTTATTTATGTGTAAAAAAGAGAAATATCCATGGGTAAATTTTAGTTAAAAACAGCTTAGTGTAAACTTCTTTTTTAGTAGTTCTTTTATATGTAAGAAACACCTGGCAGTCCAGATGAAATTTTTAAAAGTCAGAGGTACATTTTGGGGGCCATTAATATATTCATCAGGTGTATAATTTCAGAAGGTAAGAGGGTGGACGATGCAATCCGTAATCTGCTTGGTTCCCCTCAGCTCCCTTGGTGGGTTCTCTTGGGTTAATGACAAGGTGTGCATAGGTGTGTGTTGTGAAACACAAATGGTAAATTTATGCTCATTTTACATCTAGCTTTTTTTTTTTTTAACACTGACAGTACACTTTGATTTAAAATAAATTAAAGCTTGATTTACTTAGCTCTGAGCCTCTTGCTTCATGGTTACTTAATTATTTTTAGAATTAAGGAAATACAAATGAACTGAGATGTCCATAGGGAGGAAAGCCAGGAAGCAGAAAATACCATTAGTTACCTGATAGTCATCATTTTACCAAAACTAAGAGACGGCAGTTTTCAGGAAAGCATATGGAATTCGGCTCTTGATGGAGCTACGTGCCACTTGAAGGATACATGTGGATAATCCTCAGGGATGATTCACTACAGTGCAGCTGTAAACGTCTTTTAATTAGGTAGGAAGCACCTGGGTGTTATTACTTCATTTTTCCTCTTCCCAGTCCATTTTCTTCAGGGATTAAAAAAGAAAAAAAGCTCAACAAGTTGGAATTTAAATTTTTTGTAGGGCAAAGTGTTCAATGTCTTAAAAAGGGGATGTATACTGATCATCTGCTGGAAGACGAGGTGAGAATAGTAACATTAATCCGTGTGAATTATAGAGGGAAAATGACTGTGTACATTGCAGAGTGTTTGACAGGGAGCTGTGTATTAGCATCCTATGTGTATTTGGATTTGCACTTCTGATTTGTGTTTAAAAATATTTAATAGAATTAATGCTAAATGTGTACAAACTGCTCTTCAAATTTGAATGCAACTAGTAGTTTTTAATCTTCTCTGGGTTCTGAGCTTTTCCATGAGGTGGCCCTGGCATCTTGCCATGACTTCTGGAAAGTGACTGATGTTGGTCACAAGATTAGTAGCTTCTCCCAAGGGATTGATCAACGTTGTTTACCTATGAAATTTACTCTGTCCTCCAATGAATCATTCTGTACATCACGTGTAGTAATAACTGATATATACTTCATGATAAAAATTATTAACTGTTGTTTAATTGTGTGTGTAGGTCTGCAGTAAATAGATTGCCAGAAACTTCTCCAGCAAAAATATTTGGGATCAGCAGAGAATCAAAGTTTTGAGAGTTGGCAATCTTGGCAAGTCACCTGCAAATTCCTTCTTTGGCAAGGGAAGGAGACCACTTTAGCAGAGAGGAAAAGGAAATGGGGGAGGGCTATAGTAAACAGAGACCCTGGCTTTTCAGTGGCCGAGGCCCTACCAGTTTCTTCCTCCCATTGGGTTCTAATATCATAGCAGGTATTGACACAGCTCTATTTAATTGAAATTTCTTTTTATTAATATTCTTAACAAATGCCTGCTATCTGCTAAAAGTGTTACAGATGTTACAAATGTATCCTTGTGTAACCTGTACTACAATACAGAGGGCTTGATATTATCATCTTCATTTTATAAATGAGCAGACTCAGGCTCAGAGAGGTGACATCTATTGCCTGAGGTCACTCAAGAGGTGATTGTAAGGCGTTCAACTCAGTTGTACAGTGTTGAAAATGTATTATGTTTGTATGTATACCTTGCAAATAGTCATCCACCATAAGCAAATGTATTTGACACATCTGGGTTGACACTCTATTCTCAACTTGGCAATTTGTGAATTTAATGTGCTCATCAGGCATTTGCAGAGGAGTTGGGTCAAATCCTCTTAAGAATGGTGGGTCTCCAGAGGTCTCAAGCCAGCAGCATGTAGGCTGAATGTGGACTGCACCTGTTATGTTTTGCTTTGGAGAGGGGAGGAAGGGAGAAGCCAGCCCTGTGTTTTAATTGAATTGAGCATGAAAACCTTGAGGCTTCTGTGTGCTCTCAGGTTCCTCCTTAGTCCCCATAACTCTTATTTCCTTAGGCCCTGCCTGCTTCACTCATTACGGTTATCTACATGGGCCCTGATCGCATCCACATTTGCAATTGCAGAAGCCATTCAGTCAGGAAGTGTGCTGGTTAGGATGTGTTCATTTGTGGGTTCAGATTTATTTACATTACTCTCTATAAAACAATAGGTCGACTTCATTACCAATTTACTGTGAACATGTTTCACAGAAGGCCTTTGGTAGGTAGAGTTTCCTGCCTAACTTCTGTCTGCTGACCTGTGGTAGAGTCATACGTTGCATCCCCTGAAGACTGATGTTTGGTTGATTAGAATAATATACCCTGAGGTGAGTTTTTTCGTAAGTCTAAATCTCCTGACCGAAAAAAAGGTGAAAGCAAGTTTGTTCATCATCATTAGGAGAGAAAGAAGAGTCTGATTTTTTTTTCCCTCCCTTCCCTTTCTTCCTGCATTCCTTCCTTCCTCCCGTCTTTCCTAACTGACTCTCCAGTTTTAGATAACTTGCATTTTGGCCCCATAAGAATGTTTTCTAAGTTATTAGTAATGTTCAAGGAACCTTGGTACTCCTTGAATAGTATGAAGGGAACTTGGGATACTGAGTCAGTGGTAGAACTCCCCTCCCATGCTGCTATTTATGTGCATTGCTATGTTTTAAAAAGAGGTCTGTTTCATGTATTTCCATCTTTAAATATTTTCTACCATATTTTCAATGTGTCTCCCATGAAATACTTCCCTGTAGGATGCTCAATACAAATGTTTGGGAAATATTTTTTATTCCAACATTTACTCAGGAACTTGAAGTGCATACTATATTAGAGTATGTGGGCAGTACCATATTTAAGGAATATAGTTAGTTTACCAGAGAACTCCTCTGGAATCCATCCTTTCTGTACATCACCTCCTTGTCCTCCAAAACTGCACATACCTATCAGCTTTCTACAGAACATACATTGAGATTGCCTCTTAATAGAAGTTACCTAAAAACATGAACCATGGTTTTTGTTGGTTTCTTGGTTTTGTTTGGGCAGGAGGAGGGGGAGGGTAAGAGCATGATCCCAATTCCATTTCAATGGATTTATTTTGTGAAATGCAAGTTTGTCAAGTCTGAATAATTTTTAATGAAGCATTGAACTTCATAGCTTTGTTGTCTTTAAAGTGATTAGGCTAATAAATAAAGCCTGTGTCATTCTTCATGATGTCTGTGGGTGGATTGCTTGATGACATGGGAACTGCATTTCTTTCTGGTTTGGTGACTGGCAACGAATCTTATCCTGCAGTTTGTAACACATTGGACAAACTTGTCCAGATGTCGACTCAGGTGGACCTGCTTTTTCTCCTGGCCATGTTTGTTAATATCTTGTCTTGGTCGTAAATCTTTCCTGAATAAAATACTTTCCTTTGATTGTTATAATAATCCTGTGAGATTACTATAGGAAACATATTTCCCCATTGTATTAAGGAAGCTAGTTGTAGAAGATCAAGTCGCTTGCTCAGGGTCTCATGGTGAGTTAATTCAGTGACTTAGTCTTTCTAGCTGCATGTCTGCATTCCCAAAACTAACCCTGCTTTGTGTATGACTTGAAAAAAACACCTTTGTGTTAACTTGATTTTTTTTTTTTTAAGCCCCCAAATGAGAATTCCTTGCATTTTGGCACTTGTTTATTAGACAAAACAGGGAGTCCAAATAAAACCAGATGTGAGCTGTTTTTAACTGTGCCCCAATCCTAATGATCCATATGTAAATTACCACTTGTAGCTAACTTTTAATCCACTGATGGATTCTTCCCAGCTTCTCTGTCAGCTGTTCTGTCACTCTGCCCCTGCCTTGGTTTTGTCAGAGCCGCTTATAAAGCAACTCTAAAGTCTGTGGACAATACTTTGCCAACAAAGGTCCATCTAGTCAAAGCTATGGTTTTTCCAGTAGTCATGTATGGATGTGAGAGTTGGACTGTAAAGAAAGCTGAAGAATTTATGCTTTTGAACTGTGGTGTTGGAGAAAACTCCTGAAAGTCCCTTGGACTGCAAGGAGATCCAACCGGTCCATCCTAAAGGAGATCAGTCCTGAATATTCATTGGAAGGACTGATGTTGAAGCTGGAACTCCAATACTTTGGCCACCTGATGTGAAGAGCTGACTCATTTGAAAAGACCCTGATGCTGGGGAAAGATTGAAGGCGGGAGGAGAAGGAGACGACAGAGGATGAAATGGCTGGATGGCATCACCGTCTTGATGGACATGAGTTTGAGTGAACTCTGGGAGTTGGTGATGGACAGGGAGGCCCAGCATGCTGCAGTCCATGGGGTCGCAAAGAGTCGGACACAACTGAGCAACTGAACTGAACTGAACTGAAAGTGTGGACATGGCATGTGTGATTTAGGATGCTGACATTTTTCTTAAGAGGATAGCACTTTATTTTTTCTGTTTAGATGAAATAATGGATTGTTTCATTTAACTCTGAATAGTTTTCAAGACAGGGCTTGTGGACATTCAGATTGGCAGCATTTTTAAATGAGACCCAAGGGAAGATATTGGTTGGTCATCTGCAACCAGTCAACAAAATAAAAATCGCCAAGGTACAATTAGTTTCATACCCATTTCCTCCACCCCAGTCAAATGTTATCATTGGTGGTTGGGAATTGAGGTTTTTGAGGGTATACTTGGTGTTAAATCCTGGTTTGTTTTTTCCCGAGCTGTGTATGTATATTGTGCAAGGTAATCTCTTTTCAGCTTTAGTATATTTGTCTGTTAAAGGGGATTGCACCACCTATCCTGTGTAGATTAAGTGAAATAAGGTATGGTGGGAGTAAACACCTAGGGATGGGTAGATGAAATAACTTGATCACATTCTTGGTAGCAAATTCAGTGCAGGAAAATCACAAGTTAGTGGCCTATAAAATTATGATTTTATATTTGTTTGAGAAAGCAGAGTACATACAAAAGTAAGAGTATAGGATAGGAGTCATAAAAACTTTCAGGAAGGAGGTTCATGGTGTTGGGGTATAACACTGAGGGACTTGAAAATTATCTGTGACTGGGTTTTGGTACCAAGCTGTCAGAATGATCTTGTCAAGCATGTGGGCTTTGTGTGTTTTGGGTGCAAGCAGCAGATTATCTGCCCTGAATACACTTTAAGCAGAAGATACGTTTATTAAAAACCAACAATAGAGACACGGAGTAAGTAGCCTATGGAGTCTGAGGGTCACCTGAAAAATGGAATCAGAGAGGTTAGGAACTGGACACCTCCAGGGTTGCTGGGTGAAGGAACTGATGCACCATCTCTGTCAAATGCCCCCTGTAGAGTGATTGCCCCCTGGCCTTTTTCAGCCTTTTTCTGCTGGAACAATTGGTCCAGCTTGGGTAAGTGCCCACACAGAGCGCTTTAACTCTCACTCAACCAGAGCCAGTGAAGAAAGGATTTTGTCTTTTGAAAGAATTGCGTTATTCCTACCAGATAACAGGGGAAATGCATGTTAGGTGGCAAAAGGTTACCTACCATGTACGGAAGAGACCTGAAGGTAGAAATCAATCAGTGATGTTGCATAGGTGATGAACAGAGATTTGATGAGACCAAGGCCTTTGCATCAGGAGGATATTGGGAAGGAAAGCTGGAGCCACGGTTAGATTTTGGTGAAGGTTGAAGGTCATGTCTTGTTTTTACAGCAAAATATTATAAGTACATAGTTCTTTACAAACCATCACTGACTCTTTCCTTAGATTAATTTCTAATTTTTTCTGGCTACCCCATACCTCCATCATTATAGTTTTCAGCATGTGCTGACCCAGCAACCACTTTAACATATAAATAAGAGAGACACTGACGAATGGTGACATGCTTTTTTGGTAGTTTTCCACTGACTTATTTTCTAGGATATTTGCTTTTCCTCTGGAATGAGTCTTTGACAGATTTGTATATTGTCAGCACAGGATTTATCATCATTTTCTATATATCTGCTTTGAACTAACTGGCATAGTTAGCTCTCTGTATCCATGGGTTTTGCATCCATGGATTGAACCAACCACAGATTAAAAATATTTGACAAAATTTTCCATAAATTTCCAAAAAGCAAAACTTTAATTTGCAGCACATTGGCAACTATTTACATAGCACTTACAATATATTTTACAACTATTTATGTGACATTTACTTTGTATTAGGTATTATACCTCATGTAGGGATGATTTAAAATATGTGGGAGGATATGCACAGGTTATAAGCAAATAGTGCACAATTTTATAAAAGAGACCTGAACATCTGCGGAATTTGATTTCCACAGGGAATCCTGGAACCAGTTTCCCTGGCAGATATTAGAGGGATCACTGTATATTCTTTTCATGGGGATAAAAAAATCTCATAAATTTGACACTCCCAGCTCATGATATATCTAGCTCATAACAAAGGTGCTTCTTAAGTCTTTAAATTAATAGCCCAAGCTACTTAAACTACTTATTATTTTGTATTCAGTTATTCAGTATAATGTTTTCGAAACACATATATGGTTATGAACTAACATTGTATTGATATTAATTGTGTTTGCTTACATTTGGAATCTCCAAACCTCTGAAATAAAGCTGGCAGCGGCTACTTTGGGAAGACGTGGGCTGTAGAACATAATTTTGAAACTCGCACTTATTGATGGTGTCAGTGTAGGAAGAAGGATTTTATACTTGTGATTATAACTTGAGAGTCGCCTCCTGGAGATGGGAGGTACTGTGAGTAGAAAGCACCCTCTAATAAGAATCAACATACTGTCCTTGGAAGTAGTTTCACTTTTGAGTCCCAGTTGTGTACAGGGTTGGCACTGCAAAATGAGTTAATTCCTCATAGCTGGGAGGAAATATTTTAAACCATAAATGCACCATTTTTGTTACTAAATTGATCTTCATAGCATAACATGTTAGGAAATGAAAAGGCTTCTGAGTAGCAGCCCCACTGTGTTACAGATGGAAATGAGGGGACTGTGAATAGCCCTTATAGCTAATGACCAAGAGAGTCCTCTAATGAGGTACACTGGAAAGTTGCCCTGCGTTGGACAAATGTTGGACAGACTGATCAATGCTTTTGGGAGGGGCAGGTGGCCAGAGAATCCTGATCTACTTTATTTTGGACAGGTTAGTTAGTTTTTTCTTAGCTGATTGTTGTATCCTAACCTATTTCTTGGCAACCCACTGGAGAATTCTTGCCTGGAGTATCCCATGGACAGAGGAACCTGGTGGGCTACAGTCCATAGGGTTGCAAAGAGTTGAGCACGATGTAATCCTAGTAGGCCTCTTGGAGGAAGTGATGTTTGAGTTGGAATATTGAGCCAAGCCAGGCACATGGATATTGGGGAAAGAGAGTTCCTTGTGGAGAGAATGGCAAGTGTCAAGGGCCTCAGGCAGGAACAAGTCTGAATAAACCATTGGATGTTTGAGGAAGGAAGTGAGATGGAGAAGGAATAGCTAGAAACAGGTTGCAGTGACATGCCAGTGAAGTTTCCCCGGAGGATTAGTGGTGGCTACATGAGGATTCTGGGTCAGGCAACATGAAAAGCCAGGTCTACTGAAGGCTTCTACCTGAAAGATGTCAAGCCTCTGATTGGCCAGTTCTGGAGAGCAGAGTCTTCCAGATTTTAAAACAGTTTGTGCTTTTGCTTTTAACCTGGTTCTTTGCTTTCATAATTCCTTATGTTTCAGTAGTGGAACCTTGACTGACTGAGCTGTTATAAGATCCAGGACAGAGGTGGGAGTGGAAGCATTTTGCAGGTGGTGACCTTCTAAGTATTTGGAACCAGAGACCTGAGTCTGAGTCTTAACTCTGTCACTGACAATCTATAGGACGTTGGGCAAATAACTTCATCTCACTAGGCCTCAGTCTGTGAAAAGATGGTGATATTCACCCACTAGAGTTTTCTGAAGGATCAATGGGTATAACATATATAGGATGTTTATTATTAATAATACATATGACATCATATTTGAAACCAAAGAGAGGTAAGCAGTAAGATTCTTAGGATTTAATACTCTAATTAAGGGCTTTTTAGGCAGTAGCACGACTAAAACTAATGTTACTGTTGTAACCAAGCTATTTCTTTTTGAAAATCCTTAACCTGCACCAAGATGAGCTTATTCCAGTGGTTATTGTTTTAAGTAAATAAGAAGCAAGATTTTTCTCACTGAATATATGGATGCATGCTAAGATCCAATGGGCTTCCCAGGTGGCTCAGTGCTAAAGAATATGCCTACTAATACAGGAGACGTGAGGTTGATCCCTGGGTCAGAAAGATCCCCTTGGATGAGGAAATGGTATCGCACTCCAGTATTCTTGCCTGAAAAGTCTCATGGACAAAGGAGCCTGGCGGGCCACAGTCCATAAGATCGCAAAGAGTTGGACCTGACTGAGTGTGCATACTGGATCCAATAGGGAGATCTCATTTTTCTCACCCAACTCAGATGCAGAAGTACATTCTTAATTTCTTTTTAAAACTTCTCAGGAAGACCATGGACCTTGTTTTAGATTTAGACTTTTCATTGTCTTTCCCTTGAGAGTTTAATGAAGGCATTGACTTTCATGGACACTGAAGAGGGCAAGCAAGGTCTGCGAGCCTGGGGGCTGTTTCCCTCCAGGAAAAGACGGGTGCTCATCATACGCCTCCTCTCCCCCCATGGCACAGCACTTGGGCTACAATTAGCTGCTTGTCTCAGCTGTTCTTCACACTGGGCTGAAATCCTTCCTTGCTTCTATGTCCCCCTAACCCTCTGTAAGTCCCACCCCTAGTGCTTCTTTCTCTACGAAGCCTTCACTTGCTCTTTTGAGCCACCTTAATCTCTGCAATCCTTTTATTAATTTTAGACCATGAGTCTCCCTTTCCTCTCTTAGTCCTCATTCAAGACCTCCATTCTCTTTATGGTTAACTGCTATCATTGTGAACATGTGCTTTCATGATAGCATATTTTCAGGCAGAAGAATGACACACCTCTCCGTTACTAGGTAATGCAAAACATATGTTCCAGGACAGAGATGTTAAAATAAAAAGTGAACAAATGCAAAGTTATTTTTTTAAAAAAGGAATACTTTAATTGTATATAAACCACCCCAGAAATTCCATTCTTTTAGCATTCTAAAAACTCTTGAGAATGCTTCCTTGTATCCAGAAACAGCACACACAAAAAGTCTATCAGAGGACAAGTTTGTCCTCATCTTTATGGCGCTGCCCTGTGGTTTAGATACGCTATTTTTCCCTGCTTTGTAGTATAAGTTGAGTGGTGTACAGTCCTCAACTAAGTTTTTAGAGTATATTTTCTCCCATTTCTATACTCTTTGGGTAAGTGCCACTCTGAACATGGGTTTTATAGACTCATGTTGGGTGCAAATGGTGTTTTAATTCCTGGTGCACAATTATTGATACAATTCAACTTTTAGAGATGTAACAAGGGCCTTGAGATTGGATGACTTTAATGCCTCTTCTAATCCCGAGAATCTGCTTTCAGTCAGTTCAGTTCAGTTCAGTCGCTCAGTCGTGTCCGACTCTTTGTGACCCCGTGAATCGCAGCACGCCAGGCCTCCCTGTCCATCACCAACTCCCGGAGTTCACTCAGACTCACGTCCATCGAGTCCGTGATGCCATCCAGCCATCTCATCCTTTGTCGTCCCCTTCTCCTCCTGCCCCCAATCCCTCTCAGCATCAGAGTCTTTTCCAATGAGTCAACTCTTCAAGCAGGGGAAGTAGAAAATGAATCGGGGTTGGTCAAGGTAGGTAACTCTGGCCTTCAGCAGGTCTCTTCACCTTATAGACTGTAGATCTATCAGCCATGAATGTGATGGTGTTTCTGCATTGTCTAGAATTAGTTTGAAAGGTGAGAACTGAATCAAAAAGTTATTACATAATCTAGATGGCTTCCCCAAAGAGGACGTAGTCTGTGTTCCAACCTAATTGGCTAGGTTTATGTGTTTCCAAGGAATTTAAAATTTTCTGTGCCTTTTTTCTACCACATTGTAAACTGGGCCATTTGTAAAAGGTACTTAGGAATTTTCATTAAAGCAAACCAGTTGGCAAGGAATAAAAACAAAAATCTTTCAGGAAGTATCTTCTTTTCTTTCTCTTCAGGAAACTGGTCTTGAAGGTATGGGTGTGTGGGTGTACGTACATACTCCTCTGTTCATTCCCCTTAAGAATGGCATTTCGTAAGTGCTCTTTGTGTGTTCAGAATTTAATTCTCACCCCACCCTATGAAGTTTAGGCACTGTTGTTATCACTGTTTTGTAGATGAAGAAACTTTACCCCAGAGAGGAGGGACTTGTCCAAGGTAACACCCAACTAGGAACTGGCGGAGTCAGGATATAAACCAGGGTTGCATAGCTGGAGCTCTTATCTTCTGCTCTCCCACTGCTTGAAGACTTCAAACTAAGAACTTCTGGCTGAATGTCGACAAATTCCATGGCTCCTTTTTAAAGGATTGGCCCTGTGCCTAATTTCAGCCATTTGATTGACACTCATGATCTCTTTTGTTCTCTTCCTTTGATATTTCATTTTTGATTGTGTTAAAGCTCCTTAAGGCAATTTTAGTTTCCTGAGATTAATAATAGTGTTGGAAGGTCAGTGCTAGTGTCCTGGTCTTTCTCTTGAGCTCCTGATGAAGGTGATATCCTTGCCCTGGCATCTTCCTGGAGAGGGAGCATTCTCAGTTTCCTGCATGCAGGTGTGAGCAGTCATTCCAGCAGCCCCGCCCCTTACTCGGAGTTGCAGGGAGAGCCCTGATAGCCTGTCCCAAATTGGAATAAGGGGGAGGGAGCCGCAGGCTGGTACAGGTAAGAGAGCCCGAGCTCGGTCTGTTGTTTTACAGCTAAAACTTAGCCCTTCTGCTTGTGACTCCAGCAGGGCCGTGGGTGCTTTCTGCAGGAACGAATGACTCCATATGGGGGTTTATTTTTACACTTTAAAGGGGCTGGGGCTATCCCTGCCTCTGAAATCAGTTTTGGTGGGTGGCTGTCTTTCTGCATTGCTGGAATTTCAGTGTGAAGGAGCCATCTTGGCTCTTTTTATTTTCATTACACTCTTGGAAGCTGGGCTTCATGTCGGGGGCTGCCAGTCTGTGACTTCCCTCCTGGGGGGAGAGGCAGTGTTTCTGGCACCAGTTCTTTGGGAAGACAGAGCTCAGAGATGGTTTCCTTCCACTTGGCTTGTGTGCCTCCCTTTCATTTGTGTAATGCTAACATCCCAACCTGTACAATTGTTTAGGAAGCAAAAGCAAATCCAGCTGTCTATTCCTTATTCTTACTCTATTAGAAGATATTGTTAATTTGTATCAGAGAATGCTCACAGAGGTTTTATTGTTACATTTTTTGATGTTTAGTATCATGGGGAAAAATTAAGTTATGTTTGTTCTTTTGCAGAAAACAGTCCTGACAGGTGTTTTTCTTTTTTTTGGGGGGGGTATGGTGAGAGGGGTGTATTTTAATAATAGTGATTTTTTTTTCAACCTGGCAGGTATCTTCTGAAGCAGATTGAGCATGTTCTAGTAAAAGTGAAGATTATTGGAACTCTGTGGGATAGCAGGCATTTGGGGGAGTTTTTAGCCATTCTTGGCTATGTCTGCGCAAGTGTGTAGAAATGAGAACAGTAGAATTAGTCTCTACAAAATTTACTGTTTTCCCAGAATCTGGGGATCCGACCAGAATCTTCGTATAGCTTAAGCAGAAGTTATTTTTGTTTGTAGATTTTCACCATTCTGAAGCTTAGGAAAAATATTTTTCAATAGAAACCCCCCTTGTCACTGCAGTTCTTTCTTTCCAACAGCGGTAGCAAGTGGTGAATGAGAGAATGTTTCTAACTGAAATCACAAAACTTCATCTCAGCCAGCTTTCTATTGCATCCCCTGTGTAGGATTTGCCAGAGTTCCAAGCAAGACTGTACAAGAAAGGAAAAGAATGTGGTATTCACAGACACTAAAACATTGTACAAACAGCGCTGATAGCTGCAGCCAGTGGGATCACTGTCTTTCCCCAGCCCTTACTCAGTGGATGGACAGAACTGCAGTTCATCTGCTTGCTCTGAGCTCTCCGGGCTCCGTCTTGGCTCTGCGTGGTGGATTCCTCTTCTGTTCAAGTGCCACCCTGGATCATTTGCCCTTCCCTTTCTCGCCTTTCTTATCTGTTGATTATTTTTGTTACTCTTTCATGTAAGGCTGAGTTGCAAGTAGTATAATGCTTTTTAGCAGAAGCAAAACGGAGGTATGTATTTGTAGGAAATAAGGTGCCTGAGGGATAAGGTAAGGCACGTAGTCAAGGTAAGGCATGACGTCAAGCCTTTAAAATACCCTAGAACTTGGGGCTTTGAACCTTATTTGGTTTTGTTATAAGTATCTGCACTTTCCCCCTTAATATGCGCTTGCTTTAGTCTTCTGTTTCATAAAAGTAGACTCATCTCCCTTCCATACCAGAATGTGATTCCCTGCAGTTCCCAGCATACATTTCTTAACTCTCACTGGCTCAGCCAGACTGAGGTTGGAATCATGTAGTCCCTTCCAGGGAGAGGAGCTCTGATTGGGAGAGTTGGGTCCATAAGAGTCTTGATCCATAAACGGTGCAATGGAGTTCTATGAGCTGTGGTAGCTGGAAGTGTGTCTGCGGAAACCAGTAAATAGGAGTATGACAATGACTAGATAATTGGAAGGAGGGTGGTAGCAGAGTATTTCCCAGGCTTCCCGGTGGTATACACCACAGTTGGATTTTATGCTTGTTCATTGGACCTTGTAGGATCTCTTGCTAATTCCCTCTCCATCCTAACTTGAGCTTTATCAGAACTTAATCAAACACTGGTATTTATATGTGTGGTGTTGGACAGACAGATATGGCAAAATAATTATGTCTAGAATATTATTATTATTTAGTGAGCATTTGAGTGTCTACTGTGTTAGGCTTTGTTTCAAGTCTGGTATTAGACATTAATTATATGACTCAGTTTATTTTTGTCCATGTCTTTACTACCTTTTCCCAATTTTAACTGTTTTTTTCTGTCTGCTTGTCACGAATCATGTTCATTATAGTGAACAGCAAGTTATTTTGAGAGTTAGGTAGTGATGTTTGATATGTATCTTTTATGTCCTGGTGGTGGTTGTGACTTTTAATAGTGAATTCAAAGATAAAGGCAAGATAAGATCTGTAAGAAACTGCGTATGTCCTTGAAGGAAACTGCATGTGTCTTTGAAGAAATATCCATGGCATGAAGATTGGATATCTGTTGCCCATCACCTGTCCCAAAGACACTCAAAGAATAATTTACCAGTAGGCAAGAAAGCTCATTATATTCTGGGTCTAGGTAATTGAAATCTTGGGACACTAATTCTTCTGGAACTTTAATTATTCTCTTTGATCTAAGCATACATGTGATTAACTGCAGACATGTGAAAAACATTCTTTTCCATCTTTCTTTGGAGGCAAGATGTGCATTTCCATGGACTTAAGGCCATTTTAGTACTCTCACTTTGGACTTGACCAAGACTTCTGTTTTCTCTGGAAAAGGAATGCCTCAGGGAGAGTTTGTTTTAATTTGCATTCCTTAATCCAATTTTAACTTTAATCCCCCTTTGCACATCTAATTCAGAATGTAAGCAAGTTACCTGAAGTATATTAGAAAATATATTAAAAATCTCTATGGGTTTTTGGTGCACGTATGGAAAATTAACATCAATGCCAAGGTCCTTGCTCTAAATTAATTTTCCAGCATAAAAATGAAAACAACTCATAAGTGTTCTATTCCCAGTCCTCTTATTTTATTTCTCTGATATTGTTGTCTACAAAGGATTTTAGTCCAGTCATGTCAAAAGGGTTGGTAGTTTTTGGCATGGGTGATATTTCCATTATCTGTCAGCACCTCTGTAATGTTCTCTCTCTCTCTCTCTCTTTTTTATGAAGTTGACATTCCTCCTCTGCCTTCCTGTGATCTGTTTTCATTTCATGATAAGCCTGATTTTTTTCAGATGAATGATCATGAAGGTACATGTTGTTAGTAAGAATTATAGAGAGAGAATAGATCTGAGTAAGTGGGAATTTCCTGCCTCTGGTGACTGTTTTCCTGGACCTGAATCCTCGTGGTGTAGATTTCACAGTGTGAATGCATCTTTTTACAGTGTATTGCTTTGTCATTGGCTTCTGTTGTTTTTATTTGTTGCTCTCAGTTAGTTGTCTTGAAGGACTTTGCATAATAAACATTTCAAAATGGTAATAGAAACTTTTGCTGAAATGAGTCATAGGAATGAATGAGCCAGCAACTAACTTCTATTGTTTGTACTTGCCAAAATTTGAATTTCAGATTATATGTTTTGTTTGATATGTCTATGTGTGGGTAACTATACACACATACACAGAGATCCATAATACAAACAAATATGTATATTCAGTTTTTACAAACAAATGACTACATTATATGTTGTGGCCACACTAAACTCTGCTGTGTCCCTACTTTTTCTTAAGGTATGAAAAAATAATACTTTTTCCTGTACCTCTTACCCCACCCCATTTGTATTTAAAGTTTTCAGTGGAATATCATTTGGTAAGACTCAGAATTTGATTCTTTATAATTAATATTGGACTTCTGGGTAAAAATACCTAGCAAAAATAGATAAATTGAAAAAAGTTATTTTGAGCACTGATTCTATGGAAAGAATTATTAAACTTGTGGCATATCAAATGCTCTGGCTGGTGATCTTATCTCAAGCATTTATCTTAAGAATTGTACAGAGAAAAAAGAGCTAATTATGAAATTATCTTGAGTTAAATATTTGGATTTGGGCTACAAGTTAATCTTAGGGAGCAAATACCTCTTTGAAAACAATATGCCTTTAAAAATGCTCCATTTACAGGCACAGAATGTGGGAAACTGCTTATATGATTTCCATTAACTTTCTGATGCGAAAGAATGCTCTGTGTTTGTTAGAGTAACATTAGAATAGATTTAAAAAAAACCTTTAATTCCACCAATGTTATCCTTTTGTGATGTTACTCTAGAAGTATATTTGTATATAAAATTAAGATTCATATTGAAGTGTGTACATGTTGCTACTTGAATTTTCACTTCGCAATAAATTGTGAATATTTTGTTCTGCCAAAAACATCCCCATATGATTTTTTACACTGTCCCTTTAAGGTTTATTCAGTATGCACCATGCGTGTGTGTGTGTGTGTGTGTGTGTGTGTGTGTGTGTGTGTGTTGTCGCTTCAGTACTGCCCAACTCTTTGCAACCCTGTGGACTGTAGCCCGCTAGGCTCCTATGACCATGGGATTCTCTAGGCAAGAATATTGGAGTGAGTTGTCATTTGCTTCTCCAGGGGATCTTCCCAATCCAAGGGTCGAACCTTGCATCTCCTGCATTGACAGGCAGGTTCTTGTGACTACTGCTGCTATTGTTGTTATGATGATAATGATGGTGATTTCACATCCTGGTGGTTTCTGTTTTGATGAGGACTTCAGTTTTCTTCCTTGCCCAAGTATGTTTACTCATGCCTGAATTTGAGGTTTTGTAACATTTAACTTTTGGCCTCAGCCTGTAAGAGGGAAAATAACCACAGCTGGTAGAGATGTGATCTGTCTTGGACTTTCTCAGCCAGGCTGTTGGATGTTATTGATAGGATCCTCTTTGAGCATCCTTCAGGAGTGTGGCCCAGATGCAGTGAGAGTGAATCTGTAGTCCTCTCCTTGCTGGAGGAATGCTAGGAAGTGTTTCCATTGTCGAGCAATCAGGGTACCTCTTGGTGTCTAGGCAGCTAAGGAATGAGGAATAATTAATTGGTTTCCAGAGAAATGTTAATTTCTGTCATTGAATATTATTTTGGGCTTAATGGCAATATAGTTTGATTATTGAAGAATCCAGTTAGAAGAGAAAAGCATTTAGAAGTAAGTATGTTGATGACATAGATATGCATTGTTTTCCAACATTAATTTGGAGGTTGACTTGGTATAATTTTGGATGAGGTTTCTCCATTGAGATGATTTGTTTTGATGTGAGCCATTAACTATGCAGTTGGCACCTTAAACTATAGTTAATATATGTTATTCCCTTTGATAAAGCTCCAGGACAGGTAGATAGTCATTAATCATTTCAAAATTTATGGTGGGGTTTTGGAAAGAAAAATTGTGATTATTGTTTGAAGGCAGAAGTAGTGTCTTTGCTGTGCCTTGCCTTCTGGAATGACGGACAGTAATTTTGAGAATTCTGGCCTCTGACTCTGGGGCATTAGTTTGATTCTGAACTCTTAAAATGTCACTGATTAAACCCACACCAGGAAATACTGTGTGTATGTCACATGGTGTATTCTTGGGTGGAGAGAAGAGGGATTGAAAAAGAGGGACTGAAAAAGCAATGATTTTTAAAACAAGGCATTCTGTGCTTCCCTGGTGTCTCAGTGGTAAAGAATTCGCTGCCAGTGCAGGAGACACAGGATCGATTCCTGATCTGGGGAAATCTCACATGCCGTGGAGCAACCAAGCCTGTGTGCCACAGCTATTGAGCCTGTGCTCTGGAGCATGGGAACTGCAGTGACTGAAGCCTGCACTCCCTAGAGTCCTTGCTCCACGACAAGAGAAGTCACTGCAGTGAGAAACTCGCACACTGCAACCAGAGGAAAGCCCCCACTCGCTGCAACCAGAGGGAAGCCCATGCAGCAGCGAAGACACAACGGAGCCAAAACAAAAAGATACAGTGATTTTAAAAGTAAGGCGTTCTGCTTATTGCACTGATACGAGCCCATCTCGGAACAAGTGCTGACCCTGCCCACTTGAAAGCTGCATTTGTTCCAGACATTCACGCCTGGCATTTCCTCACCCCAGTGATCCAGTGGAGGATGGATGGATTTATTGTCAGGTTATGCAAGACCGTGTGCAGATTCCCAAGTCTCCCACGAATATCCCAGACCCCTAGAAAAAGAGAAATCTTGAATTGTTTTAATAAATAACATTAAGTGTCTTCATTTCGGATCCTTGTTGTATTGTTCAGTCCTCTTTGGAAGTGTCACAGTAATGGGTGTGTGTTACCTTTGCCTCGTATGAAGGTGCTATGGCAACAGTAAACATTCAGCTTACAGTTTTTACGAGGCAGTGACTGTGGGTGATGTCAGCAGCCTTGGCTTGCAGTGAAGAGGTGTGGAGAAATTTCCCATGCCAGAGGAGTCACTCGTTGCTGGGCTTGGCATTTTCGTGGCTGTTGACGGTGATGACTAAGGATTCCTTTCTTGGACTTGACCTCAGGTGAAGATGGTAGCTTACTGGGTTCTCTGTGTTGCCTGGGTCTGTCCTATATAGGCCTCACTGGATGGTTGCATAGCTGCCCTAGGTGGCTCCTGTTCTCCTCAAGGACTGTCTTTACAGAATGCTCTTGGTACTCTGTTTCTCCTCTCTTAACACAAATCCTCAATTAAAAACAAGCTCTAGTATTCAACATGCTTGACAAGGCTAAAAATGTAATAGGATTTTTACTTGCCACCTTTCCAAAATCTGATAATTCATATTTGGATAATCTTTTAGCATAATTTTTATGAGATGCTTTGCTTTTTAAACATTTTTTTTCAAAAACACAGGTATGCTACCTTTTGCCAAAGAATAGCACAATTTCAGTGGTGGTTTTACAAGTAATGGTAAATTGTATAGGATTTGGCATCACTCTGGCCTGTTTTAGCATCTTAATATAGTTTATTAGTTATGTCAACTTAGGAAGGTCACAGAGCCTTTCTGAAACTTAGTTTTTCAGCCTAGTTAGGAATCATAATACTCGTCCCTGAGAGATTATGGCACCGATTGACTGTTGTGATAGCTCCCATTCGACGGGACACTGTTTCCATGGGGCGAAGGGGGCAGTGGAGTCTGTGTCACTTCTCTTTGAGTCAAGAGGAATTTGTGATGATGATGGGAGTGGTGCTGTGAGAATTCCAAGGTAGTGTCCTAAAAAGAGAGCTATTTGCTGAGTGTCTTGAGACATTTGCCTTTGGAATCCAGCCAGCAGGCTGCGAGGAACCTCAGGCAACCACTTGGAGGTGCTCCCATTGGTTTTGTAGTGGACAGCCCCACTTGAGCTAGCAGGATACTGCATGAGTTACCCCTCGCTGTCGAGTCACCCTCAGTCTTACCAGCAGAAGTTCCAGGAGTCAAGAAGCAGAGACAAGATATTTCCACTGTGCTATGTGTAAAACCCTGATGCACCACAACTGTAAAAGGTAATAAATGTCTGGTTGTTGTCTGAAGTCATGATATTTTGGGGTGATTTGCCATGTAGCAGTAAGTAACCAGAACAAGTTCAGTGCAAGATTCAAATGAAGCAGTCATTCTTCTAGGTTTGAATCCTGTCTCCACCCCTTAATAGCTGTGTGACCTTAGGGAAGCTGTTTAACTTCTTTTATTTGTTTCCTTAAGTATAAATGGGACTCCCTCTAGACTTATCACGATATTTAGTGTTTTAATACTTGTGAGATGTCAAATAAATGATACTTGTTATTTCCTATGAAACTATATTGTTGGTGTTTGATAATGTGTGGAGGGATTTATGTTGATTGTTATGATTTTTAAAGGAGTTACGCAAATGTTGTTTAAGCACCTTTAGGTAAGAAACCAATGGGGCTTTTGGATATCAAAGTTTGAATGTCATTTTTGTGAAATGAAAAAAGTCTTTTACTAATATCTGTCAAACATTTATTTTACATATCTTGCTAAGATTAAGATTGTACACGTCCAAGAACCTTTGGCTTCGGTTGGTAGAAAGAGGAATAAATATTCCATTATAGAAGAACAGATGAAGGAAAGGGGAGCAGAAGTAAATCTTATTTTATTCGTGTTGCATACCAAAACCTGTGCTATAGGCTTGTATTTACTGTTGTTTTCATAGGTGCTTTGAGGCAAATAATTGTAGAAAAATCTTACTAAATCTTTGCTCTCACTGAAATTGAGTTTGTTACTGTCCTTTGTTGTGTTTTGGGGAAAGAGGAGTTTGTTGAAAGTCACTGATAGTATTCAACTAAGGGTAGTCAAGAATAGTCAATACTATGGCTCATTGTGTTGCAGAGTAGCTGAGAAGACAGAGAATATGACTCTGGATTAAAAATGTTGAGCGCATCGCTAAGCCCAGAAGAGAAGGATTTGTGTTGATTCAAAATCTGTGGAAGCAATGGGACCTTTCCAAGGACTCCCAGAAACAGAAAGGAGTTCTTGGCGTTTTCAGTTGATAGATCTTTCTCTTCTCCTTTCACACAGGTTCCACTGCAGGTTGGATGACTGGTCTTTTTGCTTAGTTACTTCAGCCATTTCAGACTGACCCAGGTCTGATTTAGTAACTCTCGCTAGCTATCAGATAGTGTATTACCCAGGTTAATTGAAAGATCACTCTGGCTAAGGATGTGGTTTCTATTCTTTTACAGTCTGTATTAAAAAAAAAAATTAGACACTTACTTAATATTAATTATACTTTTAGGATCTGGTAGTTTTGGAAAGCCACTATGAATCTGGTAGTGCCTATTTATTATATGTTACAACTCTATTACCATAACTGTTACATATGTGTGTAATGGAAAATATTTAGTTTATATTATTTATTTATTATACAGATAATATTTAGAGTACCAAACCTCTTGGAATAACTGTTTTCCATCTATCAGATTTTGTCGCTTGAAGTTCATAGCAGTATTGGACTGGAATGTCTTGAGCATCTGGGCAATCTTTATGCTTTCTCTTTCTTTTAGAATGGGAAAATTAAAGGCTTTTAGTTTTTTATAATCAATGTTTTGTTTTTGAGAGTTTTTTAAATTGTAAAGAATACTGTTTTAGCATTTTAAAATTTAATATCTGTGTGTGTGTATATGTATGATTATTAGTTCAGTTCAGTCGCTCAGTCGTGTCCGACTCTTTGCAACCCCATGAAACGCAGCATGCCAGGCCTCCCTGTCCATCACCAACTCCCAGAGTTCACTCAGATTCACGTCAATCAAGTCAGTGATGCCATCCAGCCATCTCATCCTGGGTCGTCCCATTCTTCTCCTGCCCCCAATCCTTCCCAGCATCAAAGTCTTTTCCAATGAGTAAACTCTTCGCATGAGGTGGCCAAAGTACTGGACTTTCAGCTTCAGCATCATTCTCTCCTAAGAAATCCCAGGGCTGATCTCCTTCAGAATGGACTGGTTGGATCTCCTTGCAGTCCAAGAGACTCTCAGGAGTCTTCTCCAACATCACAGTTCAAACGCATCAATTCTTTGGCGCTCAGCCTTCTTCATAGTCCAACTCTCACATCCATACATGACCACAGGAAAAACCATAGCCTTGACTAGATGGACCTTAGTCGGCAAAGTAATGTCTCTGCTTTTGAATATGCTATCTAGCTTGGTCATAACTTTCTTTCCAAGCAGTAAGCGTCTTTTAATTTCATGGCTGCAGTCATCATCTGCAGTGATTTTGGAGCTCCCCAAAATAAAGTCTGACACTGTTTCCACTGTTTCCCCATCTATTTCCCATGATGTGATGGGCCCAGATGCCATGATTTTCGTTTTCTGAATGTTGAGCTTTAAGCCAACTTTTTCACTCTCCACTTTCACTTTCATCAAGAGGCTTTTTAGTTCCTCTTCACTTTCTGCCATAAGGGTGGTATCATCTGCATATCTGATTCTAGCTTGTGTTTCTTTCAGTCCAGCATTTCTCATGATGTACTCTGCATATAAGTTAAATAAGCAAGGTGACAATATACAGCCTTGACATACTCCTTTTCCTATTTGGAACCAGTCTGTTGTTCCATGCCCAGTTCTAACTGTTGCTTCCTGACCTGAATATAGGCTTCTTAAGAGGCAGGTCAGGTGGTCTGGTATTCCCATTTCTTTCAGAATTTTCCACAGTTTATTCTGATCCACACAGTCAAAGGCTTTGGCATAGTCAATAAAACAGAAATAGATGTTTTTCTGGAATTCTCTTGCTTTTTCCATGATCCAGTGGATGTTGGCAATTTGATCTCTAGTTACTCTGCATTTTCTAAAACCAGCTTGAACATCAGGAAGTTCACAGTTCATGTATTGTTGAAGCCTGGCTTGGAGAATTTTGAGCATGACTTTACTAGCATGTGAGATGAGTGCAATTGTGCAGTAGTTTGAGCACTCTTTGGCGTTGCCTTTGTTTGGGATTGGAATGAAAACTGACCTTTTCCAGTCCTGTGGCCACTGCTGAGTTTTCCAAATTTGCTGGCATATTGAATGCAGCACTTTCACAGCATCTTTCAGGATTTGAAATAGCTCCATTGGAATGCCATCACCTCCACTAGCTTTGTTCGTAGTGATGCTTTCTAAGGCCCACTTGACTTCACATTCCAGGATGTCTGGCTCTAGATGAGTGATCACACCATCGTGATTATCTGGGTCATGGAGATCTTTTTTTGTACAGTTCTTCTGTGTATTCTTGCCACCTCTTCTTAATATCTTCCGCTTCTGTTAGGTCCATACCATTTCTGTCCTTTATTGCGCCCATCTTTGCATGAAATGTTCCCTTGGTATCTGATTTTCTTGAAGAGATCCCTAGTCTTTCCCATTCTGTTGTTTTCCTCTATTTCTTTGCATGGATTGCTGAAGAAGGCTTTTTTACCTCTTCTTGCTATTCTTTGGAACTCTGCATTCAGATGCTTATATCTTTCCTTTTCTCCTTTGCTTTTCGCTTCTCTTCTTTTCACAGGTATTTGTAAGGCCTCCCCAGACAGCCATTTTGCTTTTTTTCATTTCTTTTTCATGGGAATGGTCTTGATCCCTGTCTCCTGTACAGTGTCACAAACCTCATGTAAGACTATAGTGAATGAATTTTCCAGTTTCAGTAGGTTCTCAATCTGCATCGTGTTATTATAAATTTTATCCCATTTATTACTTGAATAGTTTTATTTTCTTAACTTCTGCCAGTAATAACTTGCAATAAACACCACCTTTTTTTTTCTTCTTCTTCTTCTCAGCTTAGCCTCATAAGAGTTCATTTGTACCTTTAGAATTATGATGAATCTCTTAAAACTTTGGCTGACTGCATTAGACAGTCAACCTGATATATGCTCAACAGTTTTCCTTGATTCTGGCCCTGAAGATGAAAGACAGTCTTTCTTTTCTCCAGCTCTCTTTGAATACCCTTGGGCTTTTGTAAAGTTGTTGAGGTGAATGCTTAATATTTAATTCTAGATGCTTAATATTTAATTCTGCTGCTGCTGCTGCTGCTGCTAAGTCGCTTCAGTCGTGTCTGACTTGTGCGACCCCAAAGACGGCAGCCCACCAGTCTCCCCTGTCCCTGGGATTCTCCAGGCAAGAACACTGAAGTGGATTGCCATTTCCTTCTCCAATGCATAAAAGTGATAAGTGAAAGTGAAGTCGCTTAGTTGTGTCCACCTTTTAGCGACCCCATGGACTGTAGCCTACCAGGCTCCTTCATCCATGGGATTTTCCAGGCACGAGTACTGGAGTGGGGTGCCATTGCCTTGTCTGTTTAAATAAGCAGATATACTTATTTAATTCTTGTTTGAAAATCTGGCTTTCAACTTAGACTATTCTTAATATTTTATTATAGCTATGCTTAGTATTTCACGTGTTGGCTCAGAAGTCTCGTGTCCAAGGCTACTGATTAGATTCAGTTCAGTTCAGTTCAGTCTCTCAGTCGTGTCCGACTTTTTGTGACCCTATGAATCGTAGCATGCCAGGCCTCCCTGTCCATCACCAACTCCCGGAGTTCACTCAGACTCATGTCCATCGAGTCTGTGATGCCATCCAGCCATCTCATCCTCTGTCTTCCCCTTCTCCTCCTGCCCCCAATCCCTCCCAGCATCAGAGTCTTTTCCAATGAGTCATGTCTTCACATGAGGTGGCCAAAGTACTGGAGTTTCAGCTTTAGCATCATTCTCTCCAAAGAAATCCCAGGGCTGATCTCCTTCAGAATGGACTGGTTGGCTCTCCTTGCAGTCCAAGGGACTCTCAAGAGTCTTCTCCAACACCACAGCTCAAAAGCATCAATTCTTTGGCGCTCAGCCTTCTTCACAGTCCAACTCTCACATCCATACATGACCACAGGAAAAACCATAGCCTTGACTAGACGGACCTTTGTTCGCAAAGTAATGTCTCTGCTTTTGAATATTCTATCTAGGTTGGTCATAACTTTTCTTCCAAGGAGTAAGCATCTTTTAATTTCATGGCTGCAGTCACCATCTGCAGTGATTTTGAAGCCCCCAGAAATAAAGTGTGACACTGTTTCCACTGTTTCCCCATCTATTTCCCATGACGTGATGGGACCAGATGCCATGATCTTCATTTTCTGAATGTTGAGCTTGAAGGCAACTTTTTCACTCTTCTTTCTCACTTTCATCAAGAGGCTTTTTAGTTTAGATTAATAGTCTAATCTAATCTAGACTAATACTCTAGTCTGCCATTTTGCATGATGTACTCTGCGTATAAGTTAAATAAGCAGGGTGACAGTATACAGCCTTGATGTACCCCTTTCTCAATTTGGAACTAGTCTGATCGTCCATGTACAGTTCTAACTGCTGCTCCTTGACATACAGATTTCTCTGTATACAGAGAAAAAGAAAATCTGCATACAAATTTCTCAGGAGGCAGGTAAGGTGGTCTGGTATTCTCATCTCTATCAGAATTTTCCACAGTTTGTTGTGATCCACACACAGTTATTAAAGCAGAAGCAGAAGTAGATGTTTTTCTGGAACTCTCTTGATTTTTCAACAATCCAGCGGATGTTGGCAATTTGGTCTCTGATTCCTCTGCCCTTCCTAAATCTGACTTGAACATCTGGAAGTTCACAGTTCATGTACTGTTGAAGTCTAGCTTGGAGAATTTTGAGCATTACTTTGCTAGCACAAGGGTTGAGTGCAATTGTGTTGTAGTTTGAACATTCTTTTCCATTATCTTTCTTTGGGATTGGAATGAAGACTGACCTTTTCCAGTCCCGTGGCCACTGCTGAGTTGTCTAAACTTTCTGGCATATTCAGTGCAGCACTTTCACAGCATCATCTTTTACGGTTTGAAATAGCTCCACTGGAATTCCATCACCTCCACTAGCTTTGTTCATAGTGATGCTTCCTAAGGCCCCCTTGACTTCGCATTCCAGGATGTCTGGCTCTAGGTGAGTGATCACACCATCGTGGTTATCTTGGTCATGAAGATCTCTTTTTATAGAGTTCTTCTGTGTATTCTTGCCACCTCTTCTTAATATTTTCTGCTTCTGTTAGGTCCATACTATTTCTGTCCTTTATTGTGTCCATCTTTGCAAGAAATGTTCCCTTGGTATCTCTAATTTTCTTGACGAGATCTTTAGTCTTTCCCATTTTATTGTTTTCCTCTATTTCTTTGTACTGATCATTGAGGAAGGCTTTCTTGTCTCTCCTTGCTATTCTTTGGAACTCTGCATTCAGATGGATTTATCCTTCCTTTTCTTCTTTGCCTTTCTCTTCTCTCCTTTTCCCAGCTATTTGTAAGGCCTCCTCAGACAATCATTTTGCCTTTTTGCGTTTCTTTTTCTTGAGAATGATCTTGATCACTGCTTCCTGTACAATATCATGAATCTCCATCCATAGTTCTTCAGGCACTCTGTTTGTCAGATCTAATCCCTTCGATCTATTTGTCACTTCCACTGTATAATCGTAAGGGATTTGGTTTAGGTCATGCCTGCATGGTCTAGCGGTTTTCCCTACTTTCTTCAATTTAAGTCTGAATTTGGCTAGAAGGAGCTCATGATCTGAGCACAGTAAGCTCCTGGTCTTGTTTTTGCTGAGTATATAGAGTATATAGAGCTTCTCCATCTTTGGCTGCAAAGAATATAATCAGTCTGATTTTAGTATTGACCATCTGGTGATTTCTATGTGTAGAACCGTCTATTGTGTTGTTGGAAGAGGGTTTTTCCTATGACTTAAGTATTCTTGCCTTGAGAACCCCATGAACAATATGAAGAGTATGAAAAGATTAGGTTTAGTTACATTATTAGCTGCGCTTAGTCACTCTTGTCTGACTCTTTACGACCCCATGGATGGTAGCCTGCCAGACTCCTCTGTCCATGGGATATCCCAGGCAAGAATACTGGAATGGGCTGCCATTTTTTCCCCCAGGAGATCTTCCTGAACCAAGATCAAACCTACATTTCCTGTGTCTCCTCTTCTCTTGCATTGTAGGTAGATTCTTTACTCACTGAGCCGTTGTAATTTGCACATGCTTCCAAATCATAGTGGTTTCAGTATCACAGAAGATCGTTTCTGTCTCATATAATGGTCAAACCCTATAATAGTTCAGGGTGAATGTGGTGCTTCTGTGGGGTTGCTAAGTTGGGTTCCATTTCTTTTATTACTCTGCTGTTTGCAATATTTTGTCCTCCGTAGCATTCCTGCTAGTGGTCAGTGGGCCATGGGAGTGCAGGGCTCTACTTTTTGTAGACATGTCTTTGAAATTACACACTCCACTTCTGCTCACATCTTATTAGCCAGACCTCATCATATGGTCATAACCAGATGCAATGGAGCACTTTAATCAGAGCAGCCATATGCTCAGCTGAGAAATTTGGAGGATATGGGGAACAGGTATTTTCGAAGGCATCTCAACAGTCTTTGTGACAAGTATAACTTTATCATTTTGTTTAAAGGGAATCTTGAGACATAAACATAGTTTGCCGATTAAGTGAAAAATCCCCTATTGGTACCAAATATAAGTTAACCAAATAGTTTTCTCTTCTGAGTATTTTCTTTGTTGTTAATTGTTTATGTAGTTTGACTGTCAAAAAGTATTACATATAATTTTGCTGATAATGGAACCTTTTTGTTGTTTTTTGTTGGTTAGTTGCTAAGTTGTTTCTGACTTTTGCGATCTCATGGAATATAACCCACCAGGCTTCTCTGTCCTTGGGACTTTCCAGGCAAGAAAACTGGAGATGGTTGTCATTTCCTCTTCCGGGGGATCTTCCTGACCCACAGATCGATCCCATGCCTCCTGCATCTTCCGCACTGACAGATTCTTTACCTCTGAGCCACTTGGGAAGTTCAATGAAACTTTACATATGAATATTCTCTATAGAATAAGTATAAAGCTAAAATTAGGAAACCATTTAAAAAATAGGGAGATTTGGAGTATAATAGTTCATTTCTCAGTCTAACGAAAAATTGGCTCATTACATACATAGATGCCTAATCTTTAAGAAAGTATACCACCATATTCTTGTAGTTACTTTTACTTGAATTTATGAAACTTGTTTGCTATACTCAGAAAATATAGACAAAGAAAACTGTAATACCTCTTCTCAGAGATTACTGCTGTACAACATTTGATTTTTAAATAGTATTATATATATGTGAATATATCTGTATATAGAAATATATACATATAATACCCACAATTACATTAGCATTTGACTCAGAGATCTTAACTGCTTCATAGCCTGAATTTTTCCCACATGATCTATATTTGATAGTGTAGGATGTTCACAGTTCTCTTGTATTGTTGGAAGAGGGTGTTTGCTGTTACCACTGCGTTCGCTTGGCAAAACTCTGTTAGCCTTTGACCTGCTTTGTTTTGTACTCCAAGGCCAGCCTGATTTCCTGTTACTCCAGGTGTCTCCTGACTTCCTACTTTTGCATTCTAGTCCCCTATAATGAAAAGGACATAATTTTGGGATGTTAACTCTAGAAGGTCTTGTAGGTCTTCACAGAACCCTTCATCTTCAGCTTCTCCAGCATTACTGATCGGGACATAGACGTGGATTACTGTGATATTGAGTGGTTTGCTTTGGAAACGAACAGAGATCATTCTGTCATCTTTGAGATTGCATCCAAATACTGCATTTCGGACTCTTTTGTTAACTATGATGGCTACTCCATTTCTTCTCAGGGATTTTGGCCCACAGTAGTAGATATAATGGTCATTTGAGTTAAATTCACCCATTCCAGTCCATTTTAGTTCGCTGATTCCTAAAATGTCTGTGTTCACTCTTGCCATCCCTTGTTTTACCACTTCCAATTTGCTTTGATTCATGGACATAACATTCCAGATTCCTTTGCAATATTGCTCTTTACAGCATCAGACCTTGCTTCCATCACCAGTCACATCCACAGCTGGGTGTTGTTTTTGCTTTGGCTCTGTCTCTTCATTCTTTCTGGAGTTATTTCTCCACTGGTCTCCAGTAGCATATGGGCGCCTACAGACCCAGGGAGCTCACCTTTCAGTGTCCTATCTTTTTGCCTTTTCATACTGTTCATGGGGTTCCCAAGGCAAGAATACTGAAGTGGTTTGCCACTCCCTTCTCCAGTGGACCATGTTTTGTCACAGCTCTCTACCGTGACCCATCCATCTTGGATGGCCTTACATGGCATGGCTCAAAGTTTCATTGAGTTAAACAAGGCTGTAGTCCATGTGATCAGTGTGGTTAGTTTTCTGTGGTTGTGATTTTCATTCTGCCTGCCCTCTGATGGAGAAGGATAAGAGGCTTATGGAAGCTTCCTGATGGGAGAGACTGACTGAGGGGAAAACTGGGTCCTATTCTGATGAGTGAGGCCAAATTCAGGAACTCTTTAATCCAATTTCCTGTTGATCGACTGGGCTGTGTTTTCTCCCTGTTGTTTAACCTGAGGCCAAATCACGGTGGAGCTAATGTGGATATCACCAGATGGTCAATACTGAAATCAGATTGATTATATTCTTTGCAGCCAAAGATGGAGAAGCTCTATACAGTCAGCAGAAACAAGACCGGGAGCTGACTGTGGCTCAGATCATGAACTCCTTATTGCCAAATTCAGACTTAAATTGAAGAAAGTAGGGAAAACCACTAGACCATTCAGGTATGACCTAAATCTAATCCCTTATGATTATACAGTGGAAGTAACAATAGATCAAAGGGATTAGATCTGACAGATAAGAGGGCCTGTAGATCTATGGTCAGAGGTTTGTGACATTGTACAGGACACAGGGATCAAGACTATCCCCAAGAAAAAGAAATGCAAAAGGCAAAATGGTTGTCTGAGGAGTCCTTACCAATAGCTGAGAAAAGAAGAGAAGTGAAAGGCAAAGGAAAAAAGGAAAGGTATATCCAACTGAATACAGAGTTCCAAAGAATAGCAAGGAGAGATAAGAAAACTATACTCAGTGATCAATGCAAAGAAATACAGAAAAGCAGTAGAATAGGAAAGACTAGAGATCTCTTCAAGAAAATTAGAGATAACAAGGGAATATTTCATGCAAAGATATGCACAGTAAAGAACAGAAACGGTATGGACATAGCAGCAGCAGAAGATAATACACACAAGATCTATACAGAAAAGATCTTCATGACCCAGATAATTATGATAGTGTGATTGCTCATCTAGAGCCAGACATCCTGGAATGTGAAGTCAAGGGGGCCTTATGAAGCATCACTATGAACAAATCTAGTAGTGGTGATCGAATTCCACTTGAGCTATTTCAAATCCTTACAGGTGATGCTGTGAAAATGCTGCACTCAATATGCCAACAAATTTGGAAGACTCAACAGTGGCCACAGGGCTGCAAAAGGTTAGTTTTCATTTCAATCTCAAAAAAAGATAATTTGAAAGGCTATTTAAACTACCGCACAGTTACACTCATCTCACACGCTAGGAAAGTAATGCTCGAAATTCTCCAATCGAGGCTTCAACAGTATGTGAACTGTGAACTTCTGGATGTTCAAGCTGGATATAGAAAAGGCAGAGGAATCAGAGATCAAATTGCCAACATCCGCTGGATCATCAAAAAAGGAAGAGAGCTCTAGAAAAACATCTACTTCTGCTTTATTGGTAAAGCATTTGACTCTCTGGGTCACAACAAACTGTGGAAAATTTTTAAAGAGACGGAAATACCAGTCCACCTGACCTGCCTCTTGAGAAATCTGTATGCCCATCAAGGAACAACAGACTGGTTCCAAATCAAGAAAGAAGTACATCAAGGCTGATACTGTCACCCTGCTTATTTAATTTATATGTAGAACACATCATGTGAAATGCCGGGCTGATGAAGCATAAGCTGAATCAAGATTGCTGGGCTAAATATCAGTAACCTCAGATATACAGATGTCACCACCCTTATGGCACAATTCAAATAATAACTAAAGAGCCTCTTGATGAAAATGAAAAGGAGAGTGGAAAAGGTGGCTTAAAACTCAACATTTAGAAAACTGAATCATGGCATCCTGTCCCATCACTTTGTGGGAAATAGAGGCTGAAGAAATGGAAACAGTGAAAGACTTTATTTTTCGGGGCTCTAGACATCACTGCAGATGATGACTGCAGCTGTGAAATTAAAAGATGCTTGCTCCTTGGAAGGATAGCTATGACCAATCTAGACAGCATATTAAAAAGCAGAGACATTACTTTGCCAACAAATATCAGTCTAGTCAAAGCTTTGGTTTTTCCAGTAGTCATGTATACATGTGAGAGTTGGACCATAAAGATAACTGAGTGTGCCGAAGAATTGATACTTTTGAGCTGTGGTGTTGGAGAAGACTCTTGAGAGTCCCTTGGACTGCCAGGAGGTCAAATCAGTTAATCCTAAATGATATCAGTCTTGAATAATCATTGGAAGGACTGACGTTGAAGCTGCAACTCCAATACTTTGGCCACCTGATGCGAAGAACTGACTCATTGGAGAAGACTCTGATGCTGGTAAAGATTGAAGGCATGAGGAGAAGGGGATGACAGTGGATGAGATGGTTGGGTGGCATCACGGACCCGATAGACATGACTTTGAGTAAGCTCTGGGAGTTGGTGGTGGACAGGGAAGCTTGGTGTGCTGCCGTCCCCATGGGTTGCGGGGAGTTAAACCCGACTGAGCGACTGAAGTGACCTTAACTGACGTTCATGCTACATGTAAAAACCATTTTGCACCACTATTAAGGTATCTGTTTTATGGATATTTTAGAATTGATGTAATGAGTTTCAATTTTGAATATTTAGTCTGTGTCTGCACTTCTGCTGTTTTAAACAATACCATGATGAATATTTTTGTGTACATAATGTATATTTTTCTGAATATTTCCTTAAGACAGGTATTATATGCAGAACTATTTGGTGACGGGATTTATACTTTTTTAAGGTTTTTGATAAATATTATGTTAATACAAATTTCCTTGTTTTCTACTCAACCCTGGAGTTTTATCTTTCTCTTAAATCTATGATAATCTGATACTAAATATGGTTAATTGTTTTAGTAGTTGGGAAATTGATTCTAGTTATTTACATTTTTTTTCCTTCTTGGATTTTATCCCTCACTCGGAAATAGTGTCTCTGTATTTGAGGGGATTATTTTTTCCACGGTTTGCTTATGTTGTATGGATATTTGTAGATGGTGACATAATTGAGTTCTCCCTTTATTCTTCCACTCCGTGGGGTACAATTTATCCTTTCTTACTGGTAATGAGTCTGCACTTGGATACCTCATGTTCTGTGCTTTCTGTCGATAGCTCCCTGTTGTATCTAAGGATAGGCAGCAATCGGTTGGCCATAGGGAATGGAGACTGGTCAACTTTGTGTGGGCCTGCAATTCTTTCTGTTAGATTGTGAGTCTGGGAATCACATTAGTGGACCATCACTTTCTTTCTTTCTTTCTTTCTTTTTTTAACCTACTGGAGTACGATTCTGAAAAAATTCCTTTCTTCTTTCTTTTTGGTAAACTTGGGGGAATTAATGCTGAAAAGCTTTTTTTTTTCCTAATGAACAAGAAATATAGTAGCCCTGGTAGTTTATTTGGGAGAGTCACAGTTTATTGAATGCCCATAGGCAATTCATAAATACATAAAGCTCAAGATAAATGTAATTTTTGCAGTTTCCTCTCTTAGTGTCTCAGGGTAAGAGACAGGGAAAATAAGACCCTAGAGTAGGTTAGAACAGTGGCTGTCTTGAAATATATCATTTGTCTCACAACTGGATATTCTGATGCCTGTGTTTAGAGTAACAATTTCTGTCAAAGAATATATTTTGAAAACTGTGAATATTAGTAATTCACTAATTCACACATTCCATCTTAACTGGGTGGTCTTCCAGCAGTAGAATCCTAGTGCAAATTGCCAGTTTCAGCGGAACTGCACAAATATGTCTTTACTTTAATTGTTGCAGAGTTATTTATCTTAACAAGTATGAAGTACTTTCCTATGATCCATCCTGCTTATAAACAAGATACTGTTTTTCATTCTTGAGAATTACATTTCAGAATTTTTTCGTTCTATGTGTTTTGACGCAAGAAGTTCCTAAGTCAACTTCTGCACGCATATGCTTTTTTAAATTAACTTTTAATTGGAAAATGATTGCTTTACAATGTTGTTGTTGGTTTCTGCCATACAACAACATAAATCAGCTGTAAGTATACATATGTCCTCTCCCTCTTGAACTTCCCTCCAGTGCATATGTTTTTGAAACACTATTTCCAGCTTGTTTGGTTAACACAAAATCCAGCTTCAAAAACGATTGTATGATGAGGTACATCATCATAAAAAAGTTACTTTTTCTGATTTTCACTGACTTTGGGGCTCCTTTTTAATATATGTTTTACCGGTGCTCTTCTCATGAGAGTCCCTTGTTATATTCACACTCAGTCTTCCACTCTTTTAGTGTACCTAGGCCCATGAAAAGACTGGTATTTTAAAGAAATTGGAGAGATCAGCAGTCACATCAGGTGCTACTGTGGGCTTCCTAACTGCACTTGAGATCACTTTGGGCATTTTCTTCACAGAGGTGATTGACGCACATTTTCTTTCTTTCTTTCTTTTTTTTTAAATTTAAATTTACTTATTTTAATTGGAGGCTAATTACTTTACAATATTGTATTGGTTTTGCCATACATTCACATGAATCTGCCACGAGTGTACATGTGTTCCCAATCCTGAACCCCCCTCCCACCTCCCTCCTGGCACCATCCCTCTGGGTCATCCCAGTGCACCAGCCCCAAGCATCCTGTATCCTGCATTGAACCTGGACTGGCGATTCGTTTCTTATATGATATACGTGTTTCAATGCCATTCTCCCGAATCATCCCACCCTCTCCCTCTCCCACAGAGTCCAAAAGACTGTTCTATACATCTGTGTCTCTTGGTGCACATTTCCTTTGATCATTTTTTCCTCATTCTTTTGCTTCCTTTTTCTCCCCTCGCCCCTTTTTTGCCCATTGGGGAACGTCTCATTTAGTTGGCCCCCCAAAGTTCTCTGACTTCTGCTGGGAGAATGTGTGACTTAAGCTAAACCCGTAAGACCCTTCCAAAAGTTAAATACAGAGCTGAGTGATGTGAAAACTGACTCACCCAGAGGGGAGAAGAGACTGTGGCTCCCGCTTCCTAGATTTTTATTTTGTTATTTTGTTACCTGTTCTTCCCGAGGCTGTTTCTAAAGCCTTTTATTTTTTGGTCACACAATAAATTGCTCTTTTTCTTTCAGTTAGCCAGAGTTGGTTTCTGTTGCTAACCAAAGAAGCCTGTCCTAAATGTACAATGTACACTTGTACAAATGTGCAATGAACAATTTCACAGTGGCTCAAGGGCAGCTAGTGCTGCAGCCAGGGAGCCTCCAAGGAGGGTATTTACCTAGCTGCCAGGAGCAAATTCACATTAGTTCATTTCACAGAACCGTGAGTTAGAATGAACACATATGAATTTATAAAAAGAAAGGCTGCTGTCAATGTGCAAGCTTAATATAGCATTTTAATGCTCGCCTATTGGCAAGCCATGTGGAATTCAGGAATTTCCCAGATAGAAGACTGCTTGATGAATAGGGTAAGATAGTTGTATGACGCAGGATAGAAACCTGATTTCCTCTTGATAATGCTTGATTGGACTCTTGTCAACCCATAGCCCTTTTCTCTGCTAGATTTCCAAAGGATCCCATGCCTTTTTAACCACTGTCTACTGTGAGGAAGAGAACTTTGAATTTCCTCTCCTACCCAGGTCACCTGCAAGGAAAAATAAAACTAATTTAGAAAGATGCAAAGAGCTGAGGTGCTCCGCCATAAAATTGAGAGCACATTCTTCTTTAAATCTATACATTCTTAAGGCTAAGTCTTATCATTTTATAAAGCTACTCCAAATGTAAGATGAGCTTAATACAGCTGCATTATGTTCTCAAGTTCCTGGGACTTAAACCATGCTACCTGGATTGGACTCTAAATGCTTCTGAATTCTTCCAGTGTATGTTAGAGAAAACCTCATGTTCATGCTGTAATGTGGCCATTCACAGTTGCTGGCCCGGAGGAACAGCTTTAGTCTCTACCTCCTTTTTATCCTATTTTCCTCTCAAGATCTTGGAGGAAACTTGAGAATAACACCTCTAGATTAGAGGCTGAAAAAGGACCCAGCCTTCCCAGAAAGATAGCTAGACTTGATTTCCCCAGATGTTTTATGTGTCCAAGACTAGAACGTCTTAGGACCGTTGGCTGCCACTGATCATTTTTCTTTGCTGTCACCTTCCCTTCCCTAAGGATTGTTATAATAAGTTTACCTGGTTTCCCTGATTTTAATCTCATCCTTTTACTTAATTTTGTTGATGTCATCAGAATAACTTTTCCAAGAAATTACTTTGATCCTTCTGGTTTCCATACTCTTTCTGTCTGTAGAGGAGCTGTATAGCGCACTGGCCTGGAGCACAGGTTCTGGAGTGTAAATGCTTGGGCTGACTGATTCTTCTCTTGGGTAAATTACTTCCCCTCACAGTGCCATGATTTCTTCATCTGTAAAGTAGGGGATAGGTATAGAACTTAGTGGCTATTGAGAGGATTAAATATGTTTGATATTAAATATCAAAATGGCCTTTGTTCTACTTTTTAAGGCTAAAGTTGATTACCGTTTCTTAATCACTGGTATATGCCACGTACTGTGCTAAATTTTGTTAATATGTTGTGAAAGAGCTATCCTCCAAAGTAGTCTTCAGCTCCATTTTTCATGTAGGAAAATGAGATTGGGAAAGGTTAGGGCCCAAAGTCAGGTTACTTAGCTGGTGAGGTGTGGTAGAAGAAAAATTCAGACCACAAACTGCCCTGTCCACACTGTCGCTCTTGGTTCCTCTTGGAAACTGCACTGTATGAAGTTCTGACACACCTGGCCACAGTCATCCAGCCAGCAGTTTGCCTACTTGTGATTTTCACTGTTGCATGCTCAAGAATTGCGCCATATATTATTTTTCTAATCAATGGAAATGCTCTAGCACAGATTTTTAAACTACTTAGAAAAAAAAAAGACATAATTTCTTAGAATTCCTCCACATCAAGAGACCAAACAATGTTTAAATACTTTAAAATAATTTGTAAAGTTGACTCTATTATTGAATCATTTTAAAGCAGAGTCAGTGGTACATCTCGGCAGTTCTCATAAAATTTCAGTGTATTTAGAAAAGAGGGTCATTCTGGATAATGATTTTGTAGATAGAGAATTGAAGACAGAAGGTTGTTTATTGACTTGCCAAAGGCCACCTGGTAAATTAACAACAAAACTTGCTTTACAGCCGTGTTTTCCAGCTCCTTCTGTGCAGTTTCTACCCTGAGACCATCTTGTCCTTTAAGGCGAGAGAGTAATTTAAAATTTATATGTGATGCTTCCTGGGAAACTAAATCTGTTTGAAATTGTATTTGGGAGGAATTGACACATTCGCCAGGCAGCGTCAGGCCGCTGTGTGTGGATTTCAGTGATAAAGGACAAAGACACATAGGTGCCTAGAAATTGGTTATCTGTGTGTGGATTTCAGTGATGGAGGGCGAAGACACATAGGTGCCTAGAAATTGGTTATTAATATTTTTTAAATGTTGGGATGTCTATAGTGTGCGGTTATTTGTAATCTTGACTTCAGGCTTGATATGAATCTGCTGTTCCCTCCACCTGGGAGAATCGACCCCATTTCTGATTCTCATCCTTCTCAACACACCGGTTCTTGTCATAGTCCTAGTTTAGGTCTCAGGGTCAAAGTCTTTCTCAGAAAACCCAACCCTTATTCACTGCTCTGATTCTTCCTCATCTGACCTCACTTCTGTTCTTCAAATTTCCCCCAATTCCCATTTTCCCAGTTTCCCAATTCCCAGTTTCTTCCTCCCTTTTAGGGGCCAGTGTGTCAGAACTTGACTTTTAATCATGCCTATGGATTCTCCTGCCCAAAACATATTTTCCTTGTTGGTGGAATCATGGTCATCAGAATCTTCAGATTCAGTACATTCTACTACTGGCTACAAAACATCCACAGTGTCCCAAAATAATAAGCACCTTCACGTGGAGAACCTCTCACAAGAATCATTTTTCTTTTTAAACTTGTGACTTATCCTAACCATTCCTAACCATGTAAACATAGGACATTTTCCTCCTGATCAGTACTACCCATCTGTATTATTTAATTAATTCTGTGATATGATTCTTCACTTTTAAGAATGAAGACTGCATGGGGACAGGTTCAGTTCCTATCTTGGTCATTGTTACATCCACAGGGAAGTGTGTAACACAAAGGAGAACCTTAGTAAATATTTGTTGGATAAATGCACATTTTGATGAGTGTGTGCAAATGGGCAGTGGTTGAGAGACCAAGGGTGAACGGGAGGGTAGAATGATGAATCTGGGCATCAAGGAACTTCCAGTCCAGAGGAAGAGAAAAATGGTGAATGATAAAATTCATTTACAGGATCCCTGAACGGAGGGTTAAGTGGCAGATCAAGGAGAAAGGGCTGACTTGATAAGAGAATGAGAAGTGATTGGTCCTAACTGGGCTGAGGAAAGACAAAGTAGACCCCACAGAGTAGATGAAATTTAATTTGGCCTTGAAAGAGAAACTGATTTAGGAGGGTGGGAAGGGTTCGAAAGCATGACAAATTGCTGTTGTGTTTACGCATCCCTGGATCCCTTGTATATTTCTCTCCTGTCAGGATAGGAGACAGATCCTATGGTTGGGAATCAGGGAACCTGAGTTTGTTGCTGTTTATCATGGGGCCTTGCTCACTGCTCACTATTTCAGTTTGCAACAGAAAGGTATTACACATGAATTTGAAGGACTCTTTCTCCTCTAGAACTCTAGGATGCCATTCTGTCCTCTGACTCATGTGAGAAATGTGCCTTTCTATTGTGACCTTTCTTTTCTGCACGTCATGGAAAATGTCAGTGAGGAGTTAGGGTTGTGTCCTGGTCCTCTTTGTGGCTTGCTGACTGCAGACCTGTTCTAGTGTTTCTCTGGTTTTGTTTTAGTAGGTGAGATGTACAGTTAGAGCGCAGGGGAGGTAGTGGGATCACAGCCTTTTGGGTTCTCCTTGGATCGCCCCAGGTCTCCAGGTCAGGGTTTTGTCAGGCTGAGTTGGGTCCACTTGACTTAGCGGAATACTGATGGTGAGCAGCCCCATTGATACAGACTTGGTTGTTCTCACTTCCTACATGTGGTTTGGAAATGCATGGCCTTTTGACCCACAGCGGCTGAAATTCCTTCTTGCACATGAGTTCTTGGGAGAGATGTCAAGTTATGAAACAAGTGGAAGCAGGGGCCTGAAGAAAGGAATAGGCTGGAGTTGAGCCAAAACTGCAAATATTTATAGAGTATCTGTGGCCTTTGCAGATCTAAAATTATCTTATGTTAATTATACTATGTTTTGAGAACATTGAATGTCCTGAGTGTGATTTTGTGTTCATATGAAATTACTACATTTCTACTCTTCTTCTATGGTAAATTGAGAAGTTTGGTCATTAGATAATCTTTGATATTTCTTTAGTTATAACAGGCTATGAATTTTTTAGTGAAGGTAGGTGTAAGAGTGAGTGGGTACCAGAAAAACTGGGATAGAGGAAGCATCTCCTCTTTGTTAAAACGTCATTACCCTGGGACTTCCCCGGCAGTCCAGTGATTAAGACTCTGCAGTTCCAATGCAGGGGGCATGGGTTTGATCCCTGGGTCAGGAAGAAAGTAGTAATCTTGCATTTCTCTCTTCTTCACTTTTTGCCCTCGAGAAATTTGCTTTCTGGTGCAAAGAGAGGAATCAACAATGATGAACTTCCAGGTTGTGAAAACAATAGTGCCATCTGGTTAATTACCTTTTTTGCTGTGTGGATTTCTTCTGTATTTTCTGGGAAGGAAGTGTTCAATATATACACAATAAATTGTAGGAGTTGTGTGTCTGTGTATATATGATTCAGGTTTGATTTAATCCCTCATTTATGATGGCAGGGATCTGTTTGTGAAATGATGAATTGCAAATGTTCATCTTTTTTCTTTATTTCTGAGATACTAATGAACTTTGCATGTAAGACTTGCAAATTGTGAGATCCAAAGAAATAGATTAATCCTTTTGTAGAGGAAAACAGAAAATATTAATAATGAGATACCATTAATTTACTGAGTCCTTAGTGTTTACCTGCTAAGAGATTTAAAGATATCATTTATGCATTCAGCAAATATTTAATATCTGCTTAGTTTGTGCCGGTACTGTTATAAGGTATTGGCTGTTTACTGGTGAACATGACTCAGTCCCTGTCCTTATAGACATTAGGGTAAAGAAGAGGAATTAAAATCAGACCCAGAGATGTTTCATTGTCCAAGAAAATGATGAAAATGTAGAAGGTGAAAGTCATGTGACATTGTTGAGATGTGTCCTGGACCAAGAGTACTTTCCCAATCGTTAGTTCAGGAGTTACAACGATTTCTCTATTGAAGAAAAATTAAGGCCATTTCCTCCCTGCTTAACCTGCTGAGATGGTGCACAGATCACCTCCCTGTGATCTGTGACTGTCAGCTGTTCATCAGGTTCTCATTTGTGAGGTGTGTAATGCTTGCTTTTATGGCACAAGCATTTGCTCCTCCCACCCTATCTGTCATACAGATCCTTGTTTGGGTACCATTCTCCAGTATTTCTTGTCCATAATTGTCCCGCCAAAGCATAGCTCCCTTTCTGTGATACGACTTCCAGATCCGTGATGTTTTAGCTGATATGTAACCCTTGGATTCTCTGCTGACAGAAAAGGTGAGATATTGTATATACACACTTTAGTCCACAGTGGCACGCAGAGGGTCACTGAGAACTGCTATGATGATGATAACCACTGCCAACACCACCCCCGCCCCTATTGTTAGTACTGAATGGGCTTGCTAGGGAATTTTAATTTTTCTTCTAAGTTTTTTTTTTTTTTAATCTTATGGACAAGCCAACAGCTGATCTCATGTATCTGTTGGGGTTGATAAGGGGAAAGGTATAGGGGAGAGGAGGGGCCCATCAGTCGCACTTATCAGACCTACAACTTATCAGCTGTGTAATGTTAAGACAAGTTTGGTATCCCTTCTAAGCTGGTTTCCTTATCTGTAAAATGAGAATAATAATAACCATAAAATTCTGTTGATTACTTATTATGAATCAGACATTTTACTCAGATTGTCTACTTTGGACCTTTTAAATAACTCCTCTTTGAGTTGTAGGAATTGTTATTATTTCCAATTTACATATGATCCTTAGCATCGAGAGGTTAAGAGCTTTGTCTGTGGACACACAGCCAGCATGAAGTGGGGCTGGGATCGGAACACAGGCAGTCTGGTTGTCCCAGGTTGTTGTAATACATGAGACTTTGTACATCGCTTCCCTTGAAGGGTACATTGTCATGTTTATTCAGAGTGTAGTATCACGACCACAAACTGGGCTTTCAGCATCAAATAAAGCTGCTCTTCCCTCATGGAGGTGGCCTTGACTGCTCTCTCAGTTCAGTTCAGTCGTTCAGTTGTGTCTAACCTTTGCAACCGCATGGACTGCACCCTCTCCAGGGGGATGGACCCCCTGTCCATCACCAACTCCTGGAGCTTACTCAAACTCATGCTCATCGAGTCGGTGATGCCATCCAATCATCCTCTGTCGTCCCTTTCTCCTCCTGCCTTCAGTCTTTCCCAGGTAGACTGCTCTCTACCCAGAACCCTTACTCCCAACTTGGAGTTCTTTCTGCCGGCTACAGGTGGAGATGGGTCTGATGTTCCAAATTCCTTAACGCAAAGGAAGAATGATTACTTATCCAGTGTTTAACTGTTCATCCTGGGACTTCCTGGTGAACTTAGTCACTTCTTTTCACTCTCTGCTTCCACTTCAATTTCTGGTTTGACATCAGCATGTTGAGAAACGTTAGAGGAGCTTTGCAGCTAGCCTCTGTTACCTCGATGAGCTTTTGCACCCACAGGACCTGCCAGGTGAGGATACTTTTTGTTTACTGAGAAGCATTTCTTTTTTTTTTTTTCTTAACGTGCCTTGATGGCATGGAAGTTACTCCAAAGTAAGATCTGTGTTGACTTTGATCACTTCACCCCCAGCTGAAGGAGTTCTGGCCCCAGGGGTAGCTGAAACCAGCTCCAGTGCTGTCAGTGATGAGGATTTGGGGGAAGAAACTCTCTAGTGCAAAAGTCAGTTCCCACCTTAGCACCTCTGTTCATCCCCCCACCTGTTGCCTACATCAACTGGAGGTGGCTTCTGGTCTGAGCTGGTTACCACATCAACCCAGGCAGCTTTCCTTTGGGCTGTGACAAGGAGCTGGTTCTGGGCTATTTGTAAATAGGTTGACAGCATCGAAACAAAGTGTAATATTTAAACCATAACACAGAACATGCAGTCATGGTGGCAAGCCTGTCCCATCTCTGGTGTGATTTGTCCCTTACTTTTATTTTTTCCTTCTCATCTTGTGGTAAAGATGTACTCATTTGAGGACTGGAGAGAATGATTTGGGTAATTAAAGGATGGATGTATACTCTCACATCCAAAGTTTCGATTTACAGTGTGAACCCTGTGACCTGAGTATTTCATCCAATGCCAGAATGGTTTGGCTATGGACCGTGGTTTGTCTTTGTTCTGTTTTGGCAGGTGATTAGATTCTTCTTAAAAAAAAAAAAAAAGTTTATTTAGTTTATTTTAAAACTATTTTGGCTGCGTGGTACAGCATGTGGATCTTAGTTCCCTGAGCAGGAATTGAACCCACATCCCTTTCAGTGGAAGCTTGCAGTCTTAACCACTGGACCACTAGGGAAGTCTCTGATCAGGTTCTTTTCTGATGATCAGAAAGCTTCAGCACATAAGTTAACTGAAAATTCAGGTTTGTATATTTGGTGGGAAACACTTTCTCTGTCTTTTTCTTACCGTACTCATTCTGTTCCTGAGAGCTAAGACACTTTCTCCCTGGTTGAGGCCTTGTTCACTGCAGCTGGATGCAAGCTGAGATCATCTCTAGGGAACCAGTCCTCATGGGTGGAAGTGGAGAAAAACACATTAAAATATCTCTGGGCTTTTGAGAGGTCCTCATTCTTATAAGGAGGCTGCTGATGTTTATGGCCCTGACTAATTACTGGTGTTACTCATCTCAGTTAAGTGTTAGAAGATAGGGAGTTGAACTGTGGAGGGTTTCATCTCTTCTGTGGAATGAATAAACTCATATTGGTGGTTATGTCAAAATGTCTTAAAGACGTTTTCTAAGACATCTCCAAGATCATTTTTTTATAAATTTCAGAGGGAAAAAGGCCCGGTAGGTTGGGCCACAGAGCGTGTTGATAACAGTGTGAATTTTGAATTGAGACCTCCTTTTGAATTTCAGCTCAAACTTGAAGAGGGTTTTGGCTTTAACTTAATTTTTATTTTTAAAAATTAATAAAGCAGTACACATAGATAATTTTAAGAAGCACAAAGATTTATAACAATAACTTGAGAGTCCCCAACATCACTCCTCCCTACCCTTCAGTGGGATCCCCCAGAGGGTACCATTTTTAACTGTAAGTTTTTCTTCTGAAATTTCCCTTTATATTTAGAACTCATATGTTTGTGTCTCTTTCTTAAAGTTTCAAATGTAGGTATCTTGTCTTGTTACCTCTTATTGTCCCTTGAAAGGACCTTGAGGTTTGTTTTCTCACTCCATCTAAAAACACAAAATTCTTCCTCTACCCTCCTAAAATCTACATAGTAGTACCAGTGTATCAGCATTTTTGGATGAGCATTCACAGTGAAGTCTTACAGTGTACTATAATTACATTGTTTTTTATGGCACAAGTGCTTTGCTTTTTCTGTTGCTCGTTTTCCTTTGTACCCTAATTCTTTTTCAAACTCTGTACCAGAACTGAAAAATCCTCCCAACATAGTCAAACCAATCAAATTATTCAGTTCCTTAAAATTTTTTCTTTGGAGTCCTGTCTCATGTTGTTGACTGTCTTTCTGCCCTAATCTTAACTGGGTGTTTTCTGTGTCCCATAGTGTCATATTGGAATTTCTCTTCTTAAAGTCCTTGAAAGGGAAAGTGTCTTAACCCTTCTCAGCCGTGGATCTTCATCTGTGAAATGGGGCTAATATTATCTATCACAGGGAGTTACTGTGAGAACTTTATAAGCTGAGAGAAATGGAAGGCAGTGGCATGAAATAAAAACTTCATCAGTGTTAGTTACTGTTATTCTTGTTAAAGAAAAACTTTCTCCTCTTCTTTATCATGTTAAATTATGCTCACTAATCTGCAATGCATCTTTAAGAATCAGGTGTCTTTTTATAGCTGGAAAAGACCTGAGATATAATAACCTTTCATTTTGCAGTGAGACCCAGAGTAGATAATGTGTCTTTACCGAGGTCATGGGTCTAGTCAGTAGAGAAGTGGAGCCACAAGGAGATCCCTGTATCTCTAACATTAGTTATAGTCATGTGTTCTTCGCATTTTCTCACGTAGCCCAGTAACTTGCAGGGTTTTCTATTTTGTTTTTATTGTGTTATGTCTTAGCCACTTCTTCTTCCTTTGCCTAATTTCTTAATTTAAAACAAATAAGCAGTAGCTTTATTGAAATATAGTTTGAATACCAATCACTCACTTAAAGTTTATAATTCAGTAGTTTTAGCATATTCACAGAATTGTATGCCATTGCCAAAATCTGACTTAACATTTTCACCATCTCAAAAAGAAATCCTGTCGTTTTGCTATCACTCCCCTGACCCTTAACCCTCAGTTCAGTTCAGTCGCTCAGTCGTGTCCGACTCTTTGCGACCCCATGCATCACAGCAGGCCAGGCCTCCCTGTCCATCACCAACTCCCGGAGTTTACCCAAACTCATGTGCGTTGAGTTGGTGATGCCATCCAGCCATCTCATCCTCTGTTGTCCCCTTCTCCTCCTGCCCCCAATCCCTCCCCAGCATCAGGGTCTTTTCCAATGAGTCAGCTCTTTACATGAGGTGGCCAATGTATTGGAGTTTCAGCTTCAGCATCATTCCTTCCAGTGAACACCCAGGGCTGACCTCCTTTAGCAGTATTAAACACAAGTACTTCATCCAGGGTTTTCTGGAGTAGTTCAAGAAGGAACAATGATTGTATGGAGTGAAGGACAAAGGAGAGTTGGTGGATCTCTTTCCATAATATTTAGCCTCATCTTCATGGCAAGTTTTTGAGTTTCTTTCCCAGCATTCACTAGAAACTTTGCATCAGGGTTCTGATAATGGCCCAGATCACACCTTCCCCCCGCTCCTTTCTGAAGTCTCACCCCTCAGTCTGGTCCCAGGTAAAAGTGCCTTCCTATTCCATTTTCTTCTGGCTCCACCTGCCATGTTTTGTGCTCTGCTGGCCTTACACCATGTTTCTGTTGCTTTCTAAGATCCAGCATTTGCCTCCTGGGAAGCACCCAGGGTTCCACAGTTATTTTTCTTCCTCTTCCCCTCCGTAATTCCTCCATTGCCTTCTCTCGGTGCTGTGCTCTTCGCTGGATGGCTTTGCGGTAGTTCCATAACCCCAGTCCTGGAGCAAGTCACATGTTTCAGAGGTGCAGGAAAGAAATGTTAACCTCCCTCCTTCCCCCTCCAAACTCACCCTTCCCTCAGCCCCACTCCAGCCAGCCAATGATGCCAGACTGATTAGCTTTTTGTACTTGTAGGAACATATGAAAGACTTAAGACCATAGTCTGTCTTCATTTCTCTACTAAAATGGTAGGGCCTCACTGTGCACACAGTCCAGTTTTCTCCTTCTCTCTCCTCTCCTCTTTCCTGTGCTTTTTCCTCCTTCCCTCTCTCGCTCTCTCCTTTCTGCCTACTTCCCTGCAGATCCATTCTCTCTCCCTTTCTGGCTCCTTCCGTTTTCCCCTTCATTTCCCCCTCTCCCCTTCCTGATTTGAGTTGCTTGCTTAGTTCAGTCATCGTGTAGGGACCAGGGGGTATAAAAATGCACTGAGACAAGGCCATCACCTTCTAGGAGACCAAGATCTTGTGAGATCAGAATATGAATAGTTTATTATTATAAAAGCTTTCTGTCTTTTAGACAGTCCTCCTTACTCACTCAGAACGCAATTGAAGAACCATTGGCGACCCAAACTCCCTTCTCCAGTATTGAATTGAACTTGGGTCCTGAAAATTAAAAAAAAAAAAAAAATCGTATCCCAGTGCTCAGGCAGCCTATTAAATTAAGTCCATTCCTATCCTTCCCATGTTTGTTTACATTATAGATATTTGTCAACATTATAGGCTTCTGTCTACAGTAGAAATAAACTCTCAGCATCATTGGTAGAATAAATAGCTCTTTCTAAGGGGAATTGCATTTAATGAAGAATGGCTTTCCCAACCTCAGAAGTAACTTGATCCATTTTAAGGGTAGCAATCAGTGATTCACTCTATACAGCCAGGTATTGGAATGCAATGCAGAATTCATTTTCTGGGAGATATGTTGACACTTTATTACTCTGTGCCCAGTCTTATACTGTATGGTCCACATGTCTCTTACCCTCTCATTCTCATTCTCAGACATGAAATAGCCAGCAGTGGAATCGTTTAATTGCAGACAAGAAATGTGAGGTGCTAAATAGTAAGAATCTCTATCTATTTCAGTTTAGTTCACTTAGGAGTATTCATTGGGTGTCTATTGTGTGCCAGGCTCTGTTGTAAGACACTTGGAATACATCATTAAAAAACAAAGAGGCTTGCCCTTAGGTAGTGTACATTCTAAAAAGGGTAGGTAGGTACGGTAGGATAGATAAAAAAGTATAGGCATAATCAATTAGAAAATTATAGAATACAGTAGAAGTTGATAAGAACTATGGGGGAAAAGAAAGTAGAGCAAGGTAAGGGAATTGAAAGTGGTCAGGGTTTAGCAGATTATTGTAGTAAATGAAACAGGGTAGACTTCATGGAGAAGTCAAGAATTGAGTACAGTATGGAAAATATTACCTCTTATCTCATTTAGAGTTGGAAAACTCATCTACCAAGTCTTTTTGGAGCTGGGCAATGCAGGAATGGTTCATCCTGTTACCCATGCCCCTTAATGGCTCATAGTTTCTCTAGGGAGATCTATTAGCCCCAGGAAGTGACTGGGTGGTGGAAGGAATAGGGCAGACAGTGTTTCAGTAGAGTTCAGAGGATGTGAGACTGTATGTCGGTAAGCACCTCCTGCAGATAAATGCTTAGCACATGTTATGTGGAGATTTTGTGACCGACTTCCAGAGGTTTTGAGCCATTTTTCCGGAATACTGGGAACCTCTCTGGGATTTTAAGTGACGGAACTCTGTCTTCAGAGTCATACTGTCTTTTGAATGTGAGTTTTACCATTTGACAATGATGATTGTGTTCCTTCACCTCTTTCAGCTTTGCTTTCTTCCTCTGTAAAATGGGAAAATTGATACTTAGCTCAAAAGTTGTTGTAAAGCTAATATAAGTGTTATTGACAGTGTTTAGTATGGGGTCTGACGCATTGTCACAGCGGTGATTATTCTTATCCATTCTCATCTGTAGAAACATCTAATGTTTTGTTTCAAGAAAGGAGTCGTTGGCAAGATGGTTTAGGTAATAATTAGCCTTGCAAGGCCCCTTGTCTAGGCCAGGTGAGAAGCCTAGAGTAGGGAGGCCCTCGCACTTCTCACTTCCGCTTCCTAACACGGGGCCAACTTTTCAGAACGGCATATGGACCAAAAGAACTCACGGGGATTTTTCTCAGCAGGTAGACTCGTAAACAAATGACAGGGCAGAGAGAAGTGACTTGTGGAATCTTGATAGATCAGCAGTTACAAGGAGTCACCCCTGGGACCACCATCTGTTCCCAGTCCTCCCCTGGCTGAGGTTAGCTTTACGTGGTAGCTGTTTTCTGTGCAGCCCATTCACGTCCTTTAAGATGATGTGGGTTCTTGGTTAGTGATACAGAAAGGAATTCTGGACCTTAGGTCTTGGGGAAATATTCCAGGACGGCTTCGTGTATTCAGGAAGCATTGCTGCCCTCAGTGTGTCAGACACTGCACTAGGGGTTGTGTAACCAAAACTCGTGGAGGCACAGGCCCTGCTGTCCGGGGGCTTCTGACATAGTGGTTCTTTGGGAGCGTGGGTGGATGATGGTTGGATGATGATAAACACTGTGTGTTTATTTTGGGCCAGGTAAGGTCTGATCCACACAAAGCGCTTCTAAGTCTGAAGTCATTTATATGTCACAGCAGCCTTGGGGGAGATACTGTTGTTATCTCCAATTTACAGGATGAGAAAACTGTGCTGGAGAGGGGTTAGGTAACTCACCCCAGAGCACACCCATTGGTAAAGGGACACTTAAAATATCAGATTTCCCAGATACCTGGGTTTTCAGCTTCTGCTTAAAAAGACCTGCAGATGGGTGGACATGAATGGGCTTGCATCCTGCTCAGCGTCGGCCGGCAGCAGTTGTGTGGCTGCTCATCCTGTTGACTGGCTGCAGTCCTCACTGCTCCATAATCTCTCACCCTCTTCCCTGTGCTGACTTCCTCTTACACACTTGGTGAGCAGCCCTGAGTTATGCTGTCTATCAAATTTATTTGATTAATATGGCAGCACCCCAGTTGTGGAAAATGGTCAACCTTAGAAAGAAATGAAGTTCAGATGCCTGGAGAAGGAGAGGGGAAGGGGGACAGATGAAAGGTGTAGGAGGCAGTGCCCACGGTGGAAATGCTATCGTGCCTCTATATGCATATAATTGAGACACTGCCTCTCTTTAGTTCTAGAGCACATATTACATAGGTTATTCTGTCATGACTTGGTCTTGATGCTGAAACTTGGCTTCTGTGCACTGTTGCAGGATTGATTTTCAGGGACAGAGTGTTGGGTGAAGTAGTAGAAAAGAATAGTGCTTTGCCAGTCAGCCGGGGATACAGTGGGCCAATACCCTCAAAACTGTGTGTCCCAACCCAGGAGGATTGGGTGAGGAGTCTTATAGCAGTGGTTCAAGGGATGGGGAGTTGCTGATAGGGATTAAGGTCTGTGCAGGGCCTGCACTCCTTTAATCTGGCCTCAGGGGGTCTCCTGATCAGCCTCTGTGGTTTTTCACGTTATCAGACTGTGGCCTTCTTCTTTGGAATGAAGACTGCTTCGTCAAGTAGTTAACATCTTCCATCTGTTGGAGGTTCTAGTTCTGTAGAAGAATTCAAAGATATTGTTATATGTATCCCTTGAAGAGGAAGCAGGATCCTGGCTCAAGGCTGCAGGATTGTTTCTTGACTGCTCCTCCCTTCTGTCTTATCCCCTCCTTTCTCTGATTAGAACTGAGCTGTTGAACTTTGAAACTCAGGGAAGGTCTTGGAGGCTGAAGCCTATTCCCTGCAAATAAGAAACGGGACACAAAAAGATTTCCGTGTCCCGGAAATCCCCAGGGTCCTGCTCAGTTTCATTCTTTCTCAACCGGCTTTTCTGAACCCTTGTTTAGGTAGTCTTCCTTTTTGCTTTAGAGTTTTCTTTGTTCCCACCTTAAAAAAACCCTGCATATCTCATTTTTAAAGAAAAAAAGTAGAAAATACGGGAGAAAAACATAAAGAGAGTCAATATCAACAATCCCTCCCAAGCATATCTATGCTATTCATGTGCAGTATACCTTCATTTTATATAGGATTCAAATAGTTTTATATCCTATGTAATATTTATATTTTAATAGAATAATATAAATGTTTAGTTTATATATGTTATATGTTTATGTGAACAAAATTTGAATAAATATATGTAATATTTTGAAAACAATTACAGTATTTTGAAGTTTGTTTTTCATGTAATAATACATCATGAACATCATTCCCTGTCAGCAGATGCACCTGTGATTTTTAAAGTATGCAAAGTGATCCTTGTTTCGATGTACCAAAGTTACTGCTTTGGATATTTCTATATTTTCATTTTGGCACACATCCTAGATTTTTTTTTTGGCTGCACCACACAGCATTCAGGGATCTTAGTTCCCCGACCAGGGATTGAACCTTGGCCCCTGCCTTGGAAGCGTGAAATCTTAACTAGTGGACTGACAGGGAAGTTTCCCTAGATTATTTGTTTGACAAATTTCCAGGAACAAATTGTGCCATCAAAGGGTGAAGAATATCAGTCTGTGCGGTCTAGTTTCCCTTACTTCTGATTTTTTAAGTAGAACATTATCATATGTATACCGTCCACATACATAGTGTATGTATGTGAGTATGCATGCATGTATTGTATGTATGGGCATGGATGAGCGTCTGTATACGTGTGTGCATATGTACGTATGTATGTGTGTAGCAGTACTGTAGATGTCCTTATCTAAAGTGTTGAAGGGCAGAGCTGCTTTTGTATATCCTTATGATAATGGTAGAAATTTACATATATTCCTTTATCCCTGCCAGCTTTCCCTATGAAAATCTTCGTTTCCCTTATTATGCAGTCTCAGTGAAATCTCCCTGTTGTGACTGAGGCTTGAGACTGAAGAGCAAAACAGTGACTAGGCAGAACTTTCCCATTAGTTCAGGGTTTCCAGTGATTCACCTTGAAAAGCTACCTGGTTCTTCACCACAGCCTGGAGGCAGGTAGCGGGGAAAGGGTACCAGTGCTTTCCCACCTTCTATAACTCTTCTCCATAGTGAGCCTGCTCAGACTGGGTAACTGAAAGTGCAAAGTGCTGTTTCTTCCAGTTTGATGTGCAGCTGGCAACACAGTAGCAGACCCGGCGGTCTCACCGCTCAGCTAGTGCCCTGGGCCCTGTTGTGGTGCCATGGCTGATGGATGGCCTGGACCATCCACACTTGCTCATCACAGCTGCTGTTTTCTCAGTTGGCAAGCAAGGCAGGGAAGCAAGCCACCTCTTCCACCTGCTCACAGAAGTGGTCCATTCCATCCATTGCTCGGGAGGAAACTCGATTGGACTGGACCAGGAAAAAGAAAGAGAAAGAGCCTGGAATCTTCTGATCAGGATTGTAAACACCCTACAGACGTTTTCATCTTGGGTAGAAAAGCCCATTATTGACACTTTGGTTAAAGATCTTCCATAGGTTCCTTACTCCGTGTGTGTGTGTGTGTGTGTGTGTGTGTGTGTGTGTGTGTGTGTGTTGTCAGGCGGATGTAAAATTTTTCTTTTGCAAAATAGGGCTATGTTGAATATGCTCCTCTGTAACCTAAATTTTAAAATTTAGAAGTATATTATTTTTTCATGTCAGTATTCTGTTGAATATTCATTCATTCATGTATTTATTCATTCACTAACTTTTAAAAATTACACAAAAGAACATGCTTGCCACCATCATTCAGTATCATTGGGAGAGACAGATAATAGTCAAATAATTGTAGCAATGAATGTGAAGGAACTCTGAAGGAAAGTTGCTTGGTGGACATTTAGCAGAGAGGACCCAATCCCCGAGGGACTGTCACTGCAGTTGCCATTTGAGGTCTGCATCTATTTTTATAGCTCTGTAATAATTCCATTTATGGATATGTCACAGATTATATAACATTGTTGGCCTTTTTTTTTTTTTCAGCTTTATTGACGTATGTGGTGGCATTTAGATTATTGCTGATTTTTCATCCATTTTGTTCATTTTTTATGGATGGATTAGAGCTTTGAGCTCTTGGTCTGGCAGTGGAATGAATTTGCCTGTATTTACCAACATCCTTATCTGGCTTCTGATACTCAGTGGTCCAAGTTTCCAAAGCTCAGACTGGACTGTTGGCAAAGGTAATAGACCTGCCAAGGAACTGCACAACGAAGTGGCCTCATGTGGTAGCTGGAATATGCCCCTCTTCCTTTGGGCCTCTATGAATCCACTGGTGTAACATTTACCAGGGCCCTCCTCCTGACAACTAGTATGTGAAGGGCTGAGAACATGAAGTCGGGAAGCTCTTAGCCTCTGCCTTCCAGTGCACCCAGTGTATGTGGTAATACCGAGGCTGTTCACTCTATGGTATTACAAGGCAGCCTCGTGTAGTAAAGGATTGAACCTAGTCTGTGCCAGCTGTTCTGGAAGCCCGAGGACATGGTCACCAGCCCCACGTGGGTGGCTCAGTGGAGGTTGTATATGGACGAATCCTTGAAGGCTGATTGGAATTTTGTCAGGCATCGAGGGATTTGGGCCTTCTGATAGAAGGAACCCTAAGAGGAACAATATCTGGGATTGCAGAGGCCTGGCAATATCCGGTACTTATGGAAAGTACTAGGTGCATCACTGGCTTTTTGGTGGGAAATGGGCTTGTAGAGGTTGGGGCTGGATTGGCAGAGACCTTGAATGCTGTGCTAGGAAGGTTACATCTCATTCTGTAGGTTGTGAGGAGAGAATGGTTTCATCATGATTATGTTGGGGAATATTAGCTGATTTAGCAGATTAACTCCAGAGCCTCTGTGACTTCACACCATAGAAGTTAATTTCTCCTTCACATAATGTCCAAAAGCGGTGTTTGTAATTGACATGTGACTCTCTTTCAAGTGGTGATTCAGGACCGCAGTCTTTTCCATTTCGGGGACTCCGCATCTGCAGTCTGTGGCTTCCATGTCATATCTGCAACAAGCTGGCAGAGGAAGGAAAAGCACAGAGCAGCCTGGAGTTTTTGTATGCCAAGTTTATAAATGGTCTCATGTCACATTTGCGCACATTTCGTTGGTCATAACTAAGTTCCAAGGCACCCTCAAGCTGGACATGGGCTCGGGAATGGAGTCCAGGTGCAAACGTCGCTGCCTCGCTGTTTTAGTTGTGGTGGATAGAGTGTGATCTAGAGGAGAAGGAGCCCAAAGACAGGAAGGGAAAAGGGCTCAGCACGAAGGCATGAATAATTAGGGCTAACATTTTTTTGTTAATAAATGTTAACAGATGTCACTGTAAGACTGGAGCTGAGTTACTTCATAAGCACCAACCCTGTGAGGTAGTTTGGAGAAGGAAATGGCAACCCACTCCAGTATCCTTCCCTGGAGAATCCCATGGGCAGAAGAGCCTAGTGGGCTACAGCCCATGGGGTCACAGAAAGTCCGACACGGCTGAGCGACTAACATGAGGTAGTTACTGTTGTTGCCCCCATTTTACAGAAGAAAAATCTCAGCCTGGGGATGACTTGTTGAGAACTAGAAGAACCAGGGTTCAGAACGAGGCAGATCTTAGTCTAGCATCTGAGTTTTTAGTCTAGACTGACTCTTGCTGGGCTGTGCTGCCTTCCTAGAATGCAGGAGGAAGGGGAAGGTGAGCATTTGGACCAGGTCTGCACAGAGGTGGCCAGTGCCTCAGGAGATGAAGTCCAAGCTGAACAAGATGTCAGCTTGGGGGCCCAGGGATGCCCATTAGAGACAGGGCACGCTCTGTGTGACTGTGTGAGAGACCTTACCGGTTGTTCCAGACCTCCCATCTCACAATGCCTGACCCCGTTGTTAGCACATGGACTGTACACGCCTGTTCACATCTTGACAAGTTGCCTTGTAAGTAGTTGTATTGGTTTTTATTGATTGCTCTGTGGTAAGGGATAGTTTGATGCACTTTTAGATGGGACAGTGGAGGAGGCACAGTCCCTGTGACTCAGCCCTTGAGTCATTCTGATCTTCATTGTCTCAGGCTGCCCCTCCCCTCTGCCACCTTCCGGCCATCTTCAAGACCAAGGTCAGATGGCCGCTCCTTGGGCAGCTTTCTCTAACTTCCATGGTCAGAGGCAGTTTGATGTTCATGCTTTGACGTTAACTCTCTTTATGTTTATTTTTTGTAATCTATTCTGGACTCTTTCCTCTGTGAGGATATTAATTTAACATCCCCAGTTTCTGGGGTTTATATACAAATGGGGTTTCAGGGGACATACTTTTCGTGGACATGAGGTTTGTTCTTTTCCTCTTCTGCATATATAAAATGGAGGTTGCAACAGAAAATGTTTAGGGGCCAGGGAGGTGACATAAGAGTGACCCTCACCTGTCTGGGACAGTCAGAATTGGTGGGGTGGTAGCTCAGTGAGAGAGTGCACACATGGTCTGTAAAACTGCTAACTAAACTGAAGAACAAAGCAAAATATCGTTTTGGCAAACAAAATAGTTATATGAGATATGTTCAGTCCTTTGGTTTCTTATTTGTGATCTCTGATAAAGAACATAGCTCTTTGGAGAAATCATAGAAAACACAGATTATTAACATCAAGAGCATATAGCCAAGCCCCCATCCCCTGTGCACCCCCCAAGCTGAAAACTAGTGTGAGGAGGCTTTGTTTTCTGTCACTCTTAAATTTGGCCTCGTGGTCACAGGGCATGCCATCAGCTGACCCGCTGACATCCTTTGAAATACTGCTAAAATCAAGACCTTCACTGAGACACGAGCTATGCCCCTCTTATTTGAATTCTGCATGTTACTTTGGAAGTAATGAGAAAACAAGGGAAGGTAATGAGTGTTGTTTGTTATTTTGAAATGGCTCAAAAGTGTAATTTGTCATGTCAAACCCAGTTGAAATCTATGAAGGGCAGTCTCTTCTCAAAGGAGGTGGTGGAAATGGAAGAAGAGGGAAAATTACTCACGATGAGTTTACCGTACTCACATCCTGCTTTTCTCTCCTGAGGACGCCTTTCAGAGGCACCAGCTGCCTTGGTGGAGGGCAGCTCAAATCACAACCCCAGAGGGACGTTCTCTGTAGCATCTGACTGAGGATGCCATCACCATGGCAGATCCCCATAGGTCCTGTTAGAGATGTGCCCAGAGATCCCTGTGACCTCCCACGAGGACTTCTTTCTCTTTTTGGAGCAGGAGGGAAGGGAGCGGGGCACAACCTTTGAAAGAATGACATAGCCCAAGGAGGCAACATAAGCTGATTAGAATCAGATGGGTCTGAGGTGGCAGTCAAGCCAGCTTAGACTGGACCTTGACCCTCAGTATACACTCATCGTAACGCATTAGAGAGCTAAATGACACACTCAGAGGTTGCCATGACAGTTTGGCCACTGACCATCAAAGACCAAAAGTGAGAGGTGGCCCAACTCCTGGAAATCTCTGCCCCTTCCCCAGATAGTGGGAATAGTCCTCCCATGAATGCAGAAGGAGAAGAGGCTTATGGAAGCTTTACTGGGGGAAATGGGGTCTTTCCCAAATTGGGAAAGGGGTATGTCAAGGCTGTATACTGTCACCCTGTTTTTTAAACTTATATGCAGAGTACATCATTAGAAAGGCTTGACTGGATGAAGCACAAGCTGGAATCAAGATTGCTGGGAGAAATATCAATAACCTTAGATATGCAGATGACACCACCCTTATGGCAGAAAGCAAAGTAGAATTAAAGAGCCTCTTGATTAAAGTGAAAGAGGAGAGTGAAAAAGTTGGCTTAAAACTCAACATTCAAATAACGAGGATCATGGCATTTGGTCCCATCTCTTCATGGCAAATAGATGGGGAAACAATGGAAACAGAAACTTTATTTTTTGGGGCTCCAAAATCACTGCAGATGTTGACTGCAGCCATGAAATTAAAAGACAATTTCTCCTTGGAAGGAAAGCTATGACCAACCTAGACAGCATATTAAAAAGCAGAGACATTACTTTGCCAACAAAGGTCCGTTTAGTCAATGCTATGTTTTTCCAGTGGTCATGTATGGATGTGAGAGTTGGACAATAAAGAAGGCTGAGTGCTGAAGAATGGATGCTTTTGAACTACGGTGTTGGAGAAGACTCTTGAGAGTCCTTTGGACAGCAAGGAGATCAAACCAGTCCATCCTAAAGGAAATCAGTCCTGAATATTCATTGGAAGGACTGATGCTGAAGCTGAAACTCCAATACTTGGCCACCTGATGGGAAGAACTGACTCATTGGAAAACACCCTGATGCTGGGAAAGATTGAAGGCGGGAGCAGAAGGGGTGACCGACGATGAAATGGTTAGATGGCATCACTGACTTGATGGACATGAGTTTGAGTAAGCTCCAGGAATGGACAGGGAAGCCTGGCGTGCTGCAGTCCATGAGGTTGCAAAAGTTGGACATGACTGAGCGACTGGACTGGACTGAGGTCCGGAAACCAGGTGTTGTGATCTCAGTTGAAAGATTGTGGGGTTTTGGCTAGGTTTCAGTCCCAGCCAGGTGGGTTCAAGTCCCAGAGTGGGTTTTGGCTATGTCTGAGTCCCAATCTGAGGCGAACTATTTCATTTTGAGTAGTGTGGAGGGAGGGAGGGGAAGCACATGAGCTGCAGAGGCCAGCACTCTCACTGCCCAACTACGGGGCTCTGGTTCCTCCTCGATCCAGTGTTTGTGTCCGTTTTTGAAGATGGCTCTGTTAGTATGCTTGTTTACGATTCTGGTATAAGGAAAAAAGAAAATCATATATTTAAAGCACATGCCGCAGTAGTTATGCTGAAATCTCAGCTTCTCTGTGCACCAGTGCTAAGCCAAATCTCTGAGACACGGTTTTGGGTGAAGCATAAGAGTAGCTTTATTGTTTTGCCGGATAAAGGGGGCCACAGCTGGCTAATACCCTCAGAAGCATGTGTCCCAACTTGGGGGAGATAGTGAGCAGTTCTATAGCAGTTCTTCAAAGAGGGCGTGGTCAGCTTGTGGACACTCTTTTCATGGATTGGTGGTGAGGTAGGTAGCAGTCAACATCATCAACCTTCAGGTCCAACTGGTTTGGGGTCTACATTCTTGTGGGCAGCATACCATCATTAATTGTTCCCTTCATCCCCTTTCCTGCCCATGATAAGAATGTCTTCCTCTTTAAGTTTGAAGATTCCGCTTGTATTTATAGTTGATACAGAGAAACTTGGTGTTAGCTCATTCAGGAGTGAAGATGAGTTAACTTTGAATTACTAATAAAATCAGTGATAAAATGCGATTTCATTTATTGCTATTGCAATTACATGTAGTTGGAGATTATGTATTTTTCTAAAATAATCCTTGAAAATTGCAGTGTTGTTTTACCTCATGTTATCAAACAGTTGGAGTTCCTTGCAGAGATGAGAAAAGCAGGTCCTTGGTGGTTCTTTTTTTTTTTTTTTTTGAGTCATTAAACATTTATTTTCAACTTTCTCAGTTCAGTTCAGTCCAGTCGCTCAGTCGTGTCCGACTCTTTGCGACCCCATGAATCGCAGCACGCCAGGCCTCCCTGTCCATCACCAACTCCCGGAGTTCACTCAGACTCACGTCCATCGAGTCCATGATGCCATCCAGCCATCTCATCCTCAGTTATCCCCTTCTCCTCCTGCCCCCAATCCCTCCCAGCATCAGAGTCTTTTCCAATGAGTCAGCTCTTTGCATGAGGTGGCCAAAGTACTGGAGTTTCAGCTTTAGCATCATTCCTTCCAAAGAAATCCCAGGGCTGATCTCCTTCAGAATGGACTGGTTGGATCACCTTGCAGTCCAAAGGACCCTCAAGAGTCTTCTCCAACACTACAGTTCAAACGCATCAGTTCTTCGGCGCTCAGCCTTCTTCACAGTCCAACTCTCACATCCATACATGACCACAGGAAAAACCATAGCCTTGACTAGGCGGACCTTAGTCGGCAAAGTAATGTCTCTGCTTTTGAATATACTGTCTAGGTTGGTCATAACTTTTTTTCCAAGGAGTAAGCGTCTTTTAATTTCATAGCTGCAGTCATCATCTGCAGTGATTTTGGAGCCCCCCAAAATAAAGTCTGACACTGTTTCTACTGTTTCCCCATCTATTTCCCATGAAGTGATGGGACCAGATGCCATGATCTTCATTTTCTGAATGTTGAGCTTTAAGCCAACTTCCTCAGTGTTTTTAAAAACAAACTTTTAGGGTCTTAATGCTACCCACGCCCATGAAGAGATAAGGAGTAGAATGGAGTTAAAGGAATTTTAAGTTCCTACTGGGAAGAAGCAATGATTTAGTGATCTCTTATTAGAATTTTGAAAATCCTGTTTCTCATCTTTTCAAATTTATTAATAGCATTTCCCATCCAAACAGAGTCACAGATCCACAAGGTTGAAAATGTGTTGAGTTCGGCACGGACCCATTGATGTATTGTCTCTGCAACAACTGGCTTGTGTTGTGAATGTTAGGCATGGAACTTTCTTTTTGCTAATCACGCTGTTTTATAAACATCCCTTCATGTTATGTCAACATGGAGCAGAGACTTCTTTCTGAAGTCATTTGGAAGTTTCATTTTGTCGTGAAGTTTTGTTCAATGCAACGGTTACATTTAAGATTATACCATTATTAAAATATTATACTTGTTATTGTCATTTTGCAGTTAATACAGTTGAAAACACTAGGTTTTTATGAATCTTTACTTAACAGTGTAAATGTTATATCGCTTGGTCAATGCATTCCTTCCCTCTTCCTGTTGAGTATCCTTTTAAATGCCTAAGGGATGTTTGCAGGGTTTCCCTCCAGAAAAGAATGAAATACAGGTAAAACAGGACCCACCTGTGACTGTCCCATATATAGTCTGACAGACTATAGCACCATCTAACCAGCTTCCTAGGGCATAGCACTTTTCAGGATTTCAAGAAAGGCAGCATCTCAGGTGTGCACATTTTTAGCTTTTTAGGGAAGGGAAACTAGTATTATCTTTACCTTGTTGGTTTTAGCTGAGACACTCCCCGTGCCACCCTCTTAGTAATAAATGAAAGATTCACAGGAGGAAAACAAATAGAGGTTTAATAACATCTTTACCTCTTGTATACAGGAAATATACCTAGGAAAACTGAATAAAATTCCCTGAAATAACCCAAACCATATCTTAAATGCCATCTCCATTAAAAGATAAAAGAAGGTGTTAGGGATGAAATAGGGGGTAGTCAGTTATGGGGGATTCCTAGAAAACCACACTCAACCAGAGTATGGTTAATATGCAGCTTTAAATCCTTGATTCTCTGTTGATAAGAATTTCTTATTCATGTTCCTCTTCCTGGGACAGACAGGAAGATACCCTTACAAATGGAGATTTCCCTTATCAAGTAAATGTCTCTTATAAAAGGTAACTCTTACTCACTTTTCAGAGCTTCACCCTGTCAGCTGTTTCTTAAAAATGATCAGCCCTAAAACAATATTTTTGTCTGAGAGACATATTTTGGGGTGGCAAATTCTGCTTCCCTTCAGGTTCTTCCTTTAGGGGAATACTGAGCAGAAGAGCCAAAAAATCACAGCCTTGCTGATCAGCTCCTTGTAGCATATCCCAGAGGGGAAGAAGATCAGAGACCATGAACTCCGAACTGTGTGATCTGGCACGAAACTCCGTCAATTCGGTTCCAAGATCTCTGCTCTCTGGCCACAATAATGTGAGGCTTAACCTGTGTAAATTTACAGAATAGCCATGAAAGCACTCTAATTTTTAATGATTCTTGGGAGATAATTACACAGTTTTCACCCATTTTAATGTTGTTAAAATGTGAAAAGTAGGGCATAGCTGAAATCATAGATGACTTGGCTTCATTTTTGTGTTTTAATGGTTTGTAAAATCTACAACAGTCTCAGACTTTGGGCAGGACTTGTATGTGTCCTCCCTCCAGAAAACCACTTGCCAGTCCTCATAAAGACCAGTTCTCTTTCCTGTTCTGAATACCTCTGACCATGACTCTAGCAGCTGCCCCTAGGAAGGAGGCCAACTCCTATGGAGAAATAAGGTCTGCCTTTCTGCCAGGTGTGCTTGTGTGTGTGTGTGCGGTGGCCATGAATCCCGCTAAGCTCCGTTACCTCTGCTTGAGCTGGCTGATTCCTGTCGAGTGAATAGGGCAGTTAGGTTATATTGGTTTTCATGTGGTTCCTGCATTTTGAGGAGACTGGTTGACAGTTTTTCATATGTCACTCAATTAAGAAAAAAGGAAGTCTGGTGCAGTTTGAGGTCCACTTCCATTTGGCATCCTATAAACTTGAGCATGTATCAAGCCTCCCAGAGAAGAGAAGATCCTGTTCCTCCATGTGCTGACTGCTGTCAAAATCAAGTTCCCCTGCCAAGTTGATGATTAACCTCTCTCTATTCAAAACTGCAAGGCGTTCAAACCCATCAATCCTAAAGGAAATCAGACCTGAATATTCATTGGAAGGATGGATGCTGAAGCTGAAGCTCCAATACTTTGGCCACCTGATGCAAAGAATCAGCTCATTAGAAAAGACCCTGATGCTGGGAAAGATTGAAGGCAGGAGGAGAAGGGGATGACAGAGGATGAGATGGTTGGATGGCATCACCGACTTGATGGACATGAGTTTGAACAAGCTCTGGGAGTTGGTGAAGGACAGGGAAACCCGGTGTGCTGCAGTCCATAGGGTTGCAAAGAGTGGGACACAACTGAGCAAAACTATTTCCTTTCTTGTTCTTTTCTTATTCCCTTCAGCATTAAGAAGTATCACAGAAAAGGGAAAGTGAAACCCAGCAGGACTCTGTGGAGCCTTCCCTCTCTCCTAGGCCTTCCTAGAGTTGCAACAAGCAGATTGAAGCAGTTACTAATTAGGGAAGTGAGGCAGAAATTAACAAAAGCAGTAAAGCTAACAAAATCCTGGTAACTTAAACAATAATTCAGCAATAAAACAAAACCCTAATTCCTCCTTGAGGGATATACGTATGTGACAATCTGTTGCATATCTTTGAGTTGTTCTGCAGAAACTAAGACCCCTGCCCAGGTGGAGGGTGCTGACTGCATGCTGACAACCCAGACTGGTTGGAACCAGAATATTGATGATTAAGATTCATGAAACATTACCTTGTTACCTCACCATGAACCAATCAGAATAAAGTCCACAGACTTCAACCATCACCCCAAATAAGCTGATCACTTAAAAAAGGATTGTTGACATGAAGTTTTAGCTCATGATGTCCTCCCTTATTCATCCGAAATATGTCAGAATAAACAGGAGCAAAGCTTGGTGTGTTCTCTTAGACTCCTTGTTTTCTGTAGTGCTGCAGCGTTTCTGTTACTTGATGTGCAGGTCATCTTGTCCTTCTGCCTGTTGGGATGTGTGGAAAGGAAACAGCATCAGGCAGCATGCAGTTTGGACTAAATTGAGTTGGGCATCGGGGCTCATTCACTTAGTGTTCTTGTAGATACTTTATTGGATAGGACCTTAAGTGTTTGTCACCACCTGCCATTTGATTTTAATTTCTGTCACCTGGGATAGTTTTTTTTTTTTTTTTTTTTTAAGATTGGATGGAGGAGGTAGCCATGGAAAAGCTGAACATGTCAGCTGTTTAATTGATACCGAAAGTTTAGTATACAGAGGGGTGTTGGGATGGGTCCTGCATTCTGTCCCTCTGGAGTCTTCAATTTTCCTTGCTTTTCTTCTTTCCAACTGAGAATTGCTAGTCCCCAAACTCTCCCTGTGTCTATGCCATCCACTGTGGTGCCTGTTAGCCACATGGGTCTATTGAAATAGAAATATAAATTGATGAAAAAGAATGAAAAGAGCCTCAATCCCTCCAACACAGTTGCCATGTTTCAAGTGGTCTGTAACCACGTGTGGCTGCCATGTAGGACAGTGCGATGTAATTGTTTCCATCAGTGCACAAAATTCTGTGGGACAGCAATACAGTCAGTGAACTCTGAACGAGCAGATGGCCTCTGTATGTGTGTGTGTGTGTGTGCACGTGCATATGTGCATATTAATTCCATCGTCTTTAGTGCAGAAATGGGGGTGCCTGACCAAGAAAAGCTCCCAGTGACTACCCTTTGCACAAGTGAGTTAGAGAAGGAGAGGTAAATGAAGGGATTTCGTGCTTTTTTCCCCCTCACTCAAACTGATGTCCCCAGTGAGTGTAATGCTTTCCAGGAGTGGTTCTTATAAGTATGCCATGTGCCATCTGCCCCCTTCTGACTTCTCTTATTTAATTACATTTCCTCCCAGTTCTTCAGAGCTGTTGGATCGTTTGCCTGAAGGTCTCAAAGCAAACATTTCACAGGCCATTTTCTGTCTTTTGGACTTATACTGTGTCATACTCCTAAAGGTATTTTTCTTTGAGTACATCCTGTACACTGGGCACTAAGTGTCTTAGGTCAACAATTTAATGCAATCCTTGCATTCTTCTCGGGAGGTAGATTCTCTTGGAGTCCCCATGGGAAAGCTGACGACTGCCAGGATAAGAAGCTTGCCCAAGGTGAGCCAGCTGTGTAGAACGTGTCAGATCTAGTGGTCACATCCGTATTGAAGAATTGAAAGCCACTAGGTTGGACCCTCTTTCACTCTATCTTTATTGCTTTCATTTCTGTAATATTCTGATTCATCTTGGAAGTACCTTGGGCTCTCTATCATTTAAGATTAATTGTATTAGTATCATTTAGGATTAATTATATTGGGATGATAATGCAGAGACCCTAAAGTGGTAACCTATGCAAGATTGACTTTTTTCCCCAGGAAATGAAAAGTCTAGGCAAAGGTGATCTAGGGTGTTTAAAGCCCATTGTAATATCATGATTTTTGTTTTCTATTCTGCTGTTCCTGAGTCAGGCTCTTATCCTCACCTTGAATGAGACTCCTTTGTCAAATTCAAGATAGGAGGGAGCAAGAAGGATGAGAAAGGGGATAAGATTAGATGACAGCTGTCTGTCCTGTTTGAAGGAAGTTTTTAGAAGTTCCACCCAGTGACTCTGCTGGCACCTCCTTAGCTTTCCCTCACTGCAGGGGAAGCTGGAACATGTAGTCTTTCATCTGAACATCCTTCCCCTAGTGACGTTGACCTTCTACCCACAAGTAATAAGGGAAGAATGAGTATTAGGTAGGCACCCTGTAGCCTGGCTCGACCCCATGCTTTTATTTCTGTTTTAGCGGTTGTGAATGCATATTCCATGGATGTGGGCAGGTTCTGTTCTATACGCCCAGACCGTAACTATTTATTTTTATCCTTAAGGATAGGCATACCCTCTCCAGCTGCAGTCAGCACATCCCCTCTTGTATAATGCCTAGCACATGTGCTTATTTATGGTCACCTTCCTGGTTTCTGCAGACACTTGAGTCTCCAGCCCCTGATCAGAGGATGCTATTCCCATCTTTCGAGTGCCACACTTTTCTCTAGATTGTGGGGTTTTGTTGTTTTCTTTGCAGTACTGAGTAGCTTGTGGGATCTCAGTTCCCTTGCTGCTGCTGCTGCTAAGTCAGTTCAGTCGTGTCCAATTCTGTGTGACCCCGTAGACGGCAGCCCACCAGGCTCCCCTGTCCCTGGGATTCTCCAGGCAAGAACACTGGAGTGGATTGCCATTTCCTTCTCCAGCACGTGAAAAGTGAAAGTGAAGTTGCTCAGTCGTGACCCCATGGACTGCAGCCTACCAGGCTCCTCAGCCCATGGGGTTTTCCAGGCAAGAGTACTGGAGTGGGTGCCATTGCCTTCTCCGCTTAGCTCCCCTACCAAGGATTAAACCCAAGTCCTTGGTGGTGAGAGCATGGAGTCCCAACTACAGGGCTGGCAGGGAATTCTCATTGTGGGCTTTTAACAGGTGTTCCCTTTTCAGGGATGTGACCATCTGTCGTGGCTTATCATCCAGGGGGTATGTGGGAACTGCCCTTCATAGTGCAGCCTAAAGCGCCAGGTGACACAGCAGATGGCTTGATTTGTAGATCTCTGCTTTTGTGAAACCTGTGGCACAGAGCCCCGCTCTGGGTGGATGTTGCAAATTACCCTGAATAGGATTTCCTGGAGTGGTGTTTTTAAGACTAGCTTTAAGCTTGTCTATGAATGTATTTAAAAGTTATCCATGTTGTAGAGAAAATGATCCTCCTAAGTCTAGCCTTTGAAACCACTTTTATTTACATGGTGGGCTTTTTGTATGACTCATATGGAAACTGCCATTCCTACAGTATAGGAATTACAGTATAGGAATTCCTGAGCTTTTTGAGTGGAGAGTGGATGCCTGTGATTCACTTCATTCATTGAGTCATCCTTCCATCCATCCACCCATCCCCCATTCACCCATCCAAAGATGTGATATTTTGTATGTACAAAGCACACTCTACATTACTGTGTTGGCAAAATCCTTGAGTGCATGTTGAAAGCATGTTGCATTTGTTTATGTTTCTTTGTTTTTATCTGCTTAATTTTTTTTCCCCCTAAATGAAAGGTTAGACTTTTCATATAACTGATCTGTTTTTGTCAAGGACAGTTCTGAGAGTTCTTGGTTTAGAAGACCATTTTCTTCTGTGAAGCTTTCTGCTTTTAGTATTAGCTACAAGATATGCCAGGCAAATCATTTTATCTCAATTTCATAAAATATGTTCTTGTGTAGATAGAGACTGTTTTTCTTTGCAGTCTCTATCTTCTTTTTGGACACATCTTAAGATTTATTTATTGATTCAGAAATTCATTGTATGTTTCTCTAATATTAAGTTGATGGGGGAGGCCAGTATGGACAGAGCAGATTAATGAGTAAGGGTTAGATGTATCAGAACTTGCCAGCATCCAAGAAAAGTGTAGTGTTTGAAACTTTTGATAGTAAGGCATTTGAGGGCTGGAGTGTGTGTTAAAAATATTATCAGCACAGTGTATGCATAGAAGAATGAGCTAAGATCTTGCTCCTGCCAGGATCTCACTTATCTGTATCTTAAACATCCACTCGTAGGACTCTTCATATCACACAAGTAAGGTAATGCTCACAGTTTCCACTGAGCTGTTCACTACATCCATGTTGTGTTGGGCTTGCGAGAGATTTCATCAATATTAAGACACTTCTTTTTGAATCTTGGGTTACAAATCAACAAAGGATCTGGTGGTGTGCCTCAGAGTAGAGAGCACGGATATTTTCTCACAGTTCACCATTTATTTAAAATAAGGGTATAAGGCATGGCTTCTGTTTTTTTTTAATCCCCCTTTGCAGTGGACATGTATGTGTATGCACCTGTAGTATTTGTTTTTACTTATTAGGTATGAGCGCCACACTTCTACCTCCCATCCTAAGTGTGTTTGATCACTGCCCTCCTCTTACTTTTCTGGGCAGGCTCAAATCTGATGCTGACCAAGGGCAGGAATTCCATCCCTGTCAGCCTGCTGTACCCCTGACTGGGTGCCGTGTCACCTCATGGAAGCCACCAGGAGAAATACCTTGGTCGGGATCTCTTCCTTGTGCTGGGGTCCAGAAAGAGGGCAGTTGCAGGTAGTGTCGACCCGTGAACACTTGACATGTAGGCCAGTCGTAACCCCAGCTGGTAGAAGAATCGACTGCTAGGCTTGGGCCCCTGTGCTCTTGAGCCCCCAGGTCGATTTATTCCCTTTTCAAACCTTAGAAACCTTCTCTATAGAATCTCAGCTTTTGGCCTTCATCCACATTGCTCTCAAATTCTTCCCCCTTTTCCTCTTTCTCTTGTAGATCAAAACTCTGCAGCTTCTTCTTTCTTTTGATGCTTATGTCTTCATACTTTTTCACTTAAACTTTGTTTTTTTTTTTTTTAAAAATTACTGAGTATAAACACATGATTTCTGCCAGCATAATATCTTTTAGAAAATATTCCTGAACATATGTGGCCATGTCAGTATAGATATATATAACTTAGCCTAACAGATTTCCCCCAACTTAAGTTTACAAATATACACCACTACCCAACAAAATCCAAATCAAGCAATAACGTAATATTTATAAATCACTGAAAAGGGAGAAAATAAGATAAAGAAATTTACAAAAATAAATGAGATCACTTTCATACAGCTTTTATTAGTATGCAGATTGCTTCTGTAAATATGATCATCTTTGATGGTTTCGCAGATCCTACCATGGGTAGTAGTTTTATCTCTGACTGGAGATTTAGCTCCTCATTTAGTGAAACATTGCGGATTGAGCCCTTCCTGTGTGCCAGGCCTAGTTCTAGACACCAGGCACACAGTACGTCATTAACAAAGCAAAGTCGCGGCCTTCTGGTGGGGATTGTTTGAAAATAAAGGAAGTGTGATTGTGCCTTTGAGGGGTTCAAGGCCTGGCGTAGGTTCATGTAGCAAGTTAGGGAGGGTGTGAAAATTGCATCCTCGATGTTTCTATGTCAGCAGTTTTTCTTCTGTAGTCTTGTTTATCAGTTCTTTCCACCTGTGTACCTCTGTAAAAACAGCGCATGAACAGCTCAACTACTTTGCTTGAGTGTTTTTTTTTTTCCCTGAAAGTTCATCCAGAGTTTACGTAGTATTCTATTATACATCTTTGTTTTCATATGAAGCTCTTTTAGGTGATGTAATGTCCCTCCTTTTATCTTTACATTCCAGGAAGATGTTTCTTGTTTACTTGATGCTTCAAGGATGTCTTTTCTTTACTGCGTGACCCAGCATCCTGGTTTGTCCTGGATTGAGGGGACTCTTGGGATGTGTGACTTTCTTAACATAGAGACAGTGCTGGACCATCCTCCTGGTTTGCCTGGGACTGAGTGGTTTCCTGGGTCTGTGGGACTTTCAGTGCTTAAACTGGGTTAAGTGTCAGGCAAAATGGTACTTGTTGGTCATCCTAGATTGCATACCGGAAGTGGGAGGGGGCTATGTTTATCTCAGTTTGTAGCACGTCACAAACATGCTGGTACATACTCTTAGAACGTTCTACAAATAGTTACATTTAAATTAGCGTTATTATTATTTTTTTAAATAGAGAAATAAGTTTGACTGCTGATATTTTATCTTGCTTTTTGTTGTTGTTCAGTTGCTAAGTTGTGTCCTATTCTTTGTGACCCCGTGAACACAGCACACCAGGCTTCTCTGCCCTTCACCATCTCCCAGAGCTTGCTCAAACTCATGTCTCTTGAGTCAATGGTGCCATCCAACCATCTCATCCTCTGTTGTCCCCTTCTCCTGCCTTCAATCTTTCCCAGCATCAGGGTCTTTTCTAATGAGTCAGCTGTTTGCATCAGGTGGCCAGAGTATTGGGGCTACATCAGCATCAGCCCTTCCAATGAATATTCAGGGTTGATTTCCTTTAGGATTGACTGGTTTGATCATTATTTTCTAAGCAGAGAAACAGGGTATCTAAATAAGTTTGGCTGGTGATATTTTGTCTCACTTCTAATGTTAGTTATTTTGGAGAAAAATATGATACGGCCTTTGAACTATGATAGTGCATGATTGATAAATTGATTTTAGGTACGTATTCATGTTTTGTTCCTTGCTAGTCAAGTATCTTATTTATCTGTACTGCAGAGAAAGTCTCTACAGTCTATGTGTGTTTATATTAGTGTTTATTTTCCTTCTGTGCTGAGAATTTTCAATGAAGGGAAGAAAATGAACTTCAATTTGTAAAGAGATAAATACATTTTGTAGTAGGGAGGGGAAGAATAGCAGCTGTGTAATTTAGTGTTGAGGCTTGGGTTGCTGGACCCTGATAGTCCTGAGTTTGACCTCTGCCCATGCAAGCAAGATACTCTTGGTTGAGTTGCTTAAACTCTCTTAGAAGCTGACTCTGGAGGAAAGAACTCTTTGGGATTAAATTTCTGTAGGTTTCCAAACACCAACATCAAATCTTTAGTGGAACCTGGAAAGAAGGAAAAAAGAAAATGTTTATTGGTTTATATTTTAGTTCTGTTAAACCTCTTCTGTGTTAGGTGTGAAGAAAAAAATATACCTCCAGTATACCCTGGGAACACCATTTAACCATTTGTACTTGGCAGAAATGTGTATTTCTTACCAAACAATCAAATGACAACAAACACAACAACAAAAAATCAGTTATTAATTGACTACTTGTGGATATCTTAACTTTACTCCTTATAATTAACTTATAAAAGTGGTCTATCAGTTGGTATTGTCTAAAGTAACAGATGCAAACCAAATACCAGTGCTACCAAAAAAAAACAAGAACAAAAACACAGAAATAAAAGAAAACAGACTTGTTTTTTTCTCAGGATACTTATGCATCAGTTGAGTCAGTGAGTGGGGACTGGTCCTGCCCAGTGTAGTCACTTCCAGCCATGGAGAACTCACCCTCCCTGGGTGGTTTTGAATCTGGAGTTCAGAGTTTGGAGTGGACACAGTACACTTGGTTTCTACATACATCTGATGGGCTAGAACCAAACATATGCTCTCCCACCCACCTCTCACTTATAAAAGAGGAGACCGGGTAGTTAACCCTTTCATGTCTTCACTGGCAAAGGGCAAACAATAGTTGGTGAACTGCTCTGATGTCCACCACAGCTGGAAATCTCTATTTGAAGATGAGGGACAGGAGACTGAGAAAATTCAAGTAACTTGATCTAGAGCATCCTGCTTGCAGGTGACAGGACTCAGTGCCGATTTTTTTGGGGGGAGGGTTCTGTTTATTTGGCCACGAGACTCCCTATTGGTTCAGACAGTAGAGAATCTGCCTGCAGTGCGGAAGGTGCACGTTTGATCCCTGGGTCCATAAGATCCCCTGGGGAAGGGTGTGTCTACCCACTCAGTGTTCTTGCCTTGAGAGTTCCATGGATAGAGGAGCCTGGCAAGCTACAGTCCACAGGGTCACACAGTCAGACACGACTAAGCGACTGACACTTCCGTTTTCATTTGCCAACACCATATGGTATATGGGATCTTAGTTGGTGCCCAGGAATTGAACCCACGCCTCCTGAAGCAGAAGTTCGGAGTCTTAACCACTGGACCACCAGGGAAGTCCCTATCTCTGTATAAGTTATCATTTTTTCCCTTTATTGATAACTCTCTGAAGAGAAGGAACACACACACAGATACAACGTAAGTTGAGTAACTCTACCAAAAAAGTCATTTTCATTGTACAAAGTATGCCTCAAGTTATTTTCAGTGTATTTTAATTAAAATTTGCCCGTCAGCTGTTTGTAGGTGTTATTGTAAGCTGAGCACTAGTAGGTCTGTGGGACCAGGGGTAAATGTATTTAAGCGCTGAAGCAGATTCTCAGTTCATAGGACATCAATCTGAGCATCTTATTAAGGTTGTTCAAGCCTGGCATGGGTGTAAAACATTCTAGGTCACTTGACTTTGCTTCATCCACCTCTTTAATTCTCCCATATGTTTCCCATTTGGTTTTACAATGCTTGAAACCATTCAGGATAACACAGTTCTCCTGGTCATCATACTTTCAGTTACTTAGAGAGACAGAGCTGGACAGAGTGGATTTCTTCAGACTTGTGTCTCCTTGTTGATGCTTGGTTTAAGTTTACCAAACATCCTTCCTATCCTTTGGGTAATTCTTACCTTCTGGTTATCTCTTTTGTGCTTCTACTGGGCAAAGGTATTGAGGACTTTAGAGCTACCGAAGGTATACTGAACTTTTAACTATTTAGCTAATGCTTGAGCACTTGTGTGTCCAGTATAATTACACCTATATTTAGCAGGATTTCCAGCCAAGGACAATTTCAGCTTGACTGCAGTTAGTTAATAGGATTTAAAGATAGAACTCTTAAAACAAAACAAAACTGGAACGTCTCCATTTTCACGCACGCACATATATTTGGATGATTCATCATTATGGTCGTCATGACAAAGCAAATCATAGTATAGCAGTGAGGACCATTAAAAAACAGGTAAAACAGCATTTAAATCCCTAGTTCTGGGAAAAGTTTTAAATCCAGGCTGAGCCTCATTGTTCTTACCTGTAAAATGATGACATGGACAGTACCCAGTGGAGTTACATTATCAGAAACACATTTGCCTTAGAGGAAATTGTCTCCCCGTCCTCAGCATGAATGAGTGTTGTGGGTGGTTCCCCATGCTGTATGGTTTCAGAAGTGCTCCAGCTGAGCCGGGCGTGAGTCTTTTCAACTCATGCATTTTGATAGAAGTTCTATATTTAAGAGAATGCTCTAGAGGTGAGAGTATTTCCATGTGGATAAAAACTAAATTCGTTCAACACTTTAGTTAGAATTATGTGAATGAAATATAAAGATTGCCTTCTTTCTTCCATGGATAACCCTGACAGAATATCTTCCAGGTCTTAGTTTTATGGTTCAGTGAAATTTAGCTTTTAGAGGAGGAAGAAAGCCACCAGGTGGTGCCAGCCATTTTCAGATGCAAAAAGAAGACAACTCAGCTAAGGAATTTCATCCGGGATACCCTGAATAGTTTGGGATCTCTTAAGGCACTCAGCCAGATGCCTCAGATTTAATATTATTAAGTACTTTGAAATTCTTGAGCTTTAAATCTCTGTGGAGAAGACTGTCTCTGGCTTGTGATCTGTCATGCTACACTCTTTTAGCTGATTGGAGTTTTGTATTTACAAAGAAAAAGTAGTTGCCTGTAGTGATCAGCTGTTGCTTTTTTGCATAGCCATTTGTGGCAGTGTTTGAGTACCTACTCTCAGGGTAGTAAAAATTTGGTTCAGCAGATTGTTGTGTTAAAATCAGTACAAACAAATAATGCTTGGTATTTAGTAAGATAATTCCACTCTGTAATCTGTAGGGAGAACAAATCAATGTTTCCCTCTTTTATTTGGGAAGGGAAAAAAAAGGCCCTGGAGGATGAAAAGATCAGATAATTATATTAATTAACCCACCCATCCTTTCACATATTAAATGCTTCCTTCCAGAAGCGATATGGTCTGCTGGCTGTAACCTCAGATCCCGAAGGCAGATTGCCTGCGTTTGAATCCTTGCTCCAGCATTTCCTAGCTGCCTTGGACAGAAGTCCCATGACCTCTCAGTCTACAGTTATCCCATCTGTTTTGGGGGTAAGAGGACCTAGTTTGGGGTTGTTGTGAGCTACAAGTATGAAACATGTTTTTTTTTTTTTCTTCCAGAATAAATGCTCAAAAGACACTGGTGACCATGAATATTGGTACTTTGATCCCAGTTGCTACCTAGGATTATTACAGGGACTTTTAGGGAGCCAGAGACCCCATCCCAGTTTCACTGCTCTCCTGTGCCATTGGTGGCAGAGCATCATTTAACTCTAACAACCCAGAACATCCAGAGCATGATCCCCATTTTGCAGATGAGGGAATGTTGCTGAGAGTGGTTAAATAACTTACTAGACCAAGCTGCATCCAGCATCTCAGTGTTGCTGTAGATTTACAGTGTGGTACAGTCTGGGGTGAAGTTTACCTTTTCATCTATTGTTCACTTGAAACCATATTGTATCAGGGCTTGTTGCATCCTAGAATGACACTAGTTTTAGGCAGCCCCTAGGCAACTTTGGAGCTTCCTGTGAGCGTCTTGAAAATAACACTTTTACATGAATACTGCCTTCTGTTCGCGTTAGGATGAGGCTAGCAGTTGCTGCATTTATAGCTGCCTGATCTTCTGTTCCCTTGCGCTTTCTGTGTGCCCACAGCCCAAGTCAGTTTCTTTGGATTCAGAACTGGCCAAATGAAGGGCTTAAGGTTGGTACTTCTGATTTGTAGCTTTGAGTCCCAAATTTTTTATAAGGAAGATTTACTTATTTATTTTTTAAATCACAGCCTTCTACATACTTTTTATCTTTTAATTCAATAAGGAGGGCAAGAGGATTGGATAGGTTTTGCATGTTAATCTGTCTCTAGGCCATAAGGTCAGTAACATATTGGGTGATATCATGAATGATCTTGGAAGTAAGATAGCAAAGCTTACCCTTTGTAAAACACGGTGAGCTCTGAAGCTTGCTAGAAGGAAGGAAGGGTGGAATTATGGAGAAGCATTTTGCTGTAGTCCAAATATTTCTTTCAGCAGGAAAAAATATTAGGTTAAAAGTACACATGTATAAAATTCAAGGGAAAGAGAATAAAAAAGAGGTGAAAACAGGTGTGAATTTGTTTACTTGATGAAATAACCTTTTATACTTCCTCCCTTAGAAGAGTATAAATTGTGATGTTACAAATGCTGATATTATTTATTTGTTATCTCTTAAGAAACCCAGGAGGGAACAATCAGCTGCTTCCTCCTCTTTGGGAAACAGCTCCATAACTCAGGGCTGTGACATCTGTTTTGATGTTAGGGAAATGGTAATAAAAATTTGATTGAGGCAAAACATTTCTGTGGGTGGTGGGGAAGGTATGGGGCAAGAACTAGAAAGGTAGAAATAATCAAACATTCTGCTGCTGATGTTTAAATATTGAGTTATTTAAATATTTAATTACCAGGATTGGCTTCCTTTATGTCTATATTATCACCCTAGGTAATGATCCTGTTTTTGAAATGAGCCCCGATGTCACTCAGGCGTTTTGAGTTGGCTCCCTTCAAGCCAGCTGTAATATGGATCGTTTGTTTTCCATATGTGAAAACCCCCTTCACCTCCTCCCTCCCTCACTCCTGGATACTGTCTGGACACATTTTTGATGAAGTTGGTGGTGGTGGTGGGAGATGCTCCTGACAGAGGCGAAGGATGCTGCTAAACATCCCACAGTGCACAGCAAAGCCACAGCAGTTGAGAATTATCCATCCCCAAATGTCAACAGTGTGAGGGTCGCAGAGTTGGATACAGCTGAGTGACTGAGCATGCGCACAGCGCGTAAGGAAGTGTGAGATTTGGGGTTATGCCTTTAAGTAACCAGAGAGCAATATCAGATAGGAGCAACATAGCAAAGACCATCATAGATTAGCATGCTGACAAAAACCACTCTTATGTCTCTAAAGGAGAAAAAAGTATAGCATGAAGAGAAAGAAAATGACAACATGTTTTGAGTTATTTTGTGCTTTACAGTCACCTGTGGTTTTTAGGCCACAGGTAAATGCTCATTGTTACCAAGCAACAGGAGCTTGGCTGGAGCTTGGGTGAGCAGCTGGTTGCAGGGGCTGCAGATTTCATACAAGCAGAGGATGAAGACCCTGCTAGTGTGGTATTCCCTTGTGGTGAGCTGGAGGAATAGGGACAATGGTGGTCTGACTTTGCAGGTGTGTGGGTGTTGGAGAATGGGGCTGGAAGAAATCCAGGGGCCCTGTCTTACCTATGGGAGGTTGTTGCATTTCCCCCCCTCTTTCTGCTTCAGTGTTGTGCTCTGTCTTCTCTCAGCAGGCACTGCAGCTGGTGTTGACCTGAGGCTTGTTCAGCCAGCTGCTGCAGAAACACCAGGCAGGTCCTGGGATGGAGGAGGCAGGAACAGGGAGGCACACATCTGCCTTGGAAGCTACATTTGCCTGGGATTATTCCTAATAGGAAGTGGTTCCCATATCCCACCTGTGCTGCCTTGGAGCTGAGATATCATGGTTGTTTCACAAGGACACTGATCTGATTCCATTTCCCTGTGTGTGTGTTTTCAAAAATTTAATTTTGTTGATTATTTTTTCTCAAAGTATAGTTAGTGTATTAGTGATCTTAATTTTTTCTTTGTTGACATCCTCAATCTCTGTTGCGTTTTAGAGATCCTTTAAGGAACTAGAAAAACTGCAAGAGCACTGCACTGTGCCTGCAGAATTGGTTACCTAGGGCTAACCAAGGTAACTGTCAGTAGCTAAGGTTGTTTACTGTCCTGATTGTAATCTCTCATGCAGAGTTTCCAGATTTTCCAATGAAAAAGTTATCCTTCTTTGGCTTTGTGATGTTGTGTATAGTTCCTTTCACCTCTTACATGGGACTGGATTCGCCTCACTTCAGTCCTGGATCCCACAGCCTGTTCAAGGCAGCACTGAGCTGGTAGACCAAAGGAATGTGGACCTGACACTGGTGGGTGATGTGGCGGAAGCCACCAAACTAGTGTCCTGATACTGGGTCCTCAGGTTGAGCAGCCTGGTTGTGTGCAGTGATGTGGACTTCAGTTTGCCTTTCTTCTCTTCTTCATGATACCAATTTCATTATTTAAGCAGAAATGACCAAGAAGCCTAATACAATCTACAAGGGAAGAAACAGGGTGGTTGAACAGAAGGGCTGCATTTTGGTTTCAGGCGCAAGGTGGGAGAGCCTATGTATGGTGCAGTGGGTGCTGAAATTGTAAATATAAATCATTAAATCTGCCAAATAATAGTGTAAAGGAAGAAGATTCTCATTTACATTTAAATAGTTTAGATTTCTTAGGTTTTACTATAAAAATGTAATATTAATGCAAATATTATTTGGCAATGAAAGTAAATATACTAGACAGAGTTATTAATTTGTTATACACAGTCATCTATTTTTAAATATTGGCTTATCATGAATGGTCTTTATCATACTTATGAGCCCTATTTGTTAAAGTGGCAAGAACTAGAGACAGGAAATGGAGATTCACGGAATTAGAAAATGCATTAGGTTTGGATTGAAAGTGAATCTTTTTTGTATTTGTTTGATATAAATTAGCTTGCTGGTACATTTGTCATTGCTATTAAGAGGCCCATCTAACACTTTTCTCTTTCTGTCAAACATACCTGAACTAGTGCATTTTTAAATATTCTTATGATATAACTGCAGTCTTGTTTCCTTGATGTGAGTAAAGTAGTTGCATAGTATCTAGCACAAAAGTCCCTGGATAAAATAAATATTTTTTCAATAGGATATATACTCAAAAATACTATAGATAAATCAAAAGGAATTCTAAAAAAGGCTCAAGTAACGCGTAGGAAAGTAGGAAACAGAAAAGAGAGAAAACAAAAACAGAAAGAAAAAAAAAAGACCTAAGTCCCAACACATTTGATGAGTAATTTCATCAAATGCAGGTGGTATAAGTATACCAATTTAAGACAGAGACTGGCAGGGTGGGTTGAAAATATGACCCGATTATATGTTATCTTCAAGGAATTCACTTCAATTAATATGAAATAGGCAGGTTCAAGGTAAAAGGATGGAATAGTGTATCATGGAAACAGTAATCAAAAGAAAGCCACAAAGGTGGCTATATTAATATCAGATAAGGTAGGCTTCATAGCAAATAAAATAACTACAGATAGAGAGAGACAGTTTATAATAAAAGGGTCGTTCAGCAAGTTGATATAGGAATTCTACATGTCTGCGCATCAAACAACAAAGCAGCCAACTGTGTGAAGCAAAAACTTATAGATGAAAGAAAAATAGACAAATCCACAGTTATGGCGGGAGACTTCAACACCTCTGTCTCAGCAACTGTGAGAACAAGTGGGAAGATGAGCATAGATATTGAAGAATACAGTAGCGCCATCAGCCATCAGGCTGGCATTTATAGAACACTCCACCCATCAAAAGCAGAACATGCGTTCAAGTACCCACAGACCATTTACTAAGATGGACTGTATCTTGAGCCATAAAACAAGCCTCACCAAGTTTGAATGAATTGGGATTGTCCTTTGACCACGATGGGCTGAAAATAATCAGTAAGGGAACGACAGCTCCAGCTATTTGGGCTTTCTGTATTGTTTCTCTAACATATTAAACCCATCCACACCACTTGAGGTCTTTGTCTAGATGTCTTTCCTCAGGTTTTCTGCTGACTTACTCATCTAAACTCTAAATTCACGACCATCTCAGAAACTTTGGTAGTTACCTTATCATCTAAAGAAAATTTGGGTTTCCCTGGTGGCTCAGTCGGTAAAGAATCTGCCTGCAATGAGGAGACCTGGGTTCTATCCCTGGATTGAGAAGATCCCCTGGAGGAGTGCATGGCAACCCACTCCAGTATTCTTCCCTAGAGAATCCCCATGGAGAGTGGAGCCTGACAGGCTACAGTCCTTGCAGTTGCGAAGAGTCTAACCTGACTGAGTGACTAAGCACACAAAGAAATTTTGCACAGCATCATCTGGCCACTATCTTCTTGACTTCACCACCCTCCGTCAACTTTTGTATTAGTCTGCATTTTCTTCTTAGTACCAGGTGGCTGAGTGGTAAAGAATTTGCCCGAAAAATCCCATGGACAGAGGAGCCTGGTGGACCACAGTCCACAGGGTTGCAAAGAATTTGACACGACTGAACATGCATGCCCACACTTATTAATGTCTGAAATTACCTTTTCTTTTTGTTTACTTATTTATGAGCCAGTATTATACACAAGAATATTAGCTTCAGGAGACTTCCCCAGCAATCCAGTGGTTAAAACTCCATGCTTCCACTGCAGGGGTGTGGGTTTGTTCCTTGGTTGGAGAACCAAGATCATGTATGCTGCATGAGGCAGCCAAATAAATATATGTGTACGTTTCAGAAAAGTAGGGATTACACTTGCTGTATCACCAGTCCCAGCCTCTGGGGCAGTAAGTGCTGAGTAAGAATTTGTTGCATGATTGTAGATTTCAATCATCTAGGTAGCCACATATACTGGTTATCCAAAGGTACTCTCTCTGTCACAGAAAGCCACTAGGGGTCTTGTGAAAGTTAATAAATAAACTCTTTACTGCATGCAAATGAGACAAAGAGAACTAGCCTCTCTCTGTTTAGCTAACCTTTGGTTCATATATTTGTTTTCCCAGCTAAGGAAACTCTTAGGGGAGTTTGGGTTGAAACAGGACAAATGCTTATAAGCATTCAGAAGCCTGCAGACTTAACTTGTGGAACAAGGCTGGTGGTTCTCCGAAGCTGATTGTAATAATGAAGGAAAACTGGAATTTAAAAATTAATATTCTCTATTTTATAGAGCATTGACAAGACTTGAAAATCGGTAAATGATTACCAAACAGTGGTTACCCTATCAAATAGACAGTTGAACATACACATGCATATTAAGTGAAAAATCATTGTCAAGTTTTTGTTCCTTCTGTTTTGGAGTTGGACATACGCTGTTGGGTAAATTGAAGAGACCATAATGCATAGGTTTGGGAAGATCTAGGGACCCAGTCCTTGGTTTGTCACTGGTTTTGTTGGGAGATATTTGGAAAGTCATTTACTCTTTCAAGACTTAGTTACCTCAGCTGTAAGAAGGGGAATGGCAAAGGCACCACTGTAGAGTTGCTGTATGTATTTTAATAAGAAAAAAAATAATGCATTTTTAATCTGTTCCCTTGACATTGTCATATACTGGGTGAAAGTAGTGAAGTAGTGAGTAGAGGTCAAGTTATCTCCCTCCCCCTGTCCCCAACTACATAAAAATAATCAGACTTGCAAACTCAACAGTATCTTTGATGGTGTGTCATTTCCATCAAAGTGGATAGAGACCTAGAGGGTTAAATTTGAGGCAGATCCTTTTCTTGATTAACAGTCATGGAAGTAAATATGAAGTACCACTTATATATCTGGGGTGGGGCTAGGCTGTTGAGGTACAGAAATGAACAGAAAAATTAGGTCTTGGGAGAGAAATGGTCAGAAAAAAAGGACCAGCTACAAGGCATATAGTAATTGCTGAAACTGAAGCTGTGGACTGGGCTCTTTTGTACCAGGGACAAAGAAACATGCACCTTCCCTCAGCAGTCTCCAAGGATGAGTGACTCTTCAGCTGACAAAGGTAGAGGAATCAGGCGGAGTTTACTCGCAGAGCAGAGAGGTTTGGAAGAACACACATTCAGAGATTTGCTAGCAGTCTGGCTATGAAGAATTGCCATAAACTTTCTAGTTTTGTGATTTCCCAATTCCTAGAAATTTTATTTTCAATAGGTTTAGTTTTATTACGTGTACTGAAAACACGCTGAAAGTCTTTCCCCATTGTTTTAAAGAGTATCTGTTTGCTTCTCCCTCGGCATACTTTTTTGAAGGCTTAGCCAAATTGTAAGGCATGAGGACCCTACAGAACCAGCTGCATTTGCAGGCACTGATGTGAGAGACATCAGTTCTGCCAATTAAATGTGGCCGTTAGTGGATCTGCAGCATGACTTATGCTGATGGCTGTGTTTGTTCCCTTTTTGTACACGATTAAACATCCCTCTGTGGACAGACGAGAGAGGTGCTCTTGAAAAGAGAACAACAGAGACCAAGAGGCATTCGGATGCCAAGAAAGTGGTCAAGACTTCTTGATAAATAACGGTATGAAGTCTCTCAAGAGTATTGGCACTATTACTGAAAGCAAGGTCCCCACAATTATTAGTCACCATTCACTAAGTCCAGGAGGGGATAAATGATACGAATTAGAACTCTGAGGATGTTCTCCTCAGTGTAACCTTGTGTCTCACACTGTGGTGGCAGGATTCAGATTTGCCTTTTTCAATTTCATATATGCAGTAAAGACTGACTACCTGCCACCTTTCTTCCCTCCCTCTCTTCCTTTCTTTAAAGTCCTTGCAGTTCAAGTGGGGCATTTTATCTAAAAGTCCCATTCCTGCAAGTAGGTTTTCTTTAGTAGGTGCTTTTAAAATTCTCTCTTGCCAAAAATATTTGTGGAATTCTGTTTTGTTTCATTTTGCTTTCCTGCCCAAATCTTAAGACTAGGAGTCATTTAGCCTGATTTTTCTTTTTTTTTTTTTTTGGTTCAGAAGCTTGGCGTGCTTTATTGTGGTTGCATGCCAGTTTTTAGAGGCCAGTCTTCAAGTCTATTTTATGGATTAAGCATTCTATTTTGTGTGCTTTGGAAGAAGAATGGCCAAGTCCAACAGTGTATTTGGTCCCAATGAGATGCTCTCCCTTTTTTATTTTTCCACTCCACACACTCCATTCTTAAAATTATAAAGGAAGTGGAACTCACTAGCTTGGAGTTTAATCTGAGCATTATTTAGTTTTTATAAACAGGGATGCTACTTTGATTGTATAGGAATGTCTCCCCAGGTAGCCCTATTCTCTTCACAGTTAGAAAAGGAAGCTTTTAGCAAAGGAGAGGCTGAGGCTTGCTGGGAAATCCACACTTGCTTGAGTTTGCTCATCAAATCAGGGTTCAGAGCAATGAGCTAACTGACACCTAGCTCAGTCTTAGAGGAAGGAACATCATCAGAACCTGACAATAGGGACACTGCTATTCCACTTTGCATTCGTGAATTTAGAGTGCAGAATCAAATGAGAACCAACCGCATCATTTTACACATGAGGGGGAAAATCTTGAGGCCCAATTATTTGTCTAAAGATGTACATCAGATTATTGGCAGAGTCTAAATGCCAGCCTTGTTGTCACTTAAAAAATTCCATATAACCATCCTAAAACCATCAAATGTTGTCTTCTCTGTGGTTTTACGCACTTGTTTGGTTCAACTTAATATGATAAACCTTTTCATTGGTTATCAGTAGATGTCACATTTGGGATTTGTGATAAACCATGGAATTACTTTCATCTCTTTATATTTTACTTACCCATAGTACTGAAGTAAGACTATATTCTAACCTTGATAAACTTTGGGCAGGTGTTCTGGTATTTGACTACATGGGCATATCTAATTATTTTTAATGGATTGTGCAACATCATACTGTTAACTATAAGTTATATTGGAAATTGATTGTGTTTGTTAAGTTATCCTTGTATTATTTGAGGTTGGTTGCTGGATCTCATATTGATATAAAGTCTGCCTTTGGGAGTCTTATGGACATAATGTCTACTGATGGAAAATGAGTATAGCAGCATATTCTCCAAGTATTGGTTTTGTGTGATTTAATATTTAGAAATATAATTGAATCATTTTTCTGTTTTAAAACATTTTCTTCCTGTCTTAAGAACTTAGTTGAACCAAGGTATGTGTTGGTGAAAAGCGGAAACATGCCAACATGCTGCCTCATGTAGTTTTTGGAAAGTGATTTTTGTTAGGGGGGAGGATAGTCATTCTGTTTATAGTATCTTTCCCAGGTGTGGTTTTAGCAATGTGTAAAATAACTTCAGGTGGATTTGTGATTATTTAAAAATTCCTTGAAATGTTAAGAGGATTAAAAATCCTTAGATAGTAAAAATATCTTAAGACTTATCCATAAGATAGAAATTGGAAAACCTATGATGCCTCTGACAGAGGTACCCTCTGACACATGTGTGCCAAGACTAATGGCGGTATTTAGTCCATGATGCTGGTTTTCATTTTATGGGTCTGAGCAGTGCTGGTGGCCAGGACCCAGAAGAATCTTTGCCCCTCCATGTGTACCAAGCTTTGTATAAATAATTTTCCCCTTTGTGTATGGGATGCAATTTTTCATCTGTATGTAGATTCTGTTGTGATTAATAAGATGCAAAGACATTCACAAGCATTAATGAATCCAGACTAGATTTGGGGGATTATGTCAATATATACTTTACTAAAAGCATCACTGTTCATGTAGAAGCCCATCCATACCATTTATTGCTTCTATAAAAGCTCGTTATTCTTGAAAAAAACTTGGAATTACTGGTCAAAGTTAATTATCTTTGCTTTTGAGGATAATCTGGGTTGATTTAATATTTTTGGTAATAGTCTTTCAGAGTCTTTTCTGAACACCAACAGCTGTCTTTGGTATTGCAAATGTTGTTCTACAGCCGCCCTCACTTACTGAAGAACATTTGTAAACAATGTACTATGTAATTTGTTCCTTGTGATTTTAAAGACTGAAATCCTAGAAGATATTCTCACAAGGCTTCATTTTGCCTGAGCTCATGTATTAGTTTTCTCTTGCTGCTATAACAAATTGTCATGAACCTGGTGTCTTATGACAACACAAATTTATTTTATATTTCTGACACAGAATTTACTAGGCTAGTATCAAGGTGTTGGCAGGGCTGCGTTCTTTTCTGGAGGCTCTTGGGAGAGATCTGTTTCCTTGATTGTTTGGGTTGTTGGCAAAATTCATTTCGTTGTCATTGTAGTAATGAGATCCCCATTTTCTTGCTGGCTGAGAGCCATTCTTAGCTTCTAAGGACCCTCCATTTTCATTAGCTGGTTACTATATAATCTTCCATCTTTAAGCCAGCAACAGTGGTTGAGTTCCTTTTGCTTTTGAAATCTGTCCTCCTCCTTCCATCCTGTCTCTCTGACCAGGACTTGTTCTCAGTTCTTAAGGACTCATATGATTTATATTGGACCTACAGGATAATCCAGGATAGCCTTCACATCTAAAGGACTGTGTGTGTGCTCAGTTGCACAGTTGTGTCTGACTTTTTGCAACCCCATGGACTGCAGTCTGCCAGACTCCTCTGTCCATGGGATTTCCCAGGCAAGAATGCCAGGGTGGGTTGCCATTTGCTACTCCAGGGGATCTTCCTGACCCAGAGATTGAACCCACATCTCTTGAATCTCCTACATTTCAGGCTGATTCTTCACCACTGATCAACCAAGGAAGCCCCTAGAGGACCATACTACCTGCCAAGTCTTTTAATGTAACATAACATGATATCTAGGCATTAGGATGTGGACATCCGAGGGAATATTATCTTGCTTACATAGCCTGACATGACTTTAAAACTTGAAAAACCATGTTAGTTTGCTTAGATTTCTGCCTTCAGGATTTGGTGATCAGAGTATTAATCATTAACCATAGGGTAACAGTGTAGTTCTTGCTCCCTTTCCTCTAGGCCCCATGTTAAAGAGTCATTCAGAGAAATCTGGCCATATATCTAAGATAAGATGACCTCAGAGAATAGCAACAATGCAGAAGGTAGATTTAACTGTAGAGAATTTGGTGGTGGAAAATCTTACTGCTGTGGGGTGACCCTTCTCTCTCCTGTAGAAGTTCAGCCCCAGAGTTAGCCTGTGATGCTGATGTTTGATGTTCACTCACCTTGTGATGGAACTTGATAAAGAAAGAGTCCTCCTCTGGCCTTGAGATCTGTTAAGATGTGCTGAGTTAAGACAGTGAAAAGTAGACCTAGATGAGAACTTTTGGTTTCAAGTACAGATAGAAACATCCGAGACTCAGATCTCCCTTAAACTGACTTGAAATCCATCTCCTCTACACTGCCAGGAAAGCAGATGGGGTCTTGTCATTGCGAAGTGAAGCAGTGTTAATTAATACATTATGAAACTGACTCCAGTTGAACATGCACTTTATATGAATGAGTGGTTTACTGGTTCCTCTGAAAGGAGGTGCTCAGGGAATTTTTTGGATGGATATTAAGTCTCAGCATTGTCATGATTGATGTAAAGATGCTGTTTATTTTTAGACATAACTTTTTATTATACTGCAGGCAGTTGGAAGGATTTGATGGGATATAACTTACATACTACATAAATATGAGAGCTGTATTTCTCAGTACTGAAGTGAGATCAGAGAAAGCTTATCTTTCTCTGTGATAATTATCTCAGTAATCTTATACAACTTCCTCCATGCTAATGTGCATAGCTGGGGAACTAGAAATTTAGTGTGTGGTGGAGGGACTGTAGGTGAGTAGGGCTTGACGAAAAGATGCACCTGATAATGCTGTGGTTTGCCCCCTTCACTAAGGCATCCTGGGTCAAAAACAGAGTAAAATTTAGATCCTGGCTTACTTGGAGGTAGAAGATTATAGTGCTCAAGGTAAAGAGTTTTGGACAAGAGTGATTTGACTTCATAGTTAACCAACTTTGCTGTGAGTGACTTTGGTATTGTCTTATTTTACTGAGTACTAGCTGGATGTTAGTCTCCAGAAGGGATTTTTGAGCATTGAGAGACTTTTTCTTCTTAAATAATATGTTGGTACTGTGCTTGGCATGTGGTGAAGTGATCAATAAAAGGAAATAATTGCTTTCTTCTTCTTCCCTTGCACCCCCACTTGCTGTCTGACATTCCAGTTCATCATTAACTTTCTCAAGTCCTGCAGATCTCTTATGCTTCTGGTCACGGGTATTCCTGTTTTGCTGCTCTATCAGGGAAACTAGTGGAATATATAAAGGAAAAGAAAGAGCTACCCAATGATTAGTGGTGAAGATAACAGGAATTCTGTGTGTGTGTGTGTGTGTGTGTGTGTGTGTGTGTGTGTGTGTGTGTGTGTGTGTGTGTGTGTGTGTGTGTGTGTGTGTGTGTGTGTGTGTGTGTGTGTGTGTGTGTGTGTGTGTGTGTGTGTGTGTGTGTGTGTGTGTGACCAGTATCCCTCTGGGGCTATGCACTGTGGTAGTCCTTAAGATGGCATACATTTGTAGAGCAAGTCTCAGATTCCTAGTACTATGGGACAACCACTCAGTTCAGTCACCCATTGTGTCTGACTCTTTGTGACCCCATGAACCGCAGCATGCCAGGCCTCTCTGTCCATTACCAACTCCCAGAGTCCACCCAAACCCATGTCTGTTGAGTCAGTGATGCCATCCAACCACCTCATCCTCTGTCGTCCACTTCTCCTCCTGCCCTCAATCTTTCCCAGCATCAGGGTCTTTTCAAATCAGGTCTTCACATCAGGTGGCCAAAGTATTGGAGTTTCAGCTTCAACATCAGTCCTTCCAATGAAAACCCAGGACTGATCTCCTTTAGGATGGACTGGTTGGATCTCCTTGCAGTTTAAGGGACTCTCAAGAAAATGTAACTGTAAGATAAATATTTCTATCTAACATAGCTGATGAGAAGATCCAAGATCTCAGTTTCTCAAAAAATTGTGCAGGTTAAAAGTATAAATACCAACAAAATAAATGATAGCATTGAATTGTAGCCCAAAGAATAAAATGATTATCCATGAGACCACAATGATGACAGTCATTACAGAAGAATTCCAAGTAGTCTATATTGATGCTTTCACTCTTAGAAGGGGGAGCTAAATTTGCCTCCTATGAAGTGTACTGTGAACTCAGTAATTTGCTTTCAAAGAATATAAGGTAGGGAATGGAAAATAGTGACTTTACCATGGAGAAACCTGGTAGACACAATCTTACTAAGTGAATATGGTCAACATCACCAGTGATAAGCCATGTTAACATCACGTGCCCCTAATATGGTATGATTAGAAGCACATCTCACCTGTTCATATTTTTTCCACAAGTTTATAACCCTAGTCTAATGAGAAATACATCAAAGAGAAATGGAAGGTTGTTCTATAGAATACCAGATCAGTATTCTTCAGAAGTGTCAAAGTCATGAAGAAAAGGCAAGTCTGAAAAACTTGAATAAAATAAGGAACTGCCTCTTTTAGGAGCCTTATAATCATCTGATTACTCTGGATTATGGAAATTGAACTCCCACGGGAGATGCTATATCCTGAGGTCTCTTTACTGGAGTAGGATACAGGGGCTGGTGGTACAAATTCGTGTTAGATTCGAATAACTCAAGTAATGTGAGGAGAAGCTGGAGGATGTTGCTAAGAACAGTGCTTGTAGGATGGATTAATTTCCTCTTACTCATTTTTAAAGACTTTCTCATTCCTCTCACTCATGTTATTATTTGCACTATGTTTGATAAAATGTTTAAAGGCATTGGAAAATACTCACATTTGAAATAGGAAATGGATCATGTTTCCGCCTTCAAAACCTACTGCAGATGGTTTTGGAGAATCTGAGATTATTAGAGCATCTGAATGGCAAAACTGTTGATTTCTCAATGCAATGATGTCTTTGTGGCAATTAGAGAGTTAAAAAACAAAACAAAACAAAACATGCTGTATATGTCATGTTGGCCTGGTCTTCTGAGTTGGGCACAAAATATTCCAAGTGTTGAATGCTATGGACCAGTGTATGCAGTGATAGGAAAGTTCACTAAGAAAAGAATTCTTCTCAATTATATGCTAGTGTTTTTTCAAAGTTTTATCAGACTGAGTATCCATTCTTAATTAGTCTGGAAGCAGGTGAAGGTGCATTTAGGCCAAAACAACTTCTCAAAATTTACGGGGAACTCTGATACCTAATTCATTTCAATATTTTTTAAAAAATAAAATGAAAAGGAGAGAATACTCCCCTGTACTTCTTACCCCAATCATCTTCACATACAGGTGGTTCATGATTCTAGCATTGAAATTTGTATACTTGGGCCAGTATTATAACACTAATTTTTTTTCATTTAAGTTTCACTGTAGTCCCCTGCCCATTTTGAAATTACAGCCATTTATTCCAAAAACTTTGGAAAATTCAGAAAAGTTAGATAAACTAGAATTGACTCATACTCTTACCAGCCATTGATAGATAGTGTGTTTTACATATTTTTCCAGACTTTTCTCTCTTTGTGTGTGTATGTATATGTATTTATACATATGTAAGTTATTAAAATGGGATCCCATGTAAAAATACATATGTGTATATATGTAGTTTTAAAATTACCTCCAAAATCACTACAGATGTTGACTGCAGCCATGAAATTAAAAGACACTTACTCCTTGGAAGAAAAGTTATGACCAACCTAGATAGCATATTCAAAAGCAGAGCCATTACTTTACCGACTAAGGTCCATCTAGTCAGGGCTATGGTTTTTCGAGTAGTCATGTATGGATGTGAGAGTTGGACTGTGAAGAAGGCTGAGCGCCGAAGAATTGATGCGTTTGAAGTGTGGTGTTGGAGAAGACTCTTGAGAGTCCCTTGGACTGCAAGGAGATCCAACCAGTCCATTCTGAAGGAGATCAACCCTGGGATTTCTTTGGAAGAAATGATGCTAAAGCTGAAGCTCCAGTACTTTGGCCACCTCATGCGAAGAGCTGACTCATTGGAAAAGACTCTGATGCTGGGAGAGATTGGGGGCAGGAGGAGAAGGGGACGACAGAGGATGAGATGGCTGGACGGCATCACGGACTCGACGGGCGTGAGTCTGAGTGAACTCCAGGAGTTGGTGATGGACAGGGAGGCCTGGCGTGCTGCGATTCATGGGGTTGCAAAGAGTCGGACACGACTGAGCGACTGAACTGAACTGAACTGAAAATTACCTCTAACATATAATTGTAACTTTAAAATACTGTGGACACCTTTCCTTCTCCATCAATATATATTTTGGAATTCTGTTGTATAGTTTTGCCATAATTTATTAAATCTCTCCTTAATTTTTTTTTTTTTTAAAGTTCTAACTCTTGGCTCTGCTGGGTCTTTGTTGCTGTACAAGCTTTTCTCTACCTGTGGTGAGCAGGGCCTCTTTTCTAGGTGCGGTGTGCAGTCTTCTCAGCATGGTGGCTTCTCCTGTAGCAGAGCACGGGCTCTGGGGCGCATGCTATTCAGCGGTTGCGACACGCGGGCTCAGGAATTGCAGCTCTCGTGCTCTTGAGCACAGCCTCAGTAGTTGTAGCACACAGGCTTAGTTGCTTTGAGGCATATGGGATCTCCCCCGACTGGGGATCAAACCCATGTCTCCTGCATTGGCAGGCAAATTCTTTACCACTGAGCCACCAGGGAAGCCCAAACCAGTCCCTTTTTGATGGATATTTTGTTCTGTGGTGTGCTGGTGTTTAACTGGCTCTCTGGGCAAAAGAAAAGACTTCTGACTTGTAGCACTTGGTGATTTCCAAGGTGTAAACATACCTACCATGACTGATTTCAGCCTATTAACATGAATGTCAGTGAACCTGCAATTGAAAAGAGATACTGCAAGCCAGCTTCAGCCACCTAGTACTAGGGTTCAAAGTTTTATGCAATTGATGTTAAGAATTAAGAACAGTTTTTTTAAATAGAAGTATTGTTTAAATGCAAGGCCCTCAGGGAGAGAAAAGACAGTGCCATTGGCCAGAATGGTTAATTGGTGAGCTATAAAGTACGTTGCCTCTCTTAGATTTCCGAAAACTAACCTCAGGCTTATGTTTTCAAAAATAATATATTAAAATGTCTTAAACCAAGATGCTGTTGACAAATGGTTCATTCATTGTCTGCTCTACTTTTTGAATATAATTCTTTCTCCACTTTATACTTCAAGGATCTTCTCCCTTAAGCTGCTTGTGTGTGCCTGTTTGATTGTTTGAGGTAGGCAGTGCAGATCATGCTTCTCACAGGGAGCACTGGTAAATATTTAGTATCCATGTAATCTTAAAATATTTTTGAATATTGCCACAGATTCATTGTTGTGTGGCAGCAGAAGAGTTTATGATGGAAAGTAACATGGTGCTTTTCAGCAAGCAGATGTTTCCTGTAATTTACTGAGAGGTTAAATTATTGATAGGAAGAGAAAATCTATGGCTCTGTGCAGTGCTGACTGCTTTCCTGACTAAAAACCCAAACCCTAGATGCTGGTATAGATTCGAAAGGTATTTAGGTGGCCACTCTCAGGAGGAAATGGAGGGCTATTGTGTCTTGTTTCGTAGTTGGTGAGTCCATTGATAATGGAAAGAGGTTGAGTTGGCTGAGAGCAGTGGATGGATTTATTTTTGAAGATGATGAAACTCATACAGAATCCTTTCAACAACTCTTTTGGCTTGTACATGCGGCTTTCTAAGGGTCTCCCTCACCATTCCTGTATTTTTTAACAGCTCAAAGTTGGGGAATTAACCTTGGGCCTTCAAGACCTGCTGACCCCCTGCCTTGTTTGCCTCCATCCATACAGTGGCATATGGCTCATTTGCCTCATGCAGCAAGTATACAAATAAGACTTAAAACTTTGGGACTTGTGAAGTTCCAAAAAATTGGAACTTGGCCACCAAGGAATTGGAGAGAAGTCCAGATGTGATGAGCAGCCAAGTCCTATTATCTGCATTTCTGCAGCTCTGGAAGTTGTTAAGTCTCTCATCTGAGACCCCCCCACCCAAGGGCTTAGGAAAAGAGCAGAATGGGGATTCTCAAAATCATGTGCAATTCCAAGTTAGCAGGGGTAGTGAGTAGATGTGGGTAACTTGGCCAAACAGCCTTTAATCCTCTTTTAATTAAAACGAGTTAATCTTCAAACTTTGCCTGGGAAAAAACCTGATATGATAACCAGTAGCTGTAGTCATTATTTTGGCTGGGTATTGTGATAGCCATTTTGTGTTTAATCCCAACAACTCTGGGAAGTAGAATTTTAAATATTCTCTGTTTTACAGTGAGGACACCGAGGCAAAGAGAGTTTTAAAGGGTTCATCTAGTGTCCCACCATCTGGTCAGGGGCAAAACCAAGATTTATACCCACTCTTAAATTCTAGAGCCTTCCTGTGCTTTGATGCCTCCCATGGTGACATTGAGGAGGGGGTGTGCTAGGCATGTGTCCATGCTTCAAAATGAAAGCCCCATGAAAGGCTTATCATCCTCAGGATCTAGGTCAGTACAGGTGCAGTAAATACCATTTTTCAAAAGAAAAAAAAAGTAGATTCCCTTGGGTTGGACTTTTCTCACTTTTATTGCATTCCAGTAAGCATGGAGATGACGTGCCAAGCTGTGAGCACTGAAGGAGAATCCACCTGGAAGCTCAACAGTAGTGGGAGACGGGAGGAGGTGCTGTTGACAGCAGCGGGGCATACAGTGTATGGAAATACCAGTAGCAGTAGGCTGGGAAAGGTTTTATTTAGATTTATGCGGGCCTCACCGTGTTACCAGTAGCCTTAGGACTAGTGGAGTAATATGAACCAAATGAATAGTATGAACTAGTGGGGATACCCTCTACATTCATTTCTTTTCTTTCTCTCTCTTTTTTTTGGTTGAAATATAATTGATGTACAATATTATGTAAGTTTCAGCTGTACTACATAATGATTTGACATTTCACACATTATGAAAAGATTACAGTAAGCCTAGTAACCATCTGTCTCCATACAGTTATTAAAATATTGTTGACCGACCATATTTGGTCATATTTTACATCCTTGTGGGTAATTTATTTTATTGATATAATTGGAGGTTTGTACCTCTTAGGGCTTCCCAGGTGGTGGTAGTAGTAAAGAATCTGTCTGCCACTGCAGGAGACACAGGAGACATGGGTTTGATCCCTGGGTCAGGAAGATCCCCTGGAGGAGGAAATGGCAACCCACTCCAGTGTATTCTTGCCTGGGAAATCCCATGGACAGAGGAGCCTGGTGGGATACAGTCTGTGGGGTTCCCAAAGAGTTGGACATGACTGAGCATGCATGCACCTTGTACCTCTTAATTCTCTTCACCTATTTTGCCCTCCTACCCTCTGCGTCCCCGACTTCTGGCAGCTACTCTTGTTCTCTGTACCTATAAGTCTGTTTTCATTTTTTAAAAAAATTACGCATATAACTGAGATTATATGGTATTTGTCTTTCCCTTACTTTCCAGCATATTACCTTCTAGATTTACCTACGTTGTTGCAAATGACAATATTTCTTTTCTTTAAAAAATCACTGGTTTATTCTTTGTGTGGTGTGTGTGTGTGTGCACCACGTGTTCTTCATCCATCCATCAATTGATGAACACTTAGGTTGCTTCACACCGTCACTATTGTAAATAATGTTGCAATGAACATTATTATGCATATGTCTTTTTCAATTAGTATTTAACCCTCTCTTTCATTTAACCCATATTTATTATGCTTTTTCTTCTTTTTTGATTACCGCAGTAAGGTTATTGAACATCCAACATCATATATATATATATATATATATATGCAGTATTAAAAGAAACAGAATTTTTTGCTTGTATGAGATCTCACTTATGATTTACTCTTAACAACTTTTATATATAACATACAAAAATGTTAATTATATTTGTCGTGTTGTATATTACATCCATAATACTTATTAGCCTGAAAGGGTAAGGACCCTTGCTTGGTGAAGGTATGTTTAAATCAGAGTTAAAGGTATACTTCTTGACTTAAATGGAAGAGATTGCTACTCTATCATGGGGTTTCCCAGGTGGCAATAGTGATAAAGAACCTGTCTGCCAGTGCAGCGGACATAAGAGACACAGGTTTGATCTCTGGGTTGGGAAGATCCTCTGGAGAAGGAAATGACAATCCCCTCCAGTATTCTTGTCTGGAAATTTCCATGGACAAGAGTCAGACAGGACTGAAGAAATTTAGCATGTAAGCATGCACTCTGTCGCTACCCATTCTACCCATTGACCCCTTGAAATGGAGGATGATGTCACTGATGTAACTGGAGATGGGCTGTAAATAGCAAGAAAATCATGGAGAAATCTCAAATGCTAAAGAGCAGATTTCTAAAACTGTTGCCATTTGTGGTAAGAGCACCAGAGATTCATCTCCAAGGATCTCCCAGAAAATGGTAATTTTATGCGGTGCAAGCTGAAAGGCAGAAAAAAATATATGCTACAATAAATAACACTATTCAAGTATGGTGATTTTTTTTTTCTCTCACTTTGAAATGCTTGCTTCTGCAGCAGTAAAGACTTGTTTCTCTTTGGGTAGTAATTTTTGGGTATTCTAGAAAGTCAGCTTAAAGGTCAGTTAACTAATTTATAAATTGCTGGGATAATGGCTAGTATGGTCCAGTGGGATTCTTCCTGAGTGCAAATGTAGCATATTTGCTTGATATACAGGTATATAGTTCTGCTCAACAATTTCTGGATGGATACGTTTATCCCTCACCTTTGGTTTTTACTGTTTTAATACTGGGTGGACTGTATTATATTTGGTAGAATGAACATTGTGAACAAAAGAAGCTACTTTAGTTCGGGGGAAGATCTGTCTCTTAACTGTGACCTGCTGCTATGCAGGTATATCCGTTGGTCACTAGAATGACCGATGTGAGGGTGGTGGGAAGAAGATAGAGTACCTAAAATTTGGGGGAAGCTAATTTAGTAGTTATGAAACAGCTTAAACTCCATATCCTTACCACCTATGGATGGTAAGCACATACCTTGTTAGTACAGAATGATAGAAATATGTATTTTGGGCATGAATAGGTAAATAGATAGGTTTTCCAGCATGAATTAAGTTGAATCAATGCTGTCGATTGATCTTGCATTGAATCCTGTTAAACTGCCTTCTGAGAGACAGTCATCAGGAGTCTTATGCACTTTGGCCTCCTTCACACTCCAGTTTCTTTTCTCCAAGGCTACCAGGATAATTGTCCCATAAAACTCAAATCTGGCACCTCCAGGCTGGAGGGATAGAAGCTGAGACTCCTTAACGTGATGTATAAATCCTTCACTGTTGCTTCTGCTCATTCTCGGGCCACGTCTTGAACCCACTTTCTTCTTGAGCTTAGTGAGCATTGCCTTCTCCTTCATTCAGTGCCCTGCTCACCACTGAGCTGTTGTACATGTTAATTTTTTGGATAGTGATGCTCTTAACGTCCCGTATTCTCCATTGGTTCTGTTTTCCAACTTAGATCACATCTTCTGGAAGGCGTTTTCTCATCTCCATATGTGGGCTGGATCCACCCTTCTCTATGTTCTGACAGCATCCTGATTGTGCTCCTGTTAGAGCACTTATCAGCTCTCTTTTATCCATAAATTTATATGTTGTTCCATCAGACCATTAAACTTACCATGTTCATAGTCGGACTGCCAGTGTCTGATATGGCACTCGGCATATGGAGCCTCAATAAGCATTTTTTGAGTTAGATACTGAAGATAGATGTGCAAACAAAAATAGTACTGTGAATAAATACTTTGATAGGAAAATGTATAAGATATCCCATGGAGGATCAGTTAACCAACCTTTTTTCAGGCCAGGGTAGTGTTTGAATTACATGGACTATTGTCTTGGGGAAAAAAAAAAAAAGGACTATAGGCTTTAAAACAAATTCTGTTTAAAAAGATAAAGTGAGATATATTCATAATTTCACTCGTTCTTTGCTGCAGCTAATGTGTTATGTCTTTGACTTTCACTATGTAGTTGGAAAGGAACAATTAGTAGATATCATGGTCTCTTCCAGTCCTGGGTGTTCAGTGGAAGGACTGATGTTGAGGCTGAAACTCCAATATTTTGGCCACGTGATGTGAAGAGCTGACTCATTTGAAAAGACCCTGAAGTTGGGAAAGATTGAAGACAGGCGGAGAAGGGGACCTCAGAGGATGAGATGGTTAGATGGCATCACTGACTCAATGGAAATGAGTTTGGGTAAACTCTGGGAGTTGGTGATGGACAGGGAGGCCTGGGGTGCTGTGGTTCATGGGGTTGCAAAGAGTTGGACATGACTGAGCAACTGAACTGAACTGATGGTCTCTTGCATTGGAAATGACTGTTTTAGGCCATTATCATAGTCCAAATTTCTTTTAAGATTTGCTTTTCCTTTTATTGGACCATTGTGTCTTGTATTACATTTGTATGTCATTTTCTTGAAAACAAAGGCAAACTTACTTTTCATTGCTGTCATAAAAGGAGTTACCAAGGCCAGAATAGTAGTTGTTACTTAGATGATATAGAGTAGAATAGGAATGGTCCAAAAGAACTGTACCCTGAAAGCAACTGATGATCTTGGATCTTGAATACATTCAACACGTTTGTGTTGAATTAGTGTTACTAATCCCTCTTCCTCTCTCTTTTCTAGTAGCTCTTAGTCGTTAACTTGTCTTGACTTTGGAAAATGGACATTCAAGTATATTATCAAGTTAATAAGAAGTGTATCAACAAGGTTTTAGTGTTTATCTCCAGACAGTTTAATTTACCAGATGAAGTTCCTGGTTTTGTTTAGCTTCGTATTATCCTCAGGTTTTGCATGACTGCACTATAAAGGGAAATACAGAGCCATAGAGGATGTTTCTTTTTGGAAGTCCCATTCAGAATATAGTAAATCATTTAAAATAATTGAGGTATTCACATATATAATTAGTTAAACATTAAGTTAAATTTTAAATTCAGATATAAAATATTTTAACATTTGATATGCAAAATTCAAATAATCTGAGCTTTTGAAAAAGCATCTCAGTTTATGGCAAAATTTAGGGAAATACACACATCTCTGGAATGACTACTGACATGTAGTCTTGTAGCCCAAATTAAGGAATGTTTCTTATCAGAATTTTAAAAATTCTTATTGAAGTAAAAGTGGCACTTTTGGGTAGACTGTGGATATTTTTTTGACTTTTCAGGTGGTTCAGTGGTAAAGAATCCACCTGCCAGTGCAGAAGATTTGAGTTCGATCCCTGGGTTGGGAAGATCACCTGGAGGAGGAAATAGCAACGCAGTCCAGTAGTCTTGTGTGGAAAATCCCACAGACAGACGAGTCCATGGGCTACAGTCCACAGGGTTGCAAAGAGTTGAACATGACTTAGCGACCGAGCACATAGATTTTTTAGACTGTAACTTGTGTCTAAGCCCTTATATTCCTCAAGTATTATTAGCTACAGTATTCACAATATTAGATAAATGTATTTATATTTTCTATACTATTACTAATCAATCCATGGAAAATGTGTGTGTGTGTGTGTGTGTGTGTGTGTGTGTGTGTGTGTGTGTGTGTATGTATACTTTAGTAGATTCCAAAGATATGAAGATGCAGTTTCTTCACATCCTTAACTGTCTCCATTTCTTTGCATTATCAGTATGATATGGTGTACATAACAGACATGGCTTGCAGGTCATACTTGCTTTATACAGAACAAATAAAGAATGATTCTGAAGACTTGTGTCCTCAAAGCATATTTGGCTGGACATACTTTCTATGGCATTGAAAGTACCTTACCCTGTAAGGTACTCAGAGCATCTGAATTGTTAACAAAGCTCCATTTTAGAAAGTTGGTCCTAAGGGATATGAACAGTAAGGCCTTATCTACCTTGCCTTGTTGCTTTCGGTCCATCTCCCTCTTTTTAGCTATTGCAAACCAAGGATGCTGAGATGAATTGAGGGGCCTCTGGAACTGTGTTGTCCATTATAGTAGCATCTATTCTCGATTAAATGGAAAATAATTGAAATTAAATGTTAAACTGACTTCAGTCACACTAGCCATTGTAGCTAGTAGCTATCGTACTGGACAAGGCAGATTATAGATCATTTCTAACATGGACAACACTGTGCTAGAGTATTCTAAAACTTCATTTGGTCACTTAGCTTCTTTTATTAACTAACATTTAATTTCTACTCTGCATCATTCCAGATGGTAGTTTGACTTGTAGTCTCTGTGTAAATCACCTGTGGAAGTATATAAAAATTCTGATGTAGAAACTAATTGGAATCAGAATAGGGATCAAGGCCTGGGGCCTGGGCACTGGCATTAAAAAAAAAATTCCCTGAGCCATTCCAGTCAGCTGCTAACATTCAGAGCCACCATCTAGACAAAAAACGTTTTGTTTTTTAATGGGACAAATCAGTGTCCTCTGTACTTGCTACCTCTGTCTTTTGTTTACCAGCCTCCTTTGGAACTTGGCTGGAGAGAAATGTGGATATAATATTAGAGTTAGCATTTAGAGTCAAATGACCCTGGGTTATTCTGCTTCTCTACTTGTTGCTTGACTTTTGGCCAGTTACTTAACCAGACTAAGGTTCCGTAACTAAAATATAGATAATAGAACTTGCCTTGAAGCATATGAGGATTAATTTAAGATAAGGTATACAAAACACTTCTCTATAAATTACATATAATCACGGTTCCTGGCACAAAAATCCTTAATAAATATTAATATATCTTAGAATATATTTTACAACATAAAATGGATTTTATAATTTAAAAATATAATAAAAAATTCATGCTCAGATAATACCACAGGATTTGTCTTCATGGATTTTGCCCTTTCTGACAGGGAAATTTTAAGTATTTCCTTACTATATCTCATGGTAACTCAAGGTAAGAATTTAGGCATTCCTATCAAATGAGTAGGGAGAAATTTTGAAACAGGAAGGTTCCTTTCTTTCTTTTAATAACAGACATTTATTTCTCACAAATGTACATGTTTGGAATCTCAGATTAAGGTCCCAGCATTTTTGGCTTTTAATGAGAACTCTTTTCCGGGCTTTTCCATAGGAACATTTCTGTAGAGTCTGCTGTACCTACCAGAAGTTGCTTGCTCAGCTTTTCTGGTTCACAACATAAAACTGCTGAGCAGGCCTGAATTTGAGTGTTCTTAGCAGGTGTTCTCTCTTGAGACTTGACTGGATTTGGTATTGCCTCCATGCTTAGAGCAGTCAGGGCTTCACTAGTGGATCAGATGGTAAAGAATCTGCCTGCAATGCAGGAGACCCGGGTTCTATCCTGGGTTGAGAAGATCCCCTGGAGACAGGAGTGGCTACCCACTCCAGTGTTTTTGCATGGAGAATTCCATGGACAGAGGAGCCTGACTGGCTACAGTCAATGGAGTTGCAAAGAGTCAGACACAACTGAGCAACTAACAGTTTTCACTTTTTAGAGCAGTCAACAACCAGTTGGTGGCCCTGGTTTGGATTAGGCTGGACCAGTTTATTCCCAGACATCAGGCCCAGACTTGTCAGATTTTGAGGAAGGAAACTCCCTTCTAGTTCTCTGAGTCCTTGAGACTTTCATGAGGTTAGATGTAGAAGTGGTGATGGAGCACATGTCAGCTCTGCTGTTCGCTATCAGCTCCTGGAACCCTTTAGACAAGGGACTCTCATTGCAGTAGCTGGCTGGGAATGTACCAGGTAGGCCTTAGCAATATATCAGTGGATCTATAGATTGAGTTTCCCAATGGATGATCTTGCAGCTTTCCCAAGTCAGAACTAAAACGCAGTTAAGTTTTATGAGCTTCATCCATCCTTTTCCTCTCTGTAGACACTAGTAATTTCTTTCAATAGGTATGTTTTCATAAGCTGCCTATTAAAATGCCAAGACTCTTAGCAACTGGTTATATAAATGAACCATTTTATGTGTGAATTTTAAAATGATAAAATCAAATTACTATAGAAGTGAAACCTGAATTATTGCCGTTTCTCAAAAACATAAAAAACACAACAGCCATACTTTTCTAAATAAAAGACTTTTGTAATGTTCTGTGATGCTCTGAGTGTTCTTTGAATTGTCCTTTGGCTGTGGGGAAAGGCAACCTGTTGAGTTGTTACTGAGGCTATGCAGTTGTTTTAAGAAAATGAAGTGCTTGCTTTGTTAGCTGCAAATGTCCCTGCCCCTGCCAAAACCTGCACAGTTCAGATTGGAGTCCTTTGGGTGAGATTTTTGACTATGTAAAAGGCATGGCTTTGAACTATCTATAATGTGAAACATAACATTTTAAAAAGTTTGGTTACCCTTTGTTGGGGAGGGGCTTTGAAAAAAAATGCTTCCATATTTGATTTGGTTACTTATAAATGTATTCTCCATTATTCCAATTATGCATAAAGTTATATTTTAATAGAACAGCCAATGGAATAGAAACGTATGCATTCAGTTCAGTTCAGTTCAGTCTCTCAGTCATGTCCGACTCTTTGCGACCTCATGGACTACAGCATGCCAGGGCTCCCTGTCCTTCACCAACTCCTGGAGCTTACTCAAACTCGAGTCCATTGAGTCGGTGATGCAATCCAACCATCTCATCCTCTGTCACCCCCTTCTCCTGCCTCTTTCAATCTTTCCCAGCATCAGGGTCTTTTCAAATGAGTCAGTTCTTCGCATCAGGTGGCCAAAGTACTGGAGTTTCAGCTTCAACATCAGTCCTTCCAATGAATATTTAGGAATGATTTCCTTCAGGATGGACTGGATGGATCTCCTTGCCGTCCAAGGGACTCTCAAGAATCTTCTCCAACACCACAGTTCAAAAGCATCAGTTCTTTGGCACTCAGCTTTCTTTATAGTCTGACCCTCACATCTATACATGATTACTGGAAAAACCACAGCCTTGACTAGATGGACCTTTGTTGGCAAAGTAATGTCTCTGCTTTTTAATATGCTATCTAGGTTGGTCATAACTTTTCTCCCGAGGAGTAAGTGTCTTTTAATTTCATGGGTGAAGTCACCATCTGCAGTGATTTTGGAGCCCGAAGAAATAAAGTCTCTCATTGTTTCCACTGTTTTCCCATCTATTTGCCATGAAGTGATGGGACCAGATGCCATGATCTTAGTGTTCTGAATGTTGAGTTTTAAGCCAACTTTTTATCTCTCCTCTTTCACTTTCATCAAGAGGCTTTTAGTTCCTCTTCACTTTCTGCCATAAGGGTGGTGTCATCTGCATATCTGAGGTTATTGATATTTGTCCTGGCATTCTTGATTCCAGCTTGTGCTTCATCCAGCCCAGCATTTCTCATGATGTACTCTGCATATAAGTTAAATAAGCAGGGTGACAGTATGCAACCTTGACGTACTCCTTTCCCTATTTGGAACCAGTCTGTTGTTCCATGTCCAGTTCTAACTGTTGCTTCCTGACCTGCATACAGATTTCTCAAGAGGCAGGTCAGGTGGTCTGGTATTCCCTTCTCTTTCAGAATTTTCCACAGTTTGTTGTGATCCACACAGTCAAAGGCTTTGGCATAGTCAATAAAGTAGAAATAGATGTTTTTCTGAAACTCTCTTGCTTTTTCGATGATCCAGCAGATGTTGGCAATTTGATCTCTGGTTCCTCG